>NC_085972.1:11080244-11696077 GCF_910591565.1 Cydia splendana | reverse complement strand
AAATAAATAAATTTTAATAAATGTTTTTTTTAACCCATTCAGCGCTATCACGGCACGTCGTTTTGCCTCTACGAAGCATTTCCGTTACATATCGGGAAACCCATGTTATCTGCTACGACGTAGCGCTACGACCGTAGCTCAGCGGTGAATGTGTTAATAAAGATAGTAACTATTGACGCGGTAATTTTGCGGTTTTTTAATGCAGTTTAGGTTTTTCAAAACGTATGAAGCTGTACAGCGTCATCTAATTAATCTGTTAATTATGCGTTTAAAAATGTTTCCACTATATTATTGGTAAATTAATTTTGTCTACATTAAATACTTAAGTACTAAACTGTTCCCGTCAACTTGTTGTGAAAACTGGTTTACTGGGAACGAAAATGTAAACGAGTGTGTTAGCGTAGCGCGTAGCATTCGTAGCTTGTTTCGTAGCGTGCAATAACCAGTGACGGCCTAAGGGTCCGCTAGAACCAAAATCGGATGACTGATTATCGTGAGTCATGGAGGGGACTCCCTCTGGTCGCATAACAACTTTTGTCATATTTTTAATTGTCATAACACTTTATGTGTAAAATTGTAAGTCATAAAAATCTTTAGTCAGAATTATCCTGAGCATAACTGGGTTTTTGTCATAAATTAGTTATGTCATAATTTTTGTAGTCATTAATTTAATTCGCATAAAATTTTAAGTCATCTGCTTGATATCCATAATTGTTTTTCGTTCGAAGTATTGCAGTGCATAGTATTAATATAGTCATCAAAAATTAAGTCATATATTTAGTGGTCATAAAAGAAACTAATCATAATAGGTAGGTTAGGTTACTTTAGATGCCCGAAGGGCAAACTACGCAGAAATAGGTGCCCCGCGCGAGCGGGGCTCCGTCGAATTAAGTGTTTGGACGGAGATTAGGGAAAAGGTTTTTTTCGAGGAGTTGTTGAGAGGCTAAAATTAGTTTCTTAAATTATTTATGTAAACCATTATGGTTGAAAATTATTATGCTACAAAACGTTATACGTAAAAACCTTATAAATATCGATAAATATGCTTTTAGCTGGTATGACATTTGATTAATTATAATCAAAACCTATATGCACAAAAAATGTATGACAACTGCTGAGTATGTCATCAAATATTATGGCTAAAAATGTATGACACAATATAATATGACTTTTCATTTGTATGCGCAATGATGATTATGACATAAGTTGTTATGCGCATCAAAGGTATGACCTAAACTTGTATGCAACCCACTTGTATTGTATGGACCCGTCATGGAGGCCTATTCGAATATACATTCCAATATCAAAGTGATCTCATTTTGGAATCACACGCGAGTGCAATTAGCTCGTGCTTCTTCGAGTATTGGCGAGAGTGAGCGAGAGATAACAAAATGACATCAGTTTGATATTGGAATGTAAGTTCAAATTAGCCTCAAGGTACAGTCTACTTGCACAAACAGTCGCGCCTTTTGCTTTGGTCCAGTTAGGTAGGTTATACGTCATAATTTCATAGAAGTTTGACATTTAAAATAACAGTTGCACTGCGTGGGCTATCAAATCCGCTGCAGACTTTTCTTGGTCTGACTCTAGGTACTTCTTATTGCGCGGGTAGCTCGCGCTGGCGCATGTTCAAGTCGCGGGACCCGTGCTTTGCTTCATTGTAGCGTTGCTTGCACGATGCACATAACCTGCGCAAGTACTTAGCGGCCCGATTCGAATTTTAATCAGTGTCAAATGTGACGTTTCTTCAAACAAAAACGTCACTTTTGACACTGACACATCTACCCATACCGTTTCTAGATCTATTAATTGACGTATCTTAAAATTCGAATCGGGCCGTAGGTACCTACCTCACTACTAACCAGTATGTGCATGTTACATGCATCATGTGCAAGCGACCGCAGTAGAGCACTATAAAATCCCATTTAAATCATCCTGCCTTGATCGAATAAACCCCCTATGTCTAACTAGTTTTCAGCGGTTATTTACAGAGGAAAACAACATCGTTTATAAAGGGAGTGCCGAAGAAAATATGCAGCCATTAAAAAAACATTACATTCCTCTGCTTCGTTAGTTGGGAGAAAAACAATTTGGCCAAGTGCGAGGCGTACCGTACCTTCGCATAAGTATAACAATTCGAAGTTTGTTGAGTAGATATTTGTAATACAGTCATATTTTGTTCATTTCATCAAGTTGTATTGTGTAACGGGAAGATTTTATAAAATTAGTAAAGTACCAGTAATTAAAAAAAAACAGGTTTGGTTGTATGCAGGCCTTTTGTAATATTTACTTATATAGATATACAATACATCGCGGGCTCGAGTACATCGACAGATTTAAACAGGTGTATTCTTGACGCAAAATTTATCTGTAGGTAAATAAAAAAAACTTTATAAAAACTTTTATAGGTTGGACAGACAGACAGACGATTTAGGTTTTCTTAGAATATGGAACCCACAAAACAAACGCTGATGTAAATAAAAAAAATAATTTATGTTGGGAAATTTTCAATTACTTTACTCGTACTTTTATAGCGTCTTTATTAGTTTAAAGCTGTTGATTGTTTTATTATTTTCTAGGAATCCTGTCTCTCGCTGGAATATTAGAGCACAATTATTCTGTCATCAGTAGCCATAACTTTTTTACAAGTGATAATGTTACTGCGAATTTTTAGAGTTCCGTACTTAACAAGGAATCCTTATATTTGTGCCATGTCCCTCTGTTTGTATGTCTGTGTGTTTGTTAGTCTTTGTCAGAAAGCTGTAATTTAGCATTGCAAGTTGGCTACCAACAAAGCGGTAAAATACATTATTGATTTTTGCAAGTAAAATAAGGTAGGGTATTTTTCGAAAACCCAGTAATATGGGTTGTGTTTGCGATTTTTTTTTTTAAATTTAACACAGATTATGTAGTTATTTTCGGGAATATTGGATCGAAAGTCCATAAAACATGTGTCCTGTCTCTCTATTGAACCTACAGTACAAAAATAACAATATTACTTAAATCCCGGACACAATCTGATTCTGATTCACACAAGAAAAATGTAAACCAAGATGTTGCCGTTGAAGAAAACATTTTGGAGTAGAATTAGAGATAATAAGAGTTAGACCAAGCTAAGTTGGCAGCGGTTTTGATAGCCCAGACTGCGCAAGTGTTATTTTATTTTAAACCTCAAACTTCTATGAAATTATGACGTTTAAATAACACTCACAGTCTGGGCTTTTAAAATCGCTGCCAACTTAGCTTAGTGTAACTCTACATAATTTTCAACTTACTACATTTCCAATACAAGCAATCTACTTTGTATTAAAACACAGTGCGTATTAATCAGGATAATACAATTTTGATTGTTTTTTTTTATATGTAGGGGTGAATATAAAAAAAATACGTTCATGATTCAGATTTACCTACAGGTATCACGAATTGTGGTAGGTACCTAATGATGATTTCTTATTTTTTAATGGACCATCAAGATGCGAGTGAAATGTTATTTGTCGATGCCCATACTTTGCGGTTCTCCTATTATATTATGGTATTTGACAATAACTTTTTGTTTGCTTTTTTCAGGGTAATGAAAACGTCGGTACACAAACGAGCAATACTCCCTTAAGCTGGTATGTTGTTTCATTTTATTTAAGTATTTTTTTTGGGTCGTACGAACGTACCGAACCCTCCATTAAGAGTGGCCACCACGTATTTGGCCGGTTTTTAATGCTTACAATACAAACGATCGTGAGAACCATTTTTCCATTTTGTTACATACCTATGTCGCAAACTAGCAAAAAAAATACATTTCCAATGTCAAAATATCTTAAGCCCCCTCCAGACTATGCGCGTGAATCGCGGGCGAAGCCGCGAACGCGAGTGTGGTGTCGATTTCGCTATCTGCGAAAATCGACGCCACACTCGCGTTCGCAGCTTCGCGCCGCGATTCGCGCACGAGTGTGGAGGGGGCTTTCGGTTTCCGTGATGGTTGTGATGATAGTATAACTGACGCAACGGGTTTTACCGTTTAGAAATAGAAAATATTTATTTGGCGTGTAAAATTACATAAAACAACAACATTAATTATAGATTTACTGAATAAAATGTCACTCAGCAAAAGTCGTGCCAAAAATGCTAAAATAGAAAAATAAAATAAATGGTAAAAGTTGGCAGAATCTGTGAACGCTAACGGTTAATATATGGAATACGGGAATTATTGCCAAATATTTTCAAGCATTGCCTTAGGTATATTTAAAATCAGGTGTGCGTTTGTAACATTTCACACTACTTAGGTACAGTTTTTTCAGATTTTGGAATATTTCCTTAGGGAGCTTATTCGTATTATTTTTGTAATAAATTGTCAAACATGGGCAATTATTTTGTCCAAATTACGGGTTATTCCCACTAGTTACCACTAAGTTCTTACCAGTGGTAACTACTGGGAATTTTTTTCCCACCTTTTACCACTGGTAACTACTGGGAAAAAAAAATTCCCACTAGTTACCACCAACTCGGCTTACCACTGGTAAAAGGTGGGAATTTTTATTCCCAGTAGTTACCACCAAAATATTGTTAGAATTCAATACTAATAAAAACAGTATAGTATAAATGTAGCGTGCAGTAATAAATAATTATGTGTCAGTTAGTGACTCAGTAAACTGCTTTAAAAGTGATCAAAAATATTAAAACAGTTTTACCGGTATAAGTGTAAAAACTAAAATAGAAGAGTCTCATTCTAGTTAAGTAGACATTAACTTATTATCCGGATTAAATTTATCTTATTACCTAACAAATAGTACCTGATGCCCCTCTGGTAGACTGTTATTACCATCCCGCTAGCGTGGGTGATTAAGCAATCGAGCCAACCAGCGTAACATGACCGAGCGATGTACTACCCGAGCGTAATTGGAATGCGAGCCTATGCTGGTTAGCCCGAGCAGTCAGCCCATCCGAAGCACGCCCTAAGCGGTTTTAATAACAACCATGCCCTGTAGTTATTTATATAGCCTGACTACAAATTATGAATACCTACATATTCCAGCTCTGTGTCGTGTTATAATAGAACGAAATGAAGTAGCTGTAAATAATAAAACGAAATCAATTCTGTCGGTTTTTGACTGATTTGTTTGTTCGTTTGTATAAATATGTAATTCAATTTACGGTTATGTAATAAGATAAATTTAATCCGGATAATAAGTTAATTTCCACTTAACTAGAATGAGACTCTTCTATTTTAGTTTTTACACTTATACCGGTAAAACTGTTTTAATATTTTTGATCACTTTTAGAGCAGTTTATTGAATCACTAACTGACATATAATTATTTATTACAGCACGCTACATTTATACTGTACTATTTATACTGTTTTCTTAGTATTGAATTCGAACAATATTTTGGTGGTAACTACTGGGAAAAAAAAATCCCACCTTTTACCAGTGGTAACTGCTGGGAATAAATATTCCCAGTAGTTACCACCAAGGCGAGTTGGTGGTAACTACTGGGATTTTTATTTCCCAGTAGTTACCAGTGGTAAAAGGTGGGAAAAAAATTCCCAGTAGTTACCACTGGTAAGAACTTGGTGGTAACTAGTGGGAATAACCCCAAATTACTACCACGAAAAGCTATGTGTCTCTCTTACACAAATGTGTAAGAGTGGTAGAGACAGAAAGCGTTTCGTTTGGCATCTTGGCTAGCCACCCAGCCTTTCTTTGAGCTTGAATATATTTTGAGGGGCTTGAGGTTTGGGGAGAAAATCTGTAAGATAGGGTTTATTACTGATTTCGTATTTTCGATTGATTTTCATTGTCGTTGTTTAATTTAAGCTATAGTTGTTTTTTTTTAACTATGAAGTTGTACGTACTGCCCATAAGAAATAGAATAAAAAGCTCATGTATTTCTTGCGTAGAAAATGTATGGCGTAATCGTATTACTTTAACGTTAAAAAAACAGCCTATATGTAAAGTTGAACAACAAGCATACGAGTATAATATTAAAATTAAATTGACTGGTCTGAACCTAAAACTGAAAATCTACACGTATTTTTCACGTTTGGGTTTCTTTCATTGACAAATCCACATATGCAAATCAGTGTCCATCTCTATTTCATGTAAGTTTACTTAATGCTATTAACTCCTCGTTCTTGTCCTCAATAACTTATGTAGTTGCTTTTCTGAGGCACATACAATAAATATGAGGCGTGGAAAACATGCAGTGCAGACTGACGTGTCTGACGTGCGCGTAATATGAGACGAACGCGTATAATATCAAAATACCCGTATTTAACTATCCGCAGTTTTAGTGTTAGCTAAACTTGCTAAACTTAATAAAGAGGTAAACAGGATTAAGTTATGATAGATATATATCTTTATTGATGGGGCTATACAAGATTGGATACACCTATCGAGACAATAAAAGTGTGTAAAAATAACACGTACCTACCTATACTGTGATATATACACCAAGAAATGTAATCGGTGATCAGGAACCAATTTTTCTAATTCAGTCATCGATGGCGATCACATATGTCGCAACTATGGGACCAACCTCGAAATCACAAAAAAAAATTGCCTGTTTCATACATTTGGGCTGGTCCGATGTTGATTCTATGAGAAAGTTAATTTTTTTTTCGCGATTTCGGGGTTGGTTTAATAGTTAAATGTGATCGCCATCGATGACTGAATTAGAAAAATTGGTTCCTGATCACCGATTAAATTTCATAGTGTATAAATGCTTACCTTCAATTAAGTACCTTCATGTAACAGATTTAAGGATTTGTGCACTTCCTTTAAAATATAATACTATACAGTATGTATGTATGTATGCGGAGCGCGCCAACACCGCCGCACGCCGAAGCGACATGCGCGAGCTGTACGACGTCACGCGCCGCCTTAGCGGTAAAGACGGCAGCCTCCTGTGTACCTCAAGCGAGCAACTGAAAAGGTGGACCGAACACTTCTCGAGCCTGCTGGAGCAAGCACAATCCCAGACAGTCAGCATTCCAGTTCCGACCTCCCAGATGAACTTCTGCGTGTGCCGACGGCACCACCCTCCTTCGAAGAAGTGTTGGTAGCGGTGAAGTCCCTGAAGCCAGGGAGAGCGCCGGGCATTGACAACATCCACGTAGACATGTTAAAGGTCGATACTGCGACGTCTGCAACTCTGCTGTTTCCCCTATTGAGCCGTATCTGGGAAGCTGGACGAGTACCCGATGAGTGGAAGCAAGGTCTCCTGGTGAAAGTCTCAAAGAAGGGGGATCTATCGCAATGCGACAACTGGTGCGACATAACGCTCCTACCTACTGCCGCAAAAGTACTAGCTAAGATTCTGCTCAATCACATTGCTCCAAGAGTGGCAGAGACGCTGAGAGACGAGCAAGCAGGTTTCCGCCCTGGTCGCTCCTGCACAGACCACACCAATACCCTACGCATCCTTATTGAACAGTGTGTCGAATGGCAGTCGAAGCTGTTCCTGGCCTTTGTAGACTTTGAGAAAACCTTCGACACCGTGACAAGTGGAGCGCGCTGTGGTCCAGCCTTCGTCGCAGGGGCATACCCGAGTGTATCATCCGCATTATCCGCTCCTTGTACGAAGGGAGCACATGCAGGGTGATACATGAAAAGGCAATGGGAGCGCCTATAAGTGTAACTGCCGGTGTGAAGCAAGGATGCCTCCTGTCACCGCTGTTATTCATAATTCATCTCGACGACGTGATGAGGAAAGTGATCGAAACACCAAGAGGCATTAACTGGGGTACTAAGGAACTGGATGATCTTGATTACGCCGATGGCATCGTGCTGATTTCGCCATCGTTAGCCCATCTTAAAGCGAAACTTGAGAGCCTTCAAGAGGAAGCTGAAGCCATGGGCCTGCGAATCAACCGACGGAAGACTGTCAACATGCGAGTAAAATCAGATTGTACGGATCCTTTATTGCTCAAAAACGATCGCCTTGAATCAGTCTCCAAGTTTGTATATCTCGGCAGTACTCTAACATGTCAGGGAGGTGCAGACGAAGACGTCGAGAGCAGAATTAAGAAGGCAAAAGCTGCATTTGCTCAACTCAAGCGTGTCTGGGACTCAAACGTTCTCACTCGCCGCGTTAAAATCTCCCTCTTCGAATCCATCGTCAAGTCCGTGCTGCTCTTCGGCTGTGAGACGTGGAGAGTGACAAAGGGACTGACACACAAGCTACAAGTGTTTGTCAATAAGTCCCTACGGTCGATCCTCCGCATATTCTGGCCGAAGACTATAAGAAACGAGGATTTGTGGAGTATGTGCCGACAACCTCCGATTGCCCAAGAAGTAGCGCTGCGGAAGTGGAGATGGATCGGTCATACCCTGCGAAGAGGAGATACGAACAACGCCAGTATCGCGTTCGAGTGGCGGCCTCAGGGCGGGAAGCGAGCCCGCAAACGCCCTGTGCACACCTGGAGGCGCAGCGTAGAGAACGAGCTGACAGCCGTAGAACTGAGCTGGAACGAGGCCAAAACGGTTGCTCAAGACAGGAGGGCGTGGAAGGATCTTGTGGAGGCCCTATGGACCTCCGGGGTGCCCTAGGACAGACAACAGCAACATACAGTATGTATCTGAATGAAAAGCAATTACTCAAACCCGTTAATGTTTAGGTCATACTGAGCAACTTTTACTATGGGACCAACCCCGAAAACGTGGAAAAACAAATTGGATGTTTCATACATTTTGCTGGTCTGATGTTGAAATTTCCTATGGCAGAGTCAATTTTTTTTTTCGCGATATCGGGGTTGGTCCCATAGTAAAAGTTGCTCAGTATGACCTAAACATTAACGGGTTTGAGTAATTGCTTTTCGTTCAGATACATACTGTATACCTACCTACTTGATTATATATACAAAAATCCCATAACTGAACTATGATTCATGACGATTTACGAAGTAGTTAGATATGCTATTAAAATTTATGTTTAATAAGACATGAATGAGTTAAGTGTTAATTGTAGAGGATAAGCGCGGTGCAGTAGCGGCGCAAACGCAGAATGCGGGAGTGGGCGCGGGCGGGGGGCGGATGGCGGTTGCATTTTCCCCGCCCGCCGCCCGGGCCGCGGTGGGCCGCGCGTTTTCCGCGACCACTGCCGCCTGCCGGCCCCCTCGCCGCGTCAGCCGGGAAATCGCGCGCTCGTCTCAGTCCCGCTCAGCCGTCGCGCCACGACGACGTCCGCTAGTCGCGAACCTCCGCTTGATCCGAACGCTCGCTGCACCGACTCCGCGCGCGGCGAAAATAGTGAGCTCGGTCGTTCGCCGGGAGCGAAGAGGCCGATACGAGATTCTAGTGCGAGCAGTGCGGCGTGATGCTGCCCGCCGTGCTGGTGCTGGCGCTGGCGGCGCTGGCTCCGCCGGCCGCCGCGCGACGACACGCGCCCGACCTGCGAGAGGACGAGCCCGCCCGCCGCACCACGAGACCAGCCGGTGAGTTACTCCTAGCCTAACCTCATGAAAACAAACAAACCCACCCATAACAAAACTTCTGATGCATCACTCTTTACATGATAATCGTGTCCCTGTGACCTGGCGGCTTAGCACGGTCGCGTTTTTATCCCTTGTCACCATGCCTGTCACGTTCTAACAAGTATGTAAGTGCGAAAGGGACGCGCATAGTGATAGTCGATAAAAATGGAACCGTGCTGAGCCCGCTGGTAAGCCGATTCATTAAAACGCAATGAAGCAAAGCATTGGAGGACATGTATCGCAATAGACATAGCGATGTTCCTGCGCCGTGGAGCGTGGCTGCTGCCGACGACAACTAGCTTGGCGAGTACAAGTCCTTATTTATCAATAATACACACGTATCTAACGTATCGTTATCAGTAGGTAAGCCGATACCGGTGGTTCGGAGGGATAATAAAAACAATACCACGTGAGAAGATTTACGAAGCGGTATCGGCGCCCGAGGAAGTTCACGCAGATCTATTTTCAACAGTGATACAATAACTCAACTGTTATCGGCCAAAGACATCTGACGAACGTAATCGGGCAAACAATCATCTGGCATCTCGTGGGGTGGATGCAAGATCGAATGGACACAGCATTATGGTGCCCAGGTGTACCTTGGAAAATCACCAATTAGCTTAACGCAGTATATCTACGAGTAATACCTGCTCAATATATAAATGAAAATATTATATTTAATAAGTCATTGTAAAAGTAAACTTTAATGCACGTGCGTTCAATATAATAGTAGCAAAAATGATATCTTTTGCTCTACAAAACATATGAAGTCTAATTGAGGATTTTCGTATTGGAATCAAGATAGAATCAACTTAGCAAAAAAAAAGAGAAATCTTTTTGACTAGAATTTAGCTCGTAACTGTGTAAATTTTCGTAAATTATATATGTATATTAAGTATAATTATACATACGAACATTACTTTTCAAGTAAATGTTATCAAGCTCGACTAATTCTAGCATAGCAGAAGATTTACATGTGTACTTGCAATGATTTGCTTTTAAGTAGGTACCTACTTGTTCTCAATTCATAACTTGCATAATTTATCCGTTTTTAAATGTTTATTCGCTACATAAAAATCCGACAAGAGTAAGTCACACTTAAATACCTCCCTATTTTCGTCGTTTTAAGTTTTCTTTTGGTAATTTAGGTCTCAATAATGGTATATTCGCCCAAGTAATGTATTTATTGAAATATACAAACGTTCTTTTGCGTATATTCTTTGGGTAAGGTTTTCTAAGTATAATGACGTTTTTAATTAAGACGATACCCACATGAATGTCTATCGAACTGTACTTTTTTATTGCACGTTGTAAGTTTTAATAGAGCCGGTATTTCATAACACTAGGTGGCTATCAGTGTCGTACGATTTTGCAATCTTATCTCTAGGATACGTACAATTATGAATGATTGCTTTTAGTAGTAAAACCAATCAGCGTGACATGACATGACAACTATTTATTTCGACTCGTATTTATTTAGTTACACTACTTACCTAGCGTTAGTAGGTAGAGGTGTGTTTCTGATACTGAGTAAGGCCAGAGCCCAGAGCCAAAGATCCGAGTAGGCATTCGGTTGTGCGGGCGGTACTGTGAATTCCCATGCACTAAGGGGGATCACACGCTTGTTTACCACCATCATCATAGTAATATATAAATATATTAAAGTATCTTGCAAACCCTACTTAGTTCGGGCAAAGATTCATTGATCATATAGGTACTTACTGTTTAATATCTAAGACATTTGGGACGTCGGGCAGCTATATAATGTAACTTAGATTGTCAAAAGTTAATGTTTGGCAATTCAGTGCTACTCGTACAATACATATGTATGTCATATTACCTATAGCGCGATCTATTTTGGCTGTTAAATATGGAGTCACATTTTTCTTACACGAATCATATATTCTATAATTAATATCTCTTTGGTCTGGGAAACCGTGTTTTTATATCGCATTGCCGTTCCAGCCGGTCGGCCGGCAATGTCCCTATATAATATACATGAGCGATGTATTTTATGTACATTTAGTTAGGTTGGTTAATCGATTTCAAAACAAAAATCGGCCAAGAACATGTCGGGTGATGCTCAGTGTAGGGTTCCGTAGCTACCATTCTGTCAGAATAGGCGAAACGGGGTATTACATAGTATATGATATACGTTACAAGCATAGGGGAGTACCTTCGCAGCGCTTTGTACGTCTTTTAACTAAGAAGAGAAAACTTTTTGCAATAACTCAAAAACGGCTGGACCGATCATGTCCGCTATAGTTTCGTAATAGTATATACCTACATAGTTCTCATAGTTCTAGATTGGAGCCATTTTGGTCAAAATCCAGTTGTGTTGATAAGACCCTTGCGGATTTGAGGGAACTCCTCAAATCTTATAGGCATACATAGAGCGATTTTTGTATTTTCATTAACAATGCATTTGTATTCATAAAAGTGCCGTTTCATGAAGTGGAACTGCTGATAAACTTTGCAATTTTGAGAAAAGTAGGTACTAACTATATCATATCAGCAGACACCTTATCTGCCTAGACTCAGTACCTAATCCCTTATGTCTAGCAGAAAATGTAGGTAGGTGTAGGTATATACTCTCGTAATTATGTATAAACGTTAATATTTACAGTCAAAGGTTGTGGTTATGAGCTGTGTATGTAGATCGCATTCTCTAGGCAATAATACTAGGCATTTAAACACTAGACGACTTGTCGTCGCTGACTAAAGTAAACTGAGGAGGTATGTAAAGTGATCTAACCGTACTTACATTATGACGTTGTGTAATATCAGTTTTAATTTTTATATTTTTTATTCAAACATTTCAAACTAATAGCTTATACATATGTATTTATATGTAAATATGACTTGTCATATTGTATCATAATACTTGTTTTATGGTATCATATTGTCTCAAAATAATATAATACGTGTAAGGTACCTATTTTTGGAAGTACGACCTACTTATATTATTATATCTTAATTTGTATATTTTATTAGCATGATCTGTAGCATCAGTAAACAGTTAAACACTATTAAACAGTAGGTGTGTTTGTTTTAAGGTAAATAAGATATACCATAGGTACTACTTTAATAAAGTGTGACATCAGTATCATTAAAAATCACCTTTTCTAACTGCTATAGTTGGTAATTCAATAAAACAAGGCAAGTTTATTAAACGAAACAATTTTAACTTAATATAAGTTTCATGACAAGTACCTACTGGCATGCCTGGCATGGATTTTTTAAACTTCACTTTAACGCATGTATAACCCGATAGTACCAGTACGAATACCGGACATTGCAATTAAATTCAAGAAATCGTTAGCGAAATATTATTCTAAATAGACAAGTTATTCGCATTAATTATAAATAAGGTACTTGCTACACGAAGACATCGTTTTTTACTTACAAACCCGTACTTCAGGTATCTGGATGTGTCAGATAGGTACTCTGAATTGCAATGTTTTATATTCCAGCCAATGAACTAGAATAAATAGAAGTATGACTAGAACTCAAAACTGATCCCAAATGTACTGCGCGCATGTTAAAAACGTCTACAAAATGGTAATGCCGCGCAAGAAGTTTGACATACTACAGAATTTTATTTAAGCCAATTAAAAAAAATAGACCACTCAGAACTTTTTTTATAACGCTGCGGGCGGGGTATATTTATGGAGAAGGGATAACTTTCAGTGATATAGATAGACTAGCGACCCACCCCGGCTTCGCACGGGTTAACAAATTATACACAGACCTAAACCTTCCCCGAGAATCATTCTATTAATAGGTGAAAATAGCATGAAAATCCGTTCTGTAGTTTTTGAGGTTATCGCAAACATACAAACAACGACACAAACAGACATAGACGCGGCGGATGAGTTTGTTTTAAAAGGTGTAATGATAAGTGTCAGTAATTTGTCCACTTTTCGAAGTCAAAAACTTCGTCGTTGATTCGTATTTGTACACACCGTAAATCTGACAAACTTCTATCAGTGAAGTACAGTCAAGTGTACAAATATGGGTGCATACAACTTACTCAAAAATATGTCCCATAGTTCGTAATTCGCTGACACAAGAGCTATGGGACATATTTTAGAGTATGATGAGTGCACCCATATTTTTACACTTGACTGGTACTTATATAGGCGAAAAAGGCTTAATTTAATCTGGAGTTCATATTTCAAAAGTCATCTTTAAGCTAATCTATTTAAATCAATCTATTGTCATATTTGTCATATTCGTATCAACACTGTATCAGATGTCAATTGTCAGTGATAATAACAAATGATGAAAAAGGTAAATAACATTGAGCCTAAATATGATATTGATATTACATATTACTTAAACAACTTGTAGTATCATTGAGAACCCGTATTATCGAGTTTGACGTGGTATTGGAACCCTTATACATGTAGGTATATTCATGTTTCTGAAAATTTAATAATGACTTGAGAATTTTCTCAGGGTAGTCCTACGTTGTCTTAATTTTTCTAAGAACATCCACATGGTAATGACTATACGACACAAGTAATCAACTTCGGCAAGCGGGCAGTAAATTAAGTTAATTAAATAAATATGCCTAGTTTAAGTCTAAAAGACAACGTTAATTGACAATAATCGTGGAAACTTGAGTCGTTTTGTTTACTTGTAATGATCGTATAATTAAACTCATCCTTTTACATTCTTCTCTTGTAATTCTACTTAGTATAGGTAATTCGCGTAGGGTTTCATAGTAAAATGTACACAATTTTTATTAGAGAAACTGAATTACCCTGCCACACTATAGATATAGGAACATTAGTTTGATATCCGTGTCCGAAAAAAATAAGTGAAAACGTATTTGTTTTCTTAGGACTTTCGTTACCCAATAGTGTAAGTAACGGTGTATAATCATTCCATTACTTTACACGTTGACCTAACCTAATTTAAAATTTCCCACAATATTAAAACGAATGAAATATTTATTACAAATGTAAGCACATAAATAGAGGCTAGAAAAGGTAGCTTAAGCGGCAATGTCGGCGGTGTCGGGTGTCGCATCGGCCCGAGCTGTGGATCTCGTAGCCTTGGCAGTAAGGTAAGGAGGCCGCGCTGTGGCTCGAAAATCGCACCTTTATATTACACTTTACGTTTTTCACATAAAATTAAAGAGTGTTGAATTATTATTACATACATATAACTCTAGAATTATTCCTGTCGACGTGAAATACCTATTATTTTGAAAACAGGGCTTTAAAGCCATGTAGATAAACTTATAAAAAAATATTAATAGTGCCTACAAGTCTAACTTAGTCTTCACTTGCGATTTCAGTTACCTACGAGTAGAGTTTGTGCGGAAAGAGAAGAGTCGTAGAATGTACGGGATCCTATACATTTCACGACTCTTCTCTTCCGCACAGACTCTATATCTTATTTTTTATATTTGAATCGATGGATAAAATAAAGATATTTAAAAATCATTAGAGTCGGACCAAGCTATTGATTCGGTCAAGCTATGTTGTAATCTATGGCGAAGACAAACAAATTATAGCCAGCATGAAATGAATGTAAAGCGTGGTAATGTCATAGGTAATTAATGTCAAATTGAAATATGTCGTTTATAATGACACTGCTTCTAGTCGGATCACTTTGTTTTATTCAAATCGGTGCAAAATTAGCTTAGACGGACTCAACCTCTCCTTTCTATTTGAACAGTCATTCTAATAAAATAATTCGGTCTTCAATGTAGTTTTGTCTGTAAAAAGCAGTTTTTCTCCCCATAGTCGGCCGCGATAACCGCTCCATGACTTTTTGGTTCAGGCGGAGTATGTCACTTTCTTAGGACGTCACATTCTGAGGACGTCACATTCTGAGTTCGTCACTTTCTGAGTACGTCACTTTCTGAGAACGCCACTTTCTGAGTACGTCACTTTCTGAGGACGTCACTTTCTGAGAACGCCACTTTCTGAGGACGTCACTTTCTGAGTACGTCACTTTCTGAGAACGCCACTTTCTGAGTACGTCACTTTCTGAGGACGTCACTTTCTGAGAACGCCACTTTCTGAGTACGTCACTTTCTGAGGACGTCACTTTCTGAGAACGCCACTTTCTGAGGACGTCACTTTCTGAGTACGTCGCGTTTTTTAGCATAGGTACGATTTAACAGTATAATATACCTGCACGAAAAATGTATACTGCCAGCAACCAGATTAGCTGTTCGACATACGGTCGCTTTTATATCCTACATACCAATACCAATCTCTGTTTGCCTTACGCCTGACTGGTAGAGAATTCCATTTGGCAAAACGTCCTATGTTTCGTGCAATAAAGTGAAAAATAGAGAAATAAATAATAAAAAAACAATCTAATTATGTTTAAATCATTATTTAATTCAGAATACTTAGAAACTACAAGCACCAAAACATTTAGCCACAGATTGGAGTTAGGCCGGCAACAGCTTCGATTCAAATGTTTCGCACAGTAGGAACCATGATTTTATCATTCGCCGCTGTGATTAGCTGGTGAAGGTATCATGGCAAGCTCGCTGACACCAGTAGAAGGTCATTCCCACATATTTACATTTAAACGGACTGCCGCTCCTTTCGGGACAACATTTTCTTCAACATACCGCGTCTTCTGTCATGTCTCCATAAACTCACGTCTTTTTTTCTGATGATAGTGTAAATTTTGGATATCTGCGTATAAAAATCAGCTCTTGCAGTTTTGGTTCAGACAATATTTCTTCTCGTGTCACCTGTGGAGAATAGGCGTCAAAGGATTTTTTCTTTATATCGGCAACGGCATATTCAGAATCAGCCATCAATCACTTCTGCGTATGGAGTGATCCATACTCTCATAGTTCTCATGTTCTGCATATATTTAATGTAATTTATTTGTTTGTTTTCTTCCTATATAGGTTACACGATTAATTTTTAAATTAATATAACATTGTACTTTTAGCCTGACAATAAAAATCTATCATGTCGCCGATTTGACATCGCTGATTTATTTTCTATTTAAAATCCGAAACTACAAAAAGGTTATAAAGTTTGTCAAAGGACTGTCTCATTTCAAACATAGACAGAGATAAACATACTATCTTTGTCTTACACTAGTACTAGCACCCAAAAGAAAAGGATGAGTGTAGTTTTTATTGTTCTTATTTAATGACAAATTTGTTTGACCACTTACAGTCCGTTAACTCTCAGAATGAACTTCGTTTTTCGGGTAAAATCGGACGTATTCGCGTAATAGAAAATGACAGCGTCGTACTGATTTAGTTGCAACTTGCAATCCAACACTCAAAACTATACAGGGTGGTCTATACCACGACGTTTAAATTTTTTTTTAGATTCCTCAATTCAATTATAGAATATGTATGTTAGCCGGTTTTTCGTAGTTTTCGAGTTATGAATTTTTGAACTTTTAAATTTTGTTAAGAAATTCCGGGCCAAACCAATTAATTTATTTAAAAAAACTATTGAACTTTTTTGAATGTTTCTTTTTATAACATAATCCTTTACAAACGACGCAGTTGCTAAAAAAATCAGCATCCTCACTTGGCTGCGAGTTGGAAAAAAAGACAAAAGTCAAAGTTTTACGTTCAAGCAGGTCAAGTTTAGATTTTACCTAATTTAAAAAAAACATTCGAGTTCAACGACTTTTGGTTATTTTAGAAACTGCTTGTGCCTAAGTTTTTTTTTAAAGGTAAAAAAAAAGTGACAATAGTCATAATTTGACAGAGTCACCGGTCAAAGGAATCGAGGTGGAAAGTTCCCAAATTAGTAATCTGATAGCCCACGTAGTGAAGAATCTAAAAAAAAACAACGGGTTGCACTCCGGGAGTGCCGGCAGAAGTGAAAACTCAATGACATTGTAACAGTTTTTCGATTAATTTATTTAAAAAAAACTATTGAACTTTTTTGAATGTTTCTTTTTATAACATAATCCTTTACAAACGACGCAGTTGCTAAAAAAATCAGCATCCTCACTTGGCTGCGAGTTGGAAAAAAAGACAAAAGTCAAAGTTTTACGTTCAAGCAGGTCAAGTTTAGATTTTACCTAATTTAAAAAAAACATTCGAGTTCAACGACTTTTGGTTATTTTAGAAACTGCTTGTGCCTAAGTTTTTTTTTAAAGGTAAAAAAAAAGTGACAATAGTCATAATTTGACAGAGTCACCGGTCAAAGGAATCGAGGTGGAAAGTTCCCAAATTAGTAATCTGATAGCCCACGTAGTGAAGAATCTAAAAAAAAAACAACGGGTTGCACTCCGGGAGTGCCGGCAGAAGTGAAAACTCAATGACATTGTAACAGTTTTTCGATCAGGTCACGTGTCCGTCTTACGTCTTACGAATCTTACGGTCACGTGACCTGTCGCGAGTTTAACATTTTTTCCCCATCACAAAAAATGCACAGCGCCGCTAAAGAAGTTTTCACTTAAAAATTTTGGACATCGAGGTTTGTACCACCCTGTATAGAGTAGTTAACACCACCATAACTAGTAGGTAAATATTTAGATTCATATTAAAATATGTGACTTTTAAGTACTGTATAATTATTTACAAATTAAATTTAAAATTTTTGTTTTAATTAATTTTTATATGTTAAAGTAAATTTTTATTAAAACTAGAGATTAAATAAAAAAAACGCAAACTATAAAAAATATACTTACCTACAAAAAAATATGCCTGTTATTATTACCACTCTGTATAATTTCAGCGAGAAGTAGTAAATGACGGTGTGACGTTCTGCTTTCAAATTCTGATTCTATTTTATTTAGATTATGACAAAAAGTCAAATAGCAATATAGTCATCAACCAAATATTAAGCATAACGTCATTAAATTAGGGCTTGTTTTACATTGAGACAATAGGTATCCCTAACTTCTTGCGAGTGAGTAAGAAAGCAGAATCACCTTCGCGTGGTACCGCCGATACCCGATGTGTCTTTCTAAAATCCGAAGGTCATTCTGAGAGTTAACGGACTGTAGATAATATGTTGCGCTAGCTTCGACCCGCGACTTAATCTGCTTGGAAATATGATGATGATGATGATATCGTACCTATGCTAAAAAACGTGACGTACTCAGAAAGTGACGTCCTCAGAAAGTGGCGCTCTCAGAAAGTGACGTCCTCAGAAAGTGACGTACTCAGAAAGTGGCGTTCTCAGAAAGTGACGTACTCAGAAAGTGACGAACTCAGAAAGTGACGTACTCAGAAAGTGACGAACTCAGAAAGTGACGTCCTCAGAAAGTGGCGTTCTCATAAAGTGACGTACTCAGAAAGTGACAAACTCAGAATGTGACGTCCTCAGAATGTGACGTCCTAAGAAAGTGACATACTCCGCCTGAACCGACTTTTTCGTTAAACACGCGTGTTGTAGACTATTCGATGTGTCGTGACTCACGCGCCCGTCAACTTTCATTCATTTTCCGCATCGGCTGAAACTCACTTAGGTATGTTTGCCAAAATATTTTTACAAGTGTGCCAAATTTGTATTACCTACGAGGAGATAAACTCGTCTTCGTCGGGAAAGTCTAGACGGTCGAGACAGGACGTGACAAGGAAACATACATAATAATTACCTACCGTGTACGTTGCGATGTCAAAGCGAAGACGTAGTTTGACGAATGTCAACACGAACCACGCATAATTTAACTACTATCATATAGGACATAGGTTAAAGAAAAAAAAATCAAGATATTTAATGCATATTTATGCATAAAAAACTAACATCAAAATTTTTTACATCAGCATCGTGCGAGGTGTGTGAATGGTGATTGTGCTATAGTGTTCATGCATCTTATCTATTTACGTTTATTATTAGAGTGTACCTACGTGGTGAACGCGTGACGTGTGGTGAGGTGGGTGTCGGCTGAAAGGGCGCCAGCACGGGCCTGGGCTTGCGTAATGGTTATACGTGTCGTATACGAGTAGTACACACGGGAGCAACGCGGAACGCGGTGTCACGCGTTTTACTGTCAAATTAACAGTGCTCTTGACAGATCGATCGATTAGATCACACTTCTCATGACTGATAAAGATGATACGATATTCGATTGCTATTGGCGTTTGTGAAAACCCGTAGGTGTGTAATCTACAACGTAAACTGCTGTATAGACAGACGACTCATTTGTTTTTATGCTCGGATTTCTAAGATCGTAAGTGGAAGTATAACATTGCTTTCGTTGGTATGCCTGCTCATCTTAATGTAAGATCTTCATTTCATTGAAATGAAGCGAAACATTATTTAAAAAAATCACCATCAATGGTACATAGCTAGTTTTTCGTTTGGCTATCTAGGTAGCGCATCAACAACTACCCACAATCGATCCTATCTTTTAGATCTTTGTCGCTTATGGAAATGAAATGACAGGACCTCTTTAGATAAGTATCAGCAGAAGATGAAACAGTGGAATGCAAGACTATAAAAGTAGGCATGAAGTAGTCTTGTAATCCTGATTTCTGGAATGCCAGCGCGCATTAAACGCAGAATATAGTGTGCTGTGTAGTTTGTTTGTATTTGCCTACTCTTGGTGGTAGGTAGGTACTACATCGCAGCGTGTTCGGAATCCGAATGAGCGTTGGGTATTGCGCGACATTGTAAGGTCCCGCAATATCAGTTACTTGCCACGCAGAACCATTACAAATCCGCATTATTCAATGATCATTATGCAGTAGCTAAACGAATGTGTGTTTGCAGTAGTTTTACAGTTATTTTTGCTAATTATGATCAAGTGCTCACAAGATATAAGATATTTAGTACATTTTTGATTTATATTTTTTACATTTTATTTTTATTCCACTTTTTATGTGGACGGAAACGGGTGTGTAATGCTTAATATAATTATAAAAAAACTATCATACATTTGTTATAACGCCACTTGATATATTATTGTATGTTATAATGTAATTTTTATTATACGTTTCCTTTATTATATTGTGATTTCATCTAAACTGTCATTGATATAATGCCTATTAATGTAATATAATTTTCAAATAGTATAATATAGACATATTTTATAATGACATTTGTTATATTATATTTTTGTATAACGTAATACTTCATACAATTTTATCAAGTATAAATACATATATCGTATAACATTTATTGTCATATTTCATTTACTGATAACGTAAAGTTTTACATACTTTTTATAACTAGTACGCAGACTACTGCTTTTGCTAGCTATTTCATTCTAGGGAGGCCGCAGTTCTATCCTAACCTAACCAATTTTTTCACGGTTTTCGTTCTGCGGGGGCCGCAGTTCAAACCTAACCTAAACCACTTTTTTTCCTAGAGTATTTTACTCTACGGAGGGTCAAAGTTCTAACCTAACTTAACCCTCCTTTTGTTAGGTAGTTATTCGTTTATGCGGAGTCGCAGTTCCAACCTAACCAACCCATTTATGTCCTGCAACTATTATGCTACATAAATATTTATGTGATGTCACTTGTTATAACAAATAATATGCTTTAGAGTATGTAATAATTATGGCAATGTATATTAGACGAAGTGTAAATATACCTTATGACCATTATACCAATAATAACATTATGTATACCGTTAATTGTGGTATTATCTATGAAAAGGGACCTTATTGTCGATGGCGCTTACGACACTAACATCGATGAGCACTAAACGTAGTAGTTTAAAATTGGTGATTCTGGCCCATTTTAGTTATTTTGATTTCCAATTTAGCAATTAAGTTTCTTTGATTACCACCACCATATTTACAGACTTTTACAAGGATTTCATGCATTATTTTCTAGTATGTATAAGTCCTTGAACTACGTTATTGCTTGTCAGAAACACGACGGCTCATTATTTTCTCGATAGAATCTTAAGTTGAAAACATGCCTAACACTGTCTTTACTTCCTTATGTTAGAAGTACTTGTTGGGTATTCCGTGGACTACTCAATGAAATACCATATTAAAGTTCCCAAATATATTATGCATCCGCACAGGCAAACGATTACAAGAGAATGACCTATATGTAAATGTGACATCTGTCTTAGAAGACTTATTCTATATAGCCAGAGTTTATGTTGGTACATATACGAACTCTATGTAGGTATATTAGTCACACGCCAACATCATTGTTGTAATTAAGTTAGTTCCAACACTGGCCCTTGAACCCATATAAACTCATATAAATCACATTACACACATTAAACAATATAAGCAAAGACACATCCGCTGTCTTAAAATAATAAAACATTACAACAGCAAAAACATAGCAAAAGTATAAATTTATCAAAGTATCCGTCACACATAAACAGTAAATAGTCTAAACAATGAAACGGATCCAAAACAAATTATACTTCTGCAAGTATACCTACTGCTTAGAACCATCATGTCATTTATTGAGCGATACAAATAAATGACATACAAACTTATCATGTTTTTCCTTTGCCAACGGTTTCGTTAAAACGTCGGCCACCATTTCATCAGTAGACAAGTGTTTTAAAACAACTGTACCTTCCTCAACGATTTCCCTGATGAAATGATGTCTTACGTCAATGTGTTTCGTTCTGGCGTGGTACATAGAATTAGTGCACAACTTCAGTGCAGACTGATTATCATTAAACAACGTAATCCTATACTGTACCCCGTAAATTTCGAACAGAAACTTGCGTAGAAAAAGAGCCTCTTTACAAGCATCTGACAGACACATATATTCGGCCTCTGTGCTTGAAAGAGCGACTGTCTTTTGTTTTCTACTCTCCCAAGAGATGGTAGAATTTCCAATCTTAAACACGTAACCGGTATAAGATCGACGATCGACCTCATTCGACGCAAAATCGGCATCAGCATACGCGACGATATCTAACCCTGACTTCTGAAAAGTTAAACAATGATTAAGCGTACCTTTCAGATAGCGAAGAACGCGTTTCGCCGCCTTCCAGTGAGTCTCGTCGTACGCGTCGTTGAACTGGCTGAGCGAGCTGACAGCGTGCGCGATATCCGGTCGCGTACATACCGCTATGTACATCAAACATCCTATCAGGCCTCTGTAGTCGTGCGTACAATCCTTCTTTGTAGATTTCACGAGCTTCAGACCTGTTTCCATAGGTGTTCGCGCAGGTTTGCAATCTGACATGTGAAATCGTTCTAGCACCTTCTTAATATAGCTTGACTGGTCTAGAGTTATTTCGTTGTTCTGTCTGCAAAGCCTCATTCCAAGAATGTGGTGTGCTGGCCCTAAATCTTTGATTTCGAAGGCCTTCTTTAATTCTTCTTTGATTCCTGCCGTATCTCGGCAATCAGCTGAAGAAAATAGCATTATGTCATCAACATAGAGCGCAATTATAATCATAGATTTCCCGCTCGACTTGACATAAACACAAGGTTCGGAAGATAAACGTTTGAATTTCATTTTGCTTGTCAATACGCCATTTATTTTCTCATACCAAGACTTCGAAGCTTGCTTCAGTCCGTATATGGCCTTATTCAACTTGTAAACTTTATCTTCTTGGCCTTTAATTTTGTAGCCCTCTGGCTGCTCCATAAAAACGGTTTCTTTTAAATCTCCATTCAAAAACGCCGTTTTTACATCCAGATGCTCGATATTCATGTTATGTTCCGTTGCTAAAGCTAGTAACGTACGTATAGTAGAATATCGTACTACAGGAGAGAACGTTTCTTCGTAATCAATACCGTATTTCTGGGTATAACCTTTTGCAACAAGGCGCGCTTTGTACCGCAGTATTTCCCCGTCGAGGCCAAGCTTTCTTTTAAAGATCCACTTGCATTTTACAGGCCGTTGCTTCGTATCGCGGTCAGTCAGAGTCCAACACTTATTATCGATGAAGGATTTATACTCTTCCGCCATCGCGGCTTTCCACTTACTTGCTTCCGGGCCATTCAGTGCCTCGCGAACTGTCTGAGGGTCCCCCGTGTCACTGCATACAGTGCGTGCTACACTAGCCGACTCAAACTCACTAGTTTCGTCCGTAGAGTTCTCGAAGTCTTCCAGTGTGGAATCTCCTGGGACATACGTCTCATCCGCAGGGTCATCTGGGGTCTCACTACTGCTCTCAGAATCATCTATCGTACTCACACTGTTATCTTGACAGTTTTCGTTAGATATTTCTGCGGGCTCTTGGGGTAAGTCGGGTAAGGCGGGTTGCACTTGTACATCATCGGCGACAGTTACATTGTTCGGAAACAAACTAACCTGAGTATAACGTGAACTGTCATCCTCATCCGATGAAGTGTCATTCCAAAAAGCATGTTCTAGAAAAGTGACATTTCTGGCTTTTATGACATTTTTCTGATTCTCCGGATCTATCAATCTGTAACCCTTTGACTCGTCACAGTATCCGACAAAAATATATTTCTTACTTTTGGGATCCAGTTTGTCCCGTTTGTGCTGAAGGGCATAAGCTTGGCAACCAAAAATGCGTAGGTAACTCAGATTCTCCTTTTTACCTGTCCATTTTTCTTCCGGTGTACTGCCCATCACAGCCTTAGTTGGAGAGCGATTCTTCAGGTAGACGGCGGTGTTGACCGCTTCTGCCCAGAATTCCTTTTTCAAGCCTGCTTCCTGAAGCATGCATCTGGCTTTCTCCGTAACGCTTCTGATCGCGCGTTCCGCGACTCCGTTCTGAGCTGATGACCTTGGAACCGTGGTCTGATGTCGAATCCCATGCTGTTTCAGGAACTTCTGAAAATTAGAATTGACATATTCACCACCATTGTCACTACGAAGAACTTTTATTTTCTTATTGGTTTGGTTTTCTACGAGAGTTTTGAATTCTTTAAACATCTCGAAAACCTCATCCTTCCTCCTAGACATGTGCGCCGCGCCGCCGCGCCGCCGCCGCCGACGATTTTTCCACGCCGCCGCCGCCGATAAATTTGACCGGCGTATAATCGGCGTGGAAAATTTTGATACCTATCGTGTCTTATTCCATGTTGCGTAGTGAATAGATAGTATCAGAGGTATAATTTAAAGATCCTTATGCTTTTTCGCTTATTATTTGCCGGTGAACCAAATTAGCATCATTTTTGTCGTTGCGGTGTTTATTTATTTATTTTATTTATTTATGTTATGGAGATCCAACAGCTATCTATACAGAGTATGCCTGTGTTAGCTGTGATAACGATTTAGTGTTAATTTAAACAAGATCTAGTTTCTGGATCTCAGGTTATTATTTGATATTTTTTCACACAGCTTTTTTGTAGAACGTAAATGAAATTGTATATTGTGTGATAAATAAATATGATTTATTTATTTATCTCATAATATACAATTTAAAATATAAATAAATATGATTTATTTATTAATCACATAATATACAATTTCATTTAAAATTACACACGATCAATTCTTAGTAATTTTATGGTGATTATCAGCTTCTTGTACTTAACAATATACAGCGTGACCTTAGCCATTGGAAAAACCCTGAAATCCCACGTAGGGTTACTTCTAAAGGGGCCCACTGATTAACAGTCCGCCAGATGGTATCGGCCTGTCAGTTGTTCGGAACTGTCAAAATTTTGTTCTAACTGACAGGCCGATACCGTCCGGCGGACTGTTAATCAGTGGGCCCCTTAAGAAATGCTCTAAAGGTAATATTTTTTTTATATATAAGTTATTTCCAATAATCGACAACAAAAAGAAACATACTGTATTAATCATTGGCAGTGCTTTTGACAATTTGTTTGAAAATGTGCAGCAATGATGACATTGATGATTATCAAAAGTCAGAATACTCAGAATCTTATTAATGTCATAAATAAAAAAGATAATCAAAACGGTCGAAGGTTTCATACTATTTATTACCTCAGGAGCTACTAACACATACAGGTTGCTCCAAAGTAAAAAAAAATGTAATTTGTTAATTTCTTCGGAACCGCTTCACCGATTGTTATGATACTTTGTATACTGGTTCTAAATACCCTAATGCATATGTACATTTCAGCTTTGTCCAATGGCTAGGGACACCCTGTATATTTCAATCAAAATTATAAAAATCAGTCTAAAGCTTCGCAATAAGCTATACTTAAACAATTATACCTAGGTACTTATAGGAACTTAAATCACCAACTATCATCACTAAGCTAGCAGTAAAGAAAACAAAGTAGACCTTAGTATTCCATAAAACGGGACACTTCAAAGACATTCTGTTGAGCGAATCAACCTGCCAGAGATGTTTTCTTTCGAAAACGATGACATCTTTAATCTAATCTAAAATTACATTTCTGTTAAACTTCAGTTCAGACAAATGTAAAGTATGTAGTCCATCATTATTTCGTAACAAATCCTAGGTGAGGCGACAGCGGCTGGGAAAAGTCAATATACATAGATTTAAGACTTAACTTATAAAGATTTTTTTTGTGTTTTATTTGTATTCCGCTTACAAAGTAAGTAAAAATACTGCCTAAAATGTAGCGTTTTAAAGTATCCTTTTTATTTTAATATAATTCATAATTGGTAACCGTTAGGTTGGTATTGGTAATAAATGGTTGCCAAGTGTCATAATGGGATATAATTTTCGGCAATAATTTAGAAAACACACATAATATGTTTTGGATAGCCTAGTAAATACTCAGAAGGCTTTAATATAGAGTTTCTACAGCCACGTTCTCATGCAGTATGAAAAATTATGCCACGCCGATTTCACGCCGATCACGCCGCCGCCGCCGGTCAAAAAATCATCGGACGCCGCCGCCGATGATTTTGCCATCGGCGCACATCTCTACTCCTAAGAAAATAAACAAATGTTTTTCGGGACAGGTCATCAATGAATAGCAGAAAATATCTTTTCCCACCTAGGGACGGGCATGGCAGTGGCCCCATGACGTCACTGTGAACTATTCCCAGGATTTCCTTGGCCCTGGTCTCAGATTTCTTCGGAAATGGCAACTTAGTCTGTTTACCTAAGATACAGGAAACACACGACTGAAAGTTATTGTTGTCATAAGAAATACCTGTGACCATACCTTTTCGCAGTAACTCCATGCTTCGGGTGTTCAGATGCGCCAGACGATGGTGCCAAATTTGTTGCGATGACTGGTTTCCAGTAGCAGGGGACTGCGGCGCTTGCTTCACGCTCACGGCAACAGGACGACTGTCATCCTTCAGTTGACGTGCCGGCACCGCTATGCTGTCACCTGTACCTACAGACAAAGACGAACACATGGCCTGCGAGGATGGCTTACTACACGAGACAGAAACAGTTTCAATGGCATCGAGTTCATAAATACCATCTCTCAGGGTAGCTGTAGCCAAAACCTCCCCATTGTCATAGACTGTACACTTGCCAGAACGAAACACAATTTCATAACCTTTCTTAACCATCGCACTAACAGATAATAAATTTACAGACAATTTAGGGACTAAGTACACATTACTTATCGATCTCACACTATTGTCCTTTAACACAGCTTGCGCAGTTCCTTTCCCAGCCGTCGGTAATGCTTCGCCATTGGCAATTAAGACCTTCTTTGGTTTTACAGTTGTAAAATCTGATAAAAAGCTGCGATCATTGCAAAAATGCTGCGCCGCACCGCTGTCGACGTACCACACGTCATGCTTGACTCCTGCGGCCAACGCTGTGAGGTGCGCCTGGCTTTTCCGGTCACTCTTCTTGCCGTCAGAGTTGTCAGGACAATCCTTCTTGATATGTCCACTCTTTTTGCATCTGAAGCACTTAATTGATGGTTTGCGTGCTTTCCGAGCTACTAAAGCCGTATTAGCATCTTCGCTTTTCTCATCGCGTCTCGCGTTTTCTAGAAGCAATTTTGCTTTGACATTTTCGCTTGACAGTGAAGTATTCGAATTTTCTAGAGCCATAATCAACGGGTCGTAATCGCTTGTCAAACCGCTGAGTAAAATCACGGCCACGAAGTCATCTTCCAAAGCCGCTCCGATGTCGCTCAGTTGTTGCGATGTATCCATGACCTTGTTCACGTATGCCTCCATACTCGCACATTCGCTTAATTTGGTGGCGAACAATGTGCGAAGCAATCCGAGCCGTCGTGACAAGCCTCGGTCCTCGTATGCCTTCTGCAGGTTGCTCCACGCTTCGCGAGCCGTCTTAGCATTTCTAATTTGTGGAAATACACAAGGCTTCACGTTCAAGGCGATTTTCGCGAGCGCCTTCTCCTGCTTCTTCGCGTCTTCGTTTTCATTTTTAGTCGCGTCCACACAATCCCAAAGATCGTCGTGGATGAGCACCATCCGCATCATGAATTTCCAGGACGGATAATTTTGAATCCCGGATAATTTTTCAATTGAAACATTCTGAATGGCAGTTGCCATCTTTTGTTTTCTAGCGAATAAATGAAAATAAATTTACCAAATCACACGCGCACACTTTTGGAAAATGGTAACTAGTGTAGCGAATTTAGTACACGATCTGCTGCCATGTTGGGTATTCCGTGGACTACTCAATGAAATACCATATTAAAGTTCCCAAATATATTATGCATCCGCACAGGCAAACGATTACAAGAGAATGACCTATATGTAAATGTGACATCTGTCTTAGAAGACTTATTCTATATAGCCAGAGTTTATGTTGGTACATATACGAACTCTATGTAGGTATATTAGTCACACGCCAACATCATTGTTGTAATTAAGTTAGTTCCAACAGTACTAGGACGAAAATGTATATGAAACTTACTTCAGTCGATAGCTTTTAAGTAAATCTTCATTATTGCTTGTCCTTTTATCGATACGTTAATTTTTTCATTCATCATTTGATGAATTCAACATTTTGCCTACTAAATTACACCCTACGCGGCAATACCTTGCGCCTATTCCTCACGCCAGTACGCCCGTGACCACTGTCAGCGTCGGACCTGTGCTAGTTTAGCGGACGTTTCATAAAATGGGTAATCACAGTATAAATATGCAAATATGTTATACACACAATGTTTTTCAACATACTTACGAAGAAAAGCAAAATAATTCTTAAATACGGTGACATTTCAGACATTCGTCCGTCATATTGTCATTTTATAACAAGTTGGGCAGCAAAGGCACACACCCATCTAACCAATCCGGAATTCAGTCATAAATTGTGTAAACATATTTTAAAAGGCTATAAAATTAATCAAATTGAATAATTTAGACTGGTCACATTTTTGTAAAAATCGATTTCTACTGGCAAAACATATTACTTTTTGGCAACCGGGTTTTTTAACCTAATTAGACCCCGCTGAATCCGAATTTGCCGGTTGCTTGATCGAATTCTTGACTGGAAGTGAGATATGTGATATTAAAGGTCCCTTTTTTTAGTTTTTCGTAAATAACTCGTAAACGGTGGCCAATATAAAAAAAATGAACTAATAATCTACACAAAATTTTCAATAAAAAAGATTCAGTACATTTTTAGCAGGGATCAATATTTAAAAAGATAATAAAGAGGGAAAGTTAATTATAATAAATTCTAAGGTTCCTTGTTTTTATTTTTTCGTTAATAATTTGAAAAGTATGACTCATAGCAAAAACAAATCTTACACATAAATCATCATCATCATCATCATCTCAGCCATAAGACGTCCACTGCTGAACATAGGCCTCCCCCTTGGACCTCCATACGTGCCGGTTGGAAGAGACCCGCATCCAGCGTCTTCCGGCGACCTTAACAAGATCGTCTGTCCATCTTGTGGGTGGACGTCCTACGCTGCGCTTGCTAGTCCGTGGTCTCTACTCGAGCACATTTCGACCCCATCGGCCATCTTCTCTGCGTGCAATGTGGCCTGCCCATTGCCACTTCAGCTTGCTAATCCGGTGGGCTATGTCGGTGACTTTAGTTCGTCTACGGATCTCTTAATTTCTGATTCGATCACGTAGAGAAACTCCGAGCATAGCCCTCTCCATAGCTCGTTGAGCGACTTTGAGTTTTGAGATGAGGCCGGTAGTGAAAGACCACGTTTCGGAGCCGTAAGTCATCACTGGTAACACACATTGATTAAAGACTTTCGTCTTGAGGCACTGAGGTATGTCGGACGAAAAGACATTACGTAGTTTCCCGAACGCTGCCCAATCGAGTTGGATTCGGCGGTTGACCTCTTTCTCGAAGTTGGACCTACCTACTTGGACTACTTGTCCTAGGTAGATGTACGAGTCAACAACTTCGAGTACCGAGTTCCCAACAGAGACTGGGATGGGCACAACATTGGCATTTGACATAAGTTTCGTCTTGTCCATGTTCATTTTCAAGCCCACCCGTTGTGAAACTCGGTTGAGGTCATCGAGCATCATGCTGAGTTCCTCCATCGACTTTGCCATGACTACGATATCGTCGGCAAACCGAAGGTGAGTGATGTATTCGCCGTTGATGTTGATTCCAAGTCCTTCCCATTCCAGGAGCTTGAAGGCGTCTTCCATTACGGCAGTAAACAGTTTCGGAGAGATAACGTCTCCCTGCCTTACACCTCTTTGCAATGGAATCGCCCTCGTGCTCTGCTCCTGTACTCGGACCGACGTGGTGGCGTTATTATACAAACACTTCAACACTTCGATGTACTGATAGTCAATATGGCATCGCTGAAGAGACAAGCACCGCCCATGTTTCCACCGAATAGAAGGCTTTCTCATAGTCCACAAACGCTAAGCATAATGGCAAGTTATACTCTTCGGTCTTCTGTATAACTTGCAGCAGCGTATGGATGTGGTCTATGGTACTATAGCCTTTTCGGAAACCGGCTTGTTCGGGAGGCTGGAAGTCATCAAGTCTGTGTTCGAGACGGTTCGTGATGACCCTTGAAAACAGCTTATAGACATGGCTCAGAAGCGTGATGGGTCTGTAGTTCTTCAATAGGTTGTTATCACCTTTTTTGAAGAACAACACCACCTCGCCTCTATTCCATGTTTCAGGCGTTATGCCCTCGGACAAGGCGGAATTAAAGAGCTTCTGGAGGACTTTAAGTACCGGTGTTCCACCCGCTCTCAGAAGCTCTGAAGTGATTTCGTCTTTGCCCGGCGCCTTGTTGTTCTTAAGCTGCTTCAGGGCCATCCTAATCTCGTACAGACTGATGTCCGGGATATCTTCGGTATAATGTCGGGACAGCTTGGCTCTTGGACCTCCTACCAAGCTGTCAACGGGCTTTGCGATCGAAGTGTATAACTGTCCATAGAACCTCTCGATCTCACCTAAAACCTCCGCTTTGCTCGACGCTATGCTGCCATCTTCCCGTTTCAGCTTTGTCAGCTGGCTTTGCCCAATAGACCCTTGCTTTGCTTGCGTTGCTTTGTCCTTTGCGAACACTTTGGAGCCTTGGTTTCGCTCAATAGTCTCTTTAATACGGTTAGTATTAAAGAGACGCAGATCATGTCGCAAGGACTTAGATATACGTCTATTGAGCTGCCTATATGACTCCGCGTCATCGGGAGACTGCAACTGTAGCGAGCGTCGTTCAGCCATGAGGTTTAAGGTTTGCTCGGTCAATTTCTGAGGTCTATCTTTACGGCGGGGTCTAAAAAAACTTAGACCCTACTGTGTGGACAGTTTCCACTAGCCCGTCGTTGATTTCGTCTACTGAAGCCAAGTTCTCTAGGCAAGCAAAGCGGTTAGAGAGCTCGAGTTGAAAGCTTTCGGGGTTTTGAACATGGGCTCGAGTAGGTCGGAGCGTAGACTTCATCAGGCTGGACCTTTCAAGTTTAATATTGATATTCAGTGTGCCTCTTACGATTCGGTGATCACTACCGGTCTTTACCCTGTTGATCACACATAAATAATAAACATAAAATTTCCTACAAGAAACATGTAGAACACTTTTCGCTAGGATCAATATTTAAAAAGACAAAGCAGCCGGTAAGTTAATTACAATCAATTTTAAAGTCCCTTTTTAGTTTTTTGTAAATAACTCGTAAACGGTGTCCCATAGCAAAATAGGTTTTATGAATAAATAATCTACATAAAATTTCCTGCAAAAAACATCTGAACACTTTTCTCTAGGATCAATATTTAAAACGATATTAAAGGAAGAAAGTTCATTACAATCAATTCACATGTCACTTTTATTAGTTTTTAGGGTCCCGTACCTCAAAAGGAAAAAACGGAACCCTTATAGGATCACTCGTGCGACTGTCTGTCTGTCTGTCCGTCTGTCACAGCCCATTTTCTTCAAAAGTACTGGACCAATTAAGTTGAAATTTGGTACACACATGTAAATTCGTGACCCAAAGACGGACATCTTACGTAAACAAATGAATTTTAAACATGGAGGCCACTTTTTAGCCAAGGGGGGTTAGTTAACATTAAGAACCTATTTTGCTATGGGCCACCGTTTACGAGTCATTTACGAAAAACTTAAAATAGGGACCTGGAAATTGATTATAATTAACTTACCCCCTTTAATACCTCATTAAATATTGATCGTAGCGAAAAAGTGTACAAAACCTTTTTTGTGGACAATTTTATGTTCAATATTTACGTATAATATTTTTTACAACTGCCCCCGTTGCAACCGTTTACGAGTTATTTACGAAAAAAAAGCGACCTGTGAACTGAATGTGATTAACTTTCTTCCTTTAATATCGTTTTAAATATGGATCCTAGAGAAAAGTGTTCAGATGTTTTTTGCAGAAAATTTTATGGAGATTATTTATTCATAAAAACCTATTGTGCTATGGGACACCGTTTACGAGTTATTTACAAAAAACTAAAAAGGGACTTTAAAATTGATTATAATTGACTTACCGGATGCTTTGTCTTTTTAAATATTGATCCTAGCGAAAAGTGTTCTACATGTTTCTTGTAGGAAATTTTATGTTTATTATTTGTGTAAAATTTGTTTTTGCTATGAGTCATACTTTTCAAATTATTAACGAAAAAATAAAAACAAGGAACCTTAGAATTTATTATAACTAACTTTCCCTCTTTATTATCTTTTTAAATATTGATCCCTGCTAAAAATGTACTAAATATTTTTTTATTGAAAATGTTGTGTCGATTATTAACGTTTAAATTTTTTTTTATATTGGCCACCGTTTACGAGTTATTTACGAAAAACTAAAAAAAGAGACCTTCAAAAATTGATTATAATTAACTTTCCCGCCTTAATATCTCTTTGAATATTGATCCTAGCGAACAATTGTACGGAATCTTTCTTGTAGGCAATTTTATGCAGATTACTTATGTTTAAGAAAATTTTTGCTATGCGCCACCGTTTAAGAGTTATTTACGAAAAACTAAAAAAAAGGGACCTTTAATATCAACTATCTCACTTCCAGTCAAGAATTCGATCAATCAACCGGCAATTTCGGATTCAGCGGGGTCTAATTAGGTTAAAAAACCCGGTTGCCCGGTTAATATGTTTTGCCAGTCGAAATCGATTTTTACAAAAACATGATCAGTCAAGTATACACTCATATTGTATACATATAATTAATAATTATTTAGGTACACTCACCGACCTCACCGTCTTACCTACCATTTTTAGGGTTCCCTACCCAAAGGGTAAAACGGAACCCTATTAGTAAGACTCCGCTGTCCGTCCGTTCGTCCGTCCGTCTGTCAGCAGGCTGTATCTCACGAACCGTGATAGCTAGACAGTTGAAATTTTCACAGATGATGTATTTCTGTTGCCGCTATAACAACAAATACTAAAAAGTACGGAACCCTCGGTGGGCTCAGTGGGCGAGTCCGACTCGCGCTTGTCCGGTTTTTAATTTCATTAAGTACTCATCAAAATTCGAATTTACTAATAAATCTTTTTCAATATTAATTGCCGAACTAAAAATCCCGGAACTGACGATTCAGAATACCGATGTCGTCAGAATAAGGACGTAGACGTGCTGCGCGGGAATGGTGCGGTGCGCCGCGCGGGGCGCCCGCCTGCCCGTTCTACCACTCGTCTGCTTCACTCCCTTGAAAACGTAAAACTCGAGTATAAGAGCGCCTCAAATATTCTATACACTTTTTCGCTAGGATCAATCTTCTTCTCCTTCAACCTAGCGTTTTAGCTAAGCGTCCGGTCTTCAGCATCCTCTGGTGTGAGTAGATTTTAAGTAGATTACTTATGTATCAGAACATTTTTTGGTACAGGCCACCGTTTACGAGTTATTTACAAAAAATATTAACAATTGATCATATTTAACTTTTTACCTTAAATATTTTTTTAAATACTCATCCTAGCGAAAAAGTGTATAGAATATTTAATGTAGACAATTTTACGCAGATTACTTATGTATCAGAACATTTTTGCTACAGGTCACCGTTTACGAGTTATTTATAAAAAACTACAAAGGGACCTTTAAACCCGATGACTGATAAGTTCATCAGCGTCACATAACATAAATTGACCTCCGCATTGGATAGACAGCAACATTGAATGTTCCAGTAATCAAAGAAACTTAATTGCTAAATTGGAAATCAAAATAACTAAACTGGGCCAGAATCTCCAATTTTAAACTACTACGTTTTGTGCTCATCGATGTTAGTGTCGTAAGCGCCATCGACAATAAGGTCCCTTTTCATAGATAATACCACAATTAGGTATTACGGTAGTATGCCATTTATTACGTTATTCAAAATAACGATATATCAAACTATAATATATGAAAAGTAATTATAACAAATGTAATGCACCCGACGGAAACAGTAATACCTTCATGTAGAAAAAGTATCAATAAGAAAGGTTGTTATCATTAGGAGACATTATTTAGTCTAACTTGAGACTAGTTTCTTAGTTTAGTTCAGTGTTTTTTTCTAGGGATGCGATTCTAACTTATTATGTATTCTTTCAGCCTTTGAATTTTCTTGTCCAAATAACCTGGTAATAATAGTCCAACCAGTTCTAATAATAGTCCAACTTTTCAATCCTCTAAACGGATTGAATCTCATATGATTTAATTTGCGCAAACCACAATATCTCATGGAATATATGTATATGCTTATACACTTCTTCCAATTACCAATTTTAGACTATGAACCGGCCATTTAAAGATTTTTACCTAATGTTTACTGTGTGTAATCACTGATATTAAAAGTAGGTACGGATATAAAAGATAGAGCATATCCAAATGTGTGCACTGTGTGCAAATCTAATTTTAATTTTAAGTGTGTTGCGCAAACACATGTTAACGAAAGTAGAATAGATGCTTAGGTTGGATAATATGATTCCAATTTTCACAAAAGGCCCTAGTCAACATAACGGAGGTTTAAACAAGCATTACTTAATTTATATTCAGTATGTAGATAGTTCAAGTGTCGAACGAAGTGTAAGTTCGCGATCGTGTTGCTTTCGGTCGGTATTGCTCTCCATCGCAGGACACTTAAGTATGTCCAATTCAGTCCTCGGTTCATTGCCCCGAGTAACAAACGCCCAGTGACGTCACGCCATGTGCAATGCATTGCACTCAAATTGCATTACAGTACAGCCGCTGTGTCGAACTGTTTTTTCTTGCTAGCAAAAAACATCTTAGGTAAATAGATCAGAATCAGATTCGGTTCTCGGATTTCTAGTGCGTTCACATTAGGTACCTACAATTCCAGCTAGTATGAAGATGCAGGTTTATATGTTTATATTATCTATCCAATTGGAATCTGGTTACATAAAGTGAATCAAAAGTTTTATTATTGTAAATACTCTTGCAATAAGTACCGACTTGTCAAGCTAATGATTCATTAATATAACTACGCATCTTTACCTTTAGTACTTGCCTACTACATGTTTAATAAAGAGGACGGCGGCGCAATTTTATTAGTTTACACAATTAAGTAAAGACATATAAATTTAGCGTTATTGTTTATTTTGGTGCAGCGCGGTAATTTTATTTAACGAATAAACTGCAATTACAACTACTTAAAGTGCTCACGCGGGCCCGTGTTAGCAAATATTAGCACACTTAATTAACTCCCAACGAACTCACTTCCACGAAATTAATTGGGGTCAAAGAATTTAAGTGCATACATCTCAATTAAAAGCGACGCTATCAGAGACCGACGCCGGCGAGTTATTTGAATGCGTGTTTGTGTGGATTTCGTCCGTACCTAATTCCTGCTCCTTGGCACGGCGGTGATGTCGTTCATAATCGGTTCATATCCCCCGTCGGTCCGCGCCATCGCGCCGGAGCGCATGCGCGGACAATAGACATTAATTTTGAAAGGCGCGGGATAGGAATGTCGTCGGCGCAACCTGGGGCAGGTAGAATTTTTGGCACCTTTATGATCATATCCTGACGTGTCATAAGCCACCCACGGTTCTCATTAAGCCGGTAGCCAACAAAGGCGCCGGGCCGGCCATAACGCTGTCGGATTAAATGACGCGGGGGACAGCGGGTCGTCGGCCCGAGGTGCCCTCGCGTGCTACAATTGCACACAATACGCCCCCGCGCGACCCGGCAGGCCAAAAAGTTAGAAAAGTATGGCGCGGTGCGACGGTTCACCCGTGATAGCATCTCGGCGCCCGCGCCGGCGCCGTCCGCACCTCGCCGCCGATCGATCGGCGTCCGCTGTCACTGGAGCCCGCCCGTATAATTAGAAGACCGGCTTAAAGGTGCCGTGAAATATTGCGCGCCTTACAGAATTTAAAACGGCGTAAATACCGAGAAGCAATAAATGCGCCTCCGAAACTTGAGCGATCCGATTTATTTTATGGACCTGTTCGCTGTCGCCGGATGAATCGTGAAAATGGGCCCTCGTTTATCTTTATCGACACTAAAAGTTACTGATAATGGTTAAGTCGCGGGTGTGTCGTGTCGTGAGCCTCCCACGTGCGGTGGCTCGTTATGAACTTGAATTAAATGAATGACGCAGTTGTATGAATGGCGCGGGAATGAATGTGAGTCGGAAGTGCAAGTCGCGCTTCAGCACGCTAGTCCATCGGCGCACGAGCACGTGCATCCGCTGCGCCGCTGCGCGAGGGCGTGAGCCGAGCGCCGCGCCGCCCGTCCCACAGCTTACTCCAATTATTATCTAGGTTAATCCATCATTTTTCTTTTCCTTTTTCGACGTACCTATGTGTAGCTTTCGTGGAAATCAGTCGCAGACTTAGGTAATTTGGAGCTGCATCAAACTTAAAGGGAAATTCAGGTTAAAAAAATAATAATCCACCAATATCCGTTCTAATCTGAATAGATCCTATCAGAATTGTTGACCATTTAATATTTAAGAGTTTATACCTATATGTAATACAGCCTACAAAAAAACCGTAGGGTCTTTAGAAGCAAGGTTAAGTTGTAAATAAACGATAAAGATTGAAGATTATTTTTACCTATATCCCTTAATGCGGTTTGTAAAAGATAATTCTTAACGCAAGTTGCACCAAATGATTCTTTGAATTAATTTTGAACTACTACGAGTAGCAGGTGTTAATACATTCAATGTTATAAATCTGCCTACCCATTCAAAACCGGTATATTTATTGCGATATTAATATCGATCAGTCTTTAAATATACATCGCAAAATTACTCATCAAATTAATTAATTGTCGATATTAAATGTCATATGACGCAGTTTAAAAGCGACTACAATAGTGACGAACGTTTTTCTCATAGAACTAGCGAAGCTAGAGGAGACATGTAGTCTGGTAGGTCCTCTTCAAACGAGGCTGTGGCATTCTTTGGAACCTAACCGACCCGTCCCTAGTAAGAGCAGCGATAAAAAGCTTGCATAGCTTAAGAGCGCTCTTACAAGAAAAGTCGAAATAATGCAAAATTGATGATACTAGTCGACGAAATTCAGGACTTTGCGCTCATTATTAGAAACAATGAGTACGTGTTCCAGTAAAAGCGTCTTCTTATCTTTATAAATATCGTTGTAAATATTAGAAAAAGGACTTATTAAATTAGTAATGATTTTTTTTCTGATGGTCGTTTCCGAAAAACCCCGTGAAGCACTGAATGGCGAGCTCTTATTTGGAAATGTTGAGAATTTTACTCTGCTAAACCTGGCTATTTTGTATTACTAATACCCTGTACTTTAGGCATATCAAACTATATTTTTCCTACATACCTTTGAGAAAGAGAAAATCAAAGTAAAACGAACTCGATTTTCTCTCCGAAACAAGTGTCAATTCCTACGAAAATCTACTTAATATCGAAGTCATTTTCATACTCAAGCAATCTGCAACGTTTGCTTATACTGTTGGTATACATTAGTGTTTATGAAATTCTACTATAATTTTTTGGCAATTTTTTGAAAACTACTCTATATTACCGATGACGCGCGCTGCGCCAGCTCAGTGCCGCGGCAGAGCTTGTAGAGGCAGGACGTGTGTCGGTCGGCTCCCCACATTTTCAACGGCGACGACGAGGTTTTTTATCATTGTGTGCGGCGGGCGCCGTGTAAAACGCTATACTGTGTGCGTGTAAACCGCAACGAGAGACTTTGATCCTAGCACCGTTTTTATAGTATTATAATTTATAATGATACAGTTTAATAAACTACCGGACAGGATTAAAAATATTTGAAACGACCTGACATTCTATATGTATTTATTTGACTCAAGATAGTTTGACTCAGGGTCTGATGATGGAGCCGGAAGGTGGTCACCGGTATCAATCAACCATGCAACTAAACCACTTCGTGTTTGGGCTCGTTTGATTCGGCTCAACAAGATCTTTGACTTAAGATAGTACTCAGGGTCTGATGATGGAGCCGGAAGGTGGTCACCAGTACCAATCAACAATGCAACTAAACCACTTCGTGTTTAGACTCGTTTTATTCGTCTCAACAAGATCTTTGACTTAAGATAGTACTCAGGGTCTGATGATGGAGCCGGAAGGTGGTCACCGGTACCAATCAACCATGCAACTAAACCACTTCGTGTTTGGGCTCGTTTGATTCATCTCAACAAGATCTTTGACACAAGATAGTACTCAGGGTCTGATGATGGAGCCGGAAGGTGGTCACCGGTACCAATCAACCATGCAACTAAACCACTTCGTGTTTGGGCTCGTTTGATTCGGCTCAACAAGATCTTTGACTTAAGATAGTACTCAGGGTCTGATGATGGAGCCGGAAGGTGGTCACCAGTACCAATCAACAATGCAACTAAACCACTTCGTGTTTAGGCTCGTTTTATTCGTCTCAACAAGATCTTTGACTTAAGATAGTACTCAGGGTCTGATGATGGAGCCGGAAGGTGGTCACCGGTACCAATCAACCATGCAACTAAACCACTTCGTGTTTGGGCTCGTTTGATTCGTCTCAACAAGATCTTTGGCACAAGATAATACTCAGGGTCTGATGATGGAGCCGGAAGGTGGTCACCGGTACCAATCAACCATGCAACTAAACCACTTCGTGTTTAGGCTCGTTTGATTCGTCTCAACAAGATCTTTGACACAAGATAGTACTCAGGGTCTGATGATGGAGCCGGCAGGTGGTCACCGGTACCAATCAACCATGCCACTAAACCACTTCGTGTTTAGGCTCGTTTTATTCGTTTCTATAAGATCTTTGACACAAGATAGTACTCAGGGTCTGATGTTGGAGCCGGAAGGTGGTCACCGGTACCAATCAACCATGCAACTAAACCACTTCGTGTTTAGGCTCGTTTGATTCGTCTCAACAAGATCTTTGACACAAGTTAGTACTCAGGGTCTGATGATGGAGCTGGACTGTGGCCACGGGTACCAGTCTACCATGTAACTGAACCACTTCGTGTTTGGGCTCGTTTGATTTGTCGCAACAAGATCTTTGACACAAGGTAGTACTGAGGGTCTGATGATGGATCCGGAAGGTGGTCACCGGTACCAATCAACCATGCAACTAAACCACTTCGTGTTTGGCTTCGTTCGATTCGTCGCAACAAGATCTTTGACACAAGTTAGTACTCAGGGTCTGATGATGGAGCTGGACTGTGGCCACGGGTACCAGTCTACCATGTAACTGAACCACTTCGTGTTTGGGCTCGTTTGATTCGTCGCAATAAGATGTTTGACACAAGATACTACTCAGGGTCTGATGATGGAGCTGATGATGATAGACAGGTACCCGTCGCCACCTTCGCGCTCCATCATCAGACCCTGAGTACTACCTTGTGTCAAAGATCTTGTTGAGATGAATAAAACGTGCCTAAACACGAAATGGTTTAGTTGCATGGTTGATTGGTACCGGTGACCACCTTCCGGCTCCAACATCAGACCCTGAGTACTATCTTAAGTCAAAGATCTTGTTGAGACGAATAAAACGAGCCTAAACACGAAGTGGTTTAGTTGCATTGTTGATTGGTACTGGTGACCACCTTCCGGCTCCATCATCAGACCCTGAGTACTATCTTAAGTCAAAGATCTTGTTGAGCCGAATCAAACGAGCCCAAACACGAAGTGGTTTAGTTGCATGGTTGATTGGTACCGGTGACCACCTTCCGGCTCCATCATCAGACCCTGAGTACTATCTTGTGTCAAAGATCTTGTTGAGATGAATCAAACGAGCCCAAACACGAAGTGGTTTAGTTGCATGGTTGATTGGTACCGGTGACCACCTTCCGGCTCCATCATCAGACCCTGAGTACTATCTTAAGTCAAAGATCTTGTTGAGACGAATCAAACGAGCCTAATCATGTTACTACATGGTTGATTGGTATCCGTGACCACCTTAATCATCATCAGATCCTCAGTACCAGTTCGTTTTTAAACCCTCGTTGATACAAACTTTACAACCTATAGGTACCAAATGCAATGACGAAACATGTAAATAAGCGAGTAGGTACCTATAATTTCTTTCGAGTAATATACCTTCATAAGTACAAGTATGGGGCTATTCATAAATTACGTCGTTTCAAATGGGAGGAGTGGGGGGGGGGTCTGGACATCGGATGATGGTAACATGACGTAGGAGGAAACAGATTCATCCGAAGCTTGATTTTTGGATGATTTGAGGGGGGGGGGGGGTCAAAAATCGTCAAAAATAGATGACGTAATTTATGAACAGCCCCTATGTACATTTGCACTGCATTTAGTATTTTCGTACTTACCAAATAACAGTTTTAGAACTTTAAAAGTTAAGTACAGTTAGTGTTGTTATGGTTGATTTCAATATGCTTCGCGAAGGATCAAGAATGTTTAATCCATCATTGTAGTGCGAGTGTGGTAGAAGGGATCGGCGTACTGAGCTCGCACGGCCTGCCGCAGCGCGTAAAATACCTAAACTCGCTCAACGCCGAAATGTAATAGCGCTCTTAACGCAGGTGTAACAAACCTAGTAATTGCTAGAGCGAACCCTAATAAAGGCATTCATTAGCAATTCTGTAAAGATAATCAGCTTTTATTTTTTCGTTGCTTATTCGAGACTTTGTGGCGTCTTCCATTTTTAGTAGTTTAACATATTAACCGCGTTACAAAAACTGGTTAAGGTTTTGACACAAAGACTTAATCGCTTGATCATCACTCGTAAGCTGAGGAATCGTTAAGACTAGTTCGATTTTATGACTTAATTTAGTGTTAGTTATTAAACAATAATGAATACCTACACTTAATCCTAAAGTCATATTAAAATATATCATTGCGGCGACTTCTATAAGTACCTATAGATACTTTCGACTATATAGATTAAGTACGTACATTGATATAAATGATATAATATGCATTTGCATATATAAATAATTGTGTAAATAAAATGCAATGTTATTGAACTAAAAATGTTTAACAGGTACAGGTACAATTGTGATTGGATCCTACGTAACTAAGTATTTAATTTAACAAATTAATTTCTATGGCCAGCTATGTGACCAGTAGGTAGATACAAGTATGGTGCTAAGTCATTGATCCCTAATTAATGCGAGCATGGTGCATTATGGTCTTATATGTATGTATGTATTTAAGTATTTATAGGTCTCTGGGGACAAAAGAGCTGGCAGCTTCCTCGCTCAACGCATAAGCGTTGCGATCCAGCGAGGAAATGCTGCCAGCATTCTTGGCACTATGCCCCAGGGGCCCTCTCTAGATATAGATTTTTAGGTTTTTTTTTTTTAGGTTTAGTTTTAGTTTTGTAGGTAGTTCTATATTTTTTTTTAGGTATTAGTTTTAGTTTTGTAGGTAGTTTTAATTTTAGGTTACTTAACGTTATATTATGATTGTATTTTTATTATGTAGTTTATTCAGGAGAAATAAACAAAGTAAAATAGTATTTATATATTATATATATCGTTGTCTGAGTACCCACAACACAAGCTTTCTTGAGCTTACCGTGGGACTTGGTCAATTTGTGTAAGAATGTATCTATAATATTTATAATATTTATTTATAATAATATTTATATAATTATTTCAAGCCATAAATGCAGCTTACACACATTTCTCGCGTATTAAATGAGGAATTTGATATAAATTTATCTTTATCATGTAAAATGAAATGAAATGAAATCACTTTATTGCCAAAACATGATAGGTTGAAGGTACAAAAAACAATAGGAATACAAACAATATATAAATTCTGTGTTAAGTATGTACTAACTTATTCTAGGTAAAAGGCTCTAGGTACTTGTATTTAAACTGGGTAATTGTTCAGTTAAAGATAATCGTACGTATAAGAAATCCATGCAAATATGAATGTATTTTTTTATGTCGGATTACAATAATTGCTATTAATTGAGCTTTATAGGTTCATTAACCAGTACGTAATCCGATGTATCCGAGATAGTAATACCTATAAAACAGGTAATTATATGCTTCCTATTCTGGACTAAGGGGACGTCACTACTCTGGACCTTAATGAAGAACTTCTTAACAATTAAGATGGAGCGTCCGTAGAATGACTGCATAAGATATTATGGCCTGCGTAAATTTGACCATGTTTCGGCATTCCGTTCTCAGCTTGAGTGGTCTCCTATCCGCCGCCGTAGAGACTTGCATAACTTATCTCTTCTTTTTAAGCCGCTGTTCTGCCCTTTTTGCCTTTCAGAACGATTCAGATTTTTGACGGAAGTGACCACCGGCTGCAATCTAGTGCGCATTTTTCACTCGCTATTCCTTCCCATAAATACCGTTCCTATAATTATTTACGATACGCTCTGTGAAGCAGCTGTGGAACGCGTTGCCTTCTCCGCCGAGGTGTGGCAGTGCCATGCCGGTCAGTAGCGTCGCTGAAGGTAAAATTAAAAAAAATGATGGCTATCAAACCAATGTCCATTGGAAGAAATGTAGGTAGGCGAGTGCGGTTATATTATTTTAATATATCTGTATGTAGGTATGTATTTATATGTATAGATATTTATAAGTATGTATTATATTTATGAATTAGTAATTATTTGTATATTTATATATGCCTATGCACTTAATGCATCATATTTAGTTATGTTGGGTTACTTAAGCATATAAACTTCCAGATACTTTATCTAGTTTCATATGTCTCCATTATTAATAATATGAAAATAACATAAAACAGCACCTGTAAAATGTACCTAACCATTATAAACCAAATATGAACGGATGTCAATTTGGTAAGCGGTTTCGCTAATAAAGTGATAAATACCTATCACTGAGCGCGAAAAATCGATTTGGCTAGCACTTATCTCTGGGAAAACGCGCATTTTTGAGTTTTTATATGTTTTCCGAGCAAAACTCGATTTCCCAGATATTTATAATAAATAGTAGGTTATATGTTAGTACCTATAACCCGGCATCCAATAAAATTTGCTGCTCAGATATTATAAACTTTAATGGCCTAATTAAAAAACAATATAAATAACTATGATATCTAAAACCAATTAATTCTAAATAGTAAAAGTTTACTGTTATGTTAAACTCATTTGTGATCGATTTGGTATTATCAAATAAAAAGACACCTACGGATGCGGTCGGACAAAACATGCATTTAATTTAATCAACAATTCCAGCACCCTATTAATATCGTATTACATTAACCATAAAAATAGTGAACATAATTATAGAGATGCTATTGCAAAGACAAATCGCACTAGATGTGCAATGGAAAATAACACCCGTGCCGTATGAATTTATGTTTACACCACTTCGCAAAACGAACTGGCGATGCGTGTCGTCACTCGAGGCAAGCGAGTCACTTACGAATTCAGCTCAATAAATATTTACACACTCCCAGATTGCGCCAAATGCTGCACTCCCAATAAGAGTACCTTTTGGCGCCAAATGTCAATTTTCTAGAGATTACCCATCCATCGTCAGTGCCGGCTGGCCAGCCTCAACAAACACGCCCGTCACACACTTCACGCACGATCTCATACTTAATTTTAATACAGCTAAAGACTCTAATGCCTTGACGGGAGTTTGTTTGCTCATGCAACACGTAATGGATCCCAGCACTCTTCTCAATCGCTCGAGAAACGTGTTTGGATAAATGCTATGACTTTCATATCCAAGCGCCGGTTATGCGCCTATGTTATAGGTAAGTAAGTAGGCACCTCACCGTCTCTATTTATGTCCTGGCATAAATTACGTACACACGAGAATCAACCCTGCGGCATTGCCTGGGAATTATGCTTTACAGCTTTTTGCTTTACTTTTTATGCCGATATAATGATCGCACGTTAGCTTCGTTATATTTTTCTAATAATTTTAAACACATCCTTTACTGCAATGAAAAATCATATCAGAAGAAGGATCGACAATTCATATACTTTAAAAAAGGTCAGTGTCAGTTGTCTTTATCTTAAAAACTTACCACCACTTGAGTCTGCCTGTGAAACATAAAAAAATCATGAAAATTATTTCCTCGAAAATGATAATATTGATAATGTTTTACTTAACCCGTATTAGGTATCTGGTCACGTCTCGGACCAAGTGCGTTTTAATAAGCACTACGTACAAAAATCTCACGGTACAGAACGTTTAATAATGTGAGTACCCTACGATTATGGTTTGTTGGAGCGCCGAAGTATGCGCGCGAGCGGCAAGGGTGGTTGCGGGGTGCGCGCACTGCCGATGCCGTCCCGCTGTCTGCGTATAAACTACTCGCGCAGGATTCTTGGGAACTCGGATCTTGCTCAGGGGTAAAAATAAATAGGCGTCCTAGCAACTCGGGATTGTAACCCGGGAAAAAACTTGTAGATCTGTAGGTCCAGTCCGTTTCTAGACGATTGAGTTATAATGAGGGTACGACGACCGGAGAGCACGCAACTAGGATAGCTCTCTGCTAGCAGCATTGACCGTCCCTTGAACACATTTAAAAAATAATTTCAAAGAAAAATATCTCGTATAGGTACGTTACCTCTCGCAATTGCGTATTTATAGGATAATCTTGAGGAAATGTAATTTTTGCACACTGCGTTAATCGCACGCACACGAAATTAAATAATTGTTTTATATTTATAACTCACTGGGGATAAAAAACATTAAGTTTACGTGGGAAAGCATTCAGCAAATGAAGCAAAGAATTTATTCATTAGAGTCTGTTCGGAAAGAGAAGAGTCGTGGGTTATAACGTATTGGGCCCCATACATTCCACGCCTCTTCTCTCTCCGCACGGACTCTACTGTACTTTGAGACGACGCTTATAAAGTTGGAAGACCGTGTCCTGAAAACAATCTTAAAGTATAATTTTTCATCAATAATTCAAGTTGAAGTCCAATAATCTTATACCTTTAAACGAGCAACAGGCCTATTCGGATTTCGAGATAATCACAAGATCTTGAGACGATTTAGAGATCAACTAGATCTATATTAGATATTGGATATCTAAGTCATAACTTGTCGAAATCGTTCAAGAGGACCTCCAGAATCGCGGAAACGTCAAATTTGACATATCTATCTTACAAATATCTTTAAATTATCCGTATCGTAACTTGTTGAAGTCTAGTAGAAATCTAATTCATTTTCCGAATCGAGCCGCAATTCTCTAATTTCGGGGATCTCGGAAACGGCTCTAACGATGTGCTATATGGGGGTTTTCTCTTATCTCTGTGAAAACGCGCATTTTTTGGTTTTTATATGATTAAATGACATGGCAGTGAGTCGTTATGTATGTATAATTGTCAATTAGCAATAAAAAACTATGAATGTGTATCTTATGATACTTTTTAACGTGCGGTAAAATATATAAAAGCTTCCAAGCGATTGTTTTGAAGAAGCCCAAGTTCAAAGTGAATCGTGGTTTTGTTATTACATAATTTACATAACTAATAGGTAGAAAACTTTTGGCAAAAACACTTACACTCCACTTATTTATTGGGAAGTCTTGTAATTAATCAATATTTTTAAGGTAGTAATTTTGATATTTTAATGCTAAGATATTGTAGCTAAGTAGATAAATATTTAATAAGTAGATACCTAAACATTGGCGCGTGTGTAAAATGTAAAGCATTATTTACTTACGAGTATGATACTTACTCGTATCTTGTATCTAGACTTGCGTCGATTGTTGATATGTCTCCTGGAGATTAGGATTCAGATTATGGTTTTGATTTGGTCGATAAAGTTGACGGCGTGCCAATATATTAAGGAGTAACATAGCGCAGTGTCGGATAGCGAAGCGAATGTGGTCCGGTTGTACAGTTGCACTCCTTAGATGGCCACTGGCGCGCGGCGCCCGTTTCTCCCTCGCGTAGCACTAATAGCGCTGCTGCGCTCTCGCCTGCTCCAAAGCATACCTACTGTGTTTTAACTATATAAAGATGTCGAACTTCTTTTCCAATTTCATAGTTTATCACTAAACACCTTATAAAACAGAGTCCCCAGCCGCGTCTGTCTGTTTGTGTGTTTGTTTGTATGTTCGCGATAAACTCAAAAACTACTGAACGGATTTTCATGCGGTTTTCACCTATCAATAGAGTGATTCTTGAGGTAGGTTTAGGTGTATAATTTGTTAACCCGTGCGAAGCCGGGGCGGGTCGCTAGACTCGCTTGTAATGTAGTTATCTTATCAAATAAAAGTAGAGGTATCTCAGCAGTGCAAAGCTCGAATTCTCGGTATTAAACAAACTCCAGTTCTGGCAGTCGTTCTAGCTCTTAATTTCTCCGTCCTTGGAGAAAACCCGCGAACCGCTTAATGTCTTTTACCCGTTGTTCAGGTGGAAGACCGTTGCTACATTGCATTGAGTGGTTTATGTAGATCAAATTTAGCGTCCATTCGATAAATAAACATGGTCAGCGGATCTCCGATTTCATAAATAAACTAAATTGTAATGCTATTCTCATATACATTTATCTTAATACCCCCATATCAAAATAGAACCTTTAGCAGCAGTCGATAAATATTAGTGTTTACACTCGCCAGAAAATAAAATGATAAAAATTCCAAGTGCGCGCCGCGGACGGATCTAAATCCCTCGGACCGCACACTGTCAAAATATTGTCAAAGTGAATTCCGCGCGTCCAATATAAATAATATAATGATTTTCCACTTGGCAATAATCCTAGCGATTTATTTAGATCTCGGTAGATATTAAACGCATACCGCATATATCTAGACGAGGCGTCATTCCCGTTGGCTCGGTTGTTGAACCTAGTTTTATTAGGATGGGGTCTTATGACCGGATAGGTACTACGGTTTCGGGGCGGGTATTATGGTGTCTATGTACTGGGCATGACACGTCGGTGGAGGTCGGGGAGAGGCGACAGGCGGCGGAGTGTCTCACTGTCACGAGTATATTTAGTGGTGACGGCGCGTCACGTGGCGGCTCAGGAAGTGTCTGTCGTCGGCGTCTGGTCCGCGCCGCCGCCGCCGCCGCTGCTGCAGTAGGCGCGTTCGCAGTTTGCAGTAGATACACATTTGGCAAGGTCTCCACATCCGGCGGTCCTCGTTTTCTATCTACAATAGATCTCTAGATAAAAAGTTGCGGAGTGATTATTACGTCAGAGGAATGTTGAGAGGTTGTTAAAAACAATTTATTTCTCCGCGAATGGAATATTTGCTACCTGTATCTTTATGTTTTTTGGTAAAAACTAGACAATTTATTTTACTATAAGATACTTAATTGACTTTGGCAGAATTTATAAATAGGATTGTCGAGGAATGGCAAGCTACAATCAATGCTATAGTTTTTCGTGTTAAGAGTCACAAGAACATAGCAGTCGCTAAACAATCTTCATTTAAAATTAGCTGAAATAACATGAGATTTAACCTCGAACGCTCTGGCTATGGAATGAGTACCCTGCATGCTGAGGTTTTCTCGAGGGGCAACAATATGGGGTGGTTTAATAAAGGAGTGTACGGGTTTCTAAAGAGTCGGCGAGAAGAATATGACATAAGTATTTGGAGTTGTATGTATACAAACAGCAACACTCCTAACTGTACATCGGTGGACCTTATTACAAAAGGCATAACGTCCACCGATGTACAGTTAATAGTGTGGGCATTGGTACATAGCGTACCAAAGTCGTGGTAACTATAAAAAAAATTGCAAGTACCACGTTTGGTTTATGCATTTGAAGGTAGCTAAGGGCATTGCTTCTTGCGAATTGACTATATAATTTTTTTTGGAATATATCTAAAATACTTAAGAATAATACAATTATATTATGCGTTTTAGGCACATACCAAATTTTTAAAAACAGTCGTTTTCTTTAAGGAATGGCGGCCTTTTAGACGTTTGGTTCTTTTAACGTAGCATGGCGTCACCAAATATTGTAGATATAAAACACCCACACACTCAATGCTCAATTATAAATACATATCAAGAAGTTTATGGCATCCTCGAAAATCATGGAATTTGCAAACATTTCAGTCATTGACCGGGATAGTGCCATAATTTTAAGCCGCTCCACCGGATGTCTTGTTCCAATTTCCAGTAATGCCGCTTATCACAGTTTCAGTGCAGTGAATAACATAACTCGATGTATACAATAAACCACATTGTCGTCCACGACTAGAATCTGGGTTAATTCTGCTATAAAGTGTTATCTTAATAATGTATTGTCGTTAATGTCGCTAGATCATAGTTATCGGCTGTTAACTATTCATAAATGAATACTATTTTAATTGTAACAATTTATCTATGTCATCTGAATCGGTTTAGCTTAAGATAAATACTTTAAAATTACCCACCGAGCTAGATTTCTAAGTACAAAATAATCGTTGAAGTTTTTTACATTGTACAATGTTGCACTGTACTTGTAATAGATATGTACATACATAGGTAGGTACTTAACTAATGGGACTAAGTTTACCTAGTGATAAAAAAACATTTATATGCTCTTTTCGAGATCCGTTCCATCCAAAATAACTCTGTAAAGTGTGAAGCATACTTTCCCGCGAGTAATTTACACGACGACTTTGTAGATTAGACCCCGAAGCTTACTAACCACAACATTTAGTATAAGTATGGCCTCCGATCCCACATAGTGACAATATGTTTCGAGACCAAGTTATACTAAACGATTTTACAGTCGAGACTCGATATTTTTTAATAGATGAGCTAAATAGACCAGCCTCGCCTTACACGGCAGAACGGGAGTAAGTGAACGAGACTATGTTGCGCTTATGATCGATGGAGAAACAATCCTGTTTAAGCGTTGCTCGATTGCTTATGACTTTATAGTACATATTTTAATTTAGCAAATATTTCACTTTTTTTAACAATCAATAAACTTATAGCAAATCTGATAAACACAATTTTCTAATTAAGCTAATCTTCAAACTTCAACATTTAAGCTTACCATAAATAGTACGGAGCTTCATATACAATGTAACAGTAACTTACTAATAACTACTCGAGTATAACGTGTGATAGAGTACCTATTTTAATCACTGTCTTATGACGTTATGACATTGTCGTATGTGTTGAATATCGTCCACTATCGAACATCACGTTCACGTCAACTAAAAATCACATAAGTCAGATAACGTAACTTATAGCGTTACTAATAAACGCATTACAAGCCTCAATTCGCTATTAATCGGTTGTCCTAATCTGTCATTTTGACTTATGTATTTGTAAGGAAGGGATAAAAAATAAATTGTCTAACTTCAGTTATACAATGTTTATCATATCGTCGGTTAATATTTGTGAAGGTAGGTAAGTTCGCGTCGCGTCGCATGGTTGCCGTAGTTTCTGTCTCAATGGTCTCTAGTTTTACGATTGTGTGCAATGTAACTTAGTGTCGTATGAAAAATAAAACTCTAAGTGTCAAGAGTAAGTGTTTTTATTTTGTCGTATGTTGATAGATTTTCTGTTGAATGGCACTGTAACGTGCATAACGCCTGCGTACGATCTAGATGCGACTGACTCTCACGTGCAGCGTGTGGGAATCGAAGCGATGCGGGCGGTGAGCGAATCCTATGCTACTTTAGGGTTCCTTCTTAAGGGGCCCACTGATTAACAGTCCGCCGGACGGTATCGGCCTGTCAGTTAGAACAAAATTTTGACAGTTCCGAACAACTGACAGGCCGATACCGTCCGGCGGACTGTTAATCAGTGGGCTCCTTTAGGGTGGTATTCCACCTATCCAATTTTTTTGTCCAATGTGTATTGCGTCTCAAATTTTGCTTTAATGAGAGAGTGAGTCCCACTGAAATTGGACAAAGAAATTGGACAGGTGCAATACCACCCTTCCATAAACTGTGTGGCTAGCACCAGTTTGGCACTGACATAAACGCTATCGAGAACGTAACTTACTTTCTATGTATCTCGATACTCAAATATTAGTGCGAGAGAGATGTGTAGAAAGTAAATTACGTAGACGTTAGCGTATATGTCAGTTTTGACACTGTCAGTGACTCATGGTACGGGTACTGGAGCGCAATCTTTCATTGCAGGTATTTTGTGACTTGCCTGCTACCTATGTCACTTAAAAATGACGTGAAAAGATTTGGGTAAAAATCGGTATGCATTTTTTATTAATAAATTCATTTCGAACATCTTTTTTAGGTAAGGTAAACGATAGCGTTAAACCCGTATTATTGTGACGTAGAATTGAAGTCTAATCGCGTTTAATACAGGAAATTCAAACGCTGGAACAAATTAAGTATGAATCTTTGCCATTTTTATTTTAAAGTCAATAAAAGTACTTAGGTAACTGTTTGGTTCTTATAAGTAATGCATTATTTTTCAATACCAAACTTTTAAAGAATATATATGGTACATTTATAAGACTTATTAAACATGCAAAATAGAGCTTCTTAAGTTTCGTTGGAACCCTCAGGTCGTTGCTGTATTGAAAACACTTTTATTTCTCGATATCTGAGATCGGCGCCTACTCCATTAGTCATGTGACAGTATCGACATGAGATCGCCTCGGCCTCTTAAGAGTCCGTATGCGTAAAATGCAATCAGCGATTTAAGGTAATTTCAACATTTTCAACAACAGTAATTGCGAATATTTTCTTATGATACATACAGCTATTTCATTTAGTAATTAATAGTGATCGTATCGTATTCGCTCGCATATCAAACAAGCTCTAATTAAGGGATTCATGTTTTTTTTTACTGTTGTTATTTATAGTAATAATTGACTAAAAATCACTAAGATATAATATAAAAAAAAATGCTTGACTTATAAAGTTCACATGATTTAATGACATATGTAACAAAAAATAGATCCTCCCTAGGAATTTTTTCTTTGTTATTTCTCTCGCAAAGTAGTTTTTTTGACACACTTGCATAATATACCAAAATGAAAGATTGATGACGATGTTTGCGTACAAATATGATTCGTTGACTAATCAAGTTTATTTTGGAACGTAGTAACCTAAAATATGTGTGTTTTAAACATATATTATTTAAATTGGAGTACGTCTACTGATTTATTAAATTTTTCATGACTGAGGGAGTGTTAGCTGGCCTGATGATTTAATACATGTCTTAGTCATTGTTTTGCTTGTGACGTTTTTAAATTTTGATACACATCGTTGGCATTTATCAAATGTAAGTGCAGATGTTTATATTTAAAACTTATTCATTGGTATGCTTACTAAGGAATAAGGGGCCACTGCATCAGATTTTTTGCCTAAATATTGTACTTTTAACATTGTTTATATTCAATGCTGTGATTTGTAAATTGTCATACATAATTCATGTTTTCAAGACGGTGTGAATGAAGTGGTCTGATTTTTTTTAATTCAGAAACCAAGCAGTCACAATAATCATATCAAAAATCCATTACAAAAGGAAAAATACAACAAAAAAACCTGAATTCATAAATTTGACCTGATTTGAGATCCACTGTTAATATCAATACAAAGATCAGCAATTAAGTATACCAGAGGACAAGTATCACACCTCGATTACTTTGGGAAATACCTGAGGGCCTACCGCGAACCACCTTCGGCGTGTTGCCTCCCTGTCACACTTACGTACGAATTTACAAGTGCGACAGAGAGGCAACACGTCGAACGTGATTCGCGGTAGGCCCTCTGATCCTGTAAGTGCGTTAAAGTTACGCCTCTGCACCTCATTGACTCTTTAGCGTAAAGCTGTCGATTATATATAATTATCGCATATAAAATACAGTTAGTGCGGACATGTTGGAGAAATTGTGCCTTGTGCCTACCCCCCAGGAATAGTTCGCGACTGCGTCCGCGCCGGGTCAACGCCCCCTGACTCACCATACGCGACATGCGTAGACTCTATCACATTATTACTTTCGTAAAAGGTTGTCGCGCTTAAATAATGCATGTTATGTAACTGGTTGCAGCCTGTGATCTCCTGGGCAACGGAAAGTGTCAGCAAACAGCTTTATATCGAGTACGAGCTTTACTCCTTTTTCTGATTATTTACCTCTAAAAGGCAATACGGAGACCTTTTTGGAGCAATGATGCGTCCATCGATATGTTGTCTTGGCAGAATTATTATATTATTTTCGCGTAAAATCTGTAATACGAGAGATGTACGAGTACATGCTGGAATATTTGAAAATTATACACTAGTACTTATTTTTTATTAGACTTGCTCTAGTTTACAAATTGTGGTTTTCAATGCATTGATCATCAACAGCTTCTAGCGCTGCAGTAGGTTGGCAGTAGCAGAATGAGTTCGTTGCTATTATTGTAGCGTCCTCTACACGTCAATTGATGTCGGGCCTATCATAGCAAGACGTTATTTTTGTTAAGCGTATGATGCATTATTATCTGATCTTTATGTTCCACAGCGAATATTTATGCCTATGTTGTGTCATGCATGACTGTACAGTTAATTACAGCAGTAGCTAATCGTGATCCATGTTAACCATGTCTTTGATTGCCTCCTGTGATACCCCTCTCTCTCTCTGGTCGGTCCCTCATTACTGAGGATCGTGGTCACTGGAACCCCTCAAATAAACAATCTGTCTCCATCGGTTGCGGTCCAAAGTAGCCCTCAATACTTGATGTAGCTTGGATGAGGCGGTGGCTTCCTTTATTTGGTCAGACCAACCTGATCTTGTGTGATACCTCATACAAGGTCAAATCAACTGTCAAGTCTGATGGGGTTATTCGTAAACGCACTACAAGCCTCAATTAGCGATTAATTGTTGGACTAAAGCCCTATTTAGATAGTTCAAGAACTTGCATGCGATTTTGGTTACATTGCGCTTTATCCTCTAGCCGCCCAGACGCCAAAACTTGCCAAGATAAATGCAATTTTGATTTGTCAAAACAAAGATTCAAATTAGAATGGACCAGGAGACCTTTTTATAGGTCTCTGGGCGGCTAGAGGCATTCCTCACAACAAGACCATTGTCCATCGACTGAATTCATTGTACTCTGTAAATAGTTAGCAGTGTATCGAATATTGCATGCAATTTCTTGAACCATCTAAATTGGACTTTAATCTGCCATTCAGACTTATGTTTGTGCAAGAAAGGGAGAAAACATTAATTACCTACTTGATAGAAGCTTATAAAGTTCATTTTATAAAATACTGGAAAACGCTATGTACCTATACTTAAATAAATTTGCCTGGTTTCTAGAGAGCTTTCGTAAAAAAACTTGTTGCTGTTATTTATTTTAACACATATTTAGGTAATTATTACAATAACTCAATTAGGCTAGATAGCAACGAATCTGCAATTGCATCCATAAACTATTTAGTATATTACTGGTAATTACAAAAAATCTTAAAGTTCTTAAAGGTTTTCATAAAAGAACCCATTATGCAAATGAAATTAAAGTTTCACACGGTTTTTAAATTGTGATATATAGTAACACCATTTCGTTATCTCTTACACGTATAAAGTGTATGGTTGCCTTAAATTGAGGGTTAGCGTGGCACAAAAGGGCGTGCAAGCGCGGCATCTCGCTTGGCTCCTATCAACTCATTCATCTTAAACGGACGCCCCATTGCATACTAATTAAGGGGGGGTTCTTTGAATTAGTGCCTACCTTCATGCCAACTTGCCAAGGCATGAACTGAGCAATTATCGAAAATTGAATTGATTCATATTTTATTGCCAAGATTTTTCACGGCACTTTGCGAGCATCTAACTGTTCAGTAAACAAATATTTGTTCATACTTTTCCTATGAGCAGTGGGGTCCGGTCATTAGAAATATATTTTTTTAAGATTGTTATTATAAACATTACTGCATTTTTATTACATTCGCTAGTACGTAGGTACTTAATGTTATTTACATTAACCATAGGTACCTACGTACTTTTATTACCTTTTAATTGTTAATCATTTCTTTAATTACTCATTTAATAATTTCTTAAATACAGCAAGAATAATGTGGACATTTTCCACGGCAGCTACGGAATTGTGAACATGAGTACCACCTAGGTCGGTATGTTGACGGCCAGTGAGACAGACCGACGACGGCATTTGCCAAATAGCGGACATGCTTCGCTTGAGAACTGCCAAGACCGGAAGGCGGGGCGAGGGATGTACCTACTTAGAACTGATGTCATTGTCATTATCAGTCCGTAACGATATACTTTTTTCACACTTGCGCTTCTTTTTTCATGCAGGTGTACTAAAGAACAAAGGCCTATATTGTTCCCGCGGGAGTTATGGTTTCGAAATAAAAAAAAATTGATGCTCGAAGGTTTGTAATATTTTATCATTTACATATATTTTTTAATGTCCTATTTATTGTGAAAAATTACTCATTTTCTATCCTAAATAGATTTTTTATAAAATTCATCGTGTGTCATAATTTCTGTTAAAACTACATGTAAGTTTCGCAAAACTATAAACGAGATTTAATTTTTCTCTTTTCCTTTTTGTCAGAAATATGTACTAATCGTAAAAAATTATGATGATTATGATGAAGTCCTGATTTGTGGGGGAGCAATGCTGTACAGTTCCTAACGAGTATTCTTCCTTACTTCTCTTCGCTTCCGAATTAGTACAAAACAATTAGTCATACGACACAAGAGTCAAAGGAAAGCGCGTCGCGCGCGCAGCGGCATTGAAGACATTATCGTGTTATCGATCAGCGTCCTCAAGCGGTTCGCAATTAGTGGTCAGTTGAGCGAGACCTCCCGCGCGTACGGCGCCGCCCCTTGTCTTTATGAAATCAGGGTTACCAAACATCAGACGATTTTTACAAGCTTTTTATTAACTTGCAATGTACCTAACTACGTATGTATGTACGGGTCAAATTTTGCAAGTTAAATTTGACCCACTTCCCGACTTCCAATGAAGCTTAAAATTTGCATACATATGTAAGTCGGGTGACAATGTAATATTATGATACCATCGAGCTGATCCGATGATGGAGACAGGAGGTGGCCGTAGGAACTCTGTGATAAAACAACGAAATCTAATTGTGTTTCGGGTTTTTAGAATTGACTTGATGAGTATTAGTTGCCTGTGGAATAAAAAGGACAGTCAGAGGGAAAAACTTGTACTCAAAATGAAATTTTTGCCAAAAATTTTTTTTTCCGGTTCGATCACCAGAATATGATGGTTCCTTGTGACATTTTTGTTCTAATCTGATCTACTTTTGTAAATGTAGGCAATCAACCGGAACAAAATTTTGTTAATTATTTATTTCAAGGATCTGACTCGAACTAAAACAATTTTAAATATAACAGATGCTTTAATTACAGGATCAAACATACAAAATTGGACCGGATTCATGATATTTTTCTAACGTGTTTCTGAAACCCGTATCGGTTAGAATACCTACGTATGTGTGGATATATTTTTTTTATCTTGACTTATTGGCTTGGTTATTGAGACATTAAAATTATTGATTTCAAGACCTACCTATCACTATCATTTTGCATCCAAAAATATAAAACAAATATTAACGTCCGACTTTCATACAAAAATAGGGTACCGTAAAATGGGGTGAGTAGGTGCAAAACTGACATTCAAACCTCGATAACATTTTATTTTTACATATGCAAACTGAATGGTATATATAACAAGTGTTCCGGACGTTTATATTTTAGTTTTTATTTTATTTTGGGTAGTTCCGTTTCATAACTTTGGCGATAAACAGAAAATACCACCTCACCCCGTAGACCCTCGTATTTGGGGTGAGTTGGGTTTTCATACAAAGGTGATTTTGGAAGATTGTTGGTTCGATTTTTTTTATTATGAGTATTATACTATAGCTCCATTTGAAATTGGAATACATTATTTTTGTAGCAGTAGCCTTAAAATCCCATCTCACCCCCGTTTCATCCCTTCTCTCCCCATTCATAACCCAACTCTCCCGCGAACCCTACTCACCCCATTTTACGGTATTTGTCGGATTTTTTAAAATTTGTAGCAACATTTATGGTAGCCCTACATGTATATGAAATTATCACTAAATTGAGAGGTAAAGTCTGCTTTCCGCGACGCGGTAATAGCACCCTTCAGCTCTCCTATTTATAATGTTTCGCTTCCAATTGAGGCCGATGCGTTCATTTATGTATTATTATGTCGTATTTTTTAAAGATAAAAGTAACTCCACCCGCTCAGTACGATAATTGTGTATGTGATCCATCATATGAATTGCTATTTTGAAATAGCGGTCACTAAAGTCTAATAAATTCTTAATTATGATTCCTGTGAATTGAAGGATAGTTTATATTGAATACCGTTGCATTAGGTACTTAATCATTTGTACTTACCTATTTAAGGGACAAGTACAGTCAAGTGTAAAAATATGGGTCATCATACCTACTCAAAAATATGTCCCATAGCTCGTATGTCAGCGGGGACATATTTTTGAGTAAGTTATATGCACCCATATTTTTACACTTGACTGTACATGTGAAGAAAAAATTGCAGTAGGTACCTAATGTAGTAAAGGGTTAATCAAATAATAATTAAATAAATATTATAGGACATTATTACACAAATTGACTAAGTCCCACAGTAAGCTCAATAAGACTTGTGTTGTGGGTACTTAGACAACGATATATATAATATACACATATACATATTTATAAATACTTAACTACATAGCAAACATCCATGATTCGGGAACAATGTATCTTAACTTAAAAGAAATATCTAATCTTACGATTTTGCTAGCAAAATCTTATCTTTATCTACTTAATGATAGTAGATAGTATAGTAGATAGGTAGTCACAGAAAGTATTTGATTATTACACTTAATAGAGAATTTTCATTTAGGAAAACGTTGCACTGACCTACACTCGCAGGCAAACTGTACAATGTCGTGCAAAGTAAATGATGATCGCTTATCACCGGGAGTACTTGGCTACATCAAAGCTTTCGCGCAAGCGCCGGTTTCGGCGGCGGCAAAGGGCGTTCAGCTACCTTAAAAGGCTCTGTCACTTACCAGTGCTTTCATAACACTTAATAAGATGCAATGTGAGTAAAATATCGTGATGGATCCTCACGAGTCGAAGGGGGCCGTGGGACAGAGGACGGGGTTTGTTTCATTTTGTGTTGTGCCCTGCTAATTACACGGCGGGTTGCTTTTTAACGAGCACTCATTTTAACGGCACGCGAACGCGCACGCGCAGAGCACTGCCTGCACTGTAGTCCGGTAGCAATAACTTTTGAAGTTATAAGATTATTAATGTTGCTTATTTTTTACATATAGTTTCCAGACCACATACCAAACCTAATAATAATAATTTGTGTCATCCTAGGTATTTGCTTAGGTAGAAATTTAGGTATTTCTTTTTTTAAACAGCATTTGGTAAAAAAAATATTCGAGATGAAATTCTTCGTTTCCCTGTAAAAGCAAAGTGGCTTCCGACGTACACACGCATTTTGTGTCATTATTATCCACGGGTATAATGACATTTAATAAATACCTAATAGTGACCCTAAAATGCCTAAAATAAAATTATAGTCGGTAAGTGAAGTGTTGTACTTCACAGGATATTATAATATGTTATTCCATCAAATGTGTGTCAAATTCATCCACCGCTTTTATTTTTAATATTTTTTTTCTTATAAACATCATGTATCTGCCACAAAAAAAAAATCATGTTATTAAGTTTACGTCTACATTATTATAATGCCACATCAAGACAACATTCATAATTTGGGTCATTTTCAACAACGGTTTTTTACTATTTGGCTAAATAAAACTTTGCATGAACGGCGTACGCGGGGAGGGCTACCTACGCGGGTAAGGTGCTTGTTAGATAAACATTATGGCCCCTTTACACGATGGGCCAACGCCGGCCACTCCAAGGGACGCAACCATGCGGTAGAATGAGATAGCAATATCACTTGCTCCCTCTAACGCATAAATGCGTCCCTTGGAGTGGCCGGCGTTGGCCCATCGTGTAAAGGAGCCATTACAGTGTATTTATTTCATTCGGAGGCATAATTACATTAAATCTTTTCATAGTGTGGGAGTAAGTATGTTGTAAGTATATTAAAAAATAAAATGTAGGCTCCTCATACTGACCAACATTCGTGACGTTCGCAATCAAAATGTAGCACTTTATCCTTGCCATAAGGACTCTCTGACAGGCTATTTGTATAAAGATACTTACAATAAAATTTCGTCTTTATGGTAAACGACAAAGTGGTCCCTACCTTTTGAATGAGAATGTCACATCAGCGACTTAAAAATAACTTATATTCGATATTTAGTACACTTTTTAAGATTATTTTAAGATGCAATGTATTGCTAATTTTATGATGTATAAAGCGTGGCAAGCAACGTCAATTACAATGATGATGGTATACATTGAATAGGTACAAGACTTCATAAATTAAAAAAAGTTATTGAAAAAAAAATATGTTCGTTTGAGGAGCAGAATAATTGTTTTAATTATTTTGGTGATACGGCCTCCACCGGGTTGGTATAATCATGAGAAAAAATGTTGGCTTGCGATTATCGTTAGCCACGCCCCCCAAAACATAGCATGAATTGAATGCAATGAAAATATTTGCACTTACATGCGCAACTATAATATGTACCTTGTTGATACACAATACAAAGACTGATTTTATTAATTTTAGTAATATATATTATTACGATTATACGATACCTTTTGGTTCAATTGGCGTAAAGGACAAAATGCTACTTTTCAGGAGACGCGAAAAACTGATTTTTGTTTAAATGTTTATAATATATTTTTGTTGTTTATAGAGTTTTGTTGTTTTTGTTTTTGATGTGTATTGGAAAAGTACTCAAAATGTTAGTCTCTTTAACCTGTTTTCGCCTCTTTACGCCCATGAAATTATTGATAATTTAGTGAATCTTGTTTATTAGGGGGTCGTAAGTTACATTTTAGTAATAAAGGACCCATAAAACTATTTATTTACTAGGCATTCTAGACCGTTACGCCCATGAACAAAGATAACTGCCGAAAAAACTTTTAGCGTAAATGCTTTGAAAGCAAAAGCTAACAATATTTATATATTTGAAATGTGCTAATTGAGCTCTTTCAAACGATATACAACACGTCATTATTACTTATTTTTATTTTTTTGGTTCGTGACTTTATGACCTCTAGAGGGCGCAGTGTTCATTTTTTGTGACGTCATATAGCCTATAACCAGCGGACGATTAAGACGATTCGAATGACATATCGTTTATCAAATTATAATGAGTACTTAAGAAGTTATGAGCGAACAGATGAACATACATACATACCCACATAGTCACAGTCAAAATCATAACCCTCCTTTTGCGTTGCCGTAGTCGGACGACAAAAGACATGTAAGTCATTTACAACAATATTTATATTTAGCGGTAACCTTTACGATAATATCTATGAATTTCTAATTTATACCTGGTCATTTACGCCCCTTGTGATAAGCTGTTGTTGCAAGCTCATAGTGCAAAAATTGGGTCGTAAAGGCAACTTTTTAAGAGATATCGAAATTTTCAAAATACAGAACGAAAGCGCTTGGAATTCTGAACAAAACTGTATATAACGACTACCGTAGGCTCAAAGGGCGTAAGGGACAAAATTGCGAAAATGCAGTTATACTCAGTATTTTTTTCTCTATCGAATAATATATTTAAAATCTCGATAACTTAAAAAAAAATATCCATTAAGCCCTATGAAAAATCAATGCTTGAACACAATTTTCCAACGCATTTGGCCGGATCTGCGAATTCAACTGCGTAACTCCCAACTTTGTGTGCGATACGCCCTTTTGCATCGGAAATTTTATTAAATATGTGGTAATTTTTTGTACGTTACGCCTCTTTGCAGTAGCTTTTTGAGTGCTAAATGTACGTTACGCCCACAACTAATGGATATTTATACGAGTGTTAGATAATTCAATGTAAGAGATACGGCTCCATACTATGTATAATTTCGGGTTTATAATTGTTCCTTTTTTGTGTTTAAGTGGGATGACCTTGTCAATTTTTTCATTAAGAAGGTACTTGCATTACCTGCTCATGTGCTCATTGCTTTATTTATAGGGTTACTAAATTTTGATAATTTAAACTGAACTAGTGGGTACTTTTTCATCAGTTTTAGGAAAATGATTAAACATGACTATATTCAAATGATAATTATGGCTGATACTATTAGTTTTGTTTGTGACTGGGTTATTGGTAATATTGATTATAATATTAATACTTTTTTGTTTAAACCCTAATTTTTCAGGATTAACCTTATGAAAGTTACTGTCTAGGTATAACGTTTGCTTTTAAATCCATAGAAGTACGTAAGCCTGGCCGTATGCCTTTTTCTACTCTAATGTAATGTCATAAAAATGCGATCATATTCATTAAGTTTTACTGAATAGACATACGAAATTTCAAAACTACTATTGTACCTAATAATATTTTAGTATGTAAAAGTAAAATTTATAATCCAATTAACATTACAAACAGAAATAACGCGTAATACTTTCTATAGTATAATTAATTTGTTACAAATTGTTGTAAGTATATCAATATACATAAATGGTGGGACAGCAGTGATTCTGTTGAAATAATATCATCATCATCATTTCGGCCTATATACGTCCCACTGCTGAGCACAGGCCTCCTCTCATGCGCGAGAGGCCCCTCGCCCATGAAATAATATAAACAAATGAAAAAAAAACCATTGTTTTTGTGGCTAAGAAAACGACCTTTTCGACGTTTAAGTATCCAAAATACCAAAAATGGGGAAAACTTAACAGTGAATACATCTCTATAATTTTTCGGAAAAAAATGTAAATTATAGTACTTAGAAGTATAGTGTTCCCTAAATGCAAGTTGTCAATATTGCAACAAAATTGTTGAATTTACGCCAAATGGTACTAAAACAGTTTAATTTTTAGTACATTACGCCCTTTTTCTAATAAGATAAACAAACATGCTATTTTCGTAAATAAGCATTGTATTATAAGTTCAAGAAATCAGTTTAAAAGACCTCAAAAAGTTAGGAATGAGCCGCATACAGGCATCAGTTAATTCAAACAAACAAAAAAGGTCTGATTTCGTTTCTCAAAACAAAACTGTTTGTTGGCTCTCCTGAAAAATTGCGTTTTGTCAGTTAAGCCCTTTGAGCCTACGGTAGTGGATATTCGCCAAAACGTCCTTTACGCCAATTGAACCCAAAGGTAAATTATTATCCAAGAAGCTTGAACTATCAAACGTGTTGGTAATTATTATTTAAGGTAAATGTATTCAAAACATCAGAATAAACAGGCATTAAATAACCTCAATACGTGAAATTAATAATACCTATTATAAAAAAATGCTAAGACCAAAAAAAATACATTAAAAAAATTATGTGCATAATTTACGTTAAGTATGGAAAGACTGGTTTATGCTATTAATAAGGAAAAAAAAATTATACATGTTTATATTAAAATTTATTAGTCCATATAATTAAGACATATTGAAGTTAGACTTGATTAGATATTAGATATAGAAATAAAAATATTAATAACATTAATATAAATTAAGTTCAAGAAGTAATATTAATTTGGCGCACAGGCGAAGTAAACATGCGCTGCGTACGCAACGTGTGGTTTTTAGAGAGAGGCCCTTACCCGCCGCCACGCCAAGGTCGCGCCGCGCCCGCCGCGCCCGCCCCCCCTACACGGCCCGCGTTGCCCGTTTAGAGCCACCCGCTAGCGTCGTATGAACGCAAACATTATTTTTGTATTATTTGTTTATGCAATGGATGAAACTGACACAAATTCATATTTCTTATTTATCCCGCCTTTTAAATTAATAAGATGTGAACTCTAGTAACTTTAATATTCTTTTGTTATGGTAATAGCCTGTTAGAACAAAATTATCAAAAATCTTATGAAGCTATGCCTTAATAAGACACAAAAACATGTAATGTACATTTTGACACGATTAAATGCGATGTCAGCAATTTTTTTTTACTTTAATTATTTTTTGAGTCATTTTGAATAGTATGGCATAGTATCCGATTGCAATGGACGTAATTGACACAAACTATGTTTTCACATTAAAAAAACTATCCTAAATGCGACACAGTTACATGTTTTCTCTAGAATATTCTTTTCTTCAAAATAATTCAAAATAAAAATAATTACCACAAATTGTTAAATTACTTAAAAAGCAAATAATATCTGTGACACAAAACAAAATGTAAGATTAACATCTTAAAACACTATTCGTAAGCGAAAAAATAATTGACTTTAATATTACTTTAAGTTAGGGCTCAAAATATAGCCAGCGCTACAGGACTACTGGTTGCGCGAGCGAAGGCGAGGCGAGTAGAACCAGTGTAACATGACCTCCGTAACATCGTGAGACCAATTTTAACATCCATACGTTGTATGCCTCTTTGGAGATGTGTTCGATGAAATAGGTGATTGAAATGGCACACTGCATTAAGTATAATTTAACCTTACATACCTACCTACATGAGGAAGTATCGAAATTTCAAGCAGAATGAAAAGAATTTGCATCAGCGTGAAAAAACATCAACTCGGACACTGTTGTGAGTGTGGAGGGAAGCCAAAGTGACAACCCTAGTGTAAACGTTAATAATCAAGACCTGGCGGGAAGTTAGAAAACCCCATGTAGATGTTGATACAATTTCTGTCTCCACGAACGTAATTTCACATTCAAAACGCCAGGATAAATAATTTGTGCCCCATTTTAGTTTAAAAACAAGTGAAGATCGTGTTAGTTCAATATTATCGTTCATAGAGTCTGTGCGGAAAGAGAAGAGTCGTGAAATGTATGGGGTCCAATACATTCTACGACTCTTGTCTTTCCGCACACACTCTATCTACTTAACTACCTATTTTTTGTGTAATAACTGTGTGTAGGCCAAAGGTATGGCGCCATTGCTCGAAAAGATGGCACCATATACCTTTGGCTTATGCTCGTGTAAATTGCGACACTTTTTGACATTTAACAAATTTGACACATATAAGTGAAAGAACAAGGATCAAAGTCAAATGGCGTTCTAAAAGTTGTAGCAGGCGGGCGAAAGATGACTACAAAAATTACTTTGATAATTCGCCTCTAAATATACTAAATTCTCCTTGCTAATAGTTAGGGATTAGCGACGTCATACGCATTTCAAGAAAACACATTGATAACAGCACAAAAACTTATTGCTGACTTGATATATTGTATGTTTTTGCAGGTAGGTGCCTACTGCTCAATATGTAAATTTGTACTATAGACAGAGTGGCGATAGAATATTGCAAATATGCGACTCATCACAATACAGGTCGCAGTAGCATAAAAAGACCGCTTGCTTACGTAACTGTAAAAAGTCCATTCTAAATATATCTTCCTTAAACGTAGGATATAATTAAGGAGCAGGATGATCAAGATACGGGGCATGTATAAAATTTATAGTGTTAAATTGATCTGGCGTTGATGAACTATGAGAAAAGGCTGTCGGGAAGTGAATGACAGTGCGGCTGCGCGGACAGCGCCGCCGCAGCGGCGCTCGCACCGATATCGATCGCGACTCGACCCGCAGCCTTCCAAATACGGCGCTTCATCCCAAATAGGCATCAGTCGACGAAGCTGCCGAGGACATCGCAGACCCATTCGCCTTTTTCCATTGTCTACACGTTTTTTTGCCCCCCAATGATATTGTTCCCCCGCTGAGGACTACCAGTAATCAATATAAATACCATCGCGCTGTGATCTACGTGACAAGTACAATTCGAGTCTTGATGATTTGCAATTTATGAGATGTGGCATATTGGTTTACAAGAATGTGGTTAAGTGGTATTTTTTGTACAGGTACTTGCCCTGGACAATTGTTGGGATAATTTATAGTATCAGTCGGCCAAGGCTCAGGATGAAGATACAATATCCTGGGTAGGCAGAGCGTGGGCGGTGCAGTCTAGCGTCGTCGGCGAGGGCGTTGATTCATTTCAAATTATTCACAAGCAACTTTATCTTCTGCTAAATTATGGCTCCACCTCTTCCATTTGGTATTGCTATTAGTTAATACAGGTGGTTATTCTAACTGGTTTGAAGTACTGTATATTGTGCAGTGCCAAAGACCACCATGCTGGCCTTATCATTACGCTGATGTGTTCAATTTTAACGATAATGCCTGAATTAAAATACTACTTTTTTTGACAGGCCACGTATAGTGATTATAATAGGTACACTGTGTCCCTGTTAATGAAGATATAAAACAGACATAAAACATTTCCCATGTTATCATCGATCTTATCATTGTTCTCAAGAATAATCTCGCAGAAAATTAACATACGTTTGCATCGGAATGTCGTTCATATGAATGGTATCAATTTTTAAAACAAAACCGCCGTAGAGCCATCAAGGGCTGTCACATTAATAGTATGCGTAGGCAGGACCTGTGTCTGTTTGATCGTGGAGCACACTGATCAGTCATACAGAGAATGTGGCAGATTTGAAATGAACGCGAAGATTATGCATGCGCGCACGCAGGCGGCCCTGACTGCCACGCTGAGCATATCCGCCGTATACAAATTAGAAATATCGTTCAATTTTATACCTTATACTCATACAATAAGTAACACAGTTGGACAAGTTTACAAATGTTGTTACGGCGAATACGCTTGGCATGGCAGCTGAGCTATCGCGGCATTGTATTCAAATCCCGGAGCGTCACCGATACACCACTGCACCAGTATTACTCAAAGTTGGGCGGCGCGGCTTACATTAACACGTCTTCACCTCTCAAGAGGGGGTAGAGGAGGGTAATTTTTCTGATTCTATCAAATTACCCCATTAATATGCATGAGTATGGGTAGCACATAAAATTATAGTATAAGTATTTTATCGACTGACCGTACCGTTTCTCGGAGCTGTTCCAAAAATATTGATCAACGCAGACCCAGGGGCCTATTTCTAAAGTATTCTGATATTATTAATAAGTCCACGAATTATCAAAACGGATTGTTTTCTGGGAAAACACACTATAACATCTGTAATATACAAGTAACGTATTTGTATTGTTTACTTATCAAATGACAAAGTGCAGCATAAAGCAGTAGGAGTTTCAAATCAGAAATAAGTACATATTTTTCAAAGGTTGTGGAGGCGTACTAAGTAAATCTTTTTATTCGAAATTCATACTCTAGCTTGGCTAGAGGTATAGGTACCTGTATGGGGTTAAAAGCTTTTAACGGAAAAAGCTAGTAGGTATACCTAATAGGTAAAAGTAATACTAGTTTCTTTACTGTGACGTGACACTGTCTATTATTTTCTCATTGGCCGACCTACGAACACACGTCACCGACACCATGTCGTCGGGTTTCTTTTACGTCTTGTTTACTGTTTTCATATTATAAAGTCAGCCTGGAGTTATTGCACCTATGCATACCTACATATCTAACGTATTGAATCTGCTTATATGTATGCTAATAGGTAAGCCAAGGTCCGACTAGAGGTAGTACTCAATGGTACATATTTATATACGGCTGTTAGGTGAATTGTAGAAGTAAAGGTAAAAACTGACCTATAAACATAATAATTATATACTTAATCTAATTTTATCGGAGAGGAGTAGGTTTCGTCTCATTTCAGAAATGTCTCAATAAAAATTAAATCAGATGAATTTTAACAGTAAGGAATGTACCAATTCCACAAAGTTTAGGTATTTAATTTGTAGCCAAAATATTTTTCGAAGAGGCGCACACAATATATCTGACTATGTTTCGGGGATAAGCTACCTCAAGTCGAGTTCCAAATTTAAATTTTAATTAGGCCGTCCAGAGGCGAAGAGGAGTTCTGTCACCAACTAAACATGAATAAATAATGCTTTTAACATTTCGGTTGCGACTGCGCCGCTGCGTCTCAGACGACTTTGGAAAATTAATGCGACTATTTAAGTACCTAATAAATATTATAATTTCTTAATAAAATACCTATTCTTAAAAGGAAAATCTGGGACATTCAAAGACAGTGTTTACATCAGGTTTACATTAAGGAAAAATTGAAGGGTAAGTAATCAAATTAAGCATAAAAATAGCGTGCCTGTTTGTGGTGTCAGTGGTGTCAGTACTGCCAGTTTTGGTAGAGTTTATTAAAATGTTTAAGAGTAATTTTATCTTTACCGAGAATATTGTTTGTTCATAATACCTAAGTAGTACGTATATCTTGATGACTTGATGAGATTGCTGTAATTAACGATTTCGTAACACGTTTGTGAATGGTTGATTAGATGTATTTGCAATCTTTATTATCGCTTATCTGTTACGGATCTACTCCGGAAAGTAATATATCGCTTGTTTAATCACTTTGCTGAATATATTAATTGTCAATTAAGTAGATAATCTTTATTTACTCTATATCTGCGCGAGGTACGTAATCAAAATTTAAAATATGTTGCTCGCCGTATATACTTGCGTTTTCCTCTCATTTACCATAAGAAATTATAAATTATAATGATAGTACGTATAAATACATATTAGCATTTCTTTTTCTTACAGCATTTTGTCGGAATAAGTATTGTGAATAAAGTAACTTTTTTTAGCGAGTCGACTATCTTAAAAACCAAGCATCGTATCGAAAGTCAGCTATCAATTTGTAGACCTGTACCTAATTGCAGATAACTAACTAAAAAAAAAAATTTGTAACAAATTTACACTATTTGCTAGAAAAGTTAAATAAATATAATTTAAAAAATTCTTGACTTTCATAAAGCTTACGAATATAGGATACGTTCAACAATATGCGTTCTAGCGTAAATGCATTACTTAATATTTATTTTGATTCGTTTTTACATTTAATACTGTACTGATATTTTGTTTATGAATGCAGACCACTCAAATGGCCTACCGCGAACTACGTTCGACGTGTTGCCTCCCTGTCACACTTACGTAAAAATTTACAATTGCGACAGAGAGGCAACACGTCGAACGTTGTTCGCAGTAGGCCCTCTGCACACACTATAGATATATATTATACCGTATCTGGGTGATTGGGTCTGTCTGTTATTTCTGCCATGCCAGAAATATAAATTAGGATTAAAACTTAATCCAGAACGGATTATTGTATTGAGATGTTTTTTATTGCCGTCTTAAATAATAAATGAAGGCCTTGGGTCTACTTATGCAAAATTATCGTGAATTGGAAACAGGGATTTTTTCCTCCTTAGTCATGATCTTACAAATATAGAAATAAACAGTCCCATTAATTTATAGAAACTGCAACTTAGGTACTGCAAATGTGACCAAACCAATTTTCATAAAAATACAGTATAGATAAAGGTAGGTACTTTGATTTTTAAGAGAACACTAGAAAATGAGAAAACGCATTTTTCTAAATAGGTACCGTAAACCGGGGTTACTTTGACTTGCGGGTCGACTTTGATAACGACTTCCCTCCGCTACTAAAGTGCTTGTTTTGACGAGTTGGAAAATAACTTCGCAGTATTTTTTTCTTTATTGGCAACACTGGTAGTTGCTTCATCGCCCAGTAACCGGATGTGAGTGTAATATTATTATTTCGTCTTGAAAAAAAATATTAATGGCGGATACGCATTTCTTTCTGGTTTTATTGGTTGAAAAACTTTAACTGTATTTGTGTCAATAATTAAATACATGTAATTTTATAGTGTCTTAGATTAATCAGTGTTTATTCGTGAGTTTATAAAAAAATACCTGAATTCGACAACCTACACATGTGCACATAGCCGGGGAATCCATGAGTCGGGGTGTCTTTGATCACTTATACGTGGTGAAATTGATCAAAATATTAAAGTAACACCATGAATTGTTTTGGCAACCTACGATTTTTTTATGTATCTTTTTCAATAATAAATATGTATCGTCTGAGTCAGTGGAAGAGGTAGAGGTTGTAGAATTATAAATTTGTATGTAAATGTTGATCTCCGGAGCTGCTCATCTGATTTTAAACATTCTTTTACCCGTTTCTATTGTATGGTATTAACTTTCTGGGTGGAAATTGGCGATATTTAATACTGCGTCTTTGCTTTAGGTGTTTTATTATACGTGCGTAAGGCCACCAGCCCACCATGGTATTAATTAATTCTACTATTAATAAATATGCATTGTTTTTTTTTATAGAAACAATGCTAGAGATTACAAAAAAATATCGGGTAACGAGACTACAAAAAATACCAAGAAGAACAACTCAATGAGCACGCCACACCTAGTGGCGGGCACAAGATCTATTCGTGCCGCGTCGAAAGCATACAATTTTTTTATAGAACATACAATAAGTATAAAGGCAACATATCAAAAACCCGAGTGCACATACCAAATTTACTGAAACCTTAAAGCTTGCAATTCAAAAATCAGTTGCTAAGTGAGATAATAAGTTAAAATCCTACGTTATTTATAGTAGATAATGTAATAAGCGCTTCAAGTTATTAATTTGTATCATTTGGTATGTTATCAAAGTAACCCCACACCTTAAAAATATAAATAACTTAAAAAATACTTAACCGATTTTTATTTTTTTATTTTTTACGGGCTTTTTAGCGGGTCTACTTTAGATTGTCAGCAAAAAAATTAGTGGTTTCAAAGTAACCCCATTCTCAATATAACTTTGATCGCGTTGTTTTTATTTATTTATGAAAAAAATATAAGTCCTCATTTTTTTTTATTTGGCAGGCGGAAAGAAGAGAAAAAACCGATTATTATATTTTTATTTCATATTTTTACGTATATTAGGATCGTCAAAAAATGGTGCCAAACTCTAAAATTGATCAAAGTAACCCCGGTTTACGGTATTCATTTTACTTGGAGATACCAAAAAGTGAATAACAAAACATACCTAATTATTAAAATGGTTTCCCTAACAATTTAAATATACCTATTAATATCTAAACGGTTAGTTTCGTGGGTTTGTAAGAACGTGGTCGCTAATAATAGGTTAATGCGTTGGACAATATTTAGACTGTTGAGCAAGCCCGCATTATCCAAAACTGCATCTGCCTAGTAGACACATTCAGCTAAAAATATATAGATATAATAAATCGCTGAGCATCTCATACTCATTTATGAGTGCAAGAGGACGGAAACAGATTAATATAATATGTAGGTACCTATTCTGAATGGCCTCTAGACTAGAGTGAAGAGAGACTAGTAGTGTGGTGAACTGGTGAAGTTTGCTTGAGGCGTAGTTTTGGCGGGCCACACGCCGAGCGGTATTGTAAATGTTACAGTATGTTATATATTTGTGATCTACTCACAAAGCCCTTTCATTTGGTACCCCACATGGTATGTTTAAAAGAAAATAAAAGTTTGTACTGCCGACGGACCACTTTCGCGCTTTCATCTCATATATATATTTGTGTTCAGGGCCTTACACTGATTGCATCGATACCATATTCACTCATATCCGAGAAACACCTGCGAAAATGACAGGAGCGAAAATCGATTTCTAAAAGACTTTTCGTTCGCTGGCCGGACCTCTAACTTATAACTCTTTATTACATATTTTGCATGTACTTATGTATAAGCAGCCTTAAAATTTATAGTTTTTATTCATTGCTTAAAAAAATGGCCGCCACTTAGAACTTCTTGTTTTTGGTATAATCATGTTAAAATCCGAAACTTCTTTTTCACCAGTGTCTGATCGACAAAGCTTTGCTGGTAGTGACATTGTAATTGATAATGGATTCCTTCTACATCGAGTGCGAGCTGTAAACGCCAAACTGACAACATAAACAATGAGCAACTATGTCTCGTCAGTTCCATAGTAAATGGTTTACGCCATATCGTACAGTTTATTAACGCGAAGTTGGCATCTCAGCTCGCCCATTAATCTTCACATAATTAAATGATCAAGTGAAATTATATTTAGCCCAGGAAACGGGGCCATACCCACGCTCGTCTCATCGCGCTCCGTCGAGCGTCCTATCAAACCACGCTGAAAAACCTCGTGAAAAGTCAACAGTCGCGACGGCGCGACCGACACGGTTGTTATACACACCTATAGTTCTATACTTGTGGTGTGGTATATAGGTAGTCGTGTGCAGATAGCGGCGCCGAGACTCGTGCTCCCGATCTTCACACCCAAATATTGTTTTCGTTTGAGTTCATCGTCTTGTCTGGAAATTCAGGATTATCTAAATACGTTGTGTATACAACTTGTCACGATGCGGCATCGTTACGTACTGTATATAAAAATGTCACAAAGTAATTTTGGAATGGCAATAACGTAGTCTCGACACAGTACTTTGTAGCCGGAAACGTGATAAATCTTGAGTGTTTACTTTTGTTGGCATGTGAAATCCCTTTAGAAAAATCTTACGCGACATTAACATAGAAGAAAAGCCAGTTAGTCATAATTGGCTAGCCAGCGTAATGCAATGCATGTAAGTGGCTAGACCGTCGTGTGTGCGAATATTATTGCCATCGACAATGTTGATCTGTGAGGGTTGTCGCAAACTGCACGCGTCAATTTACAGTACCATAAACTTGTAATATATGAGAACGCTGTACAAACGTTGTATGTAATAGGAGTTGTAAATCATAAAATCATGTCCTGGTCGACGACTATATAATATTACTCTGAATAAGGTTTAAAATGATCGTTGGCGTGCGGTAACCCTAAGGACAGCGACCCTGTCGCAATTAAATTTGCATTCTTGCCGTCTAATTGATAAGTTTGTTGGTAGATACAATTAAAATAGATTGGTGGGCGTTACTCTAGAGGTGTACATAGTAATCCCGTCGGCACATCGTCCCTTCTAGTCCAATCCTCAAGTTAGAGGTCTTAATTGGATTACTTGAAACGACATTATGAGACTTTTATGGATGGAAACGTAAGAGGATATGTCGGCTCCACTTAATATCGCTTAGCGCAGTAGTTAGGTAGCGGGAGCGACGGTCTTACTGCTAGTTATGTCGTAAAGCGATTTTGTGTCGTAGGTCGTGGTCTTGGCGAGCATATTACGCCTAGCGAATCGTGTTCTACGCATTATCTGACTATTGTCATTGTCTTTCATTTAAATCTGTTCAATTGTAACAATATTATCATTGAGACGACCTTGTCTTTTCGTTATTCGCGATCTATTTTCATAGGAATGTTTCATCAGTGTTCAGACAAAGCTATTCTAAAATGACAGATAGGATTATATTTTATCTGGACGTGGAAAGTATGCATAGAGGCTAAATCAGTGGCTGGGTGGCGTCGCGACACGACATACTCGCGAATATTTTATAAGTATGTTTTTATGAGGTGCAACCGTACGATACGCTCACTACTGAGGCATTCGTAGAATAATAAATTATACGTGATATTTTTGTTAGGAAGTTGGCTCCCGTCCACGATTTTCTCCTGGGCGCTTCCATGTCAAAATCAAGGAAAATATTAACATTTAAAAACTTAATTCAAGTAATTTAAGTATGATGTAAAGGAAACTCCAATTCAATTATTTCAGAGGTTTTCGATAAGGCGCTTGAGGCTAAGGCTTAAAAGCAGATATCTTGTACCACTTAAACTGTCTACACCTCGTAAAACTGTCTCAATATAAGTCATCCAAAAATTATAAGAGTATAAAGATCACGTCGGCGGTCAACTAAAACGCTCGATAAGGAAGAAGAATGATTTATGTGATTTTTATGGCTCCTACTAATTGGTTCGACAATGTATATGGCCTTTGCGTCGCCTTCTTGCATTTTAATCAAGAAACACTGGAAATAAACATATGTATATGTTGAATTATGGACATTTAGAACGAGAAGAACCAGTCACAATTGCGACAAGCAGGCGCCGGCGCGCTCAATGAAGTCTATAATAATAAACATGGGGCAAGTGCGCACAGTTTTATAGCGATATGGTTTTGTATATGCAAGAGGAATTTAATATTTATTCGTACAAACCTACCTACCTATGTAGTACCCGCTTGATACAGGATTGGGTTATTTTGAGATTTTCATTTTCATCTAGTCTTCCTTTAAGTAAATATACCTATATCCGCACATTTAATTATGTACCGATGTCATGCCATATAAATCATATAATAAATTAAGTAACTAGTTCCTAACTAGTACCCGCTTCTAAAACTATTTATAGTAGAGGTAGTTTCCAAGTACTTATGAATAAGTATGAAGAACTCATAGATAGACACGGCGCGATTTGGGAAATGAATTAAAGATTAACTAGATTTCCCGAATCGCGGCGCCAGCCGCCATAAAGTACCTTTTGCCGTGGAACGTCACATATCTTTACTATATCGTATCTAGTTAGTAGTTAATCTCTAATTCATTTCCCGAATCGAGCCGCCAGACTCGGCCGAGGACGTTGCTTAGGAATATGTGGAAATACGTAACGATGAGTTTATAATTGCACGATTCTGACGTCATTTAAGAAGTAGGTTCGAAACGGGATATTACGATCTGCCGATGAAATTAAAACTATTTAACGAATAGTAGACAATTAATCTGTCATAAACTGTGCAACAGTTATAAGATAGGCTGAAATGTGGATGATACGATTGAAATAACTAATCCCTAGTTTTGTTCAGGCTACGGCGATTAAGAAAAAAACTGTGTACTCGTATGTCTACAATATCAAAGACGCCAACTCAAACTTACTATTTTGTGTCATCAAAATGACATTATCAGTATGAACGAAGTAGCGGCACCAGAACAGTTGCGTAACTTACACGAGTTCCATGACTGTAGTTGTCCACCTGTAAAAAGACTCAAAATAATCAATCGACTGTGAATTGAGTAACAAAATAAGTTTGCAAAAAACAAATATCTATAGGCTTGTCTTGGGTACTGTACCTCCGTCTTTTCACTTTCACCATCATCAGATCTTTTGTTTACATATTATAGAACACAGGTTTGTAAATTAAATAGCTTTACTTTGTTATTCATGTTAGTTTATTCTTAAATACATATTTATTAAAATAAATTTTCTCATTATTGCATTGTTACCGAAACTTATACCGGTATAAATAACTCGTACTCGTTCAGGTATTCATTTTGTGTAAACTTTCGAAATGTCAAGCGACCTTTGGCAATAACATAAGTACTCAGAAATATACTTTGTATTATGATATGATTATCTTTACTATTTACTATCGAGATGAACGGATTTCTAATGTGTCATCATTGACTATGGGGATCATTTTAGTAATACCTACAAATAATCCAATCAATATTGGGTATCAACATGTACATGAAAGAAGCAGGAAGGCGACTGCCGTCAGCCTTGCCCGCCGGCGTGTGTTGCGAGTGCGAGGCTACCGGCCATACAGCGACCCTATGTGATAGCCAGTACCAGTAGCAGACAGTTTTACCTGACACTACATAGTTGAGCAAGTCAGGCCTGGAGGTTAATTCTCAATTGAACATTTAAAGAACTATTCTTAGATTGGGATTAACCTACGTATTTGGATGGTTCTTATATGTATAGTTGATATAGTAGTGGCTCAAACCATAGCTCATTGTATTACTATGGAACAGGCTCGTTCTAGTTCAGCTTCGAGCTCATTCTTATGTACGAGTATATACATTGCGGTAAAAAATATGAATAGACAGACATCACTCTGCCAAAATCCAGGTAAAATTTAAATTTTAGCTCGGGCTGCTCCTAACTACATATTTGAATTAGATTATTATCGACGGAATGTTCTAATTCTTTTAGCGAATCAGTTTCGAGCGTTGTAAATTAATTTACTTATAATATACATTAGACAATTCTACGTCAAGAAAATAAAAAACTTGCTCGAGTAGGCGACTTTTTAAATAACCAATTAATCACTACTTGTTATAATATTTACCGTAGCTAGTAGATGCGTAGTATTTTCTTAATAATTCCTAGAATCTACGAACAAATAACTGGATTATGATTATGACTTTAAAACAAAATAAAACAAACAATCGAATATTCTTTTTAATAGTCTGGTTTATATAACAAGTCCTGCAGTTGTTGTTATTAATGGAATTGGCGATTAGACATAATGAGGACATTATGTTTTGGCAACATTCTTGGTACGGTAGACCAATAAAATATTTTTGTTTGTTTGAAAATAAATAATATAAATTATTTACGTACGTTGTTATTGGAATACTCCTACAAGATTTGCACTTCTAGCAACGCGAAATGATGTTTATATTTCATGATAGCTACTATGCTAATGTGATTTGTTTTACATACTATGTGTAATAGAAACAGTTTAAACAGGTGGTGTGCATTTACTCTTTTACCATTTGTGTCGTAGTTGATGATAAAGTATAATTTTATTTATATGGTAGTTAATTATGTGTGTTTGAAACCGGAGAGGCGTCGTTATGTCCAGGTGTGACTTGTCTTATGAAAATTAATGAAACACCACAGACCGCTTGTCGTCTTTCTTAAGTAGGTAGTGCTTAGTCGAAATAATGCATTTAGTGATTAATACGAGCAATCCAAACACTATTGTGTGGCACTAATACTATGTTCTGACCACACTGTATCTGCACTAAGCCAAGTTTTTTTAACGGAATGATTTTTCTGCCTTTTTTATAGTGATTTACTTATCTATAAGTGGTAGGTACTTTTTCTTTTTATGTTATGAGCTATTAAAATAAGAAAAATAAGTTAAAATAAGTGACTTCGACTACGTTACTTACTTATATATTGCAAAACGACATCCAGAAAAATGAAGCGACAAAAACTTATAGATGTAGTGCATAATTATTTTCCAACGTATTTTCACGGAAATGTACGAACGTGTCTTGCTATTGCAGTCAGTCTCGGTACAAAAAGTACTGAGGTTGGCTGAAGTAGCATGACAAATACGAATGTTTCCGAGAAAATACGATGGAAAACAATTATGAACTACATATGTACGAGTATTAAGTTGCTAACGGAGTTTTTGCAGTAGGAGTTGTGCTTTTTTGTATCAACCTATATTTTAGGTTTATTTTTATCTTATTTATCAGATCAGATGGTTGAAAAAAATTGTTATGAAATAATTGGCGGCCGCATATCTAGAATCTTTACAGGTACTCACAGCGGGGTCTGGCGCTTAACATGGACACATTCCATTGAATTCTATTATACCACAAAAAACTTCATTGTATTTCTGACATAGGTACTCGTAGTACCTATACTGCAGAATTAAACACGGAGTTCGTCTTCTGAATACTAATAACCAGTCACTGGAGCAACTGTACTTCATTTGTACCATTTGTGCCATCAATGTTATGTCGTTTATAGAAGAATTATGCATAAATTATCATTGCTTGCGCTTATGAAGCGAAGCTAAAAACAATTAATACTAAATAATATACAGGGTGATTCAGGAGACGTGAGCAGGACTAACACTGCGCATTTCGTAAATTATAAGCAACTGTTTCGTATCAGTATTAGTGAGGTTAGCGTTAGTTTTGTAGTCGTATTGAAAAAGTTATTAATTTATTTACGACATGCATGGTCACCCTAAAATTAGAATACTAAACTACCAATATTCTGTGTCAAATTGAATATCACTACTGTCATCACGGTCTGGTTACTTTTGAAAAATCGTATCTCACTCAAGTTTGACAGTTTATTTTCTTCGTAATCAAAATGCTGTCATTACGGTTAAAGAGGTTTTATGTTTATTAATTAAAGAGGTTTTATGTTTATTAATTAGTTCTTGTAGGGTGACCATGATTGTAGAGAATTAAATTTGCCCTCAGCAAAAAGTTAAAAAATAGGAAAAAGTGTGGTTGTTTTCACCTAAATACGACGGTGATCGATCAATTATCAGTTACTGAGTGTGCAGAATTAGTCCTGCTCACGTCTCATGAATCACCCTGTAGTTATAATTGCTAGACGACACTATATTCAACTTTTTTTATTATTATATGTTCAATATTGTACCTAGTTCGTGTACATTAATGAAAATGTGTGTAACTCTCAGACAACTGTGATGGGTCGGGGTTTTATACTAAAACGTGCTGTGTTCAGACTTGAGACTAGATTCACTACTTTTACATTGTAATAGTTGATGATGCTTACACACGACCTTACGCCGTCTTATTACCACGGGCATGCTGTCGGATACGTACCGGCCGGCAGTATCCAATGAGGATTACCTCCACCTCTGACAAAAAAAAATACCAGGCCGCGCAGCCAACGTGCCAATCCTTAACACTCCGTAGCGTATCGTAGTCATCTCTCTACTCTTCCACACTAGTAGTTCAGTCATTATAGATTTTGACCTGTGAATAATCAGTTCTTGGATTTTTTTTTCGTAGGTCCCTCGGGGGGGTCACTGGGAGTGTAAATTCAAAAAGTAGACTGAATCAGGCTCCTGTGTATATTCGAAAAACGGTTTTTCTTGAATAACTCGGCCATTTTTGATTTTACAGTAAAACCGGGAGGACAAAAATTGTAGGAAATTTGATTTTCTACAAGTTTGGTCCTCACAATTTTTCTTCTAGGATCGATATTTTGGAAATTAAATTTGAAAAAAGCGACAAAATTCAAAATATTTTCATCATCTTGTTTATTTTCAACTTTACGGCATAAATGAAAAGGACTAAACGAGATGATGAAAATATTTTGAATTTGTTCGTATTATTATTTAACTATGTTTAAATAAAGTAAAGAAAATACTTTTTTATGTTGCTGTAATGTTTCCATACTACAAGTTTTAATTATTGAGACTAAATGGACTTGTGTACGATTGTCTATCTTTTTCTAATTAATAAGTAGGCGCTTGTTGTAAGGTCAGAGGTGCCGTGCCGTATCCAAGCGCTACACATGCTGTGATACCCAATGTACCAATATAATCCGTCGCTCGCAAGACCTGATCATATCCAATGGACCACAACCCTCAGCATTAGGGTATCGACGGAGAGACCAGGTTTCTCTTAAGCTCTTAAAGATTATACGAGTATGGGTTGGGACAAGGTCAATTCTAAATAATAATGATGATATCTTTAATAATTACGAAGGTCGCCAGGTGTTTTCAAAACCTATTGTTTTTTATTACTAAACTGAATTTGAATTAATTCGTTTAAATCGGTGTGAAAACTTATTAGCACTAACTGCACCTGCCGTGACACCCGATACTCTTCGCTTGACATAATCGTCGGGCCGCAGTGTGCCGACCAATGCCTGTCAGTAACAGACAAGGCTAGAAAAACTCATCTTTATGGTTGATGAAAGTAGTGTAAAAGAACGTGCCTAATTACAGTGTTAAATTAACAAATGGGTAATTTTTTCAGAATTTTCACATAACAACTGACATATAACTCGAAAATCCATCCAATCTGTTATCTAGAGTCAGTATCAACGACACATGACAATAATAAAACATGGAAATAGAGTATCTACCCTTATTTACCAATTCCTATAATTATTATCAGTGATAGAATCTGAGCGCCAGACATCCGTCCCATTTGAATATTAGATTAAAAGACAAGCTGAGAAGTGCCCTTGCGCGGGTCTCGCCCACTCGTCCCGCATGTAAACTAGTCAGCGCATCGAGCGACTGTCAAAATATCCTGCTTAAGGCTAATTCGAACGCGAACAATTTATGCGCTACCCACGCGCTGAAATACGGCGCACGCCTCTTTCTACCCTTTTACGAAGAATATTTATTGAAGCGACTCGCGCACGCTTCAATGAACCGACCATATGCTGCCCGTTTGACATGTAACTCATACTTATTGTGATCTATGACACAGTGTAGCCAAGCGGCCGCGGCCGTAGACTCCACGCTTCGCAGGTTTTAAGCGCTAAGTGGCCGCGCGTAACTATGAATAGTATGAATCCGTTTAATATGCAACTAGGCGTCATCAGATCGGCATCTGCGATACGGACGGAAACTTCCCGATATTGAATTCAAAATAAACATCGCGTAATGTATTGAAGCCATTTTCCATAAGCAGAGACGGCGACGGCGCGCATACGGCGCGGCGCGCGTCGCCAATCCTTCATTTCCCCGGCGAAGTGCTTGAGCCTGGCGCTGAGCCAGCGGTTCCGAGAACTCGGGAGAAGGTTACGCGACGTCTCGCCTCTCTTTATATGCCTAAATATTTCACATCTTATTTACATAGGACGGTTTTCTTTAGCCAAGATTATTTCAAAGAGCTATCGTTTCATTTGCTCACGTAATACATGAATAGGATCACTACGGGTCGGGTGCCAAGTCGTTAACTAATACCTACCTTCTTTAACCGCATCAGGTTAGAGTGAAATTTAGGAGTAGCATTTAATTGACGTTTGTTGTGGTAGGACCTAGACCTTTAAGGGAAAGATATTTAACCGCGGCGCGAGCGGTCGCGCGAATGCCAGCGTCCTCTCTTTGATTGGTCGGGAGGAGCCGTACTGATTTCTTGGCACTACATCACCACTCGTATTCGTTATTGAAAAATATTATTTATCATCTCCATTACAACCGTGAGTTATTTCATTCGTCAATTACTTCAAGGAAATTGATTTAAAAATCAAAGAGAAGTTTACGATAGGTTTATGATTTCCGAAGTAATTACTGCCTAATACTTACATGAATCGCTGCTACGTTCGATACAGAAGAACCTATCCGCAGTAAAATATAGTGAAACTACCAAAGTACATTGGCTTTTATACACACAAATTTCACATCTACTTAGGTTTGGCATTTATATGCAACTCTTGTTAGGAATAAAGTTTGTATTGTACAGTTGTACAACCCGTTTATTATTTGCAAAGTTGCATCAGCTTGCTCCTGGCAGGGGAGAGAAATAACAAGAATAAAATATGTAAATAGAGTGCAGCAGACAAGCGATTTACACATCGTGATTGTAGCATCCTGATCTGTATCGCGGCGCCGGCACCCTCCTTCCTTATTACGTGCGCCCGCGCCGCGTCGATATCGAACAGGATCATTGTTCTCTTAATGACGACATGACAAACCAATTCGACACTTATACCACAGTGTAAAAAGTAACAGTGGCCCGACGGCCTTTGACGTGTACCGAGCTACTAACAATGCGATGACAGCGACGTATGCAGCTCGGGTGCACGCGTGTCGAACGACTGCATAGACTGTGCTTATACATGCCTGACAGTTTAAAATTGTCTATTCTTGACTAAGAAAAATGTCGTACTGATTTTACTGAAAGAGAAATGTCGTAGGTACTACTGACTAGTTATTTGTATGTTTAAGAGTTAAAACCAACTTATACATTAAAAAATAAAGTTTAACTTGTTTTTTTTTTGTGCGTAGAAAAACATTTCAAATGACAACCCAAAATATGTAACATTATAATTATATCCTATACCCTTTACCTTTTTTTCGTGTAAAAATGTCCTATAATATTTATTTATTTACTTTATCTACTCGTACTTACTTACTAATGGTCGGTGATGTCTTAAGGTCACAGTGTATAGAGAAATTAATGCATTAACAACATAAAACACATTAAGATCAATAGTGTTCTCACGCAACGTGTCTGGTTATCAGTGCACTCGTGGAGTGAGGTTAATTAAATAGTTACGAGAGAGATAACAGTGACGTCTATTTATAGCGGACGGGGCACCTTATCGACCTGAGCCATCTGATAGCGAACTATCTACGGTACCGAATCGCCTGCGCCGGCGCCTCTATTGACAACTCCATTCCAATTAAACTGGACGTCTATCGATTCATCTCTTAAGGTTCTGTGCATCAAATAAATAGGGAATGTTAATGGTTTTTGGAATATGTACCTAATGACCGTCCGCTTTATAAATAAAAATCCACAAAATTAATATGTTGTCGGAATTCGATTTGTTTTGAAATGTAACTTCTACAATACAATCATGTTGGCACCCTAAATATTTGCATTAAATCATTTTTTTTCTTTTTTCTTCTGTGTCATATTGTGCAATAAAGTGTTTTACTAGTACTACTACTACCAGTACTACCTACTACTATGTCCTCTCTTGCAGCTCACAAACCACTAACTGTTAAATCTACTTACTCAGGCGACTAGAAGTTATAAAGTTGCGCCTTTTGTTTCTAATATTTCTAATTATAACATCATTTTTCTCCATGAATGTGCTACAGATTGGTATATATATATATTACTGTTAGAATTGTTTGATAAATATCTTCATTGTAATAAAAAAAATATTCATACGAATAAAAAATCACGAAGCAGAAACCTCATCATAAGTCGGTGGTAATAGCTAGTATAATATTGAACACAAAATGGGCTGTCTCTCCAGGAGCTAATTACGAATATGAAAATTACGAAGCCATGTCGGTGATATTAAATAGGTGTTATTATTCTTAGTTACATAGGCCGCTCGAGCTAGTTTAGAAGCCGACTCCTTAACAGCTCGCCGAGGCACGACCAAAACCCGATCTGAGATGCCCTTAAGCCGCAGTTGTCGCCCCTATTTTAGGCTACACGCCTGTAAAGGTTCTATTGTTTCTCGTGTTACAATAAATTGTGTTTGTTGCAGAATGCCAGTTCGGCAAGCAAGCCAAGGAGCTGGGCTCCAAATGGTTCGCGGACCTCGGCCCGCCTTTCGGAGTTATGTACTGCATCCAATGTGAGTGTGTTTCGGTACGTATTAACTACAGTTATTTTAATTGTAAACCAGGATTGGGCTCATCTGCGTTAACCGACATAAACATTTAACTTAAACTAGTTCTATCATAACCTCAATATCGTAAATTTCGCTTCACGCAACTGAGCCTCATGTTGTTATATGTTGACGATGGACGTCTGCGGTAATGATGGCAAATGTACTTTCACAGGTTCAAAAGAAACGTCGCGTAATGGCAAAAGTGCACTGTCGCAATATCAAGAACGAATGTCCGGAGCCGTCTTGTGACACCCCAGTGCTGCTGCCCGGCCGGTGCTGTAAAACGTGTCCAGGGGATGACAGTAAGTCCACTATTCATTGTCCTCTCGTAAGATTTATGCGTAGACCTTTAGGTGGAGAATAATATAATTTATGGACACACAATAACAAAAGAGCATCAAGATAGCAGTCAGCAAACCAATCTAGATGGTGAGTTGGAGAAAATTAATGATGTACAAGCGCCAGCCGGTCCGGCGTTTAATTAGATGGAGACAGCAGCGCAGGAGTTCTGTTTGCTTACACTAGGCACTTTGCGATAATTTTATTGTAAACACGATAATGAAATTAGAGATAAGTCAGGTGATCGCTGCCGGCAGGTCCGCTCCGAAGGCGGCGCCGGCCGCGTGCTCGCTGCTGCGCGGCGTCCGGCGTTGCCGTCGACGACGTGCTACGCCCCAATCATTCTTAATTAAATGATGTCACGTTTGTTTGGAGCTAAATGTCTGACTGATGTCATGATTTTTTCGGCTCGTCATTTGATACCGCAAGTGATGTACGAGCGGGAACGGCTTACTACATACCGACTAAAATAATAATACCTAACGAATATTCGATCAACTTCTGTGATGGTTGATCGGTTTATGATACCTTCTAGACTTTTATTAATATTAGCGTAATGTATTGCAGTATCGATTACATTGGAAACGTATATCGCCGCCAACAGGTTTGCGAGTGACTCACGGCACATCTGTCGCGAAAACTATCCACACATGTGGAAATCGAGTGAACGACATAATATATTTACAAGTTTATAAACTTTTGTAGGTATGTAGGTATAATGGATTTGATGACCGTCATTTATTAACCATTTTCGGTTGATGTTGTGTCTTGCGAAATTCGACACTTCGGCATCAAAAACTTTAAATGAAATAATTAAAATATGTTACTATGAGGAGCGTACCTGTATCGATATTAAACTTTCGTGAGACATATTTTAAACTGTTAAGACGACAACGGTTTCACTCACTTCATTTTTTAGTCGCTATTAGCGACATGTTTCGGGCCCTTCGGGGGTCCTTCCTCAGGCTTGAGTGCTCTCGGCGACTGCAACTCGTACTACTTACTGCGACGTACCTGTATCATCTACAGTTGTAGGAAAAATGCTAAAATTGAGATGAAAGCGTCGTCCGAACTATTCACAAGAAATTACCCATTAACATTATTCATCACTGTCGGTCATCATTCCATTAAGGAGGTATTTTTTGTAACATCGGCGAATTTACGAACTTTAAAGGGTAATTGCGGATCGTAAGAAAGTATGCGTATGTGGTTGACAGGAGAGTGATGACAAATGATGGCGATCGTGAGTTCCCGCGCGATCCCACGGATGCCTCATCACTGAAGTATACATACGAGTATTATGATTATTCAACCTGTATTATATAGCTATTAGATTCCGATTGGAATAGTTCTGAAAGAAAAATAACTAACCTTTATTTTAATTTTCTTAAATTTTGATATCTAATGTCAATGTGGCAAAAAATAACGGTAGAAATTCTACGGTAGGTAAGGAATGACGGCCTTTGTCTAGCAAAGTTGCTGTAAGTATAAAATGATAAACTTCTTTAATTTAGGTATCTTGATGACTTTTATGACGAGTAGCCAAAGTTTCTGTGACATGTCTGAAATATTCCTGGCGAATGTTACTTTTGCTGCTAACTTTGTACCTACTTAGTGCTAATCTCATTATTTCATTAGATAGGTATCTGTCGACGTACATATGTGCATTTCACACACTTCAACTAATTAACAATTTTTTTACGGTTTTTGGGTGATTATTTGGTTTCACTTTTTGTGGCAATTTTTTATAAGAATTTGCACATTTATAGATAAATCGCTGGTGAATACGAATTTAAAACTCACTTGTCTTTTTCATCAATCAATACAGAAACAAAAGCTATTTAATCATTTCCAAGCAGCTTCCTACCTATTTTAATTCATTGTTAGGTAACTATTTTACAATAAACCAAGTTTTAAAAACACGAAATCATTCCTGCAACCAAATGGGGTATGATTATGACCATCGAAATTTTTGCTAAATACGTTATAGAGAGAACTTATCTATTAATTTAGTTTGTGCATTTAAGAAAAAAGAAAATAAACTTCATTTTAACTGTATACACCTGAAATATAAACTAATTTCAGGTCAGTCTAATCGGTTGTACTTATGACTTCCAAAAATAACTGACTTATTTTCGACGACTCACAATACGAGTCTGCCTATAAATAGCGTAACTAACTGCACACCAGACAAATATGCAGTAAGTCATAATAAAGTCCTCTCGTTATTAATATTTGTCCTGAAGACCTTAAAATTTCCAATAAGAAAAGTGTATCTACAAAATTCCTTACTTCTAAAGGTTTATCATTCTGGTACTTATAACAGGGTCAGAAGCTGCGTCCGCGACGGCGGCCACTGCTGCCGACACCGCGTCTGCCTTCGTCCAGCGATTATATAGAGAGCATTACAATGGCATTACTCAGATGCACCGGGCGGTTGCAGAAATGGCACGCGCTGCCCCCCGACCCCCTCCGTTGCAAATATAGCTGGTGCTGATGGTTATTCCGGGCGCGGACGTCGACCCGAACGCCGCGACGCCGTCTGCGCTCCTTTTTAGCGAACGATACTTCACAACCGACGCATTTTTGCAAATTAATATCGATAATGTAACGAACGTGTGCCATCACTACGTTACGTGACGTTTTCGTCAGAGGATTTAATAAGTATGTAGGTACCTAAATGCTACCATGTTATCGTCAAATTGTAGCAGATGGTTAATTCTTGCGCGACCGCCACCGCTAATGCGCGTGTGAGCACCGTAAAATTAACAGTTTATCAGATGAAACTGGAATTAGATTCATAAAATAAAATAGCCCTGTATTTCGACATTAAATTTCATGTAATACAGTTCTTGTCAGGTTATTAAATATTTGTCAAAATAGTCAAACATACATTAAAGTTCATTGTAATTTCGTTAGAGTTGACATCGGTCGACTTGCCTCCCGGCTAGGGTTGCCAACCGTACTATATTATATAGTATTGTACTATATTTTGGCTCTCTGTACTATATACTTTTGGAACAATATATAGTACGCTAAAATACTATATTTCCGATTAAACGTATATTACACTCATGGTTAGTATTTTATCTAAAAGTACTATATTTTTTGAAATGTATACTATATAGACTGGTCTTATTTTTGTAAAATTCGATTTCAACTGGCAAATCATATTACTTTTTGGCAACCGGGTTTTTTAACCTAATTAGACCCCGCTGAATCCAATTTTGTTTTTAAACATTAAGAACCTATTTTGCTACGGGCCACCGTTTACGAGTCATTTACGAAAAACTAAAAATAGGGACCTGGAAATTGATTATTATTAACTTACACCCTTTAATACCTCATTAAATATTGATCGTAGCGAAAAAGTGTACATAATCATTTTTGTGGACAATTTTATGTCAAATACTTATGTATACTATTGTTTTGAAATGGGCCACCGTTTAAGAGTTATTTACGAAAAACTAAAAAAAGTGACCTGTGAACTGATTGTAATTAACTTTCTTCCTTTAATATCGTTTCAAATATTGATCCTAGAGAAAAGTGTTTCGATTGTTATTTGGAGAAACTTTTATGTAGATAATTTATTATTAAATACCTATTTTGCTCTGGGTCACCGTTTACGAGTTATATACAAAAAACAAAAAGGGACTTTAAAATTGATTATAATGAACTTACCCGCTGCTTTGTCTTTTTAAATATTGATCCTAGCGAAAAGTGTTCGACATGTTTCTTGTAGGAAATTTTATGTTTATTATTTATGTGCTTATTTTTGCTTTGAGTCATACTTTTCAAATTATTAACGAAAAAGTAAAAACAAGGAATCTTATAATTTATTATAATTAACTTTCCCTTTTTATTATCTTTTTAAATATTGATCCCTGCAAAAAGTGTACATAATCGTTTTTTTAGAAAATTTTGTGAAGATTATTAACGTTTAACAAGATTTTTTGATATTAGCCACCGTTTACGAATTATTTACGAAAAACTAAAAAAAGGGGCCTTAGAAGTGATTATAATTAAATTTCCCGCGTTAATATCTGTTTGAATATTGATCCTAGCGAGAAATTGTACGGAATCTTTCTTGTAGACAATTTTATTCAGATTACTTATGTGTCAGAACATTTTTTGCTATGCGCCACCGTTTAGGAGTTATTTACGAAAAACTAAAAAAAGGGACCTTTAATATCAAATATCTCACTTCCGGTCAAGAATTCGATCAAGAAACTGGCAAAATCGGATTCAGCGGGGTCTAATTAGGTTAAAAAACCCGGTTGCCAAAAAGTAATATGATTTGCCAGTCGAATCAAGGAGAGCGATTTTGATTTTTTATGTCTAGTCTAATATTTTTGATGCCTTATTCTGGAAAATACTATAATCCACAAAAAAAAAGTTGGCAACCCTACTCCCGGCATAGGCCTCCCCTAAGACCTTCCATTCCTCTCCGTTGGTTACTCTTCTTGTCCATGTCCATGTTGGTCCAGCGATAGTAATGACATCTACCCATCTGCGGTAAGGTCTGCCTCTTTTCCTTTTCCCATCTGTGGGGTACCAGGTTGTAACAGTTTTAGACCATTTTTGTCCTGGTTCTCTAAGCATGTGTCCAGTCCATTAGATTTAAACAAATATAATGCAAGGCTTTGATAACCTTTTCTGTTATAGGTGTCTACTTGTACTTGTAGCTGCAATAGTATTTATCCACAATAATTGCATCGTGGTCGTGAACAGGTCTCGACACTCTACCTATTGGCATATTGACTACTAGAGTCGGGACTAGCCCTAACTCTACAGCTACACAGTCTTTGCAATCAAGTGTGGAACTGTCACCTTGACTTATTTATAGGTAATTAGGACTATTAAAATGAATTAAAACTGTTTTCAGGGATTATATGGCGTATAATGAATTTAAAATACATCTCGACGTTAGCGCTTGTGGTCTACGGCGCACTGAAGCAATATATTCAACTTCGTCAAAATTGTGAAAAACTACTCACATGAACATTAGGAACCTATTTACTTAAATGTCTTAGAAAAAAATTAAGTTTTCGTTTTTTAGTCATAAGTAGGTAGGTACATACAGCTACGGAATTTCCTAAAAAGTGCACTCGTTTTCTTGGCTCTTGGTTCAATTGACAATAGAAAAACTTAGATTTGAATCGAATTGCAAATCTGCAAATTAACTTCACATTAAAATGCATCGTAACTATAAAATACATCAAATCTGATTCATCGGCTGCCTTTGTAAGCACAGTTGGCCGTCTGCCGCCCGTTTGGTGTAATAACATGGTTTATCGGCCCTTTAACACTGTAAAATTGATAATTTTTAATTGAATCCCGGCCAGGTGTTGTGGTAATAAAATGAATCGGATTTCTTGCTCGCAAATTGAATTATCTAAATACAAGGCCTTGGACTGTACCATCAGTTACTCGCTCACTAGTCTCACTACACTACTCGGTAATAGATAACGAAATATTAAGTGACTGTCGTGTCATATGCTCTTTTGGTCGGTGATATTTTCACATGGTTGAGTTAGTTTTAACATGTTTATATAAAGCTACTACTTAGCAGAGCTAGTGTTTAAGGCTGGCTGGTAGCACAAACAAAGGCTCAGGAGTCAAGTCAGCGGGCGAGAGAGCGCCTTTCACGGTTCATTGGGCATCGCATCGCCGACCAGTCGATCACGAGTGTATCTAATTCAGTGTACTGCAAGTGCCTCCGAGGAATTTGTTTTGTGCACGCCGATGCCGCGTACAATCGCCGTTTTATTTTCGTGAGATCAGTGTCTCTGCCGTTGCATCGCATTCCTCGCTGTATATTTTGTTTGCGCCTTTTTCAACTGTTTTGTGACTGTGAAAAGAATTGCTTTGATGTCGGCCTGCTTTTTAACGTACAACTTTTTCACGCCGTTCGTCGAAAACGTCGGTCCCTCATGAGAACAATGTATCATCATTATACGGCGCTCCGGGTAGATTGAAGTGAGCGCGTCGAGGCCGAGTGGGAGTATGGAGGTGATGTTATCTTAAACGGTCTGAATGGGTGTATTTGTCGGCCGCAAGTGCGGTGATCGTTATTATTTTAATGTCGACTAATGAAGCAGAGCTAGGTGAATGCGGTTAGTGGGCAAGTTTATTGTGAGTAATAGCGGCGTGGTTTGTGGTGCGAACGGAGCGTGACCAGCCTGGCAGCTGGACGCGGGCGCAGCGGCGGTGGCGCCCGGCCCTTTCTGATTTACCTCAAACATTAATCTTTTCATTAAACCGGGTCGGTGAGACGTATTTAAGTGACAATCGAATATCGACTCATTATAAGCTTGGCATATTTATGAACACCGCTACTTCTAGGGTTGGAGAACAACGCAAGGAAAGCGGGCTCGGGCGTCACTGAAGCTTAGCCCGCTATGATTTAGTATCAAGAGTTTTGTTCGCGAGTGTATTGGCGTCGTAAGATTTGTGAACGTTTGTAAAACAATGGGAGAAGTATAATGTGTAAATACCGATCATACGTGATGTACAAACACGCGGCGTCGCGCCGCCGGCGCCGGCGCCAGCGCGCCTTTTCGAGGACATACACACTTCCACCATATTTCTTTACTATTTAGGCACTTACGAGTACCTACTAATATAAGCAAATAATATCTTCTTTACTGTATATTAATTCCTTGCTAGTCCTAGTTTGTAATGTTTAGGTAGCTTGTACCCACAGTTATTAATACGTACTAAATATAGTTTCATAGATTAAATATGTACGTAAATTATTAAACATCTAATAAACTATTTCTGTTACATTTTAATCAAGCATTATATTATGCGAGCAATTCGGTAATAAAATCGAGATATGTTTAGTTTAGATACCTACTATTTATTTTATACAGTGCATTTCTGAACTGGACCATTGGATGATCGGATACCTATAGGTACCTAACTAATGGATATTCAAGCGTTTTGACTTCATCTGCATTAAAAATACACAATAGTATGCACCAACCTTTATAATGTGGAATCAACTACTCGTATTTGATCAGATAATTACTCTTGAAACTCGATAATGAAGTAAGCGGGATTTCAATAAATTGAGATCAGTTAATCAACTTGATTAATGAATTCTGTTTTCAAATCATACTGACTATGGTATACCTATGTGCAAAATAAATATAGGTTATTCGTAGCTGAACAATTGATCATCATAAATAGGTAGGTAATTAATATGGTGGGTTGATTTGTTATCGATTCTACAATATTTGCAGAATTATCTATGTATGAAGGAAAAAAATCCAATTGATCCGTGCCACGTCTGCTTACAAATATGTACATGTCATTGTCTTCGCAAGTTTACATATATATTCATCAAAAATAGCTAATAGTAGAAATAGGTATATCTATGTATGAATAAGTATGTATACACATAGTAGTCGCGAGGATGATGAAACTTCTTGTGATATTAGCATACGCCATTTAGACTTTTAAAATTGCCATTGCTACAAGATATTAAATTTCTCAACCTTATGATCCTTTTTAGCGTCTAGGTACCTACGTAAAACCTTAAATTCATAATGTTAAGTCCAATGAGTGAGTACTGAGTAGGTAGGCATAGTACTGTAACGCATGTTTTCGCATTCTTTCTCTCCTGCATCTCATATGCAAATCTTACTATGAGAGTTGTATGTTGGACTTACGTCATTACTTATAATCTAGTGTATGTTTTGTTGTCGTAAACACGCTTCTGCGCTGGCGCCACGAATATACGGGTTAATGTATACGGCCGTGTTTGCATAAAAGGCGTATGTGCCATAGAATCTTCTAGAGACATAAGCCCTTTCACATAAACGGCAGTAGAAGCGGCACTGATTTTATTCTGTTATCACGGCATCTGAAATTACGCGCGCTTGCAGTTTCATTTATCATTATGTTATATGAAACTGTTTCTCTTTTTATAATGTTTATTGGTAGGTAGTATCACAATAGATCACAAATAGCCTAGTTACACATACTTTTATTATCACTAGGTAATTCTCTTTGGTACTACAAGGTACTACTAGACGTGCAATATTTTTTTTAACAGAGCGTCAACAACGTAAAAAAATCCTATGTTCTTTTTTATATTTCACAGATATTTGAGAAACACATTAACTACATAATAAATCTTAGAAACATTTAAAAATTAATCGATATGAATCATTCGGGAGTAAAAGTTGCTATTTGTTGCTAAAAGTGTGGCAGTTTTATTTTCCCAGTTCGATTAATGCGGGTAAAGGGCACATGTTAAAAATGTTAATGACTTAAATTTTTGCAAAACATTGTATAAAGTAGGTACGAGCCCGAGGGATAACCTATATTTTGGTGCCAAAATTTTATAAACGGCACACAGGCCTATTCGGATTTCGAGATAATCACAAGATCTTGAGACGATTTAGAGATCAACTAGATCTACATTAGATATCGACTAGATGTGACTTGGATATCTAAGTCATAACTTGTCGAAATCGTTCAAGAGGACCTCCAGAATCACGGAAACGTCAAATTTGACATATCTATCTTACAAATATCTTTAAATTATCCGTATCGTAACTTGTTGAAGTCTAGTAGAAATCTAATTCATTTTCCGAATCGAGCCGACAGTTACACGTTGAATTAGACGCGAAACAAGAATAACCCGAGGTCAACGACATAACATATAGGTTCCTACATGTATATATCTCCGTTCATTGATATCTCCTTTTTGTTTTGATTACGATTAAATATCTATTTTATGTGGTAGTGGGAACGGAAACTGTGTGAGTGAAACAAGTAGGTACTTACTTAGGTTAGTTTTAATTTTCAATATCCATAATATGACCGAATTTTACCTATTTACTTATAATTGCTAACCGGCAAGATGTTTAAAATTCGAAAGTTAAAACAACAGTTTTGCCTTATAATTTTTAGCTCAAGTATGTGTCTATGTCTAGGCGTGAGCCGGTACGTATTACGTGCGTAAAAGGTCACAGGCGAGACGCAAAGGCTATTTGGAAAGTGGTCTGGCGCCAGCATTACGCACGTCGAGCATTTAAACTTGTAGCTAGTATTCTAGTGTTAAACTAACCTGTCGGCGGAAAACATATATTTTTAGTGTGACGAACATTTACCATTAAATGCTAGTCCCAATTCATAATATTTGTACAATTACAGATATTTAAAAGGCACTGTGAGACCGTCTGATCTGACATAACGTGGCAAAATATTAGATGATATTCGTCTGGAGGCCATGACGACGTCCCACTAAACGGAGCCCGCCAAGGTATGTAGTAAGAGGGCGCCGGAGGTAGTCCTTTATCAGAGTACGCTGAGTTTGGGGTTTGCCAATCCTAGTGGGCCCTGAAAGCAACCTATACTTACACGTTTAAAAGTGCGCTTTGATTTCGACCGATTATAGTATGAACACGCCGAAAGTATACCTATTCATATACCTAGAAGCGTAGAGCGATTTTGTTCTTATTTTTTAACCAATAGCGACTCGCTGAAATAGATGTTTTACGTAAGTATAAACAAACGACTGTGTGCCTCCGACTTAATCCTACCTAATGTTCTCATATTATATGTACAAACAGTAAAACATATACAATTAGGTGTACTAAGTTTCTTGCCTTAAACTTAAAATGTGAATGAAAAATTGACTCTCCATAAAACACATGTACCAATAAAACGGAGCAGTACACGGCCCGATTCGAACTTTAAGATACGTCAATTAATAGATCTAGAAACGATATGGATTAGATGTATCAGTGTCAAAAGTGACGTTTTTGTTTGAAGAAACGTCACATTTGACACTGACATATCTAATCCATATCGTTTCTAGATCTATTAATTGACGTACCTTAAAGTTCGAATCGGACCGACAGTCAATATCCCTCAACGAGCTAAGCCTTAACCACTCACCTTTATTCAGGAACGTCAAGGCAATAAAAGCTGCATTGTGGTGAAAGAATAACGAGCGTCGGCGACGCTCCTCATTACCCAAGGACGTGACAATACCGCGACGTCATAAACTGTAAATATGGCCGACGTGTGGCACAGATTACAACTACTAGATTAGGTGTTCTCAACTTTTGCATCGAGCTTCCCGTGATGAATCTGCTGCGTCTGCGCCAGTACGCGGTTTGAAAACTTACTACTGAATGAGATCGTAGTCACCAGACATTCTGTCGTATTCGAACTTCAAGATATTCACAAGAGACGACACGTACTAGATCCATTCTAGATACGTTATAGTTTAGATATCAATTAGTTCTCTTTTGCAGCGCAATTCGGGCAACCAATGTCACTTTTACGTTAGATAGAGTAAGATATCTATTAGATGTGAATTGGATCTCTAAGTCATATCCTGCGGAAATCGTTCAAGATTATCTCCAGAATCGCGCAAATGTCAAATTTGACAGGTTAGATCTTATACATATCGTTATCGTATCTTGGTGATGTCTAAAAGATATCTAATAGATGTCTATTTCAAAATCCGAATCGGGCCCATTGTCAATTTGTCGCTCATTTCATTAAGTGCAATCGCAAATGTATGTAATATCATCATTTATGGCTTCGAGTCAATTACAGACCATACAAACAGTGTCAAGTAGGGAGACGACGTTATTAACGGAGCCGCAAGTGGTGCAATATGAATAAAAATTGAATTCTATACGTATGCGTATTGTGAGATAGCGGCTTGTAGTAACCGAATGGTCGGGCTTGCCATGGATTAATTTAGTGACATGTATCGTTAACAATGAGACTTTGTAGTCGCTTCCTAATGTGGAGTCTGGGGGAGGTAGTCTATGTCGTTCGGTTACTGTTTGCGCGTGCACAGATTATGATCCAGCATTTGGCGCCATTTCCATGTTCATTGTTCATAGAAATGTGGCGCCGGCAACCCGTTCCTATGCAATTTTACGATCGGTCGCTTGCAAACACAGATTACTTACCTACTCGGAGAGGAGAGAGGAGATTACTTACCTATTAGACGGAGTATGGCAATAATTTTGTAAGAGAACGCAACATTTTAGTTTATTTTGCTTACGACCCGTACGCGCTTAGAAACCAATCAAGTGCGAGTCGGATTCGCGTTCCAAGGGTTCCGTACATTACCCAATTTTTAACAATGTAGGTAAGAATTTTTTTGTGGAACGTGACTGAAATGTCTTTAAAAACCCGTAGGGGTCGGATCAAAAACTAAGTAATTAAGTCCGACTTACGCTTGACTGCACATTTATAATAGGTTTTCCTGTCATCTATAGGTAAAGAACTATTTTGTCTATTTTTCTCTAAATTTTAGACCCAGTATTGTCGGAGATAAATGGTCGGACAGACAGACAGACAGACGCACGAGTGATCCTATAAGCGTTCCGTTTTTTTTCCTTTTGAGATACGGAACGCTAAAAACTTACAAAAATAACATTTTGTAACATGAAATGATGGGAGATGTAACTGATTAGTGTGGCTTGCGGTGTAGTACTGGTATTCTTCAATTCTTCATAGGTAGGTAATCCTTCTCAGAGTTTAAGTTAGTAAATACTGTTTTCAAGTGTTTTCGCTACGTCCTCGCATCATGTTAGCAGCATCATGAATAGCGTATGACGTTTACAAACATCTATCTGTTCAGAATTTTAACATTTCACGATCGTTTACGCGCGCGAAATGAATAATTCCTATTGTGAAATTACGCGCGTTCTCTGCAAACGGAAACATGGAGTCAATAAACATCAGTTGCTCAATCGAATGATTTTACGCTGCAAGTGCATCTTTGGCAGTTGAGTCATGCACCATTTTTTTGAATTGGGTCATACTGAAATACACATGGACATCAACGTGGCTACTAAAATCGGATATTATTGGCCGGAATACTTGTTAAATTTTATCATTTTGCATCTGATATTTGATGTGATCTAATTTAATGCTTAAATTCGTTATGTGGGATTTATAGAGGTATTCGGGAGTTGTTGGCATGTGTGTTTATTGAACTATGTTAGTGCGAAAGGCCGATGAGAGGAATGTAAACATAGTGCAGCGAATAATCTGCGCCTTGGCGTGGATTTAATGTTGCTTACCGAGTATTGGATAATTGAAGGATGATTGACCAGTGTAACTGTGACTTGGATCCTTAAGAAGAATGCGTTGTCGGAGAGATCGCCTAAACTCTTTCGCCTGAAACTTCCAATAGCCTGTGCTCGGTTAACCGTTGGAATAAGATCTCTGTGTATAGTGTATAGCGGTGAGCCGTCGACAGATTTATCCCTAACAGACGCTACGATATGGCGGTAACGATTGACTTGTAGTTTATTTAGTCTTCTTAGTGTTGCTATTTATTTCCGAGAGCTAGAAATGGAAAATGTTTTATTATAAACTCTGAACAAATATAAATAAGTATCCGAGTACGCATAACGGTAATGATAGACGAGATCTTGGCTCGGTTTCAGATTTATGCAACTTACGTGCATTGATATAACAAATAGAAGCAGAAATAAAGTACGTAAATAATATCGCTATAAACATAACAAACCTATAAACATAAAATATTTGGCAAGGGTTGGATATTAAATTCGTTAGGTACCTAAATGTTTATGGGCCTCATATCATAAAATGTAAGCAATGTTAAGCTAGTTAAATGTAAAGGTTAGATTTGACGCCCTCGGTAGATCGCAGAATGACACCTAATAAGAATCAGTGGTAGCTATCGAACATAGTTACTATGCAGATTAAGGGCTTGGCAACAATTTATTTTCTGTCAAACATATTTTAGTCTTCAGCTCCTTGGATTTATAATTAAAGTGATAAATTTGAGCTAGGCGTACTTGCGTAGGTACCTATTGTGAGCAGTAAAACCAAGAAGCATAATTAATTTCCATACTAATCAAGTGATTCTCGATTCTTGTAGCCAGCAACAGTCTTGACCTATGCACCGAGGAATGAATAAGGCAATCATTTGCTTTATAGATTGCACGAGAGGACAAGGACTCTTAAAACTCTTAGTCAGGGAACAGTTCTAGTCCAAAGTTATTTTGCTGTGCCCTTATTCTTATTTATTATTTTAAAATTTGATTCAGGCAACAAGGCCCATATTTAGACTTAAAAACTAAATGTAAACACTATTTTGGCGACAGAACGGCGTGGCTCCGTTGAATTTATTACCCAACAATCTAATATGTGGGTATAAAGCTTGTTAGATATATATACACGCTGCAATTTAGGTACTTGAAAGGAAGCATTTTCAGGGGCCATGAGAACAGCGGCATGTATCCGCTTGCCTCGTGGTTTGTCTGCAGAATATGCAATTGAAGTATACATGTATACACATAATATCATAGGTACCTACATATTTGAAGCTAAGATCTAAGCTAAGTTGACAAACCTTAATAATAAACCTTCAAAAATAGTCACGTATATTTTATTTGATCAAACAAAATACAAACAAAACATCGCGTGTTTGTTAATTGAACATTCAAATGACATATAACGTCATCAAACATGATCCTTTTCTAAAGTCAGTGTGTCAATGACGACGTTAATCTGTGGGTTCCTCAGATAAAATACCTGATTAAAATGGCTATTAATCAAGTATATCTAATTGCCGTTTAGAATCTAATAAAGTAACCATAAATATTTTGTCTATTAATCACCACTGTTTACATGAATGCATATAATTATGGCTTTAATAATGGAGGTTTACCGATGATATACTTAAGTGTGGAACAACAAATTAAATACATTAGGCTGTATTAATCACGCTATTATGTGACTCTGTGAATTATATAACGTACATAAATGGTGAACCCATATCAAAATCATAAACTTACCCGACCAGCTTCATTGTAATGTGATGTCCTTGTTATAGACAGCTGCAAAAATATCATGCTTTTAGTGCGCACACACTTGGCTATAGATAGGTACCTAAACGTTATGTTTTGTATCGAGATAATTTAACTAAACCTCGTCGTACATCATAATCGGACTGATATCGTGAAACATAAGGTCGCCTAAGTTTAACATTAGATATTGTGAAGCCATCTGATAAAGTGGCACTGCACCGCTCTGCCTTAAATTGATAAATTTGTTTTTCAATTTGCTTAATACGAGAAACATTATCTTATGTTTGTAGAGCGCTTATTGTATCCATTTCATTTATTTACATGAGATAATACTCGCTTTAAGACGGCGGCAGTGCGAAATGTAACACCAGTGTCTTCGATTTCAGATACGTATCTGGATGTCCATAATATTATGGTCTAGTTTTTCGCAATGCAACATTTTAGGTCATATGACTACAATCGACCTACAGTACTCAGCAGATTCTTAAATGAATCACAAGCTGTTATTATATAGGTAAACATACGTTTTGAAAATTACTAACAGGTAGGCCGGTACATTCCACGACTCTTCTCTTTCCGAACAGACTCTAGTGACAATGAAACTCTAGTACTCTAGTAGTAGTAGTGTAGTGACTCTAGTGAATGTATCATATGACCTAAAATGTTGCATTGCGAAAAACTAGACCATAATAATGTCCATAATATTATGGACAGGTATGTCACTAGAGTCTGTTCGGAAAGAGAAGAGTCGTGGAATGTGTTGAGCCCCATACATTCCACGACTCTTCTCTTTCCGCACAGACTTTAATTAAGTGTTAATGGACGATTGGGTTATACATGTCGGCGGCCGATCGTAAGATCAGGCATATCGTGAAATTCCTAGGCATATCGTGAAACGTGAAAATCTTTGACTCCTTCACTGAGTCGACGGAGCCCCGCTACGCGGGGCTCCTATTTCTGGGCAGTTTGCCCTTCGGGCATCTGAAGCAACCTAACGAACCTATCCTACCTATCTATTGAGTTAATGTGACTATCGTCAAAACATTACACAGGAACATTACGATCTGCCTGATCGTACGATCGGCCTACGACATACATACAACTTCAGACAGCATTATTTCGGATCGTCACCGGCACCAAATGCTAATTTTGCTCCTAATCTATTCTAGACAGAGCAATAGTAAATCGCAACATGGGAACTGGATTGCTATGGAGGTCAGGCATCAAGAACTTTGACCCTCGATCTCCCACGTTTCACGGCCGGAGCCGGCGCCGGCGCCGCTCGCCATGTGGCGCACAAAGCTGCCATTGATGGCTCACCGGGCCACCGGGACGTGTGCTATATCACTTTATGTCAAGATCATTGCTGATATAACATTACCCGCACTTTATGGTCTTAATTTCCGCATATCGGTAACTACCCAGGGGCTAAATTCGACATGTACAACTGTCAGATTTTGCATCCGCGTCAAACCAACAATTGATTTTATTGCATTTTGATTCTATCAATGTTGATCCGATCATCATGGAGATGATATCATTTGGTACAACCAAAACTCAACTCTGAACTCGGCGTGGTTCGGTTTGGTTTGGTTGTCACCTAACTGCGGATTGCTAATGTCAAATTTTGACATTGTACGTATTCGATGACTTATGATTTTTCCCACATCAACGGGAAATCAACACGAGACGTCAAACATCGCTTGTCGAATAGGGGTCCAGGTTATTTCCTAAAGCTGCTCTTGCATTTGTTTATGGCAATAAGTAACTTTTCAATAGCTTATTTGCTAGTTCTATATCAACAAAACACAACAGACAGAAAAATGTACAGGGCGACCCTATAAGGGCTCTTTATACGGTCGTCAATTGACTACGGAAACCTAACAAGCTATGGTTGCAAAGTTAAATATTGTGTCCGATTATATGTGTGGAAAGAAAAGAGTCGTGGAATGCATGGGGCCCAATACATTCCACGACTTTTCTCTTTACGAACATACTCTAGGTACTTTGTGTTTAAGAAAATGTTTCACAGAAAACCTGAAATCAAGTTTACATTTATCATAATTCTTTAATATCCCATAATATGTTTTATGTAGGTACAGTCAGTCGGATTGTAATAACTTATGAATTCATATATATTTCCGGTGTAGGTACCTACCTAAATATGACAGTCATATTTCCTCTGAAATCCCAGGTAAAACCGCTAAATATTATTAAAACATAATCCAAAATTCTGAATAAGCCTTAGGCATTATATTTAACAACATACATGACACATCAAATATTTGCTTTTGACATAAGCTTCCACAAACTTCCTGTCAGTTTATCTCAATCCTGACCTTTGTCTAGCTGGACCGATCGAAATATTTGCGAATGATTCACTGATTATTCTTTAAACACCGTCAAGTATCTGCGAGCAGTGAGTCACGGTTCTTGTATATACTCGTATATCATCAATTTGGATTAGGACTGTTTAGACTATACCCGCCATCGCCGCTGATTGACTCGTCCGAATACCATTTATGTCATCATCTTCACATTATTTATGTTACCATGACTGCATTTGGATACTTAGTAACCTACCTAGTTACTTGTAAATCAATTCATTGAAGCGATATTGTCGGGATGAAAGATATAAAGCTTTGTTATTGTTAGTAACCACTTAATATAAACTTATGTTACAATTATTCATCAAGTTAAAACTAGTCTTATTCTTATTAATCCTAACAGTTAAATGGGTTGCTTTAACCAACTAAATTAGAATAGGGAGGCGTGCAACAGTCGCTAATTAAGATTTACTGAGTACCAGCAGGACAGCGCACAGACAGATCGACACTGCACTGGACTATTTCAAGATGGCACCCCAATAAAAAGCGAGATTAATACCAATCCGTGTTACAAGCTGAAAACATACGGAAATAAACTTTCATGAAGGCACAACCTAATCTTATGATAAACAGCTTTTCAGTGCAGTGCAGTAATGTCGGACATAAACTGTGTTGCATAAGGTCGTAAAACTCTATCCTTTTAGATATGCTAAACGAGGTTTTGCGACATTTCAAATATCGTATGTAAATGTTAATATAATAAAATAAGATATCGCCAAATGAATTTAAGCTATTAAATTTTTATTTCTAGGTTTCTATTTACAGTTACACCATTCTAACTGTAAATAAACCTTTTGCAAGTTGCACTACGTACAACATGATATTAATCTGCATACAATCACTAGCAGAAGTAGGTAGGTAAGGGGGCAAAATGTTCAAAATGATCTTCACATGCACCTTTTGTCTTAAAAATAATGTTGAGTTCAGTCTATTATACCGGTATATAATCTGAGAGCCGTGGAATTAAAACAACAAGTATTTGGGTAATTAATAGTTATTTTCATTTAATTCCATTATCAATTATTGGTAGGTAATAACCGCGTGTAGTTTTTAGTTTCATGAAAAATAAGTTATTAAGATGTACAGCACGCCAATGAATTTTGCGTGTTTGTTAAAGCTGTGAATAAAACTTGTTATATTAATTAAAAAAAACATCATTCATAAACTTTTAAAATGCAATAATCTAAAATGTCACTAGAGAGTATAAACATGTTCTATATCTGTAGGTAAAGTCTTAATTTACTGCAATTTCGTAGTTTTGAGAAATAAGATAATTATAACAATTTCAACGATTACACACCAATGACGTTATTATTACAAGCATACCGGCACGCACGTCGTCGGCGCATAATGTCAATGAAAACAGCCTTAAAATAAAACGTACTTAACTATTAAGAGCTCATTCATATTGTCCTGAACGATGACTATATATTAGATAAGTAATATTATAATATACCACCCACCACAGTATATAGTTGTATGTCCTTCTGAAATCTGCTATTTCAAGTCAATATCTAACAGCACACATCCACTAACGTTTTATGGCACGTTTAGGTACATTAGGCGCCCAGAACAGCGGCGAACTTGTTTTTCAAATTCATTCGGCTCGTATTAGTCGATAGGGAATTGTCTGCCGGAGCGTGTTCACACTATAGTAGTATTTAATTTACTGGATATTCATTGTTGTCTCTCCGTAATAAAATTTGGTCCTGATAGGAACAAACCATTACCTCCGTCTCCTATAAAGATTTACAGTACGGAAAGTGGGCTATTCCATACAATTAATTTGCCCTAGTGTCCCGTAATGTGTAGTATGATGTAAAAGGGCTCTTAAGGTTAGCAGCTCAAGTTACTCACCTCGCAACACTATTTATTTAGTTAAAAGAACAAACATCTTCGTTTACTTTAAGCGCGACGGAGAAAACGCAAAGAGGTGTCTGTTTGAGATATCTTTGTAAGTCCAATTATCTTTGAACATTGGCTAATGACCAATTAGGCGTCACGAATAAACAGGAAGTAATTGACATATCGCCCAAAATTTCATAAGTAGGTACATACTTAATAACAAGCGTTTGATTGTTAAGAATTCGTCGTTCTTTATATGAGATATGTAGGAGGTAGATAAGGCATGAATTAATACATTGTTCTTAAATCGTGCATTTTATACGCGTAGATATAGGTAAGAGAGAAATGTAAAACACGAAACAGCCTCAGGCGCAGCGAGCTCAGTAGGCGCAAAATGCAAATTGCTGGCGTTTCACCGCAGGACAAATGCGGCCGAAGTGTTGGTCGTCGTGTAAACAGCGCAGACGCGGTTTGTTGTTCTACTTTTTTGGGTAAACGGTTCGCCTTAAACGGCTGCGTATAGGCCGCCGCTGAAATACCGAGTCGGTACAATGCCGCATTCGGCGCCACCTTACATGGGATCGAGGGCGTTAATGCAGCGATTCCCCGTTGTTCGATACATCTGAGCGGCCGCCTATCTTAGCTCGGTAAAATCAGCTTGTCGTACAAATCCGTAAAACGCTTTTTGTGTAGGTTTGTATAGACGTTTATGTATTCTGCATTCGGCTGCATGGCGTCAGTTGTTTACTTTGCGATGTTCACCTAGCTATATGCGCCTTACTGAAATATTCATACCGTCCATCTAGGACCGATTCAAAATTACATTTTATGGAAACGGAATGTGAGTGGGTACCTGCATTCCTGGGACAGTTATGCGGCAAGTAGGGCCTCGAGTATCGACAAGACAACAATGAGACCGCACCTTGTGCTATAAACATTCTTTGCTGCAATCATTACGAATATAACCTATAAATTAGTGCGACGCCGACTGGGCAAGTCATTCGTCGAGAGAATTCGCAATGAAGGCTCAGCCGCAACACGCGAACAGCACGTTCCGAGTTGCATCACGTCGCATCGCTGGGACAGATGGGATGGAATACGGAGCGCCCATAATGCGCTGCAAGCAAATTAGACTTGTTTAATGACAAGTTTGTTACATGGCGACCGAGCTACTGTTGTGAAACTTGTGAACAATGGCAACGGTGCCTGTAGATTTATACAAGAAATTCGGACTAACTTGACCTGGCAATCCTATTTTCGCACCTTCAAAAGTTGAAACAGAAACAGAGCCAGATTAAGCCTTCCTCGATGAACAGAGTATTTGACTACTAGTGAATTCAGTATCTTTTTTGGAACTGTCAAAACGATTTTTCTACTATGGAATTTATATGAAACACTAGCATGTGACGTCACAATCAAATTACCTTCTCCTTATAGTTTTCTACGGGTTTTAAATAGAAATTGTGTCTAAAATAACTGCTGTCTACGTTTCTCTAACAATCTTCTGGTGCTTTATCTATTTCATGCATGGTGTAAAATAATTTATTTTAAATACAGTCAAATACCTACCCTATTGTGTTACTGTCATTGTCGCATTGCTGTACTTGAACGTTAAATCCGTCACTCATTTCAACAAGGAGATGTCAAAGACATCTTTCTTTTTCTGCTGCTGCAACGCTGCGAGTACATTAGCAATGCTGTTGCACTTGAAATCCGAATGTAATATTTGTTCACGCTGTTTCAATACATACAATTTTTATCACGATCACAGCTAACTTTCCGTCAGTCGTACCGTTTCTGAACTACAAGCAAAAAACTGAAAAAAAACAAACATTTTTCCACAACTCCTGGAATGGAGCAAACTCGGATTACACTAATTTAGAACCCAAAAGACGATTTCCAGCTTGCTGGGAATTAATTCCTGAAAAAAATATAATTTGTTTGGCCTAACAAATCAATTAACTCTTACGTAAATCCATTAATTTCTTTCAGCCTTGGGCAGACACATGCTTCCACATAAGCAATGAGTTTTGTCGATAATTTCAGCATTTATTATCCTAACAAGAGTTTAGCGGACTTAAACGAACCAAATGTTTAAGGAAAAATAAAATCTGGGTAAATAAATTTGTCACATATTAATGTGCTACATCTTTAAGTCTAGGTATAATACAATTATTGGGTATATCTGACCTATTGGAAATTTTTCATCATATCCTAAATATAATTGCTTTAAAACGCTTTATGACATTATTTATTTTATTTAGCTCAACTATCGCAAAAGCAAATCTGATATCAATATACGTATCTACAAAATATTATTGACACCAAAATCAATCTATCGAGTTCAAGGTACGGTGAAATTGTAGACTACAAATAGATTTGAATACAGTATCTATATATGTAATAGATTAGTATACCGGGTGTGGCCTGTAACACGACCAAATAATTAAAACATTACATGTGTTACACTGCACATCCTGTAAACATGATATATTTTCTCGATAATTTTTCTGTGTAACCAAACAAATAAGTCGTCTTATAATTTTGATGTGCACTGTTCACTTACCAAGTATATTTTCACTTAGGTCCGATATCACTTGTAGTAAAACAATACAATCGTTGTTATCTACAATGGACAAGTTTATTTGGTCTGTTTGTGGGTTACTGGTTAATTGGGTTGAGTATTGAAGGTATTGTGTAATCTTTAGTATAAGTAGTGTTCTTTCCCCTCGAGTGTTTATTAATAGACTTACCTTGAGTGCAATGACGAATAACTACGTTTGAGGTTAAGACCGGTCTGCGTTATTCATATAAATAAATATATCAAATACCGTCAACATGTTGAAGATCCTTTTCCAACATTTAAGAGGTCATATTTGTATTAGGGAATTTCCTAAAATTATCATTGCTATCTATATAATCAGAGCCTAAATATACCCATTTTTATTAACCGACTTCAATTTCATAGAAGGAGGAGGTTCTGTATTCGGTTGTGGCTATTTTTTTTTTTTTTTTTTTTCTATGTACGTTCACCGATTACTCCGACATCCGTAGTTCGATTTGAGTAATTCTTTTTTTGTTTGAAAGGAGCTACCTCCGAGTTGGTCCCATTTTAATTTGGTTCTGTTCTGATGATGGGATCCATGAGGAATTGAGGGAACTCCTCAATTTTTAAAGGCACATGCATGGTGTTTTGGGCGTTTTCTTAAGCAACTCGAGCATTTTCTCTCGAAAACCACCAACTTGATGAAGTAGACCTAATGATGATGATTATTTTGATGATAATGATGATGATTTCTTTAAATGTAAGTATGTTCAGCAATTACTCCGGCATCTGTGATCCGATTTGAGTAATTCTTTTTTTGTTTGGAAGAAGTTACCTCCTAGGTGTTTCCGTATTATTTTTGGTTCTGGTCTGATGATGGAATCCATGAGGAATTGAGGGCACTCCTCAATTTTTAAAGGCACGTGTTAAGTGATTTCGGGGTTTTCTAAAGTAACTCGAGCATTTGCTTCCGAAAACCACCAATTTGATGTACTGCAACTGTAGCCTTACCACGAGTTTGACATTGACACATTCGCTAACGTCTTAGGCATCTAAATGTAACTTTGTATGCATCTCGCTCACACTAAGGTTAGTACGAGCGAGATGCATAGGAAGTAAGTTACAAACATGCTAGCGAATATATCAATGTCAAACTCGTGGTAAGATGGTAAGGCTACTGATCGGGGATTAGGTTTAGGAATTAAGGGGTCAGGGATTAAGGGGTCGGGGAATGGCGGTTGAAGGGTTGCTGGTTCAGGATCGAGGGGTTCCTGAATCAGGGGTTGATGTGCTGTGAGGTTGAGTGATCGGGCTGAGGGATTGGGTCAGTGGCGGGGCGGGCGGATGGATTTAGTTGACAGGAATTATAATTTCCTAGACGGACTCGAGAAAATTTCTGGTTCAGGGTCGAGGGGTTCCTGGATCAGAGGTTGATGCGCTGTGAGGTTGAGTGATCGGGGCGTTGAGGGATTGGGTCAGTGGCGGGGCGGAGGATGGATTTAGTGTAGTAGTGACAGGAATTATAATTTCCCAGACGGACTCGAGAAAATTCCTGATTACATATTTATTAAAGAAATAGGTAGGTACACGAATTTAGTGTTAAACATGATCTTGTTTTTCATTCATGCGTCGCGCTCTTAACAATGCGTTAAAACTAAAAATGGAAAAATAAAAACTTTTTACAAAAAAAAGCAAACCGACTTCAAAAAGGATGAAATAAAATATTATCCTTTTTGAAGTCTATGCGTTACCAACTGATATGTTTGAAGTCGGTGCCAAGCCAAGTAGTAACAATACCAGTCAAAAATAATCAGCTTTATGGCTATAAATCCCATTAGAACTGTACTAATAACTATTACAAATGTGTAAGTAATTCTGTCTGCCTCTTTGTCGCCTTTTCATGGCTAAACAACTGAACCGCTTTAGGTGAAATTTGGCAAGAAGGTAAAGGACAATGAGTAATTTTGGTCCATACCCTCAATACTTATGAAACCTATGCCAAATGATAGCTTCAATGCTATCATTTATTTCATACTATGACAGTTAAGTCGAAGTCGCGGGCCAGCAGCAGCATTGAAGCTATCATTTGGCATAGGTTTCATAAGTATTGAGGATATGGACCAGACTCCATACTAAAGTGCCCATGGTCCTTTCTTGAATTGTTTTATATTTTGAAATGTAGTCCTCTGTATAAGGGACAGGAAATTACTCAGTCCCAATCTCACACTTGCGTGCTATAGACTGTTCGAGCATTAGTAAGAAATGCTCTTTAAAAAATACGACGGAAAAAAAATGCATTGGATTTCCACTAATGTGCCGATAAACATGGTACAGACTGCGCCAAGAAGGTTTGATCGTGTGTTCTTAGATACAATCGACGTCAAAGACATGTTTACACTTTTGCACCTTACTCCTTTGTAATAAGGCGAAAAGTGTAAACATATTTTTAACGTCGACTGTACCTACAGAAAGTACGTTCATTGTCGTCGTGTAAGGCAATCCAACGTAGGTACATCCTTATCGAATCGCACCAAAATCATGGTATGCTTCAAAATTTGGCTTGGCACCGACTTCAAACATATCAGTTGGTAACGCATAGACTTCAAAAAGGATAATATTTTATTTCATCCTTTTTGAAGTCGGTTTGCTTTTTTTTGTAAAAAGTTTTTATTTTAGTAATTTTATGTAGGACGTCCAGATTTCCTTTAAACGACTTTACGAATATTGATATGGCAGATTTGTTTCAGTGATGATCGGAAAATGCCAAAACACGAAAAAAATAAACCGGTAACATATATTTTTGTTAGCGACCTATCTAAACTTCCAATTAAAAATCTAAAATGTCACGTGATGAGCCTTAATGACAAGGACCGTAATGCTACATTAATGTGTAACGAGCACTTACAACTACGTGGTTGGCGACATGTCGCTTTCGTCGGCCGTGACGTCAGCAGACATGATGTCACTCTCGCTCTGAAATTCAAGCGTTTTCAGCCGAGTCGAGGTCAAGGTATTGCAACGGCGGTAAAAGATAATACACATTTCTGAAACAAGATAATAATAAATTTTCTTTAGTAGATTCATTAATCTCAATAAATAAATTAAAAAATATTCTTTATCAATTCTCTCTCTAGGCTTTACGTTTACATATAAATACCTACGTATAAAAAATATATTGTTATTCTGTTGCACTCAAAATTGCATTTTTTGTGTTCTATGGCTTATAAACGTCCGCGAATGCTGGCGTCCTTTCTGTGGACATTACAAAGGTGTTAACGATTTAGATACATTTTTCTTAGTATTTTATCCATACAACTTTTAAAAACCTTCTACAGGTTTAAAGGTGCCTACTTACCCTACCCTAAATTACCCTAAATTAAGAAAATCAGGCACTAAAATCCCCCGTAACTCATAGTAATAAGTTTTGATCCATAACTATGACATCTCAGTAATAATACATACAAAATCAGACATAGATCTTTTTAACCGAACTATATACCTATGGCTGAAGCATTCGATACAATTAATTGCAATAAGTGGTCATATCCTCGCCAATCTCGCCATGTCATGACCTGTAATTTAGAACTCGAATTATAACCCTACACGAATATACAGTTTTCCCACGCCTAATCAAATCCCTATTTAAAACCAAATCGACCTGCTTATTATTAAGATATTTTATACAAACATAAAGTTAAAGGAAAAGAAACACCTACGCTTTGCGTGGTAACTATATAGATGCCATAATAACATTTTTACACACAACATTCATTCGTCTATCTATCATATTATTTACAAACGTATTCACCAAAGTACATAGTATGTAGGTACACAACAAATATATCATTGACTGACGTCAAGGGGCATGGCATTAAAGAAAAATCCACTTGTAGGTACTGACGTGGTCTGCCAGATTAGACTCCTATATTTAAACCTAGACATCTCCTGATCTTATGGCATTATATCACATGGCCAAACATACAGCTACATTATAAAATACCCACTATATAAACAGTTGTGCATCCCACAATTTATAGATAGTTTTCTGTGTCATGTTTTTAATAGACGGGGGCGATAAATAATATTAAAACAGTCGCAAGAAAACAAAATTCACATTTTAACGTTCGCACTGTTTGCAGTAAGACACACCTTAAAAAGTAAATGTGCAGTTTAATTAATCGTAATATATTTACCTTTGGGCATGCCTGAATCAGTTTGGGAAATATGTGTAGGTACTTAGCGACTCCTATCGGACAACCATTGTTTTTATAAACTTCAAATAATTGCATCGTCCTTTTTAAGATCAATAGTTTTTTCGAAAAGGATACAGGATACAAAAACGAAGTGGGAGTACAAATCTGGCATTTAATGTCTATCTTAATATAGAAATAATGGTTCCGAATGAACCTTTCAATACAAAACTTTAAAACTGAATGTACACTTCCTTTACATTTAAGTTTAGAACACTGCTGTATACATACCAGTACACTTACTTACGTCTTAGTTACTCCGTAGTTCCTAGATCGAATGTGGGTGTTTTAATAAAATATAGCAGGAGGTACTACCAAATAAAGAGCTTGTAGATTTACAAAACACATTACTCTCTTTTGTCTTGCACAGTCGGGTAACAACGGGCACTTATGTACTTATTAGTCGCACAATAAGGAAACTACATAAGTACTAAAATATCTTAGCTTTAGTACTTTTAGATCGTAGAGGCACTAATTAGGAAACCTATGCTTTTAGTATTGTTACTTTACTTTACCTAATATACAATAAATCTAACTTTAAATCGAAAGATGGCTAAATGGGTCATTTATCTGTAATTCCAGTCTATTGTGAATGTTATTAGTCTTTTTTTTTTTACTTTTTTTTTTTACTTACTACATATTTAATACCTTTCAAATACAATATATATACAATGGTACTACTAAACTAAATTAATAACTAGCTTAAATCTAAAATAGGCCCTTGAGGCATTGTACCAAGGATGCTGGCGGCATTTCCTCGCTGTATCGCAATGCTGATACGTTGTGCGAGGTAGCCGCCAGCTCTTCGGTCACCAGTTACGTCAACCAGACGCTTGAATAGGTTTTTACAAGTTTTTTCCTGTTCTCCAAATTACGAGTATTTAGTACGTCATCGTGTTTTCAATTAGGGTTAAAGACATATTGACACAGAAAGTATTTAGCGATTGTTAAGAAATTGAAATCCCAAACAAAGACAGGATGATTTTTACATAATGCACCAGAGATTTTATTCAAAGTATTTGTCTAAATCTAAACGAAACCTACTTAAGTCTATCAAATCAACAGTTCGCATGAATCAATACGGTATTTTAGTAGGTACCATAAGTGAGTAATGCGTATGTCTGAGTATAGATGCTCGATTAAACGTTATAAGCAGGTTAAGCATATTAAAGAAAGCTGTCGCCAGCTTCCCAGACCTGAAGGCCAAGGCCACACACGCATCCTCGTTATTGATAGTACGTGAGCAAATTTAATGATGAGTAAGAACAAGCGTAAGTGGTAGAAAATGGTTTAACGCTATGCGTGTCTTAATTTTTGAGTTGTGGGCTAAATGGGTCAAACAGATCACTGTGTTATGTCTTTCCTGTAGACATACACGAGAGTTAAGGGCTATAAAGGCTAATTTTCTTATTTAACCCTTATCCACGTGAAAAGGTCCTCCTTTTATTTAAAGAACTATGATAAAATCATTACTTACATGCCCACAAGCTGTTAACTATTGCCCACAGGAGAGAAAACTAGTGTGTTCGCGCGAACAGTACATTTTTCTCTCCTGTGGGCAATAGTTAACAGCTTGTGGGCATGTAAGCAATGATTTTATCATAGTTCTCTAAATAAAAGGAGGACCTTTTCATGTGGATAAGGGTTAAATAAGAAAATTAGCCTTTATAGCCCTTAACTCTCGTGTATGTCTACAGGAAAGACATAACACAGTGATCTGTTTGACCCAAATACTGATTCCGAATCTCTAATTGACTGTGATCGGCGAAATAAGGTAATTTAAGTAAGTAAGCACTAATACTAATATTTTTTGTATGTAATCGGACCGAATACTTACGGATGACCCCATAATATTTAAGGGTAAACTACAAAAAAAAACTTGAATTCGTAAACACCTTAGTGCACTTAATCTTCTTTACACTTGTAAAAATAAAAAATAAAGTCTTAAGGAAGAACGCAACGAGCAATTTGAATTTAAAGTCGTATTTATTAGCTCCGCTTGGTTGTGCAATCAATATTTGATTGCCATTTATGAAGTTGACTTGCCAATACATATGAGCGTTGATCTACACGTATTAAATAATGACTGGACGAATATTCGTTTTATATAAAAATAAGTTCCTAAAAAATAGCATCGTGGGTTAAGTAAAATTATTCCATTAGCAAATCACAGTAAGAAAATCGTCACGGTTTTTTGGATATAGATTATCACGTAGATTACCTAAACACAAATAATGCACTGCTAAAAAAGTTTAGTTAAATTAAAAAACCGTTTTCTACAATATTAAATATATTTTGTAGATAGATGGCGAGTTGCCTAAAATTATGAAATCAACTCATTTTAATTTAAATGACTTTTGATAAGTAGGCTGTCATTTAAACTGAGGGTTCTTTTGACACCATTTTTCTACCATGAATTATTGATCGTCGCTTTGTATGCGCGGCTTTGAACGGCGCCGGCGTCGCTAGGCTGGCGCCAGGTTACATCATTCGATTGGAAAAGTCGCAACGGCTGCTCTAAGTAACAAAAAAGATTATAATGTGTCGTAAGTACTATTTTCCACTGTTTACCAAAACCAATGTTTGACGGGTGAAGGTCATATGAATCATGGTCATTTTTCTCGCATATGAAGTAACGATTTCTTTCTGCTTTGTTAGGGTTGTCATGTTTGACCGTCATACGCATCACACCGCACAGCGAGTAGGTACCTATAATGAAAGATGCGCTTGGCACTATGAGCTAACGCGGCGCCGAATATACCCGAAGAAGTATGTGTATGTAATACGAATCAAACTGTCACAGCTCAGTCACATCACGTCGTAGCTGATGAAAAGTTTAAATTTTCGCTAAATGACATTAATGAGTTTGGTCGTAAGGCGCCGAGAGGCCGAAGTATTTGTGCGCGCATAAATATTCATTACACCACACACACAGGCGCCCGAGCGTCGAGCCCCGCCAAGTCAAAGGTGCTGCGGCGCCGTACGCGCCTGCAGCCTCCGCTGCTCTGTATCTGGCCCTTTAGCTCGATTAACAAAACACAGATACCAATAGTACCAAAGAGAATTAGTACTTAAATTAAGTAGCGTTAGTAGTTTTGCTAGAACCTGAATTCGTTATGGGTCCTGTCTAAATATCATAATGTTTCGGCATCTGGATTCTTAAGGGGCCTACTGATTAACAGTCCGCCGGACGGTATCGGCCTGTCAGTTAGAACAAAATTTTGACAGTTCCGAACAACTGACAGGCCGATACCGTCCGGCGGCCTGTTAATCAGTTGGCCCCTTTAGGCGCTAGAAATATGTATGGATATTCGAGATACTTTGTCATATTGTAATACATGCAAATCATTGGCCGATTTGTGCAAAATATGCTTGTTGACTTGGGCTCTGGTCTTAGTGCACTTGCAAATATGTATCCTAGAGCTTCGACGCTGCACATCGCCGCCGTGGCGCCGTGTGCCAATAAATTCGGTCCGTCTCCGGCCTATAATGAATTATTATGGATTACGATCTGTCTTCGGGCATAACTGAATGAATAAACAGGTCCCGTCGTCATATTTCACTAGTATGAATGTTTACTGTGCATGTGTAAGTTTTGTGTTGAACAGATTTTAATTCATTTTATAACTACAGTAGAGTCCGATTAGTAGCGATCAACCGCTTATAGCGACGTAAGTATAGGCACTTGTTGGGTTTTAGTATGAGCTACTATAAAAGTACAACCGTTTATTGCAAACTAAATAAAACCCAATTCCCACTATTCAATTGAGCTTAAACTTCACATACCTACATAATTATGTAAGTTGGGTGACAGACAATGCAATATTTTGGTACCTTCGAGCTGACCTGATGATGAACACAGGAGGTGGCCATAGGAACTGTGTCATAAAACAACACACTGCTGTTTAAACAACTGACGTAAATATTTATATATTTTAATTTAATTGAAATGTTTTTTTTTCTTTGATTGTCGCATAAGTTTGTAAGAAATACAAAATGATGTAATTTTTATGATTACATTTTTTTTATTGAAGATCGTTTAGTACGACGTCCGGTTAGTACGACGTAATATCAGCGATCCCTTGGGCGTCGTTATAACCGGACTCTACTGTACCTATTATAATAATATGTACGACCTTACGAAATACCTACATACCTATGTGCAATGCAATTATCATATTAAACATATTATTTTAAAGTTTTATAGTCCTACTCAGATATTTGACAGAACTTTAGGTATCGCTCTGATGGCGTCTGTAGGTTTTCAAACCTTTCAAAATGTTTTTGTTTGATAACGTAACTTTGTAGATGGCTGCATTAAATTAAATGAATTGACCTTATGGTATATATGTAAATTCATGACTACTTGCTGTTGCGTAAAATGATCTCAACGATAGTTCAAGGAAAGCTAAAATATGGTAGTTTACATTGCAAGAACCAGTGCATATCGACAAATCGGGTGCCATCAAACTGTCGCGCGAAATGTCAGTGCTCTCTCTATTTCCGTCCAGTGCAAGACCCAACAAGAAAGCTATGCAAAACACAAATTCTGCTGTCGCCGTCTAGACGGCCTGCTACGATTGAATAACATTTGATCCAATCAACCCGAATGGAGAGGTCGACAGGGTCTTGCGAACGGCTGCAGGGTCTTCATTGGCGAATAATAATGCCCACGCAACCGACTTGCAAATAACTTTATTGCTACCATTACTTCCTCTTATCTTACAAAATTATACATTAACATTACCACGGCCTGGCAAATAGCTAGCATAGATATAGTAATATAACCAGTGCGATTATTAGTTAAACTTTATGTCTGCTGGAACGGCATGGTGACGGAATGGTGAAAGCGCTTAATAGGCATTCACAATGTTGTATTGCAGAACATGTCTGAGTGGGTAATAGTAGCCTTAATATGTAAGATATCAAAGCATTGAAACGAAAGCAGAGCAATAATTATACATTTGTCTGATATCACCTTCGGTACAAATTACCCGTTTATTTCGTTTCGGCATTATTACTGAGCAGACCGTTTAAATATTTTTCCTTTATTGTTTCAGCACCTGAGGATAGCCCGATGGTTGTTATGGGTCCTGAGGAAGACGAACTAAGTATGAAACGTAAGAATACTTTTCTGATCATTATTATGAATGATAACATTGATAAGCTATAAGTGCTAAAAGTACAGTTTTTCTGTGTTATCTGCCATGTCATGTAGCTTTTAAATTTCGTTTCCAGATTTTGCTGCGCTTTTGACGGGTCGGTCTCCGCTATGCATCCGCCGCGATGACATGACCGGAGTGCCAGTTGCTCCAGGGGTGGCCACAGCTCGGTTCACTTTCCGACGACGCCACCTGTATTGGTCGGTGATCGTGGGGCCTTCGATGACACCCCCAAGGGCTCTGTCCTTTTTAGACAGAGGGGAGAGATTATTGCTTGAGCATCCTTTGAAGAAGGCAAAAGGAGTCCACGCGACATATGAAGAAAAAACTGAGAAGGTACGTACATAAATGTGCTTCGAATCCGTTGGTAGTTCCGTTGCGTTTCTGAATATTCATTCTTACCGCTAATCTGTTCTTTACAGTTGTGCGGCGTTTGGCGCCGGGTGCCTCGCGAGTACAAGCGGTTGCTCCGCGAGGGGTCCTTATACGTGGCTTTGATATGGGGTGATGAAAAAAACAGCACTATGGACAGTACCTTGAGCGGCCGCATTAATAGGTTATTAGAAAATTTTGCTTAAAATATCAACAATAGAGTTTCGAATACATATTTGCGGATGGATACATAATAGGTATATAATACATAAAGTCATAATGAAGTCATAATAAAGATTATTTTCACTCAACTAGATTTACGGATAGAATAAGTAGTAGGTAACATGTTACATTTTTACACACTGGGATCAAAGCTTCGCTAAAATAGATCTCCATGATAGAGTGCCCTTGAAGCAATCATTCTGAGAATTGCGAGCCGACAGCCTCATAGCACGTTGTGTATTGTAAATTAACTAACCGTGTGATGAATTGCGGAAAGTACCGCCTTTACTGGTATCAAGATAGGAAAAATACCAAGTAAAGCAGTTCCCATGCCTACATTTCTTGCAAGTACGTATCCGAGCGGCTTCCTAATTTCCAAGACTTACATTCAAATTACTGACATTAATTCGCCATATCGTTGTGACAAGAATTTTAATTTCGAACGTGTACTGTGAACTAAAGTTTAGAAATCATAGGAAAAACGTAAGCATTGGAATACTTGTGTTAATGATCTTTATTTAGGTACGCATATATTGTCGTAGTAGTGGCATATAAATAAATACTCGCGCAACAAGACGCCCAGACGACAGTGTTAAAAGTTAAAACACGCATTCATCTTCTCAAATATACGCGTCGCCGGTTACGTCACGTTTGTTTACTAGACTTGATGCTCTAGTTTTCCCACCGCTATTAGGTTAGGAAGCTCCTTTCCGTATTGTTAAAAGTTTTTAGTTTATGGTGTTCACTTTTAAGATAAACCTGTTACCACGCTATTTATAAATGTAAATTTAAAATAATGATCGTTTTTTGTAAATTTGTTACTATACTTATTTCTTATTTTGATTTGTGTAATACTTCTCCATAAAATACCTTATTATTATTAGAGTTACCTATAAGCAATAAAGTGACTAAGACGTAGGCTGTAATAGCAATGCTTGATTCGTTACTTCTAATTACGGGTTTGGTCATCATGACTTTACAGTAGGTATATTGTACTCAGTAGTATCTATTGTATCTAATCATAAGCTTAAATATGTTGTAACTCTCAGTAATACCTATTCTTACACTTTCAACAAAAAATACTTTTATTTTATTGACCAGGTACCCGGCATTATCCACCGAAATGTTCACGTCACTCCTCGAGCCCGAACAGCCACCTTCAGTTTTCGAAAAAGGAGCCTGTGACGACATCCGCATGCCTGGCCAAGAACCAGGGTGGTGGGGCGGAACTGCAGTGGTGACTGGGGCCGCTGGAGCGGCGCCCAGCTTACACCTAGCTCTAATTTACAATGGAGTCTTCCCACCCACCGGCAAAGATCATGCCGTCAGAGTGATGCTCACACTGCCGGATAAAAATCAAACGATTATAGACGAGGTAAAAATTGTCATAATTTTAACTAATTATTTAGATTTCTGAGTAATTTTTAGAAATTGATGTGTATATCTTTCATCGACAGATCCAACCTGTGTCTAAACCAAGCTATGAGATAAACATCCTTGAAGTGTCTACCCCGGTATCAGCAGCAGAACTACGCTCACTTTCTCGGGGCCGTCTACTTCTGACTGTGGAAGCGGAAGGAGCCCCTGAGCGCCGAATTTCAGGAAGCGTCAGGCAAAGGGCTGCCTGCGAGGTGTTCCATTCCCCACTGCTAGCAGAAAGAGCACCTGCCTCACTTGCTCCTGAAGGCATGGCTGTGCTGTACATTGATAAGGAGGGATCGCTTGTGTATGACATACAGGTACGTCTAATATCTTATGTATTGATGCATCATCATTTTTTTAAATGTAACCATACATAAGGATTTATCGATTCAATAATTTATTTTCAGGTCGAAAATTTGGGAATCACTGATCCAAAGATTACTCTAGTCGAAGAGCAAGGAAAACGTCATTCTCAAGTTGAAATTCTGGACACAAGAATGGGAGTTCTGGCTCGACCCAGTGCTCGCATTTTTCCACCATTGTACGAGGATCAGTTGGCTGTCCATATAGGAGCTGACGCTGGTAAGTTATTTATGAAATACAGATTTATTATACTTCATTGTATCCAACAAGTGGCGACTTGGCGAGGACAGTATAAAAGTTTTGCCAAAGGTTCAACCAGCCAGTGCAGTGTAGAGATAGGAAACTAAATAAATAGATTAAGGAATAAAATGGAATCAAGGATGGACATGGACAACTGTGGCTAAAGTGTTTTACCAAGGAAGAAAATGACTCATAGGTACTTTATCATAAAGAAATACATAATCAGGTCATAGGTACTTTATCATAAAGAAATACATAATCTGAAAATGTATACATAGTATACATTTTCAGATTATGTATTTCCATGAGTATACATAGTATACATTTTCACACTGTAACGGCAGCTTCTAAGAAACCACTCAAGGGAAAGGGAAATGGCTACCGCAACTTATAATTGTAGACACTACTACAGTTGAAGGGCAGCCTACTTATAGCCCTTATCTTGTTAAGTAGGTAGTTTCCAAGAATTCTTGAATTCTGTTGTTACATCTTTGTGACGACGATTTTGTGTACCTGATTTAGAGGCGTAAGTTGCAAAAAAGTCAAAGTTAAGCGCAATATATTTCAAGAATATTGAATGTCCGTACAGTCAGCAACAAAAGTAAAAGTAAGTAACTACGCGTCAAAACTTTCTACCGTTCTCTAACCTCTGAACAAAAAGATTTATATCTTTATATATATAGCGAACTGCTATGTTAATATTAAGTAATAATAAAAATGCAATTTCCGAAATGTAAATCAAAAAGCACGGTCATGGTGTAATAGGCCTTTAAGTATAGTTACGTCCTATAGCCTGAATTAATAATGTTCTAGGTCCCCCTATCCTCCGCGGCCGCCTGACGTCCCGGCCGCTGCCGGACGCTGCAGGCGAGGGCCCCGCACTGCTCCGCCGAACCGACGCCCGCGCACCCGTCTCCGCTACCCCCATCGCTGGTCTTGCCTGGCTGTCAGTTGATTCTCTTTGTGGAATTCATTATGAGGTAACTATTACTGAATTTACTGCAATCTTTTAACCTCAATCAAATCAGACGCAGGCAGGTGTTAAGCAAGTTTGTCGAAAGATTTCAAGAAGTCTGTCCTATTTAGGTATCTTAGTTCGATTATCAGGCAGAAACGTGAAGCTGCTTCATGTATGTACTTAACATATCAGGCAATGAATTGCTACTAATTTCTTCGCAGGTTCTAAATAATCTAGCTAGGTATGTAACTACATTTAATTTTATATCAACTTATGATAGTAATTTGTAGATTAAAACGGTAGCTAGATGCTTTGTAAATTCCTCTGTCTTGTTATATATTCTTTTACGTTTGTTAACCTCTTGCTCTCTTCGTTAAGGTGGTAGTAACCAGCAACCCAGGCGTGTGGTCGGCATTCCTCGAGACCCACGCGGCGTCGGGCGCCAACTCGCGAATGCTGGCCGGCATGGAAGGCTGCGTGCTGGAGCCCCACCCTGCCGAGCTGGCAGCCTTGTACGCTGGAGCTGCCTATCTGGACCTGAGGGCGCCGGATAACGACACTGCTCTATTGCGCACGCGATTACCACAGGTACCTACCCAATATTTTACGCTAAAAGTATTTAAGTTTTGCCCACCACAAACACGCATAGCATAAAATATCTATTTAATGAAACAAGTGATTAAGGGTCAGTTGCACCAACCACATTTGACAGACTGATCAACGTCAGCCGGCGCCCCCCGGCGCTTTACTATGAAACTTTCCATACATAAAAATATTGCGAACTCTTTAACGATACGAACAGTTTGGTGCAACCGACCCTAAGTCCGTCAAAGCTAAGTGCATAGCATAGCGTGGCTAAACTTATATATTTGTCACCGTTAAGTCGACGCAAACTTAGTGCAGATGGACTCTATAAATTACTCATTAAAGGACGAAATCATGTTTTCTGTTTCCAATATTTTTGGTCGCGAGGTGATCAATTATTTTTCTATCTTAGCTTTAGTACTAGGGTGGATTTCATCACCAAAAATTTCACCATACAAAAAAATATTTTTTTTTAATGTTTAATTTAACACGATTCTAGCTGGGTAAAGTAATAGGGGGCTGTATATTGAGGATATTTATGGTATTTATACAATCATTTGTGGCTTATATTTGAAGTTATCGCTTTCGGAAAATAAAAACGCAAGATGGTGATGACAATCATGGTATGGTAATGACTCTTTTATAGACGGTAATGACACTGCATGTACGGTAATGACGATTTGGGAACTAATTTATATATGTATTAAAAACGTATTAAAAAAACAAATACTTTTTTTAATTGTAAGGCTTTAGAACTTTAATAAACATTACAAATAACATGTTTTTGAACATAAGACTAGCTACATAAATTATTTTTAGAAAATTATAAAAAATACATTTTATTCATATAAATAAATATATAACAAGTATTTTTATTGTATAATTTTAAATAATTTATATTCCGAAATAGGCAATTTATGTATTCATTTATTTTTTTGGGTTTTTTCAATGTTAAATCATATTAACAATATTGTACTCTTATTATCAGTTTATACCCGCATCTTCTTTTATCTACTGCATAACTTGGTATTTATATCATATTATAAAATTGCTGGCTTACCAGTGAGCTTAATTTTTATGATATATTACTTTTTTTTTGATAATTTGATTCATTGCATAAGTTTGTATTTTTGTTGTTTTATAAATTAACTTTAAAAATAGCTATAATGATTTAAATCCATATATATATTGTTTAATAGCTAAACATTAATATATAATCAGTGTTTTATAAGTTGCAAGACCCCTACTTGTAATGCATGTCATAAGTTACAAAATGTTAGGTATTGGGTCCGGTGACTACCCAATGGTATAATTATTAATTGCTGTAATTATATACATCAATTAATATAACATTATCAAAAACATAAGGCCATTACGATAGTGAGCCAGTACCGTAGCCTATGGTTGCTTAAAACTTAATGTATGTTGCTTGTTTAAATACTTTGTTTTAACACGACTAACATGCAATTACAGACTCTAAGTTGCACGATTTACATTATTAGATAATAAAAAATAAACATTTGTATGTTCTAAGTTCTAAGTGACCTAAATTTTGCCTACTTCAGTCAAAATGTTATTTAAAACTAACCATCCTCTAGTGTGAAAAAAATAGTCATATCTTCTTCTACATTTGTTCTACATTTATAAGGTAGACATTATATAGTGTTAGAAGACATTATATAGTGTTAGAGAACGTTTTTCAAACATACAGCTTAATTTCATACTGAATTATAGCAAAATAACTAGAAAAGTTTCTGAGAACCGTCATCACCATACACATGAAATCATCACCGGTCGTCATTTTTTCCCGGTGATGATGGGTATGGTGTTGACGATTTGAGAGTTTCTTGTTTTTATTTCTAGAATACGAATAATAGTAGTTAATGTCTATGCTACACAATAAACTTCATGTAGTTTGCCATTCATTTCAATAATTATTTCTAATATATCATTTGTAACTTTTTTAAACCAAAGCATAACGGTGATGATGCTCTGTTGTGACAAACTACGTTTTACAAATTTGTTCGTAATATTTCTCACGATTCAATGATGTGACTTTATAGTGAAATCATTTTTGGCATTCTATATTAAAGTGAAAAATAGGGCAAGGACCTTTAGCGGTATTTCGTTGTTCATACACGGAGATAAGCTCACATTGACATTACCATGACGGTGTTGACGAATATTCGTGACAAAATTTTAAATATTTTTAAATGTACTTTCTCGGTGAAGGAATTATTGCATATTTTCCCATGTGTTAAACAACAACATGGAAAAGATATAAGTAAAAGAAAAATCGCAATCGTACGATAGGTATGCTAGAATTTTCACTGCAAACAATAAGGTTCAGATTTTTCCGGTAGACGGTGATGATTTTAGACACATAAAACATTTTATATAAAAAAAACTATTAAGTTATTGGAGATGGTAATTGAAGGAACATGAAGATAATAGTTCTTAAAAACATATAAAAAAGTTGCAACTCGCACAACCTACTAGTTTTTTTTTAAAAGACCGAACCATAAGTTTTCGCAGGATTTTGAAATCCACCCACTAACTTTATTATACTATTCATTCATGCTTTCGGATCACGTTATTAACACTCGTATTTTTTTCATGCTGCTTACGTAGATGATAACAATTATAAGGTAAGACTTCTATACGTTATATATCTACTTAGTCTAAACTTATCAGTTCAAGTGTCATATAGAAGCAAAATCAGCAACATCGACTTTTTACCTGTTGGATGTTGCTGACTTTGCTTCTATATGACACAATTGTTCTAAGTTTCGCTAAGACAAAGAAGGAGTAAGTACCTACCTACAAGTCTATATTAATAGGCCACCTGTAAACAAACCGCCTTGGTGCATCAATGTCATAGTGAAACCTTGTAAAAAAATTGTTTAAGGCCTAGTATGTAAAAGTTACTCTATGGTTTACTAAACAAATTAGTGCTGCACTCTGGCGGCAGAACATTGCAGTAATACTCCCTATTTACAACATTTTTCTCAGTTTATATTTACGTATTCCAGATAAGCGTGCCCGAGTCGTGCCTGCCATCGCTGTCGTGGCCGACGGACAACGCGCTGAGTGTCAACTACCCCCCTGAGCAGACGAACTCGCTCCCGCCAGACAACTCGTTGCCTAACACTGCCTCGTGCTACTACAATGGAAGATTTTACGAAGACGGTGCCCAATGGATGTCAGCTGAGGTATTTTGGGTTCCGTGAAATTGCCCGTTTTATTACATTCTAAAAGGTTATGTGAACTAAAAAGTAGCTACTGAGTTTAAATGTTTAAAATTTGTTTTTATCTAAACATTTTTTGATAACCCTTCGGGGTGTAAAAAGGAAAATTCTATGGCTAGTTTACGTATTTCATGAAAGTTGCAAATTCTAAATAGTTTTAGTCTTTTATCATGGACAATTGGACACCGCAATTAATGATGGTCATAATATATCAATCATCATGGGGCTTATATATTTATAACTTATAACAGTTTGAATTCAATACGCCGGTATATTATCTCTCTTATGAGATTTAAATAAATCCTTACCATGTCACCAAGACAACAATATTTACAAACTTCTTTCTCTTTTCTAGTCATGCAACATGTGCGGTTGCGAGCATGGCGTCCTTCGCTGCGATCCCGTCAGGTGTCCACCCGTCAACTGCGCCGTGCCAACTATCCAGCCTCCGGGACAATGCTGCCCTATTTGCACCAGTGAGTTTGCTTTTTTATCTGCGCCATTAGCAGGCTCTAAAAACAACGGAACTTTTTGCGATCTATGACAAATGTACTTATTTATCTCACGAATAAAAACTCATGGGATAAATGCGTCGCTCTTTCCGATGGAAGCTAACAGTCGATAAATTTATCCGTAGGCGTTTTTCCTCTACACTTGCCCAGGAAAGCTAAACTTCACCACGGAGAAACACATTAATCTTACCCTTTACTTGTAGGTATTCTTGAGAAACTTTAATTCTGAATATACCACTTACTGGTCCAACCATTTATACCCTCCCTTATAGTCCAGTATTTTTGAGAAGAAAATCTTGAATATCTCTTAAATGTATGCTAAGCTGTGGGATGTCCTCGAGTAAAATGTACCCTAAGGATTAAGAATAGAATGATTGCTTTTTCAGATTCAACCACAGCAGTATGGAACGAGTCTCACGGCTGCCATTTAGCCGGGCAGTACCACGCGCCCGGCTCCTCGTGGCACCCGTACCTGGTGCCGGGCGGCTACGACACGTGCGCGGTGTGCACGTGCGAGTTCCCGACGCGGCAGGTGAAGTGCCCGCGCGTGCGGTGCCCGCCGCTCAATTGCTCGGACAAGGAGGCGTACAGGCCGGACAAGAAGGCTTGCTGCCGGGTGTGTCCTGAGGTCAGTTCAGCAACTTACTAGTACTATTTAAACCAATACAGTTTTTACTTTAAAAGACACACACACGTCTTTTCAGTTGGACCCAAGTCGAGTAACTGTAGGTGTAACTGACTTGATAAGTTACGAGTATTCTGAGGTTATACGTACCTACCTTACCTACTACACTATAAATGTGGTAGAGTTAAAATGGAAACGCCGCATTGGTGGGTGTATTTCACCCACCATTAACCCAAAGATATAGGTTTTGTTTAACCGTTTTCAATATACATTCTTTACAGACAGGTAGCCGCGTAGGTACAGTAGGTACAGCGAAATTATTTGTAAATGTACTTTAATGTCTAGATAATAAAGGCTTAGTTCAGATATTTTGTAAAGACAAATATCTGAATACAACATTTTATCCGCTTCGATACATTTGCTGGTGACTGTACGCATGAACTGTAAGAAAAATCGTATACCAGAATAAATACAGCAAGGCTGAAGTGCATGAGGTATTATTTTCGGCTCCGACCCTGATCTCTTTAAACAAAGTTATTATAGGTATTATTGAGCATTTTCGTTGACTACCGAGAGGATGGTTGAGATACGGAATGAAGAGACAGACGGTCCGAACTGATAAAATATCCTCTCTTATAGCTACTTATTAGGGAAATTTGTAATTAGTTACTTCGTTTAATGATTTCTACGTCTTGCAGAATCTTCTGTAGTAAAAATTTGACCTAAGTAAAATGTTTTTTTTTTCTACTGTTTCCAGAAAAAACCTGAAGACGAATCGCTCATCAAAGATCAAGCAGGTGTACCGAAGACTGCGGAAGAAATCCTGGCTGAGGGAGGATGCAAGTTCCCCTACGGACCGCTGGCCAACGGCAGGGAGGTGCACCCCAACATACACTCGCACGGCGAGCAGCGGTGCGTCACTTGTCGCTGCAAGGTAAGATGTTCTTACCTACCCTTTATTTTCTACCTCGGTTGCTCAGAAAACTAGAGTTTGCTGATTCAATCAGCGACATCTAGCGACGCTTTGACGAGTGAAATCTATCTATTTAGACTAATCGTTTGCTTGAAGGGCGACTTTACTTATTATATACTATGTTTCAGGATGGCGAGGTGACGTGTGTGAAGAAACGGTGCGGGCGCGGCGCGTGCTTGCGGCGGCGGCGGGGCGACACGTGCTGCGCGTGCCCGCGCCACCACCGCCAGCGCGCGCCGCGCCTGGCTCGCCCGCCGCCGCCGCCGCCGCCGAGCTGAGCGGCCGGCGCCACCCCCGAGACCGACCACCCTGCTATGTTAACATCTGCGGCTAGCGGGACTTAACGCTGCACCGATACGGCCAGCCGACCGGTGGGTGTTGACATGACACGGGTGCCCGGGGCCCCGCCGTCGGACCCCGTCGCCGGACGGCTCGTAGGCTAAGTGAGTGAACGCTTCGCTCTAATAGACTGATATATTTTTATGTACTCGTGCGATTCGAATGTCTAGTTGTAGTCGGCGGTCGCGCCGCGACCGCGTCGGCCCGGGATTCCGATCGACGGACGAATTTTAGCTTTACTGTGTATTATTCGGCGATGAATATTTACTTACCCACCGGTATTTTAATTGGTATTATGATGTCACGAAATTTTATAGGCGCATTACATGCTGACCCCACAATAAACACGTTTAGAGTATTAGAGCTCGCGCCCGGGAGTGAGAGAAGGCGAGCGGTTGATATCGTTGAAGATGTGCCATATTCTCTTAATGTAAATATAAATTATTATTTTTTACTTTACTCATGTGCATATTTATTTACGATTGTAACGTGTATGTGCGTCACGCACGCTTAGGTAGTCGTGTTTGAACCATCACAAGCTATCATTGGATTGGTCGCCTGATTTGTGCATTTGCTTTTAGTTTTATGTCAGTACAGTTAACTAATTTAATTTGTAGTCCTCTATGGAAACTTGTCTGAAGGTGCTTTTAAGTCGTTGCAGCAAAGCAAAGATAAGCTTTTATATTATCGACTGTAAAACAGTCATATGTTTCATCAGCATCATTGGCCGTTCCGTCTATTGTTTCATAGCCTATAATGTAAAGGGTTTATCCTGGTCTCGACTGGAAAAGCACCAATGCTACACTAACGTTTATTGACGTGTTTATGGCATTATGATGAGCTTGCACAGTGGCCTACAGGTCAATATTGATTGAGTGTACGTATGCCAGTGCGTGAAATCGAGTCACACACGGACTCCTCAAGCGACAGATATTGTTATTCATTCATTATAAGTAATTATGTCACGTAGGTTATAAATAGGTGCAGATAAGTTGTGGCGACCGACATCTCGTCGCCGGAATGTGAATGTGTAAATAATTTAGGTATCACTTTACGGTAATGTTTAATTGCTACATAGTAATTAACGTTTTGCATTGTATATTATTTTATACTGATTACATAAGGATTGTACTGCTATGGTTCAATAAGTAGGTAGCGACTAGTTTGATTAATTACTAGGTTAACGATTAGTTACGTAATTAAGGAAGCTAGTCCAAATGTTTGAAGGGGGAAGCCAGGTAGCCAAGAACCATTTTGAGAGATAATTTTACAATTCTTTATAAGTTACTTAAGTAATACTTTTAACTTAAGGATTTTTAAAAATTAGCCATAAAGAACAAAATTCACGTTATTGTGGGTTCTAGTCCATCAAAATATGTATTTGATTTTGTGATTACATTTTATGTTACGGCTATTTGTGGATGTAATAATTCGCTGCCCCAATATTACAGGGTTCTATGTTTCACTTTTATCGAACTGAAATTTGAACATTGTCATAGTGACATTAAGTCGAATTTCAACTATCTTGAAATTGTAACATAGAACCCTGTAATATTGGGCCAGCCAGTGTTGGCCGAAACGTTAATGCAATTGAAAATTCTTGACCATTAACCAGTACAAGTTGACCCGTCAACTGTAACCGTCCGTTACTGTTTACGGTTCAATTTGTAATGGTTAATGGTCAGTTGCAATTAACGTTCGGCCAACACTGGGGCCAGCGATATGGATATCACTCAATAACAAAGGCACAAGGAGTTCTCTTGATTTAATGTTTAATCTAACAATATGAAAGTAGCACTATGGCTTGCGAATAACATAAACTAATGGCCATAAAGGATACTATGAATTCGCTTGTACTGCAATGTTTTATTATTTAACAATTATTATAATTATCTATGTCATCTATTGAATGGCGAATGACGTAGGTAATACTATTATAGCCACACGGTCCTCCATGTGTCGTGTTGCCAATATGTTTCTGTTATATGTAAGTATGTACAGTTGCCATTAAATATATTAGAATGGCCAAAGTGCTCAAAAATATATATCGTAGTATGCACTTTATTGATGACCACTTTGGCCGCTCCAATACATCTGATGGCGAGTATGCGCATACGGAGAGGACTTCAAAACTGAACCAAATTTTGATCAACCATTTCGTTATTATACCTTTGACATGTTTAATTTAATGTCTTCCTAAATTTGCATATCGTGAGTTGTTTAAACTCGATCAATAGTTTGTAAACAGTACGGTTAAAGAAATAAAATTACCTGTGAACACAACAGTCAACTTGGTTTTAATTACGTTTCGATCTACTCTGCTAATAGGTACCTTAAAAAACTACGACATAAATAATTGTTGTACATAAAGTGCTTTGATAATATAAACTTAACCCCTTACTGCATGCAATAAACATATTTGTTTAAATTTGAACTTTAATAGCTATCAAGTTGAATATCATATCCGACGTATATGGCTTCGTATCCGGTAAAGGGTTAAATAAGTAAACTGTAAGAAATATTTCTAAACCTTTGCGTAAAGACCCATAGGTATATTTTAGTAACTCCCTGAAATATGTACCTAATACATATGTACTTACATGAAAATCGTGAGGTACTACTAGTTCCTAGTAGTAAATAGAAGAGATCATTCTATTCATAGGTAGTCAATAAAGAACTGACGAAAAAATAAAAAAAACGACGCGTAAACGTCAAGAAGTTTAAGCGTTCTTGCGGTAGATGTCGGTGAGAACCTCCTTATAGCATATTAAACAAGAATAAAATAACTGTGACTGAATAAAATAAAATAAGAGCGACGAATCTCGATGTGACTGAAAGTCACGGGTTCTAATCCCGCTATGCGCAGCAAGATAAACTACAAAATAAATGGAACTCAAAGTGATGATTTGGTCAAAGCTCGCATGGTTTCTGCCATCGCGTCCGCGACCTGGTCCGCCACTTCCATAGTAGAGTTAACTCCCATGATGCCGATCCTCAAAGCTTTGCCGACGGTAGGTCCCAGCCCTGCCATTATCATGATATTGTGCCTATAAAACATTAAGATTGTATATAAAAATATAGAAGGAAGCAATATTATTTATATTAGTCACTTAGTAGAAAAAAAGTATATAAAGAGGAAAGGGGACGGCCGTTTCTCCATACAAACGTAGTCCCCATTTTCCTCTCTGGATATTGACATTATGGAAAATATTTTGACATAATTTGATATATATTAACCATAGCTATGCCCGGTCTGACCTTTTTTAGATTTTTTGGTGATTGTAAAAGTTAGGAGCGAAAAACAGATTTCATACAAATTTATGAATGCTCCTAACTCTTATAATAATTTAAAAATTATTTAATACGATGGTGCTATAATATAAGTACCATAATGATCTTGTGAACAAATGATAATTGAATTGAATACGTGTCTTACTCTTGTGTAATATGCGGTTTCACACAACCGGTATATTTTTTTTGTGAACGAATTATTCATTTCGTTTAAGTTCAGCAAACAATCAGTTATACTCACTTGGCTCTCATGTGATCCACGAACTGCTTTAAATCGTATCCCCTCGGCAATGCAATGGTGGTGACGGTGACCAGTCGATCCTCGTGTTTCTTGATGAGGAACTGGAATCCGTAGTCCTGCAGACGTTTGTGGAAGCGCGCGGTGACTGCTGCATGGCGGGCCCAGGATTTGGGAAGAGTTTCGCTGATGACTTCTTCCAAGCAACGACGGAGCGCCCACACAAGTGGTGGACTTAATGTGTGATGGTAGCTATAACGGTAAGTATAATATAATAATGGTAAGTAAACAAATGTGCCTGATGGAATAGTGAGAGCTGTTTAATATGATTTGAGTAAAGATGATTTGTCCCAATATGTTTTACAAGCCTTTCCGCATTGATTGTTACCGTAAAATGTGCTTATGGTGCTTCCTACTGAGTTATCATGCTCTCTTATCGTTTTTATATACGAAAACTATATCACAACCTCATTCAAGTGTTAAAACATGGTAGTAGTGATGGTCTAGGTACTTTAAATCGGCGTATATGTATATCATAATTTTAAATTTTAAACTAGTTTTTAAATATAGGAGCAACTTTTGGAGCATTATACGGTACAAATCTTTATTAAATGATTTAAAGCAAACAAACTCTACAATACATACCTACGCATTCTGTGCAGCATCAACAAATTTGCTAGTCTACCAGCACTCTCTTGTGATAAAACTTTCAATTTATTCTAAGCTATCGTTATTGCAATATCTATCGGGAAGGAAATGGGTTAAATAAATACTTACACACGGATCTTGTCATAACAGTTCCATTGCTGAGCCAATAACTTCATGTCGAAGTAAAACGGTGGCTCGTGCTTCCTGTTGTTTATCTTTGCTCTGGAATCAAACCATATCTATATTAGAACATTCTTAATATTTTTCATGAAAACTCCGCAGGAGTTTTGCATTGAAGTTACGATCTTATTTGCAATGTATTTCTTAAAGATACATAAGTAAAATTCTTATAAAGTTATTCATAAACCCCTTAGAACATTTAATAACTGGAGTCGCCTTTAAGAACTTACCCCTCTGCCGAAAAACTTGCACAATTGTACAAACTTTTGTATGGATTGACATGGCTATTTTTTGTACGTTACGTACAAATCATGTAGAAATAGCAATACATTTGACGTCCCCTCCCCTGCAAAAATCGGTAGACTGTTTCGTAAATAAAATGACAGCGATGACATTTCCAATTAACTAAATGCTAAACGCGCTACAAGCCTCAATTAGCTAATAACCGTTTGTCTTTATCTGTAATTTTGACTTATGTATTTATAAGAAAGGGATAAAACATAATTTAACTAAATCAGGCAAGTAAAGTTTTATGAATAAGGGGGTTAATCTTTTATACGAGTATAATGTACTGATCGATAGGCGTAAGGATCGACTCCCTACATGCATTTAGCTGGAGCAATAATTTATTCCATTCACACCAGCTTTCGTGAAATCACCTTTTACAATTCCCTCAAAGTACGTGTCGTGTATTAGATTACTTATTTCAATTACTCCATTTATGGTATTTGCCTTCGGTTTTCTTATCGGTGTGAAAAGGCTCGCGTGCTGCAGGAGAGTGTTGTATAAATGTGGAATATTTTTATTGCGTATAAAATAAGTGCTCATAAAAGTTTTTTTATTATCCAATGGGCCCCAATTTTAGTGCTCGATAGGGTTATCAAGCAGAACATTCTGGCTCAACAACGCGGGATAGGGTGATTGATAGTGACATTTACGTGCACGGAAAAAGTACAAGGGGATTTTAGGAGATTTACATAAAACGGTATAATATATCGTTTGGTGTCTGTGGAAAAGTCACCGCTCTAATTTGTGTGCACAATTAATCTGTTGATTAATATTGAGTTGCAGATTTAAAAACTCTGGTTTCTTATGGAGACTGGGTAGAGGTACAAAATTATTTCATTAAAGCCTAAATAAATTCGTCCTGTTCCTGCATACATCTGCGAATAAATTCAAAGGTGTATGTGAAGTCCCCAATCCGCATTGGGCTAGCGTGGGGACTTTAGCCCAAGCCCTCTCGCGCATGAGAGGAGGCCTGTGTCCAGCTGTGGCAGTGGCAGCAGTATTTATTATTAAATAAATTCGTCTATTGAAATTATTTTACAACGGGAATTTCGGCAAATTAGGACCTTTTAGATATGGAACGCCGCACATGTCTCTACGTATAGGTACCTAATTAGACTGTATGATATACTTTTGATCGCGAACTATAAATGTTTATCGTTATTTGGAAAAGTATTCCAGGGTGTCAGATTCTTTTGGCGCGTTGTTTCATACGCTTCTTCTTCATGCGTTTCATTGAGGCTGATTATAGCCATAGCTCAGTATACGTGGTTTGGGGTTTGTCCCATTATAAAGTAGTTTATAGCATATAAGTGGCTAACATATTAAGTAATTAACTCAAGTATTAAGTACCTATAATAAAAATTCATCAAATCATTCAAATTGAAAAATACCTTTTATAATTAGGATTAGTTAAATAAAAAAAAGGGATGTAGAGCAGGAATATCAAACAAAGAAACTCAAGACACACAGTGGGCTCGTGAGGATTAAACCTATTTAGTTCAAACCCAACTGTTATTTATAAGGAGATAGGTAACGTACTCTGCTCGGGCGCTGAAAGCTACAGGTGATATGCCAGCAGGCCCGCTTAACGCTTTCTGGCCTGAAGTGTAGACGCCGTCTACGCCCCACTCGTCCATGAAGAACGGAACTGCACCAAGAGACACCACGGTGTCGACTAGCAGCAGAGTTCCATATCTGAAAACAATATTGTGTCGTGGTAATTACATTATAAGACGACTTTTTCATCACACCGGCCCTGAACCTAACGAATAAAAGACAAAAAATAGGTACTGTATGTGTAAAAGTAAGGTAAAACTATATCTTTGTAACATTGATAGGTACAGTCAGCAATACTGCAGCATAGCACCTTAAACTTCTATGCAGGGAGGAGGGGGTACCTTTTCTCTGGAGCTGACTGTACATAGCCCATCAGCCACCACGCCATCAGCCATCAGCTCATCACGGACGTCACTCATACAATATTCAATATCCATGCCATTGCATCACACTTCGATGCCTTAATAAATTAGCAAATTAGGGTTTTTTCAGCAGCTCTATAAGATAATAAATGCAGTGATATAGATCTGATATTTCATAATTGTTTATATATTCTCTCACCTTCATTTGTCATACAAAACGCTTTTAAAATTCATCGCTTACATGATATTATCACAAAAGGTCGCGGCCGGTCACTGCATTACTTAATTTTTATCACAAGATGTCATTTCCATATTTGAAATAGGTCTAAACCTATGTTGCATGCTAGGGTTGCAGTCTTCAGTAGAGTCAGTGCTAACCTGAGTATGTAAATACAAGTAGTAACAAAGAAGATTGCAACACTACGTAAAAGTTACAAAATTGCTGTAAGTTGTAAACTAGTTAGTTTTAATCAACCTAACTTAAAACTGCCACTAGTACGTAATAAAATTAAAACGGCAGACAGAAGCGTTAATTTAAAAGAAAGTTCCAGAATGCGGTTGCAGAAAGTTTGTATCTTCCGTGCACTTTCCATTTTGCTTTGCATGCTAATTGCAGTCGTTCTCAGGATACAATTAAAAGAGTTTTTCATCTCACCCAGGATCCGGAGACCTGGGACGCGCAAAAAGTCAAGTCACGGAGAAAAGAGAGAGCGAATATAATTAAATTGTTCGGCCTCTTGTGTCCCTATTCACAGAGGGCAATCGAAGAGTTTTTCTCCTGAAAGTTCGTTTTCTTTTTAGCTTGGCACTGAAAGAAGCCCGGCTAAAATAGTTACCGTGTTCCTGGGAGTCGGTGAGCGTTTTTTCACTAAGTATTTATAGGTATTTGCACAGACCTTTTCAGATTGTAGCAGACAGTCTAATTACACTTCGAGTTTGGCTACTTAGATATTCCGAGGTGATAGTCTAGATTTTAAATTAGTTCGATTAGGAATGCCAGTTGTTTTAATAGTATTTATTGAAAAATATCTTGTTTGCAAACAATTGGCACTGTAAATATAAAATCATTGTTGGTCTGATATCATATATCTCTACGTTAATATATATAATATAACACGAAACAAAATAGTTCAACTGTGCCTTTATGTACCTGGGATCGTTATATGTGATTTGAAACTTCGACCTGTCGAAATGAGGTCACATGAAAGAGTTTTACTATGTTCCGGATTGGGTCGTCTCACTACTAACCACTTTCAGAAGAGTTTAAGTGGAATGAAAATGTACTAGTTCTTTAGACACGTCAAACATGTAAAACGATACTTTATGAGTTAACAATTATTGATTATAGCAATTTTGTAATGGCTGTTAGTAGTCGAGTAAAAAATGACAAAGTGACGTCATTTACAAATTAAATTTAAGTATGTATAGTACCTTAACACATTACACAAACACATTTACTACATTTTTTAATTAAAAAAATCGTTGATGATACTCTTAAATACTCGCAAAGCTGAACGAAGATGGCTTAGATATATCCGAGTTTCGGATTCAGATTTTTTAGGGTTCCGTACCCAAAGGGTAAAACGGGACCCTATTACATACTAAGACTCCGCTGTCCGTCCGTCCGTCCGTCCGTCTGTCACCAGGCTGTATCTCGTGATCTGTGATAGAAATACATCATCTCTGAAATTTTCACAGATGATGTATTTCTGTTGCCGCTATAACAACAAATACTAAAAACAGAATAAAATAAAGATTTAAGTGGGGCTCCCATACAACAAACGTGATTTTTGACCGAAGTTAAGCAACGTCGGGCGGGGTCAATACTTGGATGGGTGACCGTTTTTATATACGGAACCCTTCCTGTGCGAGTCCGACTCGCACTTGCCCGGTTTTTTTTATTATACCAATTCCTTTGTATAGAGTAATTGACTGCTTGTTTCCATTTTTTATCAATGATGCATGCTTTTCAAATTTATATAAAGATGAACGATGCGAGAGATATAGACTTCAGTTTGGTTAAAAAAAAAAAACATATCAAGCTTTTAAAATCTGTAGCTGGCTATAAGCTGTCATGAATTGTTAACATACCTATATAAAAAGAAATTATAAGAATCAAATTAATTTTACTGAAATCCATATTAATTAAGACCAAAATATTACTTTGCTAATCCGCGAAAAGATAACGTGCTAGTCAATCAGTGCTAATCCGTTACACTTACTTGCGTATCTTTTCGCGGATTCGCAAAGTAATATTTTGGTTTTAAGTAATCTTACTTATGGCAGAGCTTGCCGAGACCCTCCAAACTTTGGACGGTGCCCGTCGAAGAGTCCCCGTGTGTGATGAACATCCCAGCTGGACGGTGTTTCTTCAATGCTGACTCTATGTCTTCCAATGAAAAAGTTGTAAACGGTACTGAAGTCTCAATTGTCTCCACTTTAATACCTGAAAAAGTAAAATTATCTTGTCAGTTACGATGTTGTTTCAGTGCTTTTGAAGTGATAATAAAATTCGAAATGTGCTAAGTTTTTGATCAATATTTTTAAGGCTCCGTCGAGTTTAATAAAATACTTCAGATCAAGAGTCGCCAAGGATGCACGGGATTCAAGATGCGGGATCTGCGTTTTCCTTAAAATGTTAGACAGTGGATTCTTATATACGCTTAGAGGGTTGCACTCATGTCATATTTGGAGTTGCAATCGACCATAAGCTACGGTGTTAATAAAAAGTGCGAATAAAAAGGCTTGAAAAGATAATGTCTGTTATGACTGTCTAAAAAGAAATCAATTGCCTGGTCACAATTAGGTAAGTGTGTGCACATGTGACAAAATTGTGCGTATTGCAAAATACTCGTATATATACATAGGTAAAAATTTAAGGTAAGGTAAAGGTAAGGTTTTAGTCATGTAAGCCTGACCTGTAATTTATATTATCAATAAAATATGAGTATGAGTATGAGTATGAGTATGAGTAATAAAGCGATTTAGTTATGCAACGGTCTTCATTTTTGGTGGGCGTTCATGCGTTACAGTCGAGTGTTCCGAGCAATGGGGCAACATGAAGCACTGTTAAATATTCTGCGGCGGTGCACGGAACAAGTGACGTGTGTGCATGCGGTTTTATCGAATGTAAAAAATATTTGAAAATCTCTAATCGACCATTTCGTCTGCCATCTGTGCCGGAATAGGTAGTTTGATCTGAGCGCTCTGTGCATTTATACTGTACAACTATACGTGACTAAGAATTATATGAATATTCGACTTATTATTCAAGCTTTTTTAGAATAGACTATATATATATATATATATATATATATATATATATATATAATGTAAGTGACAAACTGACAAGGTTTGTTGTTCGAGATTAGGGAATGCAATCTCGATCTCGCAATTTCAAGATCTCGCGAGATCTCGCACGAATTTTCGAGATTCAATCTCGTTGACAGGAAATCTTGATTTTAGCAATCTCGGTCGAGATCTTGATTAATATTTTCGAGATCTCGAACGAGATTGAAAGATTGATCCGTGTGAATTACTTTGTTTTGAGTAATCTTTTTGACCTTACGTTCGTGTTGTTCAGGCAGTGCTATTGTATGCGGCCGGCTTTAGCTGACGATACAAGCACTGTGGCGCGCTCTGTGCGGAAAAATCGGACGACCTTAAGGTACCCAGTCACAATTATTTATGATTTATTCTCGCTTACCCTACATTTTTTTGTAAGTTGCTGACTGCTTTCAAAAAAATCAACTGAGCATGTAGTTGCCTCTGATTACAATTTTGTAAAATTAGAAGTAATTAGTATTGACAACCAGTCTGGCCTAGTGGGTAGTGACCCTGCCTATGAAGCCGATGGTTCCGGGTTCGAATCCTGGTGAGGGCATTTATTTGTATGATGATACAGATATTTGTTCCTGAGTCATGGTTGTTTTCTATGTATTTAAGTATTTATATATTATATATATCGTTGTCTGTGTACGCACAACACAAGCTTTCTTGAGCTTACCGTGGGGCTTAGTCAATTTGCGTAAAAATGTCCTATAATATTTATTTATTTATTTAATACCACTTTTTCATAATTACATGCAAATTAGAGCAACATGGATATTATTTGTTTTTTTTTTAATAAAAGTTGTTTTTTGTTAAATGTTGATTAATTTGTTGATCTTCAAAATAAAACATGCCGTACTCTAAATAAGTAGTAGGTATATACGGAATTCTTAGAGATTTTTGCTTAAAATAACACATTTTAATTACTTTGTCAAATCTCGATCTCGTCGAGATTAATCTCGATCTCGAAAGTGTGACGGCCGAGATCTCGAAACACCCTATCTCGATTCAGATTTTTCGTGCGAGATCTCGAATCGCCAATGTTGGTGCGAGATTGCATTCTCTATTCGAGATGCATTAAGTCCACCAATTTTGTAAAATCACGAACATATCAAAAAAGCTGGCTAATCTATGCAGCGAGATATGTTTTTAAGTAATGATGTTTCTCTATTTTACATATATGTATAATTGTGTATTCAATACTAAAATAATACTGTTATGACTGACCATATCTACTGGCCATTTTAGTAGCTCGTTCGTCCCATATACTCCTGTTGGGGACAAGCAACAGCTCGCCAGGGGCGAGGAGGTTGCTGATGATGGTCTCCATACCGGTGTGGCCTGAACCGCTGATGGCGAGCACCAGGGGGCTTCGTGTTTGGAATAAATATTGAATGCCCGCGCGAATGTCGTCCATCACCTGGAAAAAAACAACATGCACGCACTAATGAAATAAATACTACAGAAAAAAAAAAAAAAAAACCGACTTTACAGCCAACCTTTACAGGCTGTAAAGTCGGTTTACGGACGATAATTTTGTGTGATAACGTCATAAGAAAACATTACCATTACATTACGTAACGTTACCATAGAGATCCGTCCACAATGTTACCATGGAGATCTGTCCACAACGTGACACTTTTTCGTACATGCTACCGGTGTTCATCAATTTATAAGACGTTATCACGTCCAAATAAAAATATCCTCACTATAATAACTGTGTAGCGTAAGTAGGTACAATCTCCAACATTACTCTTGAGTGAAATAAAACTATTTTTACAGTACATATGGTGCTACTTTGCCGCCCGCCGGGATTAAGGACAATACGTGCGTATGTCAAAAATTTAAAGGGCCATATGTACTGTAAAACGTTGTACAATACACGTGCGAAAAGGTAATTCGCAACTCGTGTCAAATAAAAACTCCCTTCGGTCGTGTTTCAATTTATCGCCACTCGTTGCGAATTTCCTACTTTTCGCACATGTATCGTAATGAACGGAGCCTGTTTTGCATGCATTACCAGCCATAAACTTGTCATTTTGACTTTGACAATATATTTTTCTCAGTCTCCCGTTAATAACGAACGCTGTAAATTCTTCGAAACGTCGGGGATATTTTAAATTAATTATACGCGATATAAACCAATAAAATAATGTTATTTAATGAGTAACAATCGCGGTAATCGAAGAGAATATTATTACTCTTAAGTATTATTTTTTCTGTGGTCCGGTAAAAAATCAACTAATTAGTTAGATGCGTAGCTACCTCTACTACTTATTTAAAAAGAGAAGCCATATCTTATTAAGTACACTTACGTTAAAGTATTCATCGCATATCGGCGATATGACGGGCCTGGTTAGGGCTTCGGCGACGGATGGCCAAACATCGCAGGGGCCCGGGCCACACATCAGCGGTTTGGTGAACTGCCGGTCTCGGATCACCGGCTCAGACAATGTTAGCTTATAGGATGTCATTCCTGAAAAATAATATATTTATTATTAAAGTTCATAAATAATTAAAAAGTCAAGTTAGGTACAATAAACAAAAATATATTGCCTATACTAAAATTAATACCTACTTCAATCAAATAAGACGGTTCAATCGAGTGCATGACGTGCCAAAGAAATATGTACCAATACAGGCATATTATGCAATTATGCACATCTTCTTATCGGCACAACATGTTTTTCTCTTCCATTCTCCTCTATCTTTCGTCACCTCAGCACTCCTTTCTTTCTCATATCCTCTTTCACACAATCCATACATCGTTTTTAGGGTTCCGTACCTCAAAATCAGAAAACGGAACCCTTATAGGATCACTCGTGTGTCTGACTGTCCGTCTGTCACAGCCTATTTTCTCCAAAACTACTGAACCAATTAAGTTGAAATTTGGTACACATATGTCAATCTGTGATCCGAAGACGGACATGTAACGTAAATAAATGAATTTTAAACATAAGGGGTACTTTTGGGGGGTAAATGAGATAAATAAAAAACAAAGTTTTGCAAACTATATCGTGTATGCCTCTTGCAAGTTGTTCCAGAGACCTGTCGCCATTTCATGTCGCAATTATTCTATTTTTCACGTCACGGTCGATCGATGTGCAATTATGCACATAACATAATATAATATGTTAAACTAAACTCTCTTAGTCACAGTTACTAATGAAGTATTCTAACTAAATGAAAAGAATAAAATCAGTACAGTAACATGCATTCTCAAATCCGTACGTTCAAAAGCAGTAAGCACCGTATTTTATCTTGCATTTAGATGTTTATAATCCAAGAGCGCTCGCCAAGAGCGGCGAAGTGTTGACTTAAAATATCTGTTTTCTGTGACCGATATTTCGGGCAAGTAACCGTGAAGTTTGGTTACCGGAATCGGGTTAATGTTTAGATTTAGTGCTAATAGGGTGGTTGTAAATTTGCTACAATGCTCTGGCGTTATCGGATGGCACATTTGGCAAGGGAACCTCGCTCGCCCAGGGCGCGAGCGGCGTGCCAGCCCCATATTTGTGCCACTTGCTGCAGTTCCATGAAGTTGGAACGCGGTTTAACAGCTTTTATGCTTTTTATATGGGCTTTTATTTTCCGATTAGGTAATATGTGTGATATTACGGCACGGGTGACGAGGTCAGTGATAACAGGGTCAGATGATAATGAATATTGATAAACCTGTAGCAATGTTATTAAACACCAATGAGTGCCTATGTCGGACTGAGATTACATAATGCTGCATTCGTTTTAATTTCTTAATATTCATCTATTTCTATATCCCTATATTACTTTTTAAATACTTATACAAAATGAAGAAAATTAAAAAGTAGTTTAAGAAAATAATAAAAAATACTATGGACATCTTAGGTGAGATTAAAATATATCTCGATGACGAGTAGTTAATAGACCGTACGTAGTCTTCAAAACGAATATACGACGATACAAAACAAAAAATAAGCTGAGCATAGGTAGTATAAAATCTTAACTTGAAATTTTTGAACAATTAGAATTTAAGATATCACGCATACACATACAAACAAACAAAGATAATGCATGTTAGCATAGTCATAGTAGTCATCATAATATAGCTTACGACCTTAATGTCTAGGGAAGAGGATTTAGATTGTAATAGGAGTACAGAGGGAGGGAGGGAGAGAGGGTTGTAGGAGGGACTTATAGAATTTATAGATCAAGTTCATGCTCAAAATTAATTTAAACGGAAATAGAGACAAATTCGAATGTAAAAACGATTCCACTTCGACTACGTGTTATTCAGCACTTTCGATCAGGAATAGCCGACTCTGAGGCATATACCTATTGCTAAGTGTGACGGAGATCGAAAAGCGTGGAGTTTCTTCGACATATTGATTCAATTCCCAGAGTGACTGTACTGACTGTCGATGCCCTCCCCGTAGGATAGGTAGGGAAGACGCCAGAGCCTCCGTCGGGACTAGAGCGCAAATACATCTGCCTTGTAATTTCCTTTAACACGCCTTTTACTAAACTAGTGTAAATATAACATTCATCCGTCTAACATAAACACACTTTTGAATATTGGATGAAAGGAAAATGACAGGTTATATAATTATCCATCTCAGAAGCCTATCATGTTCTGCTAGTAAATGGATGCCTAACGAACACACGATTGATATTGAACCATTTGCTAGTGAAAGGTATTTTTCCTGGGATTAAACATTGCTAAAAGTTATTTTCACTATACACTAGGTACAGTCAGCAGTAAAAGTAGCGTATCAGACTCGGCGTCAAAAGTTACATAACAAGTCATACATGTCAACAAAAATATATCTCTACAATACTCTACATGTATAACATTCAGACTGTGGCAAATACTTTCCAACGCGTAATGCTGAGATATAAGATCCTTTCAGATACTTATGCATGTAGTTTCAACCGCTACTGATGCTGACTGTACAGTGATTAAGCTAGAAACTGCTTGAAGTTTGCAACTAACTGATACAGTACCTACCTATGTAGATATCTATTCGCTTGTAGTTTAAACAAAGCACGAACTAACTAAAATAATTATACATAGTGTATATTTCCATAGCAGTAAAATATATAAGTACCTAAAGCACTTTCAGAAATTAACTTATTTAAATTGTAACATTTATAAACAAACATACTTGTTTACGTTAAATTTAAAAATAGAATAACCAAATATCGACACAAAATAGAATAATTTCACTCACTTTTCGTTATTTGGGTATAACACAGGACGTCACTTGTTCTACAAGTCCACGAACATTACTCCGTAGTCTCCGCACAGTTCTGTGATGTCCGCTTCTTTGATGCCAACTGAGTGAAGTACTTACAAAGTTGAGTCTTAATGACGTCACTGTACCCGAGTGATAACGTGATTAGCCTGTTAGCTCGTTTTGTTTTTATTTAACTGTTCCCGGCTGATAAGGAGCTCTCAGAGTCAGCTAGTTAACCCGGGCTTGGTCTTATGGTAATTAGGTTGATGCGAAAGTAACTAAGTACTTCACTTTCTTTGTTAATGAAAGTATAAAGTTGACATAATTATCATTTATTGCCTCTTGTTGACGTCTTGATGGATTTTTGCAATTAAATACTATTAGGTACCAATGCTGTTAGCTAACGAGTTTTTACTCAAAAAATACTGGTTTATCGCCCTTCATCGCCAACTATACTTTCAAATAGGTAAATGGACGTCAGCTTGGCTTGAACTCATTAGACGACTGTAACGAGTCCAAGATCAATTAGGTTGCCTTTTTAATACATGGTGTTTGCCTTTGTAAAATCGTGTAGCAATTTAATATAAATATACAATTTTACTCGTATACACTTACTATAAAATTAAAATTTAATTTTCACAAATTTTAGGATTAGATTAATCCTAAAAATATGTGAAATTTTCAATCAAATACGAGTAATATAAGATAAGAAACTATTACTTTGATATTGTCAATGGCAAACTTGAAAAATAAAATACCTATAGCTATGGAAAAATAACAAACACAGACTTAAATACGTATAATAGTTATCTGTATAGGTATACAATCGAATTCGAAGAGTACCAGCATTAACTTTTCTGAGATAGAATCTCATAAATTTCAGATGTTCAACTTCAACAATATTTCGAAAGCGATTGTATGTAACCCACATTTATCGTGGGCATATCCGGCCAGCGCACTTGTGACAGATTTAATTCCTGTACCGAGAAAATATATTGCACACATATTTTTGTCCGAAAAAGAGCAAATACGGGCATTTATACAAAACTTTATGAGGTTCGAACGATATCAGAGTAGTAGTAGGTATTTACCGTAGCGATGTTTTTATTTTTATCTAGACATCCAATTTCATTGGTATAGATCATCTTCAATATAACTCTGTCATTTACGAGCGATGTAACAATATCCTATTTGCTACTAATTAATAATAAAATTGAAACTATATCTAGGCTATTTAACAATACATAAGGGCCACCCTACTTTAGCGTCTTTTGAGCGTCGTCGTCTAGTCAGCACTATCAAAGACATATGTAACTCCGTATAAGATGAATAAAGTCTAAGGAAAAAACGTGCCTCGGAAATCAAGAAAAAGTCATTCTCGGATAGATGGCGCACACACCTTTGGCCTATGGTCGGCTAGATGGCGTTGACGACACCGTTTCATATTTAACAATTTTAACACATAGGTATCAGTGAATGAACATGGGTCAAAATGATATAAAAATAATAAAATCATTTATCCATATATATACATTATTTTGATAGTTTTATACGTTTTCATTTTGAGTTTTAGTCGTGTGTCGATAGATGGCAGTAAATTTACTGTGACTACAAAATTTACTATGACAGGACCCCTCTATACTATCTATTCTCTTTGGCACTATGGAAAAAGGCGTCGCTGCGCAGTTGTGTCAACGTTGCGTCCAGCAGCTGCCATAGAGTTGACTAGCCGCCGACGACGCACGGGAGATGCTAGCGTGCGGTGGCCCTAAGTTGTGCATCTGGTTATCGGGAGTAAGTAACCGCCAAATATGAAAACCGTAAGTTCATCTATTTGTCTCTCTTATCACTCGAATATGCAAATGATCGCAATGTGTTGACAAGGAACAGTCTCAAAAGATGAAGATGTGTTTTTAGATTATTTAAAAACAATGTGAAGAGGAATTAGATACTGCATCCCAGAACCGAACCCCTTAACGCATTGACTAGGAATCCTCTAGACCGAGTTTAGAGCAAAGTTGCACTTTGCTATTAGTAATTCACATGTGAGGCAAAGTAATCAAATGCAAATTTTGAGTTGTTTTCTTATATTTGCTGGTAGAATTGACTTTTAAATGATGATTTTGGATGATAAATATTATATATTTTGTTTGATATTTTACATTTAATATTTGCTTCGGGTTGGTGTGGTGAAAAATTTTGTGTTTCACTTGGGGGCAAATTTTGTTTAACCCTCGTGCTTTGAAACCCTCGCAAAGCGCAAGATTCCATTTTTCGAACCACTCGCTACGCTCGTGGTTCAATTTTGGAATCTTTCGCATGCTCGAGTATCAATATTAGCACGAGCGGTTAAACAACAACTTTGCCCCCTTGTAAAACAAATAACAATTCTTTTAATCCTTCATGTTAAATAAACTGTAAGTACTTATTTCCATATATTTTATAACCGTAGTATAAGCTAGTAGTTTGTAAACAAACTAGAAATGTATTTAATTTAAACCCTCTCCGAAAGTTAAGTGTCCAGTGCGACTTTTCTCTGGTTTTAATTTCCGGGGCATTTTCAGCGAGGAAATAGTTGGTTGAATGAGCCCACCGTCATAATGACGCATACGTTACAACCTGAATGTGAGAGTAGGTAGGAGGATATGGAATGAAATTAGGTGCATGTGAAGCTCAGGATGGCGTGTAGGCTTAATTGTTTCATGTTTGTTTTATATTAGTTAACGAACCTGGTTTTAAATTTACGATTGTATTAAATTCTGATTAGGATCTCTATTGTTTATTCCGACAACGTCGTGTGGGCGTGTTTGTAGGTACCGTTATTATATAAAACTCCACTATACTGGCAAAATGACTTAGCCAATATTACATAATTAGTAGCGATGTTTCGAACCCTTTACAGTGTTCATAGTCAAAGGAAGACTGAGGAAAATATTCAACTCCGTTAAAATTACAATTTACAAAACTGTTCCACATGGTACAAAAATAATCAACAAAACATATAAAATTAAGGCTTTGGTTTTTTATTTGAAGCAGAAAATAAATTAATCAAGATCCTTTTACTATTATCAAAAAAAAAATATTAAACCAAAATAATTATTTCATCTTTGGACGCTAAGTGGCAGTCAATTTAAGAAGCAACATTAGTTAGGGGCCATTATTTTCACAGTCAGTTTAACCGCCTGCGTCTGCAATTTTCAGTTACCCGTACACTGTTTGCGTTATGTAGCTGTGTTAATGTACCGGCTAATAGTTCGCAGCTGGATTTAAAAAAATACAATTTTATGGCTTGCATTCGCAGTTCTACCATGTGTTTGGCCAGCGAGAAAATTGCGTTTAAATCTGGAAAACGTTTTATTTATTTAGAAGCAATCCTGGAATAAAACGCAAATGCAACTTTTCGTTTTAAGTGTATGTAAAATCTAGAATGTATAAGCTTGATATAAAGGGTTATTAATATACCACTACATCTTTGTTTGACCCTTTGTGTGTACCATAAGCGTACGTGAAACTTCCGTCGTACCTGAAAATTTGGCCGCTTTCTCGTTTCAAACGCTCTTCTACGTAACCAACGTGTTTAGACTGTTTGTGTAGATCCATTGTAAATCGGTGTATAACAGAGCAGGCAGCGTATAATCGCGTAAAGTGTAGTTAAAACTTCTACACTTGTTAGTTAACGAGAGTAACTATAAGTTTGAGGCAAGTTTCAGAGTAATTTCAGCGGGCGGGCGACGACAAAGATTTCGGGCTTAGTTTTATGAGTTACTTGTTCAAGTTTTAATTAAATGACTCTCTTGATTACTGATGAAACAATTTGGTTTTGGATTATATTTATATCCAAAACCAAATTGTTTGCGAGTGACAACTGTGACGTCTGGATATAATTGGTGTGAGCGAGGTACGCATTCGATTACTTGAATCGGGAGTGCTTTAGAAAACTATATCTGTTTCAGAAAGGTCTATCTTATGGTTTTGATAGACATTTGTAATTGGTAGTAATCGTAGTCGATGAATTTTAATAAGATTTTAAGATACTCATTAAAAGAGGGGTGAAATAATGTTAGGTATGCTTTATCAACTACCTAATGTTGTAACTATGAAAGTTATATCAGGTAAGGTGGGGTAAGACTAGCATTGATTATTTTGCTCGGGGCAAGACAAACAGTATGAGGATTCCATACAAGTGATAGTCTTACCCCGGTAATAGTCTTACCCCACCTTAACTTAGGTAATATTTTTTGCATATTTGTCCCACTTTTCTAGTAATGAGTAATATCAGGAAAATGAAGATAATTCCTATGTAGATAATTTTTTGCTATCTACGCTGTTTTAAGGATCAGCATACGCTATAATGTCCTTGTAGCTTAGTATCCATGACAAACTGTAATTATTTTTTAACAGGAAGCGCTCGAAAAAAGCGGAAGTCCTTTTTTGTCAAAGCCGTTATTCCTAAAATAAGTTTTCTTTCTAAAGATTTACAAGCTTTTCCTTGTAACGTGAAGAATGTTAGACAATAAACTAGCGATCGGCCCCCAGGGCGCTTGAGTACAAATCCAATTATTTCCCGTGGCGCGCCATGGCGGTGTGTAATTGATTTATTTGCTCATTTCTTGCACATACCTGCCTTTGTTACACGGACTGTATTTTTCCGCAGATATACTTAACAAATGTGTTTTAAAATGCGAACTCTTTAACACAATTGTAGCGCTTACCAACAGAAAAAGAAGATTAATTTTGTCTGGTACGGAGGCAAGAGTGATAGATATCCATATAAGTAATGGGTGTGTCTTATCGATTGTAGGAAGCAGCAGAGTGGACAGCGGCGCGGTGCGGCCTCGTCGTGTTTTAGAAACGCGTTTAAGAGGCTTTACTTCAGACATTGACGAATTGCCCCCTACTTGAGCTTCGGTCGCACGGCTCGATGGACACAACTGCCGAATTCACGTTATAAATTGATTCCTAGTAATTCCATCGCCTGGAGATGCCATTTTTAATACGAACTTTTTGTCCTGTCCCTTTATTGAATAAGGTCATTGGTCAAAGCGCTGTCCATTTATTTCAAGTCGATCTTTTGTGTGAAAATCAGCTCTTTTTGCGCGTCGCTACTAAATTGGGATTTAATGGCATTAAAAACTGAATGATCTCAATTGGTAAATAAATTCAAGTATCTCGGAAATGCGTAAATAAAATATTTCAGCAGAACGCTACTAAATAAGTAATGAGCTGAAAATATAAAATGTAAAGGTGGTAAATTGTGGGAGTCGAGTGCATTATTACGTAACTTGTATATTCATATGTCAGTACAAAATAATGCCAGTGCACAACTTTTCTTCTTTTGAAACTATGACTCAGCGAGGGATATGTATTCACGTTCTTACCATCCACTTCTTAGTTTTAACAACAAAATGGGGTGGTTTGGCGAATTTTAACATTTCAACTTAACAATGTATCGTTTTGGCTTCAATACTAGGAGAGATAAAGCCATATAGGGTACTTTGTAGGTACTTGTAAGTAGGTTCAATCCTTTTTCCGTAAACTAACTAAAAGGTTATATCATTGTTTAAATAGGTACTTATTTTTGTGATCCAACTAAGTACATAGTCAAACTACTAGTAAAACTACCTACTTAACGAGGAGCTAATGCAGCAGTTAAAAATTGACGCGGTTAATTCCCCGTAGCCTACGGGGATAGGGAAGTACATTTATTCTGTGAGTGCGCTTAACCGCGGTTTGTTATCAGAATGTCTGAAGCGCTGCATAACGAGGCTGCAGAGACAATGTTCCCCTTTGTATTCCACTCCACATGTACTCGAAATAACAAGGGCTCTATTTTCAATTCCTCCATCGCGTTCTGCGGTTTTATAAGCATAGGGTTGAGAGCGCCGCCCTTAAAATGCATAAAGACTTTTTGCATATACGAGCAGTTTTTCCTTCAGCTTTGCAACGCGTCGGTAATAGGGGCTTAGGGGGGATACGCTGGAATTAGTTAGCTGGAACGACGGTCAAGTGTCGGTTGAGTGACACCGTTTCCGTGGTTTGTGGAAGCATACACTTTTTATTTCAAACAGGAAGGCTATTTATCCGAGCTTTAGCGGAATTCAGGGATAAATAATAATATATCTAATACATCCGAGGGTACAACTAATCTATACTCATGGACAAATATAAGACCTGTTATGAGACCTGTATGTACCATCATGAGAGCAATAAAAATATATTTCTAAATATGTTATAGTCAATTTTATATTTCAATTGAAGCATTATTTCTGCTCGTAGAGGTATGACTAAAGTTGTTTCAATCTTACTTTCTTTCCACAGACGAGGATAGAATAATAATGCCTAGGTCAACACGAAAAATACCTGGCTGGCAAAGCCTTCAAATAACATAATACTAGATTTGGCCAAGACATTAGTTTTGGCTCACGGAGCTCGCTGCTCTATTATTTTAGGCGGGCGGTAAATCAGACGAAGGGCCAGATAACAATTCTTGGGAAAGATAATACACGCTAATGTTTGTTTGCTATGTCTCGTCCAAAAAGCTGTGAAATATATGAGCACATTATAATGGCCTAGTATTGTCTACAAATCTATGAGAATCGGCAATTTGTTGATGGATCGACAATAAATAAAAGTATACTTACTTCCTTTTCGTATTGTTCGACCCAATCACTTATAGATATGTATCCACGATTATATTATAAATATAATTAAACATGTATGTGTAGGAAAAAGTACCTATACATATTAAATATTTTACAATTGACTTACAATAGGTACAACACCTACCTGTAAAGGTAACATTCCATTTCTGACCGCAGCTGCACTACTTCTCCGACACTACTGCAGCGGCCCGAACACGTCGATGATATTGTCAATTTCCATAGTAAAATGAATGACTACACGGACTGCACGTAGTATGGTGATTTTAACGTATTTCCGACCGCTGCTGCACTACTGCTCCGACACTGCTGCAGCGGCCTACACGCACCGGTCTAATTGTCAATTTCCATAGTAAAATGAATGACGATACCGACTGCACGTAGCATGGTGAGAATAATCAGCATAAAGTGTAAAATTTACACATTTTGGTACGACCGGGCTAAATTTGACTACTTAAAAGCTTTACAAAATTTAACAACTACCCGCAGCCAGCTCAAAATTCAAAAGTAAACGTTCCGCTGACAGACAGCCTTATTCAGTTAACGGCTCTCGTTCCGTCAGAATACCATTTTATGTAAAGATAATGTACAAGCGTTTAGTTAAATCTTTTGACAAATGGCTCGCGCGGCTCTCGTCAAATAAAGCTCAAGCGACTCCGTGGACCACCTTAAATAGACTCCGCATTTAAGCATTTACGAAGACTCGCGATCATACATAAAAGCTCGTATATTTATAAAGCTTGTCGCGCACCGTAAGACTTACGGCCCGATTTGAACTTTAAGATACGTCAAATATTTCGGCTAGATACGATATGGATTAGATATGTCAGTGTCAAATGTGACGTTTCTTCAAATAAAAACGTCACTTTTGACACTGACATGTCTAATCCATATCGTATCTAGCCGTAATATTTGACTATCTTCGCAGGGCTACGTTCGAATCGGCCAGTTACAGGCAATTAAATGGCTGGCAAGGTGGATGCAACTAAAGAGATTCCGACTCCATACTTAGGTATTTAGTATGCAAGCGCCAATGCGTGGTGACTGCAATTTCTTATTACATGCCCCGTCTATTAAATAAGTAGGCGATCTGAGAGCAAATCGGTCGCTTACAACAATCGTCAACTTAACGAGCGCGATATAATGCCTACTCCTTCCTACGTTTCCTCACCGACTATGACTATTCATTTATTACAAGAACGGGAAGAATAAAACGTTTTAGAATGATTTGGAAAAATTAATTTTCTTACTTACGGCCCGATTCGAACTTTGAGATACGTCATAATTACGTCTAGATATACGTATGAATTAGATATGTCATGTCAGTGTCAAAAGTGGTGTTTCTTCAAACAAAAACGTACACGCACACGTACGTACACTAACATATTTAATCCATATCGTATCTAGACGTAATGTTTGACGTATCTTAAAGTACGAATCGGGCCGTTGTTACAGACTAGACAAACGAACATAAGCTTGGGCTCAATTTTAAAGAGCTACTAGTAGCAATTTTACGAAGAGAATACCGGCGATAAAACGATACTTAACGACGAGAGGTTTACTGATCTTTGTAACGTTATTAAAAAAGGTCTTCTTCTTCTTCCTCGGTCCCTCATTGCTGAGGATCGTGACCATGTGTGCTCCGTCTCCATAGTGTGCGATCATAAGCCATAAGGGTCACGCACTGCATGTTGCCGCCAACCACCCTCTTCACAACATCAGACCATCTCGTGGGTGCTTTTCCTCGCACACCCTTGTCATCTATTTAACCCAAGATAATCTGCCTTTCTAGGTCATGCTGTTTAGACCGCATGATATGATCAAAAAAGCTGAGTGCGCGTTCTTGAAAAAGGTAAGTTACCTACCTATAATTGAAATTGTAGTTCAGTTATCTACTCAAATAGGTTTGAGTAGTTATTTTATTATGATATAACTATTAAACATTGTTGTCAATTATTCCCTGATCCCTATAAGACAGGTTTACCTAGTTCAGGGCTCAGGACACTATTCCTGGGCTGTCTAACAATAGAATACTTACTCCTAAAAATGTTATACTTTTCTAAGTTGCATATTTGATACCTAAATAAATCATTTTTCATTTTCATTTTCAATTGTTAAATGAATTTTAGCTAGTCACTGAATGGCTACGACGTAGCGCTACAGTCTTACATATTCGTATTTGTAGCTATAGTTTTGTCAAATGCGCATTGACATTTTAATGAGTGCCAAAACGGGCAACAGAAATACCTTTTACAATTTATAAATTTGTACAGACTTCGCAAGTGGAAGCCTAATTACCAATTATTCATCAAATTGGGACTGACCTGCCTCTTGAAAATGAGATAAGCTCAGATTATGCTTCTAACGATGGAAAATTCGGCCGTACGAATTTCACGAATTCAGTAATTGGTGCCATTGTGAGACTGAATTCCAGGCCCTTCGTGCATTCACAGGAAACTTGAAAGTAATAAACTTGTTCTTTCGATGAATTGCCTTATTCCGAAGTTAATCACGAGAGGGAAGGCGAGGCCTCGTTTGAAGAATGACCGGAGTTGCGCCGATTAATTTTCCTTCGATGCGATGCGATCCAAATCGCGCCTCCTCTGAATAACTTGCTGATGTTATTTTTATTAGTCCTTGATAAATAGACGGCAACTTTGCCGTTGTTTTTTCAATAAATAGACATTAGCCTTATTAAAACAAGGGTCGAGCGAGAAATTACAATGAGAAAATGCTTGGCCACGAGGCAAATAAGGAAAATCAAAGAAAGAATTAGTACAAAAATTAAGAGCTCTCACTTACATTTTTAAGAAACGAAAAATGTAAGTACCTATCGCTAAAACGTCAAAGTGTCTTTGAAGAGGGTACAGTTTTAATTTATTTTAATCGATTAACTTCTACAAGATTCTATTCTATAAAAGCTTTATATACCTACTAGCTTTTGTCCGCGACTTCGTCCGCGTGGAATTAGTTATTTGGGTAAGGTGCAGGGGCGCAATTTCGACTAATCGAAATATCTTCCATGTTTTACATTATTAACTAGAGTGCCATAATATATATGTCCAGATAGCGAAAAAAATGTGTAGTGTGTGTTGTGTGTGACTGTAGTTAATAATGTAAAACATGGAAGATATTTCGATTAGTTGACATTAACCCGCAGTTTGCCCCCTGCACCTTAGCTATTTTTTTATCTAATCTGCTTTTTGTTGTTTGGGTACCCATACAAAATTCCACCCCCCTTTTCACCCCCTAAACTTTACTGCCGAACATTCAGCGTGTGGTAGCCCTGGAATCGGGTCCAGCACAGTTTTGCAGGCGCCGAGAGAAGCGTGGGAAGTCACTCCAGGTGTTCCAGGTCTAGCAGAACTCAACCTGCCTACAGAAAACTTTACCTGCTGAATAAGTGTGTGGTAGCTCAGCGTCTCCCATCAGCAGCGTCTCGAGCAGACACTTGTCCAGCATCGTCCTGTAGGATGATGCGTGGAAAGTCTCCTCTAGGTGTTCCAGGTCTTGTAGAAGTCAACATATCATATGTCCTTCCCGGGACTCAAATTATCACTAACCAACCAAACCACCACCAACCAACCACCATCAACCAACCATCAACCAAACCAATCAACCAAAGTCACCAACCAACCAACCAACCAACCATCACCAACCAACCATCAACCAAACCAATCAACCAAATCCGACCAACCAACCAACCAATACAATTATATTTAAAAGAAACACTACGTCTTACATAATATACGGAACAAAACGCATACGTTTGCTATAGGATATGGGTCCTATCTGTAAATATCGTGCTGGCCTCAGCCTCTGCTTGTTATCTTGATTTGTTGTCCGCTCGTGGCTCCGTATAAAAATAACAGACACTCGGCCATATTTGTTACTGCGCGCCGAGCTCCAATGGCGTGTAGCGGCTCTATAACGATGCGTAACTCGGGTAACTACCGATATATCGTCTCGGATAAGGCTACGTGAACGTTTTTTGACGTGAAAAAGTCAATAAACTTGTTTTTTACAAGATAAGTACATACAAACTTAAGGCATGTTCACATTCGGCGACAGTCAACGGCAAACTATCACATTAGTTAGACTCGCTAGCAACGGATTGCTATCTGTTGTAGTATTTATTATACTCTTGTTAATGTAAGTGTTCTTTCTATTAAGGTACTGGACTCTGACGACTGCCTTAACGGAATCCATAAACAGAGGACCAAGTCGAAAATCGAAATTTATCGCTCGAATAGGCAAGAATGATAAAGAGATAGACAACGAAGTTTCGATTTTCCATTCCCGCGGCAGGTTTTCTGGTCTAATGTGAGCGCGCCTAATCTGGACGGACTAAAAATGTAGTTATGTAAATAGTAGGTTCCTAAATATATTACAGGCGTTCTGTGGATACGGACGTACAGTACGTATACCCGTGTAAAATATTTAAACCTTCCTTTTTTATTTTCTCACTGTAAATTAAGTCAATATGTCTGCTGTAAATAATGATAATCTTCCCAATGACTAATTGATAAAATGTACATTAGTTGCATATTTAAGATCACAGAACGTGCACGGTTAAAAACACATCTGCAGTTATGTGCACTACTAGCTTGTTATCTATTTGATCCAATACAGCTGATTTACAAGGTTAGCTTCAAACTAATCGGCTTGCAACAAAATCCCTTTCAGGATAATATGCATTAACTAAAGCCCCTGCATGTGTGACCGAATACTTCCAAGTTAATATACGGAGTAAGTTAGGTGAGTAACAAACGCCAGCAGTGACGTCACAGTGCCATACAGCCGACACGCATTTACAGGATTAAGCTTTGCATATTCCAAGGCTGCAACTATTCTCTTTGTTTACCAAGCTTTAGAAGCACCAGTGTAAACGCGACCTTATGATCCTGGCAAATTGTTCGCAATTGGAGAGTACATTACACTGGACTGTATTAGGCGTTAAAGTTTTGCATATTTGAGGCATTCACTGCAGTCAGGCCCGTTACATTACATATTCAGGCGAAACGATAAATTGCTAGGTAGCTCAAGACACTTGCTTACCGCAATTAGATTGTTAAGGTAGGTTTGCACGGATCCCTTTGTTTGACATAATTATTGAAAGTCATAATACTCATAATGTATTGTCAGATTATCATTAGTCATAATTCTGCAACCGTTAACTTTTCAGGATTTTCGTAAGGTTATCCTGTAGATAGTTTAGGTTAGGTTAGGTTTCTTTTATGGCAATCCTGAAAAGTTACGCGTTTCTGAGAAAAACCAAATTATGACTAACGAAAATGCGGACAAACAATACATTATGACTTAAAACTTTATGGGAAACAATAGAGACCCAAGGTTGCACCATCGCATCATCGAGAAACTGATTAAGGTAACCCGGTATACCGGGTTATTCCGATAGGTTTTTGGATGTGTTAAGAGAGTTCAAAACCCATTGACCAATAATTGGACCAATTTTTGGAAACGTATCGGTTTGTGTATCTCTATCACTCTTCCTTATCTTCTTCACTTACCGGGCACATCGCTTCCGAGGAACCAGTTTTCGTTTGAAAAATATCCCCTTCGTCGATGTCAAAAATATATTTGCTTAACCCGTAACTACCTACGTCCTATTTTTAGTTACCTCGTCGTTTATTGACCTTGAAGAAATATTTACAAAGCAAGTTTTCAATATTGACTACTTAGCTAGTATTAACAAATTTTCTTTTAACATTTAGTCAAAATTGCGTGAATCTCTATTTGGAACTATTAGGTAGGATTCTGTGGAACGCCTTTTATTATGAATATTTTATTCATATTAAAGAAACCCTGTGCTTAAATAATTGAAAGCTAATGATTTCGTTTTAAGGGTTTAAAGATTTGGAAAATAAAACGTAAAAAAATAAATTTAATGGGATCTTTTGCTTTCACCGATAAAGCTTCGAAACGCGCAAAAATTCTTCGAAGTTCTAAAGCTAATTATAATAAGATATTACTTATTATAATTCACCGAAACACTTTGTATTTTTTAATTTTAGTATCAACTAGTATTAAGATGCTGGTTATTAGTCCTCTTTTCAACTTTGAGTAATCCACGATATAGACTGACGGCTCGATTCGGAAAATGAATTAGATTTCTACTAGACTTCAAAAAGTTACGACATGGATAATTTAAAGATATTTTTAAGATAGATATGTAAAATTTGACGTTTCCGCGATTCTGGAGGTCCTCTTGAACGATTACGACAAGTTATGACTTAGATATCCAAGTCACATCTAGTCGATATCTAATGTAGAACTAGTTGATCTCTAAATCGTCTCAAGATCTTGTGATTATCTCGAAATCCGAATAGGCCTGTGAGACGACCGCTCAGTACCTAATTGTTGCTATGGCCAAAAAAACAATACAATTTTCCTAGACGTTCCCTGCAAACAGACGCGTTACGTATTCAGCCAAAACGATAAATAGCGTAGCAGCAGACACTAGCATGCTAAAGTTACTGAGTTTATTAAGATGTATAAAAGCTTGTTGTGCATTCACGAGCGAGCTCGTAAGCCAGACTGGTTACTGGTGGGAACGACGAAATCTATAGTCTACAGATTTTTACGACTTTATGTAGTAGACAGCGGGCTTAATGACTTTATAGATGTTTAACGAAGAGACTGAGACAGTTTATCTGTTGAGTAAAATAACTAGATCACGCCAGCTCCTAGTACAGCCTCATTTTTAGGGTTCCGTACCCAAAGGGTAAAACGGGACCCTATTACTAAGACTTCGCTGTCCGTCCGTCCGTCCGTCCGTCCGTCCGTCCGTCCGTCCGTCTGTCACCAGGCTGTATCTCACGAACCGTGATAGCTAGACAGTTGAAATTTTCACAGATGATGTATTTCTGTTGCCGCTATAACAACAAATACTAAAAACAGAATAAAATAAAGATTTAAATGGGGCTCCCATACAACAAACGTGATTTTTGACCAAAGTTAAGCAACGTCGGGAGTGGTCAGTATTTGGATGGGTGACCGTTTTTTTTTTTGCTTTTTTTTTGTTTTTTTTTTTGCATTATGGTACGGAACCCTTCGTGCGCGAGTCCGACTCGCACTTGCCCGGTTTTTTTTGCATTATGACCCATTTTGTACCTTGTCTGAGTGACAATAGTTTGAGGTCTATAGCGACTTTCATATTGATTGTCACTGTGACAAGGTACGAAATGGGTCATAATATATTATTCGTACTTTCGACCGTACAAAAGAAAGGAACTACCGGAAATGTGATACCAGCCAATGGTGTCATAAATCTCATAATGGATCATACCAAAAATCATCCGAAGTAGAGGAGAAGTTGTTGTTGCGTATAATAGCCTCTTTCTGACCTATTCTTTTTATCTATTAAACCTATTAACAAAAGCTTAAACTTAGTCGAGAGACAAAATCTTCTAAAACTTTTAAACCATACAACAACAGGTGTTAATTAATTAAAACCAAATCTTCGTTCCACGGTACTAGTAACTATGAAGTTAACGAAAGCGCTTAAAAGATTAGGCCCCGCATGAGAACAAAAGCGAGCATTACGCGCAAATGGTCGATAAAAGAAGCCATTAAAGTTTTTGCGGTCACCGTCGTCCGCCGACATTGTCGCGCGACCGTTTTTACAACCGAGCTCTATTTTTTAGCGACATGAACTAGACTTTACGGCATTTTATCGCAACATTTGCGCAGTTAGTTGTGCGTGGCCATGGAGGGATAGTTATGTTATGTCTACTCTACTGTAACAGTAGTACAAATTACACTTGCAATAAAAAAGTACGCTTTTCACCTTAATCTTTGATCCACTACTAAGACTTCATAAGCAGCTACGAATAAAATAAAATAGTCATTACGTGTAGATACATAATTAATCAAATCAGGCCAAATTGCGGAATTCCAGGCGTAACCACACTAATAATTGCTTACAAGCAGTTAAGTTATAAGAATCTGCAAAGTACTTAACTACCGTAATAATACATGAATCATACCTACATAAATACCTAATAATCACTTCAACGATATGAATTAATACGGCTTAATATATGTCGTAAAGAAGTTTTTTAGATAAGTACAAATTTAATTATATTTGCCTTGCCTTCTCATGCCCGAAGTTAGATAATTAAATAGAAAACTTTAAGCACTTAGGTACGCTTTTATGCAAGCAAATCTCTTTAAAAGCACAATAAAATAAATGCAGTTTTACACTTTGCAGCGGATTATGTGCTAACTTTCTATTTCCGCCGCGATTTCATTCCGGTCGGTAAGTAAATGTTATAAAAATGTGCAGCGCGGACCATTTTGCCGACTGAAAATCGGCAACGTACCTTTACAAACCCATGTCTTGCGTTAACGAAGATTTGGATTAAATACGACCTTTATGGAGCGAGACAAAAGATTTCTTTTCCAATCAAATGATCAGGTAAGATGCAACTTTGATAAAATAAACAGTTTGAATTCAACAGAATCAGTATTCTCGGAACTACTTTTAATTAAACTGAGCGCTCTTACCTGTGCTTTCAAACTCCTTAAGAGATTTCACGATAAACTCTTGATTGTACAATACCTAGGTAAGTACTTCCTGTTTACAAATGGAGTAAATGCTTTGTTAAACGTAATAAATTATTTGAACAGATAAATAACTTCATAGTTTCCTATCTTTGAATAAGCTTTTGAATAATGAAGATTAACTGAACCATACATTTGTACAATATCTCTTATGAAATCATACGTCTATCTTACATAGGGCAAACTGAAAGTGCTTATAAAATGCTACTTAGACATCAAGTCACAAAAAGTCGCATTTAGTTTATGAAAATATAACTATAAATTTCCCACAACCCCACATTAAAAAAAGGAAAAATATATTAACATTTAACAAAATATAACTCTTCACATTTTTTACAAGCTTTTATTTAGTTTCACCTGACCGTTGTCTGTCTGTGTGTAATCAAATCTTGCAAGTTAAATTTGATCCACTTCCCGGTTTCCGATCGAGCTGAAATTTTGCATACATACGTAAGTCGGGTGACAATGCAATATTATGGTGTCATCGAGCCGATCTGATGATGGAGACCGGAGGTGGCCATAGGAACTCTGTGATAAAACAACGAAACCTAATTGTGTTTGGGGTATTTAGAATTGTCTCGATGAGTATTAGTTGCCTGTGGAAAACAAAAACAGTCGGCGATAAAAGCTTGTACCAAAAATGAATTTTTGCCAAAAACTTATTTTGAAGTACAAGTCATTCAGCGATCTGTATTTCAGGATCGTTGGCAATTTGAAAATTTTATGTGAAGCGTTTTGTCACAAACATATTTTGGGTCATAATTTTATACGATTTCCTTTGTGGGCTCAGCCAACAACAGAGTAGTTAACAAGAGTCTTCAGTTATATTTTTATAATAAAGCAAAGTTCTCGTATTTATTTACACTTTCCAATTTAATCGCTTTTATAATAATTTAACTGATGATCATAGAGAAGCATTACATACAAAATAACAACAACAGTTGTGTGGTTAATTAAAAAGACCCGACTAAAAGTTGCATATCACCAGATTCTGATACCACTCAGTATTTTTATAACACTACAAAAAATTGCAAGAATATTTATGCGTAAAAAATATTTTTTAATTGATCGGTAGTTACCTCATGAATTTCATACAAAACCTCTGAGAACCCAAAACTGCCATACAAAGAAGGCTTTGGGAGAATGAGCCTACACGTCAGAGTCTATACGTCAAAATGAGTGTACACGTCATCAGCCAGCGTATTATGGACAGCTTTATCCATCTTTGTCCACGTTATAAAATGATTGTCACTTTTTAACACCACGGGATAGACAGTGACGGACACCGTTTTATCACGCTGTCACGAAGACAAGAACGACCATCATATCCGTACAGAAAGAGTTAAAGCAAGCAAGAGTGAATGCCTAATTACTACAGTTTTCTCTAATCCATAAACCTTTTTTTTTCAGTTTGCCGCCGTATAACCTTTTCATTGACACGTTCTTGTGATAAATCAATGTTCACTCGAAGTTGGAAAGAATCGGAAAAGTCGATGTCAATAAATAATCCATCAAACTCATATATACGCTGAATAATGTGTCTAGATTGATGTAGGCATGTAGTAGTTCTTTTGCGCAGCAAATATAATTCTTTGTACCTCATGCCATTTGCAGTACCCAACTTTGAGGCAGTGCCAATTTTATTACATTTATTACACTCTGTAGAACAAATAATATGCGATATTCCGTGCCTGCAATCAGTGACTATTTAGGTACCTACTAATTTAATTTATGTTACTGGCACTAAATGGTTAGAAATTTGGATGTTGAAGTATAAGATAATGAAACTTGAATAAATTATGTCTCCAATGGTTCATAAATCAAATATATATCACAGTTTTTACTCGAGATACTAGCGTTAGAAAATGGAGTGATCCGGTGTCAACCATCTTACCCTACTTATAAGGTATTTCTAGTACAAAATGGATTTCTTGGCACAATGCGTAGGGGTTCTAAAAATTTGTAATTTTATAGTTAGGTATTAAATTGACTCATTAAACATGCAATTATCGGAATAGAAATTTCATGAGTTTACTGTAAGAATATATTTCTGTAGCGTAAAATCTATACTTTATTTCTAAGTCTAATAAATAAAATCTTATACTTGTCATTTTAATTTTATCAAAATGTATCGAATCTACACATTGTAAGTAATATCTTACATGATAAGACCGTAAGAGTAATATTGATATTTTTTCTAAAAATCTGTGTACTGCGGCGCAAATGTATGCGCCGTCGGAAATCAATCACAAACCGCGTTACAGAAAACATATTTGGCGGAAACAGGATTTGTTAGCTGCCAATACGGCCCGTCGTTTATTGTAATTTGTTCAGATCCGCTTTATAAGGGCGGGATTGCTTCGAAAGAGGATAGAATTTATTCGTGTCGCTACGAAAAAGCGTGGTGGTTCGGTATTGATATTCAAGATCATAATACCTGGAGGGTATGCTAATAATTGTACCTCTAACATGGGAAAATCGATAAAGTCAGTTAGTGTCCAGCTTGCGATTTACTTAATATTTCCATTGGCGCAGTCGGTAGGCTCTGAACCAACCCATGAGTAACCGGTGGCAAAGCAAAAAATATTTCAACTAGCCTGATAATGTGTAAATATTTTATAAGCGTGATAAAAATCCTTTCATTCAAGAAATAAGTATCTAATCGGAAAGCTGAACGCTTAGAGCATTTAGTAACTGGAGATGTTATCGCTGTCATTTTATTTACGAAACAGTCTGCCGATTTGCGGGGGAGGGGACGTCAAATGTATTGCTATTTCTACATGATTTGTACGTAACGTACAAATAGCCATGTCAGTCCATACAAAAGTTTGCACAATTGTGCAAGTTTTTCGGCTGAGGCCGGGGTAAGCCCTTAAAGGCGACTCCAGTTATTAAATGCTGTATGGCTGAACGTAAGTTAGAAATGTGGTTTTTTGGAAGAATTTTTTTAATCTTTTTATACTTCTTTTCTTTCTAGAAGTATCTAATCAGTAAACCTTAACAAGAATTCTAAGTATTGTTTTATTTTTAATGTATCAGTATTTTAATTGTCAATAGCGCAAAATTTGAAAGTAGGGAAAAATCACTTTAACATTTGTTTTCACAAAATTTTCATAACATATATAGATACATCTCTGTAAGTTCGGTCCTCTGTGGCTTGGTGACCTGGTGTTTCCCGAAGCGTTTAATTACCTATTAGCAGCGACAGAGGCTGGAGGCGCTTTCATCGAGGCTTACTACTAATTAAACTGCATTGTAGCCGACGCCGACGTCGGATAGACTCGTTGGTAATCGATTTACGCCGAGACCTCATACACTTACGTGCCGTGCTGTGTTCTAAACGACGTCGTCCGGCTCACGGTCAACTAATTCTTCGTTTTCTGTACTAAGGGCCCACCGCGAATCACGTTCGACATGTTGTCACCCTGTCACACTTACGTATGAATTTATAAGTGCGACAGAGAGGCAACACGTCGAACGTGGTTCGCGGTAGGCCCTCTGATGCGAACCACAACTGTGCTTTCACTAAGAATTATTTACAGTAACCAAGTTACACTAGATATTTTTATAAGCAAACGAAAAAAGGTCGAGTAACTAGACAAACAATATACATAATATACATATTATCGTCTAATATTTAGTAACGAACGACTCACTGACTCATCCGATCATATATTATACCTATACGTAGTTATTTCCTTTAAAGCCTCCTTTCTACGGAGTGATTATTCGAAAGGCGATAAAAGCCTGACAAGCGGCGCATAAAATGACCGAGGTTTGCAATAGCCCATAAAAAGTCATTAAACCGCCGGAGCTTTACGGCTGTGACAATGTTAGGTCCCTTGTGTGGAACCTAGATACCTAAGTATTGTAGTTTGTTTTACATGCACTTAGGGAAACTTTACCTGTGACAAAGAATAGTAAAATTTGGGTAAAAATATGACGAGTCTGCAATGTAGTGTGTTTCTTATGAAAATGTAATTTTACGTGTAAATTTAGAATTAAAGTTGCTTCACTTGTGTTTCGTTTATTAAGTATTAAGCGGTGTCCCGATTACGTGTAATTAAGTAAGTGATCTAATTTATATTAGTAATTGCGTAATTTTATGTCTACCAAATATTGTTTTTTTTTTTTTTTTTTTTTTAACTTACGGTTATTAAGGATTGAATTATATATAATTACAAACAATTATATTCAACATGCAGTGGCATGTAATGACATTATCAAAATGACTCCCGCTTCATTAGGAAAAGTGCGAATGGGCCGAACTGTGCATGTGAACTATGTTTTTGAGCATAACCCATATAAGGGAACAGACTAAACAAAATTATTCCCTATAGAACCACCTATTTAATAGGTATTTATACAACCACAAAATAGAATCACGTTTACAACCGTAGATAATATAGTTATTATCCACCATGAAGTGGCTTTTAACTGCATGTAGGATTTCCTATCACCATAAACTGATTTCATTATACCTAGCTACTTACACGACCATGATATTGCGTGGCTAAATAGTCATTTCGCTTTAATAAGATTGTAAATTATTCAATAGCACTTTACCTTATTTAAAAGAAGATGGGTAATAAGGGTAAAGACCCGCATACTCAGTTTCTTCGGTCACGTCTCAAGGCGAAACAATGACTCCATATAGCGTCTAGTGGTGCAGGGTAGGTAGAACAAACGTAACAAGACCGCGTAAAAGGCCACCTATGCGATGGACTGACCAAATTAAATCTGCCATGGAAAGACCCCTGAACGCATTTGCCAGAATGACCTCCAACCGCGGAAAATGGCGAGAAATCGTACGGCAAGCAACATCTGTGCCTGATGTCAGCAGTTGACCACGACACTCTGCAAAGAGTATAACGACAAAGAAGAAGAAGAAGAATAAGGATGCGAAAATAATTTTCTTAACTTCTGTGTGATGTTTTCTCAGATAGCACACTTTTATACTAGTCGGCTTGTTTTCTCATTTTCGTGTTTGGTGTACGATTTAAATGTCACCCTGATTGTAGGCAAGGTAAATACTAAATTTCAAAAAATATTAAATACTAAATTGAGGGTTTTCAAAATTTTATAATGTGTATAAAAGTACAAGTAATTGATGTACATCTACGCAAATAAATATAATGTGTGCCGGCATTTTCTACCTTATTTGCCATAGAACAGATTTTGAGCGTTAGTTAACCCTCCAAGCTTGTTATATTTGTATGGTTACAGCCCAATCCACACCGCCAACGCGTGAGTCGGCCGTCTGTATGATAATGTAATGGGAAATCTTCGGCCCACTGTGCGCCCCCATGTGTTACATACAGTTTTATTGGAAATTATTATGCTTATTAAACCGCTTCATGTGTGATCACATTGCGTGCTCGTGACATAGCTCGGAAACATTTTATGCTAGAAAGATTATTCGGAATGAGTAAAATGGTCAGATGAATTGGTACATCCATATGATGATTTAGCAATACATGAGTAGGTACCTACATGTTTGCCTATATATAAAGTACTAGCTTCTAACCGCACCTTCATCTGCATGAAGTTATGATGATGATTGATAAAAACTGCCCTATGTCCTTCTTCGGGCCTCAAACTGTCTCTTTACCTAATATTATCTTAATCGGTTCAGCGGTTTATTAGTCATCATCAAGTAGTAAAAAACAAACATGATATTGCAGAGATATGAAATAAATAGGCTTCGAATTTAACAAAATAATAAAAAGGTTAAAACAACGTACGTATACGTTGACTCATAAATCTCAGATCTTTTTACCTTTTACCTTTAAGCACACACTCGCATTGAACTAGGTCAAGTTAAGAGTCCTCGTGTGACATGTTTAAGTTGGCCATTTCTTTTCCTCTCTATAAGTATTCATTACGACAATGTGAAGGTAGACTTTTATATTTTTGCAATCTGAATCTTTGAAAACGTCATATACGACAAAAACAAAAAAAAAACACGTAAAAGCTCAACCACGCCGAATTTGACGAGAAAGGAAAAATCATTCTCTTTTTAAGAAAATTTACATAACCGTTATCGATTTTCTTAGTTGTTATAGTTAACAGTATGGTAGTATAGCGAAAACAGATAACTTGTATATTTTTAGCTTTTTACTCGATATACCATAAAATTACATCTACCTTAATCCCGACGTCCTTTTAAAAGAACAATGTATAGGTAAATTTAGGTAATGATTTGGCTACAAAATAAACAAAATTTTAACACCAAAAATCTTACCATAATTCACATACTGATAACCTTTACGGCCACACTTTCATCGCGCCATTGAACCGGGTTAAGAGTCCTCACTATGACATATTTAAGTTGGCCATTTTTCTCTCCCCATATTGAAGACGTTAATGCCCCGTCAGATTTCCGGGGAGCAACCGACGGAGCGCGGCATCCGGCCCGCCAGCTTGTTTGCTACCATGGTATAATAATATACTCCGCCTGGTACTCTATTCCGAGATTCGCGTATGACCTAACTGACACGGGCCTACGTCATCATGCTGTTTAATTAACGAATAATTAAAAATGACGTGTTATTGTAAAATTTAAGATAAAATACATATAAATGAAAATGATAATATTATAAAGAAATATTTTAACTTATTAACCATAGGTATAATGTACCCATGTAACATGTTATGTTGAAATAAAGTGGCAATGTTATTTTGACGTAGGCCCGTGTCACTCTGGGAATAGAAGACCATGTTTTATTAGACCATGTTTGCTACTACCTATAACAAGCGCACACATTTCGCGCTATCCATATGCCTGTACTTTACGTACTTAAAGGTGAGACTCTATTATATATCTTGTATGTATCTAGAAAATCTAGTTGTGACTATTTTTTATTTTAAATTTATTTTACAAGACTGGGTCTATATTTTTTTTTCTTAGAGCATTTAGTAACTGGAGATGTCATCGCCGGTATTTTCTTTACGAAACAGTCTGCATATTTTTGCGGGGGAGGGGACGTCAAATATATTGCTATTTCTACATGATTTGTACGTAACGTACAAATAGCCATGTCAGTCCATACAAAAGTTTGTATAATTGTGCAAGTTTTTAGGCAGAGGGGTAAGCTATTAATAATGGCCACTCCAGTTATTAAATGCTCTAAGATTCAAACTCGTGACCTTTCGGAATATTAGTCAGATTGCTCTAACCAAATGAGTTATCCAAATTTATACCTACCAATGTGAATTTTTTCATTCCTTTTTTTTGTTTACACACCTTAGGACGGTACATAGACGTATCTGTTTGGTACATATACTCACTTAAAAAAATAAAATATTATATATTGAGTAAGTACCTAATGAATTTTTTTTTAAATATTTAGTTTAAAATGAGAGCTACGAATGTGTTTTAATAAACGAATATAAATAAAATACTGTACCTATCAAGTTTTGATATATGGGGAACAATTGCACAAAATGGAGCGTCAAATTTTGTATCAAAACGACAGCGATATCGCGAGCATAAACTACTCGTACTCAAGTACTTAACAACTTTAGCGCCTTACATCATTCCGTATACGTAAGACTGTGTTTATTTGCCTTACTGATCATACTTGTTGGTGCTGCACGTTTCCAGCTACTTGGCTTGAGGCTGAATTTGTCTGGCTTGACGTGCGCTGAATTTTCGAAATAGGCACAATTTAGGAATACATAATATATTGTATATATAACCATAGGAAAAAATATATAACCATTATACCGGGTGATGTTTTTAGGCAATTCAAGATATACTTTTTATTATACTTTTTTTTTGGTCTGGCTTAGTGGATAGTGACCCTGGCCTGCGAAGCGGATGGTCCTGGGTTCGAATCCCAGTAAGGGCATTTATTTGTGTGATGAACACTAATATTTGTTCCTGAGTCATGGGTGTTTTCTATGTAGATGTCGAATACCGATGGTCTCAAAGGCGGTGGGCGCGTGGGGGTAGTACGATAATGTATATTACTTCACAGCTAAACCAGTATGCTACCATTGCTACCAGTGCATGAAATAAACATTAGGACTCGTTAACCATACTAGTGCCTACTATACTTCAGAACTAACTGATGAAAAGAACTAATTGCTCTTAGAATGTTGACTAGTTAAATTGAAAATGAAAAGATCACATGAAACCGTTCAAATCTTTATTCAAGTCAAGTTAGGCCGGCTCCAACCCTACGCCTCTGACATGAGAAGATTTAGCCCTATATGGGACCGGCAACAAACTCAGAGGGACAAATCTTTTCAAAACAACACAAACACATCCTTTCTTTATTTCACAAAAGTAAGCTTCTAATGAAACATAGGAAATCAAAATAACACTTGAAATAAAACACTTAGCTAAATGTTTAAAGAACGCGGGATTCTATAAGCTATCAGAATAATCCTTCAGGTATAAGCCTTCAGGAACGCGGCGAGTTAGGCACGAGGTTGGCTAACGAGTACGTCCGATCTCTAGCGCGGTCCGATCAAGAAGAACTACCAGCGGCGGAGCCACACTGCTCCCGCCTCCAAGTCAAGTTGGCAAACCTGCTCGACCAGTCTACCAACATAACAAAAATGCCAACTCGTGCTTACGCTCACCCAAGAGAAAGAAACCTCTTGACGTTCCAAAGCCTCTACCTGTCATTTTAGTTCAACAACACGCCAATAGGTGGCGTTATTCTCTACGCAACTTTATTTCAACAATGCGCCAATAGATGGCGTTACTCTCTACGCAACTTTATTTATTTCGTTACAACCAAATAATACGTAGCTCAACATTGCGATTCGATAATCGATTTTATACAGGCGTCTAAAATAATGAACTATAACGCTGCAATACGTCTTTCTGGTGTCAGGGTCCGACATATATAAGTATGTATTTATCTATATAAGTATGTATATCGTCGCTTAGCACCCATAGTACTTTGCTTAGTTTGGGGCTAGGTTGATCTGTGTAAGATGTCCCCTAATATTTATTTAATATTTATTTATTTTATAGCAGCACTCTGAAATCGCAAAAAATTTAACACGATTGCGAATTGCGATTTCAGGGATGCTCTCATAACAAAAGCTGCTCACAGTAATGAGTACAGTCGAGTATATCTTGTATTAGGTATATATGTCTATGAAATTTCACCCCGCATAGAAGATATCTACACAATAAATGTATAATATTTCGACGTAGTTATCTAAATAACGGCTACCAATATAGGTACTTATTCGAAATAAATTTAAACATATTTGCTTGTAGTTGACGAGGTGTAATTAATTACATACTCGTAGTTAAAGCGGAAAAAATACCCATAGCTAAACGGAAATAGGAGGACGCTAGAAAGAAAATAAGTTGTTCGTTTCAGCCTTAATGCCTTTGGAAAGGTAGCTACGTTGTTTGTGTAGTTTGTACATTTTGGTATTCATTTAAATTAATAAATGTTTCAACAGGCGTTTATTAACGCAGCGTACTAAGTAGGCGAACAACACGCGAACGCGAAGCGAAGCGGCGCGAGGTAAATCAATCCTTTGATACCTATATAGAAGTGTCCTACGTGGGCGATCTCGTTGCGAACCCGAACGCCTTGGGCCCGCCGCGCCGCGTTGCGTCGCGTTCGCGAGTTTTTCGCTTACGTAAGACGCAGCGTTAATTGTGTCTGTAATTTTAGTATAACAGCACACTAACGATGGTGTTGTTTCAGGTCACGTAATAATGGAGACCACTTTGCCGTATTTGCGCAAACACGACACCGCAACTTTTTTTGTGTTCCTTAAGGCAAATGATGTAACACGACTTTGATTTGAACTGTACCAACTTTGCTGACTGAACATTCTTACATTGTTAAATAAACAATCGTTATCAAAACCGTAGGCATCCGCTTAAACAAAACTCACACTTCGAGGTAAATCTTATCGTGATCTTGATTATTTTGAGTAACGGCAACAGGCGAATGAAAATGCTTATCCAAGCCGTTTCCATTCTCGACTCCCGAGGGAACCCTAATTAATGGTAACATGATTTAAATTTTGCGAGGTAGACAGCGCAGTGGTAAACTACACAGATTCCTCCAGAAGGTCTGTTTCATTGTAGGAACAAAGATGTTTGTAACAATTGGTAATTTAATTTAAATAATTTTCATATTTACTGGTAACATTTGGATGCGAGATGCGAGTAGACTTATTAACTTCACAAGTTCACACCAATAACACTACCTACCACCGGAGTAAATCTCAATACCATACTACAGTCATAATTGAATAAATGGGCTTATAATAGTTCTTTAAACTCGTGCCATAACTACATATGGGCTATCATATATATAAAATTGAAAAACCAGAACGGGATAAAAAACGAGGGAAGAAGCGAGATGGCGCCTTACAAATTTCTAAAAAAGTTTTTGACACGTTTCTCAAATACGACGCACGTATGATAAGAAAAAACTGTTCTAATCTATTATCTAAGTATGAGAATATAACTAGAGCATAAAAACTATCGCTTTCGATGCGTATTTAATTTACAATAAGCAAAATAAATTTTCATAACATTCTTCATTTTTCGACTATCGGCTATTTTCGGAAACTCTCGGTTGGTTTCGTTTCGAACTTCAAATAACCAAAATTATTTTTGTTATGTTTGTATGCAGTGATTTCGGCCTTTTTTACTCGGAAGTAAAATAAAAAGTGCTGTCAACCTCAACCTTTTACCTTAGTTTATGCCCATACGAGTGACATGCCATATAATGACTGATAATGACTTATCCATATCAATAGTAATTTGTATTTTGTTGTTTTAAATTTCTTTTTGAGTTATGTTATTCAGATTTACTTTCACAGCTTCGGCAAACAAATTCGTCCGGGGACCGGGCTGCCGAGATGGGCCAAAAATACAAAGTTGATAGCAAGTTATAATGTAGGTAGATAAAATTTAAGTGCATGTTCAGATATTTTTGAGCGAAACGACCTGGTGAAAATAAGCAAACGTACAGTCAGCAGTCGGCCAAATATCGTAATATAACTCTGTTGCTATAGAAATAAGGATGTGTTCCGATATACTGGCGGAATACTGAGAGACAAAAGTGGCTAAGCTTACATTGGCTCGGACATTTAGAGAGAATGGAAGAGGATCGTGCCGTGACGAGAGCGTACTTGGGACAACGAAATGGGAGACGCCCAATTGGACGTCATAGGTACCTACCGCTGGAACGACGTAGTTGCTCGAGATCTGCTTATCCTCGGCCATGGGGACTGGCGAGAGCTATCGCAAGACCGAGAAACATGGTGTGTTTTGTTTTGTCTTTTCTCGGAGGCCAGGCCCTATATCTGTTTTTTTTCGATATAATAAAGTTTTTTTTAATAAAACAATGATGGTGGCAAACAGGAATACGGCCCGCCCGATGGTAAGCGGTAACCGTAGCCCATGGATGCCTGTGACGTCAGCAACAGTGATGTTTTACAATTGTCGCACCTGTCACCGTGGTGAAATTGGAGCCAGGATTCACATAACCGTAGTAAGTAATGTTAGTATTCAGAAAGGGAAATGGGGAGTACGTACGTTTGTACCAAAAGGCGATGGCGGTGGTCGTCCATATTCGTCTTAAGGCGGAAATTAATCTAATGAACGTTTTTACAATTAGGCTTATAAAAATAAATAATAATTTTATGTTGAAACGAGTTTTAAATAAATAACTACGTAGATGAAAAAGTATAATTTTGCCTTTTATCAAATCACATAATTTTTTTCAGATATTTTGCGTATTAAGTTATCCAAATAACGGGTACAAATAAGAAATCCCTATCACCGTTATGAACCCTGGGGGCTATTCATAAATTACGTCATTTCAAATCGGATGATGGTAGCATGACGAAGGAGGAAACGGGTCATTCGAAGCATGATTTTTGGATGATTTTAGGAGGGGGGAGGGGGGGGGGGGGTCAAAAATTTATTTAATTTACTCGAGCGGAGCTGCGGGCCCGTCTAGTTATATATGAAAAGGGACCTTATTGTCGATGGCGCTTACTCCGCACAGCATCGCGCGGCATTGTATTTCTATCGGAGTATCGTTAATAATGGCGTAAGCGCCATCGACAATAAGGTCCCTTTTTATAGATAACGTCACATATAGGCATTTACTGTAGCTACTCTTTGACGTATGTATATTCCCTAATCGGTACCATGAGTCACAATCACAACAGACGCGTTTTAATTTGTCCGATTGGAACGTCTCGAATACTTTAACTCGCTACCTATAACCTAGTTTTACAATCTTGCAAAATAGGGAATTAGGTATTATGATAAGTATGACCCTTCTGCTGCAGATCTGCAAGCAGAGTCGTAAATAAATATAGGTACTACTTATTTGTTTTATTTTTCCTCAGGTTAGGAGAAGGTCAACCGCAACAATGGAGGGATCCATTATTAAAACTTGCCTATATGAAAAGTCAACCCAGTAGATAGATTATAGACTAACTACTGTAAGTACATTATCATTATGACACAGTGTTTTGCAACAAAGAGTCTACCGCCACGACCTATGCTATTCAACGGGCTACGATTTACATAAAATAATGAAACCGGAAGCAGGTGAATAAAGGCGGAGTCGTTAACTGCTTTAGAAAGTGAAATAAAGTCATTTATGTTGTGTAGGTACCTAAGTTTAACAACGGATCAATCTGTTACCTCAAATTATCGAATTAAGTTAATGAGAATTACTTTCAAATTTCCATAGTGAAAAGAGTTACATTCTTTTTTCTTAGCTAAACTTCTTTGTAGAATACTTTAAAACTTTTGGGTGAATGTGATTGATGATGAAATATGCTGTTAATGTTAAATAACAAGGGCTGGTTCGATTCGGGTCCGGTCTGTCAGATCAGTATCATATCGGAATGAGATCAAATAACTGAAACTCGAATCGGCTTGTAAGATTACACTATCTATCTAATATATTTAATCAATGCAAAATATAACATGGTCTTAGCGAAAAAAGCAAAAAAAAATGCCCCTTTTGCAATTTTCTTTGAATTGTCAGACGGTAAAATATAGTTATTTTATAATGAGGTTATACCGATGGCAGTTCAAGCCATTGTTTACTTTATTCACGGAAAATTGCGGGGTTTGCAGGTTTTCTGTACACAATCTCATAATATAACAAGGGATAACCTGGTATTATACTTAAGGCGTTGGATGCAAATTCTACATGTGTTCATAGTTATTACGTATTAATTTATTAGTGAAATGGCCAGGTTAATGAAATAAATCAATTTTAAACTGCATAAAGCATCCAAAAAAGTTGAAATGGGTACAATATTTCATGTTTTTATGTCTCGCCTATACATTGTATAACTTTTGATGAGTCTCTCGCTCAATGTAGGTAGCTACATTGGTTACTGAGATGTGTCCAATCGTACGCGGTGCCTAAGTGCACTTCACCTAATTCGAGAACGTCCCAGTCCTTGTATATTTGCCTGTATCCGAGACATCTTCATACACAGGCATGTAAGCCGCTCTCGGCACGTTGGTCTCGAACGTCACGTTCGTACGATAAATTGATTTGGTACCAGATGTGCACGGCTCTCACGACACGACCAAATATTTCACTAACACTTTTTCTCTACATTATTATTTTCAGTACGCAGTGTGAGGAAAAAGATTTGCTCCTGTACATGTGGATTTATGTCGGAGAGTTGTCAAAGATAATGTTGGAGGCGTTTCAAGCAACAGTGAAGACGGTAGTTCTAAAAAAAGAAATAGCAATGAAATATTTTGGTTCTGGTCTCGGTGGCTGTTACCTCGTAAGCCCCCCGGTACTTACGACATATTAAATATTTGCAACGGATAAGTATTAGAATTTGACTGTAGATTAAATGGGACAGTATACATAATGAAAAGTCACGTGTGAGGTGTTAAGTGAGGTGTTCACGATAATCTTTAAATACAAATTGATAGAGCATTTGATGTGATGAATGTGATGATCATTGTGAATAGCTGACCCGCTTAGTATGTTTAATTTTATAAGTGCGTTGTTTTAGAATAAAGAGTTTTCATAAGGAAAATTCTACCCAGGTTTGATGGAATAACTATTCAAATAGTAGAGATAATCATACTTTGAAAACTTTCTCGAGTTTAGTTATTACTTGGAAAGGCGAAGCCCTCTATGCCACGCTCATCAAAAGTTACATAGTTTGTTAGACAATCGTTTCCATCGTTATTTCGTATGATTTGGCATGGCTACGCATTTGTAAAACAGCGCTTGTAACGAACAGGCTTCATTGCTAAGTTCATAAAAGTGAAGAGCCCTGTAAAATGAGAGTTTAAACCACTAATTTCTAGGTATCTTCTAGGGTACTTATATGATAAGGGATACCTAATTACCTACTGAAAACAATCGCTCTAGTGAAGTGTTAACTTCTGAAAAATTATAATTTTTACGTCAGCTTGTACCAAAAATGAAATGTTTGCTAATAACTTATTATTCAAGGTTTTTCGGTTGTTTATAACTTTAATAAATAGTAACCGGTCTAGGCTAGGCTTAAGCTTGAAATAGAAAACAAATTCCAATATTTTCTGAAAATAATTTAATTTGTTCTAATAATTCTAATAGTACTTACCGCTCTAGGGTCGACATAATATGCGGATATTACTTTGTAAAAATGTGTACCTACGCGATATAAAATTGACCGAAAATTCAAATCTGCTTTCTTGCCTCAGTTAAAGTATTACGGCTTGATTCGGAAAATGAATTATATTTCAACTAGACTTCAACAAGTTACGATACGGATAATTTAAAGATATTTGTAAGATAGATATGTCAAATTTGACGTTTCCGCGATTTCGGAGGTCCTCTTGAACGATTTCGACAAGTTATGACTTAGATATCCAAGTCACATCTAGTCGATATCTAATGTGCCTAGATTTAGTTGATCTCTAAATCGTCTCAAGATCTTGTGATTATCTCGAAATCCGAATAGGCCTATTAGTCTCAGGTTTGAATTAATAAGTCAAATAGTAGCTTGTAATAATAAAATGATAGTACCTGCATCGCAATAACCAGCTTTAGGTAGACCTATCCGGCGTAATGGACGTTGTCAGCCTAGATTTTCTGGAAATGGAGCCCCGGAGCAATACCTATGAAACGATCTTGAAATGGGCGAATATTACATTTAGTTCAATATAGGGTTTTATTTAGTTGACCGTACCTAAAAATATCTGTAAACAAGCTGCTTTCATTCCTTATCTTATTTATCTTTTACTTTAAAACACGAATTCCCAAGAGTTTGGAACACAGCGTTGGACTGTTACAAATAGAGAAATTCCAACCGCTTTAATGATGTGTCCTCGAGTCCGGACAAATTGGCTGAGACTGGTCAGTGGAAGTTTTAAATTCAATAGTGTTATCTGTGTGTGGAGGAGCAATTCGTCAACGTCTCCGTGTAATTCCCCCTCAATGAGTTGAGCCCGAGGGTTGTCGCGCCATCCATCAAGAGGAGTGCTCGATCGCCGGCGACGTATCTGCTAACTCATCCGCTCAAACTATCTAAGTTGTTGAGGCCTTATTCATTTAATTTAGAGCCTGATGAATATTTTATGGGATAGTTATGTTAGTTAGCATAAATAGTCCTTCAGGCCCCCTGTCAATCTTTAATGCAATAAGTAACTTTATGACTATTTAATATTTATTTATCAAACGTTCTTCTTCTTCCTCGCGTTATCCCGGCATTTTGCCATGGCTCATGGGAGCCTGAGGTCCGCTTGACAACTAATCCCAAGAATCAAACGTTAAGGTTCAAATTTGTTTTTAGTTAAATTTAAAAGTTACCTAATTTATATAACAAAGTAACACATACAGCTAGACACACTACATATCTATTTAAATACTTTACAGGTAACTAAGCTTCTGCCCACAACTTCGTCTGCGTGGCGTCTGATGATGATGATTGATAAAACTATCCTATATATTAGGGATACCTCAGTTCTGGGCCTAGCCATGATGGCAATCGTTAATAGAAAACGCCAATGGAAATATAAATGATGTATGAAAACATTCACGTGACTTTTCGTAGCATATCTGCCATGCCGATACATTTTTAGGGTTCCGTACCTAAAAAGGAAAAAACGGAACCCTTATAGGATCACTCGTGCGTCTGTCTGTCTGTCCGTCTGTCACAGCCTATTTTCTCGAAAACTACTGGACCAATTAAGTTGAAATTTGGTACACATATGTAAATTAGTGACCCAAAGATGGACATGTTTTTCTTATATTTTAAAATACATAGGTTCAAAGTTATTTAAAAAAATAGCCAAAAATTACCATGCCCCCCCCCCTTTATCTCCGAAACTACTGGGTCTAAAATTTTGAAAAAAATACACAAAATAGTTCTTTACCTATAGATGACAGGAAAACCTATTAGAAATGTGCAGTCAAGCGTGAGCGTGAGTACCTATGGAACCCTAGAAACGCGAGTCCGACTCGCACTTGGCCGGTTTTTTTTCTATTCGTATTGAGTTTGTCGATGTACCATTGTCTTCTTGGCTAGCTCCCCTGAGCCTTCATTTATTGCTAAAGAAGATTTAACTATATTTGATAAATAGTAGTTAATAACTTTTACTATTTAGGTAGGTACCCACTAATGAAAGGTACACAGATTTTATCTAGATTTCTTGTCGCGGATTTTGCACTGTCAAAGTTTAAACTAAAATTTTCAAACTTGGCGAAATAATAGTCACCATTTGGAGAGCCAAACTTTAAAACATTCTGTACAACTACTAAATCATCTGACATCAAAACTTTTCCGAAAGCATTACGGTTTTAGCGACAAGGCGGCTAGAATTAAATTTCATTTTGGGGTTTATAATTTATATGAATCGCCGTAGTTTTGTAAACGCCGAAACTTCGGACTCGGTCCGACCTAAAGGCTCGGAGTTAGTAACAAAACAAAATTACAATAAAAGGAAGTTTATTGCGCCGGTCTTCGGGGAGTACTGGAGCGCACAGATCGAAATATAAACGATTCACTTTGTGCCAAGTCTGAAGCGGGGAAGTTTGACCGAACCCTACATTTGGGAACGAAGTTGGCGCTGTGAAGGTTAAGTTCATTGAGTAACAAGTTTGTAATGGAAATATATTGTGGCTTAAAATGTTAAGTTTCTTTTACATATCGTCTGCCGAAAGTTCCTTCTTCGTTTAATTTACAATGGTATTAAACGATTTACTTCCAGTTGCCAACAGATTAATGTTCACATTTACAAAAAATGTCTTGACTTGTTAATGTTAGGTAACGTTAATTAATACACGTTTATTAAAAAAAGTTTAAGGATTTATATACTTGATTTATCCTGGTAAAAGCAAACCATTTGTTGCTGTGAAATTGTTTACAATACAACCAACGTAACATTTAACGGTCGACCACGGCGTCATAGCGCCTTACGACAGTTTACGATGCAACACGCACCGGTGGCGCACTTTGCTCGTAATTGAATAGCAGGCGTTTGCAGTAAAAGTGGATTTGCCGCAACTACAGAAAACAAAGTGTCTACAAAGTATTAAATGCTAAATCTGTATTGTTCCGTAGTAATTTGATTAAGAGTTTTCTTTTCTGTAAGCACAGCTCAGACCGAAGAGTTTTTTTTTCTTACCTACTTAGCAGATGCTATCGCATATTCGAATACCTTATCCTAAACTTGATAGTCACCATGTTTAAATACCTTTGTAATTTATTTCATTAGCCGTGTAAAAAGAATAGAAATATATAATTTGTATTCTTTTTAAACTGCTAAAGAATAAGATAAAGTCAAGTGTGGACCATAGGTACCTATGGCTTGATGATGGAGTTTGACATGTCAGTCAATTGTTACATTTTCAAAATTTCTTTCGAGTTTATTTGCATGGCCATACTAAGGCTTACTAAATCTTCCTAATATGAAGTTCGGGTACCTATGTATACAGTAATAGTAATAGATAAATTTACCCGTAGCATTACGAATTATAATTTTCGAGTCAAACTTAAAATTAAGCATGTGATAGTACTTATTTACTTAGATGGTGGTAAATTTGTATGCCAAAGGACACACGTGTTTACATTGTGACCATGAAGGCATAACTGTAAGTACTTACTACTTATGTTTGTAATTATACTTACTTATTAGGCTATTACTTATTTATAATATGCTATCTTATCATTCCGTTTATTAATTTCTTATCTTTAATCTTATAACGAAAACAATATAAAGTTCACCATAAAACTAGAGATAGAAAGGGTTTCCTAATTGGCTGATATGGAATTTAATTCAGCTTACATTTTCAAACAAACAAGTAAGATGCGACTAACAAGCGGCTCCCAATAAGGGCATGCATTAATTAACCACAAAGCCATATCTGTACCCAAAGGATTCCTACACACGCACTAAAGATGCATTCACTGCGCTAGCCCGATAAACTCCCCCAGTCAGACAGTTATTGACAAATCGCACCCTTACTAGTACAAAGACTAAAGGACTAATACGATCCTAGCCTCATGAGCTATTATTGTACTAGGACTATGAAATCTTCAGCGTCTGCGCGCCCCCTTGCCTTTTAATCTAGGAACGTCAAACGGGGGACGTATTAGAGCCGGCACAAAACATCCGATAGTGTTCTTTACGCTTACAGAAGAAGCTAATTTTGCTTAAGTGGGCTACTCGGCGCGAGCTGCATGCACCGGGGGCGCCATCGCCGGTGCGTTGGTGCCGCTAAAATGGCGTTTCATAAATCATAATACGTCAATACTCATTATGAAAAATGGTGCACTTTAAGATGGAACCAAGCCGTTACCTATGAATGATGATAGTAGAGACCAAAGTATTATACTTATTCCAATCAGAAATACAGTGTAAACTCCATATAACGTTATTCGATATAACGATTCACTCCCTATAACGTCGACAATTATTGGCTATAAGTGGTTGCTTTACTTTCACATTTATTTCTCTCTATATAACGAAAACTCTCTATAGTGTCAAAAAACGTCCAGTCCCTTGGGTGTCGCTATATGGAGTTTACACTGTACGTCAATACTCATTATGAAAAGGTGCACTTAGATGGAACCAAGCGGCTACCTATATACTCGTAAATGATGATAGTTGAAACCAAAGTATTATATTCCAATCAGAAATACCTGTTAAAACTCTGAATGTGGATATGAGTTTCAAGACTGCTAAGCAAAAGGGACTGTCTTATGCACCCGGACAGGTAGACCAACATTGCCAGATATCTTTAAAAATAATATATAAAGAATAACAGAAATAACAGCTACATATTTATAGTTGCATTATGATTTAATGCTAGTTAAGGCGAAGTTACATACTAAAGGCGAACTTAGTATAGGTAGGTAAGTACGTATTTTGCGACCCTTATTTTCAATGAACTGCAATAATGATAGCGGGCTTTTGTCGCACTCATGCATCTTCATATTAATAACTGAAAGTGTTAATATGTGTAAAGCATCATTTTAGCTCTTGTAACACTTGAGCGGCGCGGCGAGGTAGCGATGGCGTACATTGTTTAGATGTAAGTACGCATGCACCCTTTGTGCGCTCGCAATACTTATAATATGAATTTCCTAGGGTAGGTACTTTATTGTTTGAAACGAATAATAACTAGACATGGACTACTGCACAATTATTTAGGTAGGCAGGTATATATATTGTTTTTATAGGTTCTTAAGCAGGCCACTGACGAGCCTTCCAAATGGATGCCGTTACAATGGATTCATCCAAATGGACGGCATACTAATATTAAACATTGTACGTTTTTGACATTCACGGACCGATTTTGGATTGCAGCCACGCTATTTGGACTGTAGGCAGGCTCATCAGTGGCCACCTTTATAGAATTAGACCATACCAGACTAATTATAATTACTAAATACAAACGTAGTTAGTAATAGTTATTTACGATACAAAGTGTGGCAAAGTAATTAGATGCAAATTTAGAGTAGTTTCCTTTTATATTGGTTGGTAGACTACTTATAAATGATGAATTTGAATGATAAATATTTAACAACGTTGATTTGATTAGGTTTGATTGTATTTAATGTTTTATAGTTGCCTAGTATTTTCCTCGCCTGTAATGTTGTTGTGATGAAAATTTTTGTGTTTCACTCATAAGCAAAGTTTGTTTACCTCGTGCCTTGAAACCCTCGCAATTCTTAAGATTCCTCTTTTCAACTCGCTACGCTTGTGGTTCAATTTTGTAATCATTAGCTTGTCAAAAGTCAAAAAATTACTGAAAGAGAGAGCACTTCCTCAGAACTAATATTTTTTTTCGGAAACGCATAAATACCAGCTTACCAGCCCCCTATTTGGAACGACGGTAAAAGCTCATGTTAGTTAATTACGAATAGGTGCTAGCTTCAAAGGCTTCCTGCACTTTAATGGTATCCGAAGAATCAGGAGCAATAAACTACCTAATAATACTATAATTACTTATGTTATGATCCCCTAAATGTCTTATTTTCGCTTAGATAATCCCGAAATGGAGGAAAGACACTGGAACCTGCGCGAACCGAACTCTTTCGAACCGAACTCTATATTTGATCTCTGGATTTAAAAAAAACTATTGTCTGTCAAGCCATTTCCTTCAGTAGATAAAAGCGGCAAAATTCAAAAACTGTAGGCGCAAAGAAAATTTTATTTTCGCGCCTTTTGCTACTGACATACTTCTTTGACCGGCTATATATCCTTTGCCAGCAGCGTAATTTTACTTTTCAAAGTGAAATTGGATGGATATTATATCCATCCAATTATATAATTAAATATACAACTGTTATTGTGATATGTACCTAATGTATGTATGTATGTATGTGTATGTATTTTAAAATGTACCTAATGTTGTAAAAAAAATTGCGGACCTAAGATATGCGTAAAGTAAACTTTCTCACCCCAGGAACTGCTGCTAGTAGAAGCAAATTTGTTTCGCTAACGTCTGCCGCCAGCTCTAAGAATACATTAGAATATTATATTAGTAGAAGGTGCACTTGTGAATCTATTCAGTGTGTAATCCAGGGGTCACCAATTAGTTTCTTCAGGGATCCGGTTCTTAAAATAAAATGACCATGGCGGTCCGTTTCTCCTTGAGTTTATTAAATAAGCAAAAAAATAAAATAGGGCGGCGGTCCGGATGCGGACTTGGTGACTCCTCGTGTAATCTTTCGCTTGCTCAGGACTCAAAAAAGTAACGAATAACGAAAACTAACTTTCACAATAGCTATTTTGCTATTTGTTGTAAGGGAACCTTGCACTTTCTGACTATGCGCTGACACTTGGCACAGTTTGTCTTTAGGTGGTGTCGAAAGAAGTCGAATTTTCCAACCTTCCACCTTCCCCCCACTAAATGCAAGTCCCGATCTTAATGCACTCAAGACTCCTGTGCCAAGATCAACTGTGCCAACTGTCAATGTATAGTCGCAAAGTGCAAGAGATCATGTAAGAGCAAACCACCTGCAAGTCACAAGACTCAAACAAAGAGTAAATACATGTTAGGTATTCAAAACCTTTATGTTTTACATACAAGACTTGTCTATGCTGTTGCTCTTGCAAAATAAAAGAAGCTCAGTGTATTAAAGGCCAGTAAAGGGATGCTGAAGATATTTTCCGATTAACTAGACAACGTTTACATTACACGAGATAGTAGCACTATTTGAAATTTATCGCCCCTTTATGGTGGCGAGTGCATCCCAGCCAAGTCGAGGTATTCGCATTATGAACACTGTATTTACATATCTAATAAAGATACTAGTAAATACATTAGTTTAGTCGCATATAATATGGAAAACAATGTGAAACTGATATTTATCATCATCATCATATCAGCCAGAGGACGTTCACTGCTGGACATAGGCCTCCCCCAAAGAGTGCCACAATGACCGGTCTTTCGCCAACCGCAACCAGCGGACTCCCGCGACCTTTACACGGTCATCAGTCCACCTTGTGGGGAGTCTACCCACGCTGACACTGATATTAATAATAATAATAACCCCGCGGGGGCAGCTTGTGGCGAGCTGACGGTGAGTGGCGACACCGCGGACCCCTATTCCAGAGGGCCCTGTCATCTGGCCCTCGCCTCTGTGCTTGCCTTGATTGGCCGGCCAGAGTGGAGTCGCAAGAGCGGGACCTATGCTCCAGGTTGGAAGTGTAAAATGTCATAACGCCGGCGGCCTGCTGAACGGATTACCGGGATCTGGCTACCGCAGACTCACCTCTCGACAACCTCACAGCCACTCCAAAGTGTTGTCCTGTTGTCGCACTGTGCGTGCGGCCATTGCGGGGCCCACTCAATGAGTTGGCGAGTCACCACCTGTCATTTACAATTTTGAGACTGCTTGTCACGGCAGGTGTCCGCTAGTCTCTCCCATAGCCCATTATCCAGTCCATCCAACTTTCAAATCTATAGCCCATGACCTTAGTTCCCATCGCAGCACTAAAGTGCTGCACTGCAATAGTCTTTGCACCTAGCGGGGACCATCTCCGGATGTATTACATTGTGCGTTCGGGGATGGTATCCGCCACGTGTATCCCTTGCTTTTAAATTAAAGTGTCTTAAAGGGTCTCTGCGCTGTTGGCTTCGGCCCCACGTACGCCTCCCAAAGGTCCGGGACCCCATGGTCCCGAGATATGGAAAAGACATACAAATAATAATAATAATAAGCCCGCGGGGGCAGCTTGTGGCAAGCTGACGGTGAGTGCCGACACCGCGGACCCGTTGGTGGTTTTAGACGGTAGTCCTCCACTGGTTAGTCCGTCATCCCGCCTGGTTCCCCTGGACCAGGTGGCATGCGTAAACGCATTTTCCCAACGTAAAATAAAAAGTCAGTGGTGCGAATGCTTGCTGCGTACCTCGAGTCGTGTTGTCGAGCGTCGGCTGACGCGGAATTGATTCAGTGCGCGACGTGCGCTGCCTTCACAACAGCGCGATTCAAATGCTCCGCCGTCGCCCAAACGGAGCTTTATGCTGACGGCTAACTAATTTAATTAGACACTCTACTTTAATGCCCTTCTGCTTACGTGCTCTGGCTAGGCCGTCTAATTGTTGTTCTTATTTGCTTGTGAGGTTTCTGAGCCGCTTTTAGACTTGCGCTTTATTCTGCGCGTAAAAGCTCGTTATAGAGATTTAACCTTGTATACATAGGTAACAAGGTGTAACAAAAATAGTGTACCGTTTAACATATTCGGTATCGTGTTCTGATTAAAAATAATTTGATTTTGCATGACAATCCAGCAGTAATAATGTAGCCCCAGCTATAATAGTCATATTTATATCGGGTGGAACAGAACGAAGGACTTTTACGCAAATGGGGAATTAGCCTACGTACTTTATTTTTCACTTATTAATCGCGTTAATATTTCTAATCATTTTTGAGATACCTACAGTTAGTAAAACATTAGTGCAAAATTCTGTACGTTTCAACTCTAGCAAGTAGATCCTCTTGAATGACACGACATGTGTCAATTTAAAATGTAAAATAACTTTGTAGGGTTGTCACTGATATTAAAATATTCCATTTTAATGATTTTATTTTACTTTTTAATCCAGATAACACAATCCTTTCAGCTCAGTCTCTAGAAATGTTCCATCCTGTATAAGACAGACTCGTGTAGGTACATTCTAGATGACACCCACCCTATAATAAATAAACAATCGAAAGTTCAGTTTCTTGTACAGAATAGCTTCTGAAAACACACAAATAAGGAAGGCACTTGTCGAATGTAGCCAATGTAGGGGCTGCAACCTACGGAAGCTACTATAATGGAATTATTATTTATTTCAGAGCGGGTTGAACAAGTAACAGAGTCGTCAGGGTACAAAGTAGATTTGGGAAGAGCTCGAGTCTTATATTTATAATATCTGTGCTTAAAATATTATATCACTTTGTCCTTTTTTTAAATCTATTCGAAGCGTGATTCCTATAAAAGATTCTGTCATAATTTTGAAGGTTAGGTATATCGCAGGCAAATTGTAAGAATCCGTCGTTTAAAAACGTTTTGGGTGACCTTGAGATTCTGGTGGCCATGAGGATGGTAGTGTGGTATAGAAGTTAATAAAAAATTATAAAACAGTAAACCATGGACACCCTCAGACAACCATCACCTTTACTTTGACACTATTGAGCGCACTAACAATTTGCCTTCGGCAATTTGCAAACGTGAAAACGTATGTAAATTGACGACGCCGTTTGTAAACGGCGGCGGATTCTAACTTATACATAAAAATAGAAAAAAGTTGATGCTATTAAAAGATATTGTATATCAGTACAATGATATACTATATAATATAATGCGTTCCGACTGAACATCTAGCGACCTTCACCAAGGAGGAGTGTTGGCCGAAGAGTATCAAGTTCCGGCGGTTCCGCGGCCGGCTCCCTGACACTGCAGGGTTGCGAACTGCATCGCAGCCATAATTGTGTGCCATAGTTTTAAGATATATTTTATAATAATATGTATGCTAGTTTTAATGTATTTGTCTATGGGCCAATAGTTGTCTGAAAATAAATATTTTCATTCATTCAATGATTTGTATGTAAAATAGAATGTGTGTGTGTTTTATCATCTTAAAAAAAATATGAACCGAAGACTCAATTAAAGTTAAAAAGAGCTAAACCTTGACTAAATGACTAAATACTACTAAGCATCGAGTCAAGTCTGCATCAAGTCTTAAAGATGAGGACGCCAAAGAATCGAGTCTTTGCCAACACTAGTTCAAAGTTATATAAACATCATTATCGGGAAAATATTGGAAGCCCATCGTCAGCTTTATATTGTTTTCTAAATCGGAAGCAGTAGTGGCTGTCGCTTCCGGCAATTCAGCTTGTTTAGCGGGAAAATCTACTTTTTCTTGTCTCTTTGATTTCTTTTTATGCTGACAGCGTTTGATATTAGTTCTGAGTAACTAGAGCGCACAACCTCTTATAATACTGCATTTTCGTAATGATACAATTTTGTGGTTAATTGGTTATGATCGTAGTTGACTTATGTTAGTGGTCCATTAAGGCTCACTTCTAGATGCAAACTATTTTCTTTTTATTAGAGAGGGATTTAACAGAAAATAAATCGTTGATTTTACTAAGTTGCTTACGGTTAATTATGAAATTAATTGTTAAGCATCAAATTGAAATTGAACAAAATGTTGGTTGGGATATTTACCTACTATTAAACTGTATCTCTATAATGAAGTTTGTAAAGCAAGTTGAAATGAACATTGAACAAGGGTGAATAGTAGTAGTGAAAATAAATAAAGTTACAATGTCATACTTACTACCCTAATTAACTATATACTATGTGCCCTGCCTACTTGCATAGTCCCAGGAGAATACCAACTCGTGTGTTTCCCATTCATGACCACCGCGGTTCAGGCCCCGTAGACAACATGCATAGACAAACGAAACACAACTGTCACTGTCACACTAATATGGGAGAGTGATAGAGAGACACATTCGATGGCGAAGCGATAGCGATTGTCATCTTGGCTAGGCCGCCAGTATCTGTTCTTGGTCTGAGTAGAAATCTGTTTTTGGAATATTTTTGATTAGAGATTACTAGTTTTATAGAGTTTGTGCGGAAAGAGAAGAGTCGTGGAATATATGGGGCCCAATAATACATTCCACGACTCTTATCATTCCGAACAGACTCAATAGCCAACTTTCCCGAAATCGGCTTTTAATCCTAATGGATTATATATGTAGATTACAATATAATATGACTGATTTTTATATTAAACCAAAGCTGCTTATATGCAATATTATTACAAAGCTACATCAAATTAATGAAATTCAGATAGGTACAAAACTTAATAGTTCGCGTCAGATTCCCGCTAGCAATTAAATTCACATGAAATTATCCTTTCATCGGTGGAAACTTAACATATTTCACTTGAAATTGCTGGCAGTAATTTACTACCGACAAAGCTATTACATTAACTTGTATCTACATAGTTCTACCCACATGGCTTATCTTTATTACTCCACTCTCTTACTTAACGTTTTACCCTCGTGTGCAAAAGTCCACTGCATTTTGCAAAGTTATATTTTTAACCGTCCAACATTTTGCTTTAAAGTCCCGCATACTTCCACAATAACATTGGGTTCCATTATAACATTTATAACCAACCTCCAAGCACTTGTTATTCTTTAACAGCTTTCAACCCCAACGTATTTTTACTTACACGTAGCTTAAGATAGATATGATATATGCTATGTGTGATGCATTCCCTAATGTTATTTTAAAGGCAGACGGGGGAGATGGGGCAGGATGGGGTACACTTGTCCCTTGATTGCCACGTCTGGGGCCGTAGCGAGTGGGGCACTCGAGTGAAATTACACTCTGCCGCTCTATCGGATGTTTTGTGTCGCGACCTGCATCACACTGATACTACGAGTGCAATCTCGAGTCGCTCGCGTCGCGAAAATAAACTAGATGCCTCACAATATCGGGCTACTCGTTTGATGCCTTTCAAAAGCTTGTCTTGCCTCAATGAAGACGGTATTAAGGTGTGCGTTGCTATAAACCTTTGAATGGTTTCGCTGTGCTTGCATTACCTACTTGATCCGGTACGTAGCAAAATCTTGGCATGCTCTTAGAGGATATACATGGAATTGCCGAGTTAAGATTTTCGCTGCACAATTGTCCCATACAACCATTTCCAGTCGCCGTTACGACGCGGTGTTGACACATCTTGTGTCGACACCGTCTGTTTCGGTCACAATTCCAGTCGCAGAGTCGTCGCCGTGTCGACACAGTTACCAGAAATGGGGAAGGGTCGACACATGACACAAAGTGACATAAAGTGTGGTCGCCGTGTGCACACATTGTTTCGGGTTTGCGACTACTTTATGCCAAAATCATTCGTTCATTCGTTCATTTTGTTCCTGTCAAATGGAAACTGTCAGATGGAAAAATACTTAAATAAAAATAAGTGACATTAATACGCCATCTCTAAAACGGATTACAAGACGTAATTATATATTGTTTGCATTTATATTACAATATGACTTAAATTATTATGGGGAATTAAACTGCTCGTGTGATTTGATAAACTAAGTGTAATATAATCAACGCGCCACCACATTGTTTTAGTTTAGCCGGAAATGAAATTGTTTACTTCTCAGTGCCTGTGTTCATAACTATATTATTTGAAGCATTTTTAGTACTTCGATGCGTATACTATACTTAAATAACAGAAATAACGCTTTACATACTACGAAACTTGTTAATTATGATGTATAAATATGGTTTAAGGCTGAGAAATATTGCAGTCACAAAGTAGTTGCAATGTTTCGACTTTGTGTCGACTCTGTGTTGACACATGACACGCGCTGTCAAAAGTAATAACAAAGTTACTGGTATGTTACTGGATTTGCAAAATGGCTCCTTGTGTTGATTTGTTTTCAGATATTCTCAAAGTGTAAAAATGCCGTGGTCAGAGATGGGCATTAATCGATTAACTGTTTATTCGACTAATTAATGGAATAAAAAAAGTTAATTCTCAAATTTTAATCGCGATTAGTTTAGTCGACCTAACATAGATTGAAATTGAATTAATCTGAATATTAATCGAATAAATTATCGATTAAATCTCGATTGAAAGTTGACAGGGGGCCATTTTTGTACGTAAAAATAATAGAAATGTCGACCACAGTCCTTCGTCAACCAGGAGGCGGGGATGACCGACCTGGCCCGCAGGATTTTATAAGGATTGAACGAGGAATCTTTCAGGGCGACAGTCTGAGTCCCCTATGGTTCTGCCTAGCTCTGAATCCCCTCAGCACCCTGCTGAAGGATTTGGGACTAGGTTGCCGGCTTCGGAGAGAGGGTGAAGTCATTTCTCACCTTCTGTACATGGATGACCTCAAATTATTTGCACCAAATAGCCAAGACTTGTTGGAGCTACTGAAAACCACCGAAGTCTTCAGTAGTGCCATCCACATGGAGTTTGGTGTCGATAAATGTGCGGTTATGCATGTACAGCGGGGGAGGGTTGTAAATTCAACAAATTTACAACTTTCTGAAACAATGTCTTTCAGATCTATCTCTGAATCAGAAACCTATAAATACCTTGGTATGTCACAGTCGTTGGGTATTGAGGACGAGGGTATTAGACGTTCGGTGAAGGAGCGCTTTTTCAGTCGGCTCACAAAAGTCCTTAACAGTCTTTTGTCAGGAGGCAACAAAGTGCGCGCCTTCAACGCCTGGGTAATGCCCCTACTCACTTACTCCTTTGGCATACTAAGGTGGACTCAGACCGAGCTGGACGCCCTGGATCGGAGGGTCCGGTCACTGCTCACCACACATCGCATGCTACACCCACGCTCGTCAGTTATGAGATTGTACATCCCACGGAAGTGTGGAGGCCGAGGCTTCCTAAACGCCAAGGATCTCCACAACCGCGAGGTGTACAATCTCAGGAATTATTTCCTTAACAACGAGTGTGGGATGCATCGTGATGTGGTGGCAGTAGACAGGAACCTCACGCCGCTCTCCTTGGCAAATGAGAACTGGCGCAAACCTGTGGTACTAAGTACTGCGGATCGCAAGGCGGCATGGGAGAGTAAGGTGCTACACGGGCGGTTCTACAAGGCCCTCACGGGACCCGATGTGGACCTGCTCGCGTCGGTGAACTGGTTACGATTCGGGGACCTCTTCGGAGAAACCGAGGGTTTTGCCTGTGCAATTGCGGACGAAGTGATGATGACGAACAACTATCGGAAATATATCCTGAAGGATGGTACGGTCGACATTTGTCGGGCATGCCGCCGTCCCGGAGAGTCACTCAGGCATATCATTTCCGGTTGTTCTCATCTTGCTAACGGCGAGTACTTGCACAGACATAATCTCGTAGCCAGGATTATTCACCAGCAACTTGCTCTTCTGTATGGCCTTGTGGACCGCGAAGTACCGTACTACAAGTACTTACCTGCGCCTGTTCTCGAGAATGGTCGTGCCACGCTCTATTGGGATCGATCTATCATCACTGACAGGACTATTGTCGCCAATAAGCCTGACATCGTGCTGATAGACCGATTGCAGCGCCGGGCCGTGCTCGCCGACGTCACCATCCCCCATGATGAGAATCTCGTGAAGGCCGAGAAGGACAAGTCCAGTAAGTACCTAGACTTGGCTCACGAGATAACCGCCATGTGGGATGTTGATTCGACGATCATTGTCCCGATAGTCGTTTCAGTGAACGGTCTAATAGCGAAGAGTCTCGACCAACACCTAGAGAGACTCTCGCTGGGTGGTTGGATCAAGGGTCAGATGCAGAAGGCGGTAATTTTGGACACGGCGCGTATAGTACGTCGGTTCCTCACTCTGCGGCCCTGACCACCGGCAGCTTGGGCCAAGCCCCGCTGCCGGCGGCAATCTAGGTTAGGTTTTTTATAATGTGTTTATATGTATTTTATATTGTTTTGTAAATGTTTTTATATTTTACTTTTATATTCATATTATAAATTACCTAACTTAAGAGGAGAAATAAATAAGGAGAATAGAAATGTCTTGCATGCAGATGGTAGCAAAACACTTTGTCATAAAAGTCGAGATGGGTGTCGATATATAGGTTTTAGGGAGTGCCGATTTCGAAAATTATGACCATTTTGGAATCCGAAATGGCGGCCATGCACTGTGTCATAAAAGTCGTCATGGATGTCGTTTTATACGTTTTAGGGGGCCCCAATTTTGAAAATGATGACCATTTTGGAATCCAAAATGGCGGCCATGCACTATGCCATAAAAGTCGTCATGGGTGTCGTTTTATAGGTTTTAGGGGGCGCAGATTTCGAAAATGATAACCATTTTGGATTCCAAGATGGCGGCCATGCACTATGTCATAAAAGTCGTCATGTACGTCGTTTTATAGGTTTTAGGGGGCCCCGCTTTCGAAAATGATGACCATTTTGGAATCCAAAATGGCGGCCATGCACTATGTCATAAAAGTCGTCATGGGTGTCGTTTTATAGGTTTTGGGGGGCGCAGATTTCGAAAATGATAACATTTTCAGTTTAAAAATGGCGGCAATGCACTATGTCATAAAAGTCGTCATGGATATCGTTTTATAGGTTTTAGGGGGCGCAGATTTCGAAAATGATGACTATTTTGGATTCCAAGATGGCGGCCATGCACTATGTCACTATGTCATAAAAGTCGTCATGGATGTCGTTTTATAGGTTTTAGGGGGCGCAGATTTCGAAAATGATGACTATTTTGGATTCCACTTTTATGACAAAATACGTAGCCGCCATCTTGGATTATAAAATGATCATCGTTTTCGAATTCTGCACTCCCTAAAACCTATAAATCGACATCCGTGACGACGCAAGTTATCTTTATTTTCAGATCTAACAAATTGCTACAGAATACAAAGGACAAAAAAGAAGCGAGGAGGTAATGAAACAAGCAAAAATACAGATGATTCCTCGACGCAATTGGGTGATTCTTAAATTGTGTCCAGATTTTTTTTGTCATAAAAGTTTATATTTTTCACATATTACTCTCACAAGTTCCGTGACATTTCGACCTTGTAATTTTTTAAGTAAATGTTTTTGTTTATCTATGAGGATCTCACTAGAATAGTATAATCAAGGTATGTTTATATTTGATGAATGAAATAGTAACGCAAAAAAAAATATATTTGTGTCTTATATTCCTGCCGAAGACTTTTATTTTACCTTTTCCTTCTACACAAGTTTGGCCAAGTAATAAGAATTTAGGGCTCTCAATTTTATTTTGACTTCTACAACAGTAAAGCTACGAGGCCATGTTTGGTATCGTTTTCGTATAAATTCGCAGTACCAAATTTAGTTAAGGTATCACATTGACACCATTCCGAAGTAAAAACATATAAACTTATTAAAATACTTTCTTTTAAACTCCTCTTCACGCTTAAACTGCTGAACAGTTTTAATTTAAATTTGGTACACATATATTTTGAGTCCCGAGACAGGATATAATAAGTTATCTCAAAAATCATCCTTTAAAGGTGTGAAATGAGGTGTAGGGGGGAATTCAGAATTGACTTCTTGAAGTTAATACTGTTTAAGTTTAGGTTTGAAGTCATGTTTTTTCATCATTTTTAACTAAATCAAAGATGTAGACCATCCCAAATTTCATATAAATCGGTTCAGCGGTTATTGATTTCCCGTACAAATTTCCACGCCACTTTTCACACCTTCAAAAGATGATTTTGGTTATAAGATCTATCCTATGTCCTGTTCCGGGACGCAAACTATTTCTATACCAAATTTCAACGAAATCGGTTCAGCGGTTAAGCGTCAAGAAGAGTTTCAAAAAAACCGGCCAAGTGCGAGTCGGACTCGCGTATTAAGGGTTCCGTACATTAAGTCCGACTCGCGCTTGACTGCACATTTCTAATAGGTTTTCCTGTCATCTATAGGTAAAGAACTATTTTGTGTATTCAGACGGACATACATACAGACGCACGAGTGATCCTATAAGGGTTCCGTTTTTTCCTTTTGAGGTACGGAACCCTAAAAAGATTTATTTTTATTTTGTGGAATGGTGTCAATGTGATATCTTAAATGGGTTCAGCACCCCAGATTTATACGAAAACGATACCAAACACGGCCTAGCACCTTCACTGATATAGATATATCAAGATAAAATTGAGAGCCCTAAATAAACTTTCAAGAGCGGATATCTCAAAAACTATTCTATTCAACATATCGAAAAAATTGACTGAATAAACTTGTAACAAATTAAATTAACTTTCATTTTGTATAAGTGGCCATGTCGCTGAGATGCATAGTTTCCGAGATATAATCGAAAAACGGGAAAATGGGACCTTCAAAGCCCCCTCTCACCCCCCCCCCCCGCTCAAGGGCTATGGCCGGGGACTTTTGATATGTTCACCTCCTAACTTGTCAAACCGAGTTACGGAGTCAAAAATTGTGTTCCGAGCATTTCCCTCTACAACTTTTGGAGCATTCGTTGCCTGACCTAAGTAGCTTATTGCATTTCTTTAAAAACTTTTCTGTAAAAGGTTGACGGGTGTTGGGTGTTTATATGGTTTCGGTCGATTATTATCATTTGCATTGCCCATGATGACTTACTAGAATTACGAGCACACGAGACACTAATAGTAGTTTGACAAACCTTGGTTTTCAAGAGGTATTTTATATTGACATTTGCTGTCACAAATTTGCTGTCAGATTTAGTCGCAAACCGCACGCAAAGTGCACACAAATGTGTCGACACCTTGTTACGGAAAAGTGTAGACACGGCGACGACACTTTGTTTCGAAACAATTCTAGACACATTGTGTGGACTCTGTTACGACACATCTGACATTTAGTTACCACTTTGTGATTCTGCGACTGGAATGGTTATATGGGGTGTTTCTCCGACCTGCATTTGTAACCTTAATGTGTACATGTTTCTTTATGTGACAATTCTATACTATCATGTTTATGTAAGCTGATTAATATAGAGCATTAACAAGGTATTAAGAATTCTCTTCAACGTTTATAGACTAGATGGTTTGTTACTTTAAATAATAAATTAAAAATAATAGCTCCATAATATTTAAAGTGTAAAAATTCAATAATATAATTAGGGCTATTTTAAAGGAAGTTTTCCTCTGGACCCACTTAAAAAATATTTTCTTTGCCAATGTTAACGAGAACCTCATAATAATACCTAATGAATTACTTTCCATACCAAAAGTAAACAGTGAATACAAAGTAGGGTAGTCAATCCAGAGAACTCAACCAAACTAACTTAAAAACAATAAAAGCTTTCAGCGTAGCATGAAATTAGACATAATACTCGTATCTACACCTACCCAAATTTGGATCCATGTCATTATGAATTTTCGTGGAAATCCGAGGCCCTTACTTGTGATTAAATTCTGTACTGTGACGTTATTGGGCATGAGAATGTTCATTAACTGAATGATACGCGCTGCGATATTACTCATGCGATAATATACGGTTGAAACACAGCTTAGGGTAATTGGAAACTACTACTTATTGTAGACTAAAATATCACATTTTGTTTTGATGCAAATGACTATAACTTTTTTCGCCTTAAATATTAATTTAATAGCCTTGAAAGCCCTTTTAGAGAAAAAAGGACAACCGTAACTACCAAGAGTTACGAATATTCCCAGAACATTTCAACCACTATAAAAGGGGAAGCTTCAATTAGTCAAATAAAATAGGATTAATTTTATAATACCGCAACTATGGCTCTACCGCAAAAGCTCAAAATAATTGATTATCTTCTTTATGAAATACACAGATTCAATATTTTGTAGTCAGCATAGGAATAGGATCCACTGTAGCGGGTAAAGCGTAAGAAAATCGCATGAGCAGCGCCGCTTCACGCCCAAAGGCGATACGGAAAATATTTTCCGTTTAACTAACATCATTCCTGTCGCGCTCCTAACGCGATTTGAAATTTATTTCCCGAACGACCTACGCCTTGAGTTGAGGCTGCGCTAGCGTTACGTCAGAGTTCACTGAGCAACACAACATGATTACCTGTCCTAGTCCAATTTAATGAACTCTAGCGCTATTTTGTTGAACTCTAATGTCAACCAATATGCACAGAAAAAATAAAGTCGTACTACCAAGTCCGACCGATATCGACTTAAAGTTTGGTACCTATTAATATGCAAATTCATAAAAATAAAGTTTTTGTAAGAAATCTAATATATTAGAAATATACTTCTTGTTTTAAAAATGTCTAGTATTATAAAACAGAAAAGGCAGAATGGCTATTTTGTATACGAGATTAAATGATTAAGTAGGTACCTACGTTTGTATAATATGTAAATATAAATAAATATATGCGAATAAGCCTCCGGCACCATGTTTTCAAAACGAGCGTTGTTCGAAATTCGAATTCAAAGCAAATTTTAGCAGCGAACACACATAAAAACAAACATTTGAAACGTTCCAACTCTTTTTGAACGCGCCTTAATTAACGGCTCTGCAGTTGTTCACTAATTCAAATATAAGGAAGTTGCTAGCAAGGCTGGTTTAAATATTAAAATGTTTGCACTGTTTCTAGAGTTTGGAGATGCTTTTCTCTTCACACATAATGGTGTTTTCAGAACATTCTGCCATGCGATTCCCTTATAATACAACGATGAAATACGAGTAAAATTTTAAGCAGTCGAGTACTTGCAGTTTAATTATATGTCCGTGCGTTGTCTTTATATTAAGGTAAGCTATTAAATAGATATTCATAAAAAAATAGGTATTAGTGGAGTAAAATAGAGAATATAAATATCAAATTGATATCATTTGTTATTTATTTTGTATGTATTGATATAGCTTTTGATACTATTACTACATCTAGCTCGCTTGTTTATTGGTGCGAGCGTGATGTATAGAAGTCTGGAAGACCTAGATGCTAAGCGTCATATCCGCAAGACGCGACCTAAGCCCTCCTACACATACACCCGCAACTCGACTGGACAACTCCATTGCGCGTCGTGTGACCGCATCTTCAAGACAAAGTTTTGTTTTTCGAGCCACAATAGGACATTTCATAATCCGGATAAGAATTGTTGATGGAGTCGCCATTGCCGCAAGCCGAGCAAGGAAGGAAGAGAGGTGCATAGAAGCAAGTGATATGAAATAAATGACTTATAGATTTTTATCAATTGTAGTACCGCCGCTTCTTAATTTATTTTAGTTTTTAGTTAGTTAAGTAGCCATTAGTAGGTAGTAGTAGTTAGTCGGTAGTAGCTTTAACCCGAACTAACTTGTTGCAAAATATGCTAACTAAATGCGTGTAATGTACTTTCCTCATATTGCATGTACGTACGTATTCCAATTTAAGAACGAAACTAACACAAAAGCAGATAACAAAACAATATAGTCCAAACACATTCTCCTTGAGTCAAGTTAATTTAGATAAGTAAGTTTGAGGGCATCGCGAACAAGTTGCTTTGCAGCAGTTTAATTGCAACCATAATTTAAGCTTACAATTAGACTTTGTCTCTTAAATAAGGTAAACGTACTGGTGCTCGACGCGGTCCCAGTACATGTCATCTTGAAACTTATGTCATTGTCAATAGAGGTGACAGCAAGGTGTCATCTATTGGGCATTAGCATGTCGAGCACTAGTACCTTATACATAGTTTTTCTGGACAGTCGTAAATAAAACGCCGTTATCCCTGTAAACTGTAGTACATGACAACAGTGCCATGTACACATAAGATAAATAAATAACACTACTTGAACAATGTCTTATTTCCGACCCTGAACAGTGCGAGTTTAATGTGCACGTGATCGCCATCTAGACGAGGAAAAAAGTCTGAACTAGTCCGCAGAGTGTTAAGTTTTCCGTAATGTTGAACGAAGTACTTATACTCTTCACGTTACCCTCCAAAGAGAAAATGACGAGTAAAAGTAACCAAAAACGTAATAAATAGGTGAAGTTAGTAATATTAGCTAGAACTGCTAGAAGGTATACCTTATATAAATTAGTTTGTCTTTCATACTTATTGGTTGTTGAGAAAGACAGTTGTTGTATGGAAAGCGTTTATGAATTCAGATCAACTCCCCAAAGAACTGACTTACTCTGAAGAAACGGACCACCCGGCACCCACCAATGTTATGTAAGTATTGTGAAAACACTACCTACTCGTAATTATTTTTAAAACACCATGTTACCATGATAAAAAAAAATACTGCTTCTGTAGATACAAAGAGTTGTCTGCGACACGATATCCATCAAATAAGTAGCTAGCGGCCCAATTCGAACTTTAAGAAGATACGTCAATTAATAGATCTAGAAACGATATGGATTAGATATGTCAGTGTCAAATGTGACGTTTCTTCAAACAAAAATGTCACCTTTGACACTGACACATCTAATCCATATCGTTTCTAGATCTATCGAATCGGGCAGTAGGTGTAAATATGGCAGCGCAGCGCGCCACCAAGTTATTTTAAGCATAATTGATAGACACGATATAAATGGTTAAATTATTGCCGAGGCGAGTGCTTTAGTGCAATACCGTGTCCGTAAACACAGGCTAACTTCAAAAGCAAATTGCACAGGTACGTTACATTTATCTCTACAGTTTGAACGATGAAAGGTTCCATTACGGGCCGAAATGGATAAATGCACTTAAGGTCGGCGCTAGTCACCTCCCGTATCACCAATCGATTCACTATTATATCACTTGCGAATAACGGTGGTTAAGTTAGTTAAGGTCTCGTGTATTTACATACATTAATTTTAAAGTTATTGAAGGACAGACTTAGCAGCACTTGAGTTGTATGAGATGTGGCTGGAGCGATAAGGTGTCGATGAAAGTAGATGACCATATATATATGTGACGTCCCACGGTCAAAGGTACCTTATGGCGGGTATGGAGTTATGCATACCCCAGTAATCTACAATAAATAAGCTATCGATAACACAAAAGATCAACCTTCTAGGTTGCGTAGTTACAGAGATATGATTTTTTGAAAATAATGTTGTGAAATTAGCAACTTTACAATAGAGAAGTTTTAAGTTTAGCCGCCTAAAAAACTATGTTCCTGAAGTAAGTTACATAGTTGACTACAAATAATAATACCTTATATATCTGAGATTAAAAAAATATTGCGACTTGTTCTGTAATGCAAATAGAAACTTTTGATATCGACTGATTTATGTGTATACTAACCAATCTCTTGAAAATAAAGTTTTATTTCATTTTCACGATTGATTGCAATGAGCTCTCAAGATTTAAATTTTATCTATTAGAAAACGACACTGACAGACAGTTTAAGCAAAAAACAATACCGATTTAGAGGTGAAAATGTATTTTCTGACTTTTTCATATAAAATCACAAAATTCAATATTTTTACTTTTAATGTGACACACAATCAATTTTTCTGAGCACATATGAAAGAAATTCTGTCATTCAAATGAAATAAATCCTAAAACCCCAACTAAATACTATATTTAACCCCTTATGCCACTTTAAACTTACATAACAATAACAGCATACATATTTAATATTTGCTCCATACATTTACGAAAAGGTACCTTATGGAAATAAATCTAATAATACATCACTACAAAATATCAATCATATTACAGTTTATCTTTTATGAATAGAAGATATTAATTTACATTAAACTGCCCCAAATTTAATTAGTTCTTCGTCATAATAATCTTAAAAAAGACCAATAATTTGTATGTAATGAAAAGGTACCTTGTGATTAAGTTACATGATGAGGCATGATGATGATGGAACAGTTAGGATAAACTAATAATATTTTGGGGTTAAGATGGTATAAATCGTCTATTTCTTATCAATAATATATTTCGGTTGCTATTGAAGATAAGCGGCATTGAGGTTCAATGACCTCAGATATTCCATAAGGTAATGCGTCGGGTATTGGCATTTTTCAGCAAACCAATGGCTGATTTACTGCATGCGACCAAACCAAATGAAGATTATTCTAGTTAAGAAAGACTTGACGAGAGTAACTTTGGTATAATAGCAGGCTACTTGGATTTGTGATGTCGGTCGATGTACGGTTATAATATTTGCGAGGCGCCCCAACCAGAACTGAAATTATCAAATTAGTTTTGCAGAATGCTAATACAGTTCTCTACCAAACTTCTTTTCCCGTATTGACTAGTTTTTTTGGGAATTTTCAATCTTTTTTCCATAAGGTACCTTTTCTACTAAACTCTGAGACGACATTACTAGGCTTATAACTAACTTATAACAAAAATAAAAACAGGTAAACAAACGTTACGCATTAAGGTTTCAGATCACACAATAAAAAAAAATTGAGCATTTTTTCACCTCTCTACAAAACATTTCATATCTCCGAAACTAGAAACCCTCATAAGGTACCTTTTCCCGTGGAACGTCACATATACAGGCGCCTATTTCACAAACTTGACACTGACAATTTGCTGTACATTTCTCTCGGTGAGTAACGGTGGTAACGATGTAACGGTGAGTAACTGTGAGTAGCGGATGAAATAACGCACCAAAAGTATCTGCTACCCTGGAATATTCTTCCAAATACCTACACTATCTATCTTTACAGTTTATTCTAAAGTACCTGGTGAAGTCTGATTGTTCCATACATAGTATTTTCTGTATATAAAGACTTAGAGACACACCTATCTCTTTTTTGTTAAGTTTTTAGAAGTTAGATAGGTACTTTCGACGCGTAGTCTGATCCGGTACTTTAGAATTTAGATGCTGACTATACACGGTGGCTAAAAAATAAATGCATTCCCATTGTCAGGGAGGTTTTGGGATTATACTGAGCAATTTTTACTATGGGATCAACCCCGAAATCGCGAAAACAAAATTACCCTCCCATAGAAAATGGACTAGCCAAAATGTATGAAACAGCCAAATTTCTTTTTCGCGATTTCGGGGTTGGTCCCATAGTAAAAGTTGCTCAGTATAATCCCAAAACCTCCCTGGCAACGGGAATGCAGTTATTTTTTAGCCATCCTGTACATAGCGTAAATGTTTACTTGTTGAACCAGCAATTGTACGGTTATATGATAGCGTGGTAAAACAGGGGCCAGTAGCCGTACCTTACCACGAGTTGACAGTGACACTTCAGTGACTGCGTAAAATCTGGACTGTTACATTTCAGAACTATTTAAACATACATAACTATTAACATGAAGGTCATAATCTTGAACAACTCATAGTTAATGGCAAAGTTGATGGCAAACGACCTAGAGGCCGTAGCCCAACATGGTGGTCAGATCAAGTGCGTTAACACCCTGGACACTCAACTGCATGTCGCGCTTCACGATGCAAAAACAGGCACAGATGGTGGGAAACCGTCAAAGAGAAGGGATTCCACGGGGATTTCATGACTCTCAGCAATGAGGAAAACGACACGAGGAGGACTATTGACATTCAACATACATTTTTTAACAATTTAATACCTATTAAGTACGTACTGTTAAATCGACCATTACTGCAATATACGTGAATGCTATAGCACCGTAGGTGTATTTAATACAAACGACCGTAGTTCTAATGGCAGTTATTGATTGACGAAGTACACGAACCCGGCAAACTAGAAAATTAACTTTCAAAACTAACACCCCACTTGTCCCGAGGCAGTTTTATCAGCTTCGCACTAGTTATATCGGGTTGCATATAAAATATTGATAGGGTAATCCGGGGCAATATCGGTTTGAAGTATATGTCGAAAGAAAGTGAAATTAGACTTAAAAAATGCTTGAATAATGATTTCTTATGATAGGCAATCGTAATCTTTAATTTTAACTTCAAATATTTCGATAGGTAAGTCTAATGATACGCGGATTAAGCACTGTAACTCCCCCCTTACTTATCTACCTAACCTACCTTAATATAACATCCCCTTTAGATTTACCCTTAAAAAATGGCCATGTGATCGTCTAGCTAGTGGTTAGGACCCCTTGAAGTGAACCGCGGTAACCTCAAATTCTTTAATGAGTATCAGCTAAATTTTGGACTCTGACTTTATTTATTATTACCTAGATTTTGAGAACAGATATTTATGGTAATAAATATAATTATTTATGGAAGTAAGAAATAACCTAAAGAAAATTATTCAGAGAAATAGAAAATTATTCAGAATTTATTAGTGCAACGTAAATGATGGTGTAAATTTACTATGATGTATTTAAGTATTACAGCATATATGATGATATAAATATATAAAAATGTTGTTGGTAAAATCCTGCCACACCTATTAAGCTTCCGGGATAACATAGAAGCAGCACTCCTGAGATAAGCTCTTTTACACCCTAGCATATCAAGGTTAATTATAATTAACTATCATTTTCTAAACGATGTGTGATTTAATCACACGTGCTGCTCCGTACGCCCGATGCAGGTCTGGAAGCTCTTAGTCCGATTTGCAAGTATTAATCGGAACACCTACCCTACCAGTTTAGCCAGAAGGGCTATGACCAACACTTCGTAACCTAAACGCACCTAGATGATGATGAAAAGAAGTGTCAAAGTATCCATCAATCATCATAATTACTTATCTTTTTTATGTTCAAAAGCTAGGGATGCTAATCCCTTAGTCCCATTCCCCAAAACTGATAATCTAGACAGAATTCCTGGTTTTCTAGATGTATAAACGAAGCACCGAGTTTATTTGTTAACTATTATGTTTAATCGAGGCCGAAATTGAGTATTCACTCAATAAATCCTTTGTACTGCTTTTGCCTGACAAAGGTTCCCTAAAACAAACCGTTCTTCAATCCCAGAATAGTCTGCGTTCCTAAATCCAGATTGATAATTAATAGTTTATGTTGTAAATACCTGATTTTATTACTCAGTACCTCGCTCCTACACCAGACAACCAGAAATGAAAAGTAGAAATAAAATTTTATAGAAGCACTAATTCTTTCCCCATATAAATGAGAAATTAGAAAGATTTAGGCAGTTAAACTCTTTACCTTTTAAACACACATATTTTAGGATTAAGAAACCATATTTTAAAACCCTTAAAGATAAATATATATCAACCATTTCAAATTTATAGACCCTAACTAAAAAAGAACGTTAATAGACATCAAACAAGTGTGTGATTCTACCCTAATCCTACCCTTTGTCCCTAATCTAGTATATTCAAAGCATAGTTCGTTCTTACCATCGACCTAATGCTTTGTAATATACGCAAGTGTAGTCCCTACGAGAGGCTGTAAAGTTCGGCAGGCGAGACCGATAAGGCAACCTATAGGCCAGTGTATTTGACTCCCTCCTTATCGCCCGCGGGCATGGTGGATAAGAATAAGTCGCCCTATTCCGTGTATATAAGTGGATCAGTACCCTAGCACACACACGCACTAATCACGAGGGAAACTCTGCCACAACAAAGACTAAGTGTAATATCAGTCACGACAGAAGTCTGTCTCTGCAACCAGCACTAGCATGAACCGGAGCACCGAAATAAATAAATAAATTTAATAGGAGACCTAGTCTCAATTACTGTCGACTTCAGTGGGCCCAGATTACTCCGGATGACGCGCACGTGACGTCCCCATATCCGTCTAAACAGCTGGGCCTTGAAACTAGTGAGATAATTCGTCTCTTATGTTGATATAAAAGAGACGCCAAGTCCTCTCAAACTTGGAGCAATAGACTCCTAACCATCCAATCCTTTGGCACCGTTAGGCGGAGTGAATGTTTAGCTGGACAAACTGTCAGTCCAAACAATGATCTGGCTTTTAAAATAGCAAAAATACCCCATAGAAAAACACTAAAATAACTAAGTTATCACTAAATTATACTATGAGTTAGTGAAAAGTGAAATTCCCTTAAACACTGTCATCTATATTTAACGTTACGAGAATTTCTTCCCATAAAACCAAACACAGACACAATTCCAAGCCCCGGCCATGCATTGACATTGTCCCTGCATAACATGACGGCACTTAGAACACACAGCGTAAAGAAAACTTCACAATAACTAAAAACCCACACATGGTAGTAAAGAATCTCCACAACAGTCTAAACTTAGCGTTACGACGATTAAAATCCCCGCAAAACCAAGCACAGACACAAATTCTAAGTTTAAATTCACTAGGATAATTCCAAGTAAAAAACAAACACAGAAAAAGTCGCGGAGAAACTTCACCTCCCCGCACTACGTTACACCCGAAAACCAGAGTCACTGCTAGCCCGGTCGAAGAATGAATGCCCCTCCCAACGCTCCGCACCGGCCTTTTATACCTTTTACTATGGCGACTGAATGGCGACATAACGGCGACATAACGGCGACTGAGCGGCGACTGAGCGGCGACTGAGCGGCGACTGAGTGGCGACTGAGTGGCGACTGAGTGGCGACTGAATGGCGACTGAGTGGCGACTGAATGGCGACTGAATAGCGACTGAGTGGCGACTGAATGGCGACTGAATGGCGACTGAGTGGCGACTGAATGGCGACTGAATGGCGACTGAGTGGCGACTGAATGGCGACATAACGGCGACTGAATGGCGACTGAACGGCGACTGAATGGCGACATAACGGCGACTGAATGGCGACTGAGAGGCGACTGAATCAAAACAAAGATACTGGCGACTGAGTGGCGACTGAATGGCGACTGATCGGCGACTGAATGGCGACTGACTGGCGACTGAATGGCGACTGAATGGCGACATAACGGCGACTGAATGGCGACTGAACGGCGACTGAATGGCGACATAACGGCGACTGAATGGCGACTGAGTGGCGACTGAATGGCGACTGAATGGCGACTGAGCGGCGACTGAATGGCGACTGAGCGGCGACTGAGTGGCGACTGAATGGCGACTGAATGGCGACTGAGTGGCGACTGAATGGCGACATAACGGCGACTGAATGGCGACTGAACGGCGACTGAACGGCGACTGAATGGCGACTGAATCAAAACAAAGATACTGGCGACTGAGTGGCGACTGAATGGCGACTGAATGGCGACTGAATGGCGACTGAATGGCGACTGAGCGGCGACTGAGTGGCGACTGAATGGCGACTGAATGGCGACTGAGTGGCGACTGAGTGGCGACTGAGTGGCGACTGAATGGCGACTGAATGGCGACTGAATGGCGACTGAGTGGCGACTGAATGGCGACTGAATGGCGACTGAGTGGCGACTGAATGGCGACATAACGGCGACTGAAAGGCGACTGAATCAAAACAAACATACTGGCGACTGAGTGGCGACTGAATGGCGACTGAGCGGCGACTGAATGGCGACTGAGCGGCGACTGAGCGGCGACTGAGTGGCGACTGAGTGGCGACTGAATGGCGACTGAATGGCGACTGAGTGGCGACTGAATGGCGACTGAATGGCGACTGAATCAAAACATACTGGCGACTGAGTGGCGACTGAGTGGCGACTGAATGGCGACTGAGCGGCGACTGAATGGCGACTGAGCGGCGACTGAGTGGCGACTGAGTGGCGACTGAATGGCGACTGAATGGCGACTGAGCGGCGACTGAGTGGCGACTGAGTGGCGACTGAATGGCGACATAACGGCGACTGAATGGCGACTGAGTGGCGACTGAGTGGCGACTGAATGGCGACTGAATGGCGACTGAGTGGCGACTGAATGGCGACATAACGGCGACTGAATGGCGACATAATAGCGACATAACGGCGACATATTGGCGACATAACGGCGTCATAATAGCGACATAACAGCGACATAACGGCGACATATTGGCGACATAACGGCGACTTAATAGCGACATCACGGCGACATAACGGCGACACAATAGCGACATAACGGCGACATACTGGCATAAACATTATTCCAAAAGTACCAGGATGCCAGAATTGCAGAAGAGGTCGTTTGCCTCGGGCGGGTAACCGACAACAGGTGTCTTATTGAGACAAACGTATACCAAAAATACCAGGATACCAGAACTGAGGAAGATGTCATTAACCTCGTGGCGTGTAACAAGGTTTGATTCAAGAAGAAAGATCATAAGTTCCAGGTTGTTTACTAAACCATATGTCTTAAATATTAAAGTTCACTATTGCTTACTTCAGAATATAAATCATGTCCTTTTTACTCACGCAGTTTAGAGAAAGACGGAGCTATTTTTAATGACATCTACGCACACATTCATAGGCAATAGTCGAGTAGTCAGTTGGAGTAGACTAAATTATGATAAAAGGGAACGTTCGAAAACTCATCACGTACGAATTTGTAAGCATTATTTTACTTTGAGATATTTTTAGTTTACTTCTGAAAAACATTCCTGTATTGAAGTTTTTTTATGTTTATTAGTATCTAGTATATTATTTAAGACATCCAGAATTTAGAGAATTAATTATTTTAATATTTTTATTTATCTTATGAATTTTTAGATTGTATGTTTCGAAATTGTACTAGAGCATCAGCGTAACGGAACGTTGAGCTGTCTTCATCAGTTTTATTGTCAACGTCAATACCAATTTGTTGTTGATTATTTCCTGAGGGTTTATTTTGTTTATTTCTAAGTTAAAATAGAGAATAAAAAAAAAGAAAGACACGTGATAAGTATTATGGATTACCATGGAATTGCTTCAAGTTTCAATTGTTAGAATATTCGATGGAATCATTAATGAAATATGCGACTGAAGACGTCTTTAGTTTTACAAGGTATTTCCTTTTATTTTCTGTGTTTCAATGAAAAATGTGGTTAATACTAGGCAATAGGCATACGACTAGTCACAGTTCGCCCCCGATTTAAGTGTTTTATGAATTACTACAGTAATTTGTAAAAGACTTCAATCTACTCTAGATTAGTCGGATATATCCCCCCTTTTCTAAACGTGTAGTGTGTGTCTCAATACTAAGTGACCGCTAATGACTCAGCTCTGAAATTAGTTCATCAGAATTCCGTCAATGAACCATGACAACTTTTTCCCCAGTCACCTCGCTCCACCAAAGATATTAGGTTGTGAATCTAATAGGCTACTAGTTAACCCGTCCTTGCCAGCTCAACCCGGCCGCGTCGAGTATTACTCTTGTCTCTACCCGAATTGCGCCGTACACTTCCGTAGAAGAGCATCTGATGAGACAGCAAAAACTCCCAAGCGAAACGAAGAGACCTTTAATTTTTATAAGTACGAAGCTTTCAAGTTCCATCGCCAAAATTCGAACCAATTTCATTGCCTTATCACCCTCAACCACGTTTTCTTGGCGCGTGTCTCATACTTGAATAAAATATACCGACCTTTAAGTTTGTTTGGATGTGTATTTTTTTTTTATATATAAACCAACTTAAAATTGACATAAGTAAATACCCCAATATGGTATGATAAAGATATTTTTGTTTGAAAAAAAAAAATATTGACCAAATTAAACAAAATATTTGCTTATAATTATTATACCTCATATTGAAAGCAACATAATATATCTAATTAACCTCTTGAAAAGAGCCTCGTCCTTTTAGACGCTCACGGCCCTTAAAATATGTCGAGTGTCAGATATATCTCACCCAATATGAGTGTGTGGGTTTCGTAAGGGTCTTATTACCTTGTGTAGTACTAGCCATAAAAATCTACCCTTGTGAATGGGTCGAAATTTTAACCTACCGATAAGATTTTTCTGGCTAGTTGTGTATCCCCTTCCCCCCCAGTTTGTTCCCCTGCAAATACCGACAAATCTAGTTTGATTACCCTCCAGCCTTTGTCTATCTGTATCAATCCGTTCTTTCCAAAAAGGTACACCCATCAACTTGACATCCGTCATCTCATATCATACATCTCTTTCATAAATCACCACAAAGTCATAACTATAAGCACTCAATGCACACACATTTTCATTCCTCCTCTGTTACACTTTCACACTGATTTCTACAGACAGCCAACGCGTCGATTAGTAATCAAAATGAGAATTTATATTTATAGCCACATATTCATTTGAAAAAAAAAATCTTACTCATTTTGTCCTAACCAGATGATTTTAATATCTCTCAATTTTCCAATTAATATATATTATTTTATGTTTATTTATTTAATAATTACTAGTTAAAAGTACTTTGACACTAAGTATTAAAATCAAATGATATGCACATAAAGAAAAATCTGCACTTTTGTTGTTAGATTTTATGATAACGCTCCGCGATTAATTTCTCTATAATCCCTATCTTTCGCTCACTTACTGTCGTTCAACGCGCGGCATCAAAAACCTACTATGCAATAAACCACCGCGGAAGTATACAGACAAAGAAGAGTCGAACTTGAAACGCGCTTAACCATTCCGCTGCCAAACCATGGCAGTTCACACGGCCGCTTGTAACATCTAACTATTGCTCCTAACCGTACATTGTATAGCCTTTAAACGACCTTAATCTCACTACTCCAAAACCCACGCACAGCCACGAATATATAAAAAACTGACCTAAAGCGATTATGCGATTAATACATTTAAAACCATAATGATTGACTCTACTTGTACGTTGTTTTTACATAATTAGCCCATTGGCCAGCCAAAATAATGCAAACATGCTCACAAATAAATAAAAATAAAATTTATAAGACATTTATAATGATGATGATAAATCAAAAATTATAGTAGTGACGAATCATAAAGTATAGTAACATAAATGCTGCAAAACATATTTATATAGTTTTTTAAAATTTTATAAAATTATTATCCGTTTTAATTCATTTTTACCAGCCTATTTATACTATAAAACACACACCGTTTGACTTAATGTACCTATAAAAAAAATCCGAATCATAATATTATTAGCCATGATATTCAAATTACTATTGTGAGATGTACTAACTCGTTTATGCACTGTTAGTGTTAGTGCTTAAAAATGGAGGCCTAGGCACCCTAAAACATGCCGCGCGAGTGATTAAAAATACGTGAGTGAACATCTAGGTATTTTAAGAACTAAGTACCCAGGTGCTCCTAATACAAATACAACTGCATTGGAAGGGTTAGGTAGGTAATGAATCCATCTTTGATATAAAGAGTAAGTAGGTAAGTATTTGTCTAAACATTGAGCAACAATTAGTTTGTGTAAATAATTAAAAAAAAAATAGCCTACTGAACATAAGTTTATTCATAACTCCAGTTTATTTTATAACGCTACTCGTAGATACATATCCAAAATAAATTTATTTATGCATAGTTTTTAAGAATTTTGTAAGCAAACAGACCACAGGACTAAAATAAATAAAATAAAATAAAGTTCTAAAGGGATCCTAAATATATTAATAACCTTGCAAACCTGTTTAATAAATTAAAACGAATTATTAAAAAAAAACTAATAAAAAAAAACTTATTTGCTCGCCGGGATTCGAACCCACTCCACGTTCAAGTAATCTTCATACATTTGTCCACCTTGATATCCACTAGACCACGGGAGAGTTTCAAGTGACGACAAATTTAACAATGGCTTTCATAACAAAGTGTTTTATTGTTTTGTTTTATTTTTCATGTGTTTTTCGCACTAAATGACTAACAAAGAATTTTATTTATCACATGAAAACCATGTAATATAATGCAAATACCTATGTATATACCTACGAACACATTATTATGGAATCCATTGAAAACGTGTTACTAACCGAATTCCATTTAGAAAAATCAAGAAAGCATGTGATTATACTCATATTGAAACGCTTGAAAGATCTGAACGTCAATTTAGTATTATTTCATATAATGTAAACAAGCTATAATGCGTTTTATATACTAACATATCCTACAATTGTTCTAGGCTTGCCAAAATTTCTACTCACGTGTTTATTTGTTGAACGCACGTTTCTTGCAGATGAATACTATTTTCACCACTTTATCACGTCACTAATTTCACCCACTACACTATTCTACTAATTCAATATGGATTTACTACAGAAAACTACATGATTTTTGTTATTTGTTTTCAAAATGCACTCGTTACTTGCGTCCGCAAAATGCACGTAAAACTAACCATTTCTCGCTCAAATACACATTTGCACTCAATTATGGACCTTTTCCTGGTTAGTATCTATATTTATTTTTGCTTTAAACACTGTCCATTCTATTTTATCACTTCTTAATAACATAAATATTTCCGTCCAAACCAAAGTTGTTTCGTTTACGAAACCGCAATATTTTATTTTAACACGTTTTGACCAGACAACATGGCCCCGGTTTGTTGATATGCACTTAAACTAAACGTCACAATGATTTTCATTTATCTCACATAAAGATTTCCATTATTAAACCATCTACAGTCTCATTTTACGATTAGAATAGGATCCTATAGAAATGCGAATAAATTTAACTATAACTCTTCAATAATTGTTTTTGTAAGTAGCAACACCATTACGATTGTCATCCATTATCTTCCGATTCTATGATCTTCCGTCATAGATGGTAGAATCCTATAGACGTGCTATACTCGCGCGTCCGTGAGGGACAAATCATACGCAACTACACGAGACCGTAACAAGGACAACCAATAATAGCGCTTTCGCTGCCACTCCTACTGAAAGATACGTAAGACTGTCCCGTTCTGTCACCTAGTGATGGGCTACCATTACCATCGCTATCTATTGATTTTTGCAATTATTATCAATACTAAACGAAATCGTTCGTGTGAACAAGTTTTTACGCATAGACAAAATACTAATAACCAACCAATTTACAATCGCGTACAAGACAAGCGGCGAGACGAGCCGCGAAACAAGACACGGAACGAGAGTGTAAACGGGTGCGCGTGCGTCCATGCAATGCGACAAAATCAAAAACACATTCTAATACTCCCGACAACATACCAAGCACAACCCACTCAATTTGGTCGGGTTCTTAGTACGACTTCTTAAGTAACAATTCCGATAGGTGGCGTGAATAACTAAGTGGTTTTGAATAACTATTCGAGACTGAATTATAAACGTTCAACAGTGAAACATGAGTGAAACGAAATTTTGTCTTTGGCAAATTATAACTGCTGTCATTTCAGATTATGCTTATTTTTTGAAACGTAATTAATTTATCCTTAATACAAGTAAACTAATCGTGATGTTAATGATTAAAATTACTTCAGTTTCCGGTGACATTTTGATCAAATACCTAAACATCTGACAATCACTCAAAACATGCTCAGAACAAAATTAAAACGCCATTTTGAATACAAGCCATTGCCTTTGTTTCACAATGATTTCCTACAGTAAAATACCACGACGCAAGCTTTACCCGATGTAGCGAGTAAGGATTGCCTCCAAGAATGCCCTAATGGTTTCCAAAATATAGCCCCTTGAAGAATTTACTATAAAACGAATGAAGTGAAAGTTCTGTTTCGTCGCCGCATGGCTGACCTTTTCTCAGCTTGCGTCTTCTATTTTTCTGTGAACCTGTCTAGTGCCCATAACTATGACCTAGTGTTTGAACTATCTAGTACAAAGGATGTGTAATGAGTCTAGCTGTCGATAGTGCGAATGGAATGGACTTAAATGTGGAAACTGTTGCTTTGAGCAAGGTAAGATTTTATTCTTTTTCCTTCATTAAACAAGTTGCTCCTATTTAAAAACTGTTTCGCTTATTAGAATATCAACTAGTGAAAAGTAATTGATCACAAATTGACCTATCTATCAATAAATCTATTTGGTCTTATCGAATACAAACATTAAGGTTTCCCTAATTTCATATCATTACGCTTGTAATGTTTTTACCTAATGTAGTGAGTTGCCTTATTTTTATTCTTTGTTCAGCAACAAAACACATTTTTTTTTCTGCAAAACTTGAAAGTGATCAAAGTAAAAATAAATCAGTATTAAAGGAATGACATGTTGATTTTTGATTTTATGCTGTCTGTCTAATGTAATATCTGTTCTTCACTACATGTTTGTTTTCTGCTGCAATAAGATTTACAAAGTATATTTGATTTTTCAGCAAGCTGACAACTTTATTAGAATGAACCCCGGTATACATATATCGTTATCGAAAGAAAAGAAGTTGAAATTTTGTTGTGAAGACTCCCTTGCTATTTTCGATGAATCAAAACAACTGTGAAACGTAAGTATGATATTTCTACTATTAGACATTTACTCACTGGTTTGACCATACTGCTTTTGGAATTTGAAAAATGTTGTCGCTCTAAAAAGATGACCCGGGTCAATTTCTTTCGGAAATACTAGCTTCCTAAATTTGGAAGTGCAACATATTATAAAAATCATAATTATATGATAATGTCAACTAAAAATAAACAGGATTTCTTGCATGGTAATGAAAATTTGTTAATAAATATGTATTTTCTTTACAAAAGGATCCCGCAGTCTTCCGGTAAATTTAATATAATTTGTGGGCCTAACCCTAGACCTGTCATAAATATTCTCCTTTTTGCAATACATCTTACAATATATGCTGTTATTTTTCAGCAACCGAAACCCAATACCTAGTTGTCAGTGAGCGGAGCAAATTTCCATTGATGCCCTCATGGGTTCTTCCGAGTCTTTCAACAGTCCCCTAGTAAGTATAACACCCATGCTACTAAAAAGCTACTGTAACATATACATATGTACCTAGAAAAACGAACTTCAAAATTTTTCATCGCTCTCAAAAATAAAATAAAAATTGATTTTATTTTTATCTTGACTGTAAAGACCCTACTTGTACTAAATAATAAACACTTTTAATGAGACTTATGAATAGGTTCTCTTAAATATACCCTACTTTAGCTAACTTTTATACTTTATCAATTTCAGAGTTCCCGGAGAAATGGCTTCGCTCCGCAGTAACAATATGCCTGCCTTCAATGTACTTCTATAGACTGTCTCCAGTCATGACAGGTATTTTATTTCATTATATAAATACCAAACTTATCATAAGCTATAAAAACTCTTAACTTATGTCTGACTCTAATATTTCAAAATAATGAGCGAAGAGGTTCCGGATGAAAGATCGGAGATATGAAAACTGCCATTAACCTTACATCCTATTATGATTTTGTTGACTAAGTAACTTAATCTAGCTTATTTGTGACCTCACTTTATGGAAATGTGCCCTGTAAGGCAAAGATTCTCAAACTTTTTTGGATTTTGAAGAATTTAAGTACTGTCTAGTCTACTTTTGTGAAACCTAATATTTCCTATGAGTGTATTTGACAATAAAATAATGATGCGCTCCCTCTAATGAATGACTGTTGATATTTTACTACTATTATTGTACTTATTCAACTCTTTTCTCTAAGGTTTCCTAATACTTGCCTAATTTATTCCAGGCTACCAAGAACCTCTGACTTCAATACTTCAACACTCCTGTTTGATGGCCGTATCTCAAGAATTTGCTGCTAAGGTCGCTCTAGTCTTCAATGGATACAAGAAAGAAATGTTAGGTACTAGCGTGTTAGCTTAACCAATTATTGTATATTATTACTTAATAGCAATCAGAATACGATTGAAAAGTACCGTCAGCAGAACTGTACTGTAATCATAAGTTAACAGGCTACCTTCATACTACAAATATGTCTTTGTATGCACGCTGTTCGTCCGGCTAATTGGCGCGTTGCATTTCTCAATTGATTTTCATGAAATTATTTGAGCGGCTTAAATAATGACAATAAGGTACACAAGGCAGCTCGCAGGAGCTCTTATAGATAATAGTAATAACTATAACCAGTAAACTATACATATCTCAGCGCTGTTCTCGATAAATGTTGTGACTCTTAGGGTTCCGTGCTGAAAAATATGTAGATAAACTTTCATACAAATGTGTATGTTCTACTTATGCTCCAATAGTGATTGCAGCATGTACTATTACTCTTTTCTTAACCTAAATATCTATAAATTGGCCTAAAAATAGTCTTAACATACGATTTCCTATTCAAATCCAAGCTCATGCATACATATATGCTCATTTTTCTTATCCTACAGTAGCAAATGTATGATGTTTTCGTACATTAATGAAATTTAAGCTTATTACTGGCATGTGTGGTTGTCATTCGGACCCACACGTGAAGCAAATAAAACCTAACAGAATTATCTGTAATATCTGTTTCTTACTCTTACTCTATGATCGACAGGCCTATCCAGGACCGTACATACATATTATGCAATCTGTAACTTAACTAGTTTATTATAGTAACAGTTTATCAGTAAACAAAGCATGTAACAAAGATGGAACTCCGATGTTCTGACATATAAGTACCTACAGCTATTTATTTTTTATGATATAGAAGGCAAAATAACAGACAAATACCCGGTGATGAATGATTGCCGTTTCCTCGTAAAGCCAGAGAGGTTGTAAGTGCGTTGCCGGCTTTTAAGACGGGAGCATAAGAAAGTAGTGAAATACGCCCCCTATGCCTTAGTATTCCTGTGTGTAAATGAACAATTACACGCCCCCATAATTTTACAACCAATGTATATATTTGTAATACGCCCCCGGTTCTTTAATATTTCAAGAAAGCCTACGTGAAATGAACAATTTCACGCCCCCATGATTTTTCGACTAAAGTATATGTTCTTACACAACTAGATATCTTATCTGACCACATCCTAGGCTAACTTAGGTAAACTAATCTTATCTCTAGACTATGTTAACAGCCTCCTAACCCAAACTAAAGTAACCCTGTCTACAAATGCTGCCTGGCAAAAAGGCGCGTCTACCACGAATATGCGTTTCCAAGTCATGGCAAAGTTGATATGTGAAAGATAGTCCCTAAAATATTTATTTCATTATTATTATTATTGATACCTGCAATGAAGCTAATTCCTTAATGAATCTATGGCGCACGAGAAATAAGTCTTGACTGTTTGCGCTTAAAATAAGTGTTAATAAGTGCTAATGTTATACTACATGGCTTTAATTTTGTAATTTTTGTTACTTTATTTTTCAGATATCAAAGACGCAAGAACATGGATCTAAAGTAGATATTTGTGAAGACACACATCGTAACTCAGAAATGTGAAAAGGAAATCCCTAATTACGGCGAGCCGAGAACGAGTAAAAATGTAGTACCAAACTCGTCAAGAGATGGCGCCACCTCCGAGATAGAACGCGCCAACGATGTGTCGACGTAGAATCTTGATATCCGAGATGCAAATTACCGATCGTTTTTAAATGTTAGGAGAAGATTAATGCTTGGTTGACTGCATAAGTGCATACCCCTGCTGAGGTCATAGCAGCCACGCACAAGTTATGAGTAATTGTACATAGTTAGTGTTGTAATAAATAAACCGATTGAGATAATTACGTTTTTTCGCCTGCGGATAGTAACCCTTACTACAGTGGAATAGTAATAGTTTTTCTTTGTGTACATAGTAACTATTGAATAATAAACTTAATGTTTCATGACTTTTATATAAGACCTTTCTACGTGTACATAATAACTATTGAATAATAAAATTAATGCTTTATGACTTTTATTTAAACCATAATAAAAACAGAGTCCAAAATCAAGTGTACCCATTCCATTTCACGCCAGCAAAATGTAGCCTGAAAGGCTACTTTCTATTATTTATTTTTAGATACCTCGGTATCCAAAATGAACCTAAAAGGTGCATTTTAGATCCCTTGGTCACGGAACCAAAATGTAGCCTGGAAGGCTACTTTTACATACATATACCTTGAAGAACCGTAGTAACCCAGGTAAACTACATCCTGCGTCACGGTTTCACCAAAATGTAACTCCCCCCTTTACTTAACTTACTTACTTACCTTAATATAACATCCCCTTTAGATTTACCCTTAAAAAATGGCCATGTAATCGTCTAGCTAGTGGTTAGGACCCCTTGAAGTGAACCGCGGTAACCTCAAATTCTTTAATGAGTATCAGCTAAATTTTGGACTCTGACTTTATTTATTATTACCTAGATTTTGAGAACAGATATTTATGGTAATAAATATAATTATTTATGGAAGTAAGAAATAACCTAAAGAAAATTATTCAGAGAAATAGAAAATTATTCAGAATTTATTAGTGCAACGTAAATGATGGTGTAAATTTACTATGATGTATTTAAGTATTACAGCATATATGATGATATAAATATATAAAAATGTTGTTGGTAAAATCCTGCCACACCTATTAAGCTTCCGGGATAACATAGAAGCAGCACTCCTGAGATAAGCTCTTTTACACCCTAGCATATCAAGGTTAATTATAATTAACTATCATTTTCTAAACGATGTGTGATTTAATCACACGTGCTGCTCCGTACGCCCGATGCAGGTCTGGAAGCTCTTAGTCCGATTTGCAAGTATTAATCGGAACACCTACCCTACCAGTTTAGCCAGAAGGGCTATGACCAACACTTCGTAACCTAAACGCACCTAGATGATGATGAAAAGAAGTGTCAAAGTATCCATCAATCATCATAATTACTTATCTTTTTTATGTTCAAAAGCTAGGGATGCTAATCCCTTAGTCCCATTCCCCAAAACTGATAATCTAGACAGAATTCCTGGTTTTCTAGATGTATAAACGAAGCACCGAGTTTATTTGTTAACTATTATGTTTAATCGAGGCCGAAATTGAGTATTCACTCAATAAATCCTTTGTACTGCTTTTGCCTGACAAAGGTTCCCTAAAACAAACCGTTCTTCAATCCCAGAATAGTCTGCGTTCCTAAATCCAGATTGATAATTAATAGTTTATGTTGTAAATACCTGATTTTATTACTCAGTACCTCGCTCCTACACCAGACAACCAGAAATGAAAAGTAGAAATAAAATTTTATAGAAGCACTAATTCTTTCCCCATATAAATGAGAAATTAGAAAGATTTAGGCAGTTAAACTCTTTACCTTTTAAACACACATATTTTAGGATTAAGAAACCATATTTTAAAACCCTTAAAGATAAATATATATCAACCATTTCAAATTTATAGACCCTAACTAAAAAAGAACGTTAATAGACATCAAACAAGTGTGTGATTCTACCCTAATCCTACCCTTTGTCCCTAATCTAGTATATTCAAAGCATAGTTCGTTCTTACCATCGACCTAATGCTTTGTAATATACGCAAGTGTAGTCCCTACGAGAGGCTGTAAAGTTCGGCAGGCGAGACCGATAAGGCAACCTATAGGCCAGTGTATTTGACTCCCTCCTTATCGCCCGCGGGCATGGTGGATAAGAATAAGTCGCCCTATTCCGTGTATATAAGTGGATCAGTACCCTAGCACACACACGCACTAATCACGAGGGAAACTCTGCCACAACAAAGACTAAGTGTAATATCAGTCACGACAGAAGTCTGTCCCTGCAACCAGCACTAGCATGAACCGGAGCACCGAAATAAATAAATAAATTTAATAGGAGACCTAGTCTCAATTACTGTCGACTTCAGTGGGCCCAGATTACTCCGGATGACGCGCACGTGACGTCCCCATATCCGTCTAAACAGCTGGGCCTTGAAACTAGTGAGATAATTCGTCTCTTATGTTGATATAAAAGAGACGCCAAGTCCTCTCAAACTTGGAGCAATAGACTCCTAACCATCCAATCCTTTGGCACCGTTAGGCGGAGTGAATGTTTAGCTGGACAAACTGTCAGTCCAAACAATGATCTGGCTTTTAAAATAGCAAAAATACCCCATAGAAAAACACTAAAATAACTAAGTTATCACTAAATTATACTATGAGTTAGTGAAAAGTGAAATTCCCTTAAACACTGTCATCTATATTTAACGTTACGAGAATTTCTTCCCATAAAACCAAACACAGACACAATTCCAAGCCCCGGCCATGCATTGACATTGTCCCTGCATAACATGACGGCACTTAGAACACACAGCGTAAAGAAAACTTCACAATAACTAAAAACCCACACATGGTAGTAAAGAATCTCCACAACAGTCTAAACTTAGCGTTACGACGATTAAAATCCCCGCAAAACCAAGCACAGACACAAATTCTAAGTTTAAATTCACTAGGATAATTCCAAGTAAAAAACAAACACAGAAAAAGTCGCGGAGAAACTTCACCTCCCCGCACTACGTTACACCCGAAAACCAGAGTCACTGCTAGCCCAGTCGAAGAATGAATGCCCCTCCCAACGCTCCGCACCGGCCTTTTATACCTTTTACTATGGCGACTGAATGGCGACATAACGGCGACATAACGGCGACTGAGCGGCGACTGAGCGGCGACTGAGCGGCGACTGAGTGGCGACTGAGTGGCGACTGAGTGGCGACTGAATGGCGACTGAGTGGCGACTGAATGGCGACTGAATAGCGACTGAGTGGCGACTGAATGGCGACTGAATGGCGACTGAGTGGCGACTGAATGGCGACTGAATGGCGACTGAGTGGCGACTGAATGGCGACATAACGGCGACTGAATGGCGACTGAACGGCGACTGAATGGCGACATAACGGCGACTGAATGGCGACTGAGAGGCGACTGAATCAAAACAAAGATACTGGCGACTGAGTGGCGACTGAATGGCGACTGAGCGGCGACTGAATGGCGACTGAATGGCGACTGAATGGCGACTGAATGGCGACATAACGGCGACTGAATGGCGACTGAACGGCGACTGAATGGCGACATAACGGCGACTGAATGGCGACTGAGTGGCGACTGAATGGCGACTGAATGGCGACTGAGCGGCGACTGAATGGCGACTGAGTGGCGACTGAGTGGCGACTGAATGGCGACTGAATGGCGACTGAGTGGCGACTGAATGGCGACATAACGGCGACTGAATGGCGACTGAACGGCGACTGAACGGCGACTGAATGGCGACTGAATCAAAACAAAGATACTGGCGACTGAGTGGCGACTGAATGGCGACTGAATGGCGACTGAGCGGCGACTGAATGGCGACTGAGCGGCGACTGAGTGGCGACTGAATGGCGACTGAATGGCGACTGAGTGGCGACTGAGTGGCGACTGAGTGGCGACTGAATGGCGACTGAATGGCGACTGAATGGCGACTGAGTGGCGACTGAATGGCGACTGAATGGCGACTGAGTGGCGACTGAATGGCGACATAACGGCGACTGAAAGGCGACTGAATCAAAACAAACATACTGGCGACTGAGTGGCGACTGAATGGCGACTGAGCGGCGACTGAATGGCGACTGAGCGGCGACTGAGCGGCGACTGAGTGGCGACTGAGTGGCGACTGAATGGCGACTGAATGGCGACTGAGTGGCGACTGAATGGCGACTGAATGGCGACTGAATCAAAACATACTGGCGACTGAGTGGCGACTGAGTGGCGACTGAATGGCGACTGAGCGGCGACTGAATGGCGACTGAGCGGCGACTGAGTGGCGACTGAGTGGCGACTGAATGGCGACTGAATGGCGACTGAGCGGCGACTGAGTGGCGACTGAGTGGCGACTGAATGGCGACATAACGGCGACTGAATGGCGACTGAGTGGCGACTGAGTGGCGACTGAATGGCGACTGAATGGCGACTGAGTGGCGACTGAATGGCGACATAACGGCGACTGAATGGCGACATAATAGCGACATAACGGCGACATATTGGCGACATAACGGCGACATAATAGCGACATAACAGCGACATAACGGCGACATATTGGCGACATAACGGCGACTTAATAGCGACATCACGGCGACATAACGGCGACACAATAGCGACATAACGGCGACATACTGGCATAAACATTATTCCAAAAGTACCAGGATGCCAGAATTGCAGAAGAGGTCGTTTGCCTCGGGCGGGTAACCGACAACAGGTGTCTTATTGAGACAAACGTATACCAAAAATACCAGGATACCAGAACTGAGGAAGATGTCATTAACCTCGTGGCGTGTAACAAGGTTTGATTCAAGAAGAAAGATCATAAGTTCCAGGTTGTTTACTAAACCATATGTCTTAAATATTAAAGTTCACTATTGCTTACTTCAGAATATAAATCATGTCCTTTTTACTCACGCAGTTTAGAGAAAGACGGAGCTATTTTTAATGACATCTACGCACACATTCATAGGCAATAGTCGAGTAGTCAGTTGGAGTAGACTAAATTATGATAAAAGGGAACGTTCGAAAACTCATCACGTACGAATTTGTAAGCATTATTTTACTTTGAGATATTTTTAGTTTACTTCTGAAAAACATTCCTGTATTGAAGTTTTTTTATGTTTATTAGTATCTAGTATATTATTTAAGACATCCAGAATTTAGAGAATTAATTATTTTAATATTTTTATTTATCTTATGAATTTTTAGATTGTATGTTTCGAAATTGTACTAGAGCATCAGCGTAACGGAACGTTGAGCTGTCTTCATCAGTTTTATTGTCAACGTCAATACCAATTTGTTGTTGATTATTTCCTGAGGGTTTATTTTGTTTATTTCTAAGTTAAAATAGAGAATAAAAAAAAAGAAAGACACGTGATAAGTATTATGGATTACCATGGAATTGCTTCAAGTTTCAATTGTTAGAATATTCGATGGAATCATTAATGAAATATGCGACTGAAGACGTCTTTAGTTTTACAAGGTATTTCCTTTTATTTTCTGTGTTTCAATGAAAAATGTGGTTAATACTAGGCAATAGGCATACGACTAGTCACAGCACCAGAGTTGAGGTTACTAACACAGCACTAAAGACATGGTCTTTTTTCGAAATATTAATATTAATTAACTGTTAGATAAAAGCAAGTTTGAATACAAAACCACTGCAACCTGTAAAACTGTAACCTAGGTACAATTTCTATCGCTTTGCGCATTCAAAGTTGGGTGTCCTATTCGTTTATTTATGTTTTCAATGTGTTTAATGAAAGATACTGCAATTGATTGCAAATTATAACAGGCAACTTTTAAACTAGGTGCCTATGTTTTTTTTCTCCAATTATGGACAGTACGGCAACATTTCTTTTAGAAATGACCTAAATTAATTAAACGTCAACCTTGACTTGCTATGTGAATAATGTGTAGCGTAAAATGGCAACCCAGTGTTAAAACTGTAGTCAAATAGGTACTTATTTACAGACATTCTGGATCACGTTTCATTATTGGTGTTTACCATACCCATGTACATGTTTAAGTAAATGATATCTCTATATAAAATGCCTGCAAGCACGATTACTTAACTGCGGCTGATTGAACAAAGGCGTTAATAAATTTTAACCTTTTACCACTGCTTTTACTGACCAATGCTCAGTTTTAAAATATGATCATACCGCCTTTTAACTTCACAGTACTTTGAAATATATGAAGGAAACTCTTTTAAATGCAGTAGCGCTTTGGCATACATAAATTCTCGTTTTATCACTAACTTAACTCGGAAAATCCACATCTCGGCTTGTGAAAATAGTGAACAATTTATTAATTTTGTGTTCAGAACCTAACCAGAAAGTGGAACCTAACAGTGATTATAAAACACAATTAGAAGACAATGTTAAGACATGTCTGTCAATCACTGTTTCTGAAATTTACACAGTAAGTAAGTATTTACACTGGAAAACGAAATATTGTAAAAATATATCATAATTATATTGTATGTTGCATTTTCTCAAGAGAAAGTGTAATAATTTATATCAATAGAAAGTTGTCTGTTAAACTTAACTTTGTTACATAAAAAGTCCCATTACACAAACTGATCTGATCGCGTGATATTTTTAGCAACTTAGTTTAACAAATAAGATATATTTGATAAAAACAAGCGACTTCAAAATCGATATCGATACCTATTTGACCTATTTCCATTGTGCGTGTAAAATCTGGCAAGCAAACCGATTCTGTAGCAATGTAAAAGCAAATCGGTTTATGGCAAACCTCCGAATTTCCCCTCGTTGGAAATTCGCAGCAATGCGCATCTAATGAGATATTCGTATTCATCACAATACGCGTAGATCTTGTTTTTTTTAAACTATTTTCAAAGCATTTTTAAATAAATTAATTTTAATTCTATAAAAATGGGTAGCAGACAGCAATTAACTAAGTCGTTTAAACATTAGATAGGTGTTTATACAAATCACAATTTGTGTAAAAAAAAATTGTAACATTACTATTTCCAACCGTGCCGTGCCCTCTTTTAAACCATATGACAAAACAATTTATGTATAGATCTAAACTTAAGAAAATTACATTACATACAAATAAGCATACATTATAGATAATACATTATTAGATTCATATGCGGGAGCTAAATTTCAAGTTAATTCGAGCGTGACGTGTCTCGTCCAGGGGCGTAGATAATTATGCAAATTCAATTTTAATATCTTGAGCACTGTTTAAATACGCATTAAGGTACAGATATAATAATAAGTATGGTTTAAAAATTATAATGCCCCAAAAATTATATCCATCAAGCCTCTTATATTGCCTTACATTACGTTAGGTATTCTAGTCAGCTAAAAACCTTTTAGTAGCTACCTTAAATATTATGTTACTTGGTGTAAAAAACGTAGGTGTTCTTAAAAGGTTTTGAACATTCTGTAATCTGAACTAATAGGATTAGAGTCTCGTATAGATAAAAAAATCTACACTTCAAATCTTATCTGAAAAATATTATTACTCTACTTGTAACTGGGTCACCGTGAAGCGTACTTCACTCGTAGCTCGTCAATGATGCATAGTGCCAATTAAATCGAAAAAAAAATGGCATCGTGCCATCATGTTTACCTAACAGGGACGCTGTTTTTACAAACATTCCTCCGCTTATTAACATACCCCGGGGTTTTGGGTGCGGGAATGCTTGGACCGTATTTGGTGCATTTAGAGCTTACTATTCCTATCGGTTTTTAATTCATAGTTTGATAACTATTTAACAATAATCCATATACATGGTGTGTCTGACCATGCGCTTTAAATCCAGGGCTTGATTTTACCCGCTAAACTGAGCTACTTTTACTATGGGACCAACCCTAAAATCGGGGATAATTTTTTGGCTTTTTCATAGAAAACGTCGACACCTGATCAGCCAAAATGTATGAAAAAGTAAAAGTTTTTTTCGGGATTTCGGGGTTGGTGCCATAGTAAAAGTAGCTCAGTTTAGCGAGTAGAATCGAGCCCTGGATTTAAAGCCCGATGGTCAGTAACACACAGTATAACAATAAAGAAAATTATACCCACAAGAAAACATTACTGCACCCAGAACCCCGGGGTAAGCTTATTGGGTATATTGTCTTAATTTCACCAAAGCTATATGTATGTATGTAGGTACCCACATATTATATTAGTCGATACAAATTTTACGTTTTGGATATAGTTAACCTTTTAAGCATGTCTTTAAAAAGTACAGTTAATAACATAATAAAAATGTAGGCATAATATGTATGTGAAAATATTAAACTTTTTATTACTTAGTATTTTTATTAACGCGAAATGTAACATGTACCTACATAGCATGCAATGCATACATTGCAATACAAACATTGCATGCTACAAGTTACTATATTATACATGTACCATATTGTACATGGTATACATTTTAACACCCTTTGCTGATGGATAAGTAAATTATGACCTATATATTTGAAAGACCTATCTAACTTATATTAATAATAATTAAAAAAGACAAACAAGAATATAAAACTAAAACTAACTACAATTAAAATAACTAAAACTAAAAATTAAAAATACCTATCAAAATTTGGTGCCCTCGAGAGGGTGCCCAACACGCAGGCAGCGTTCCCGCGCTGGATTGCAATTGAAATTCTCTGCGCGAGAAAGCTGCCCGCGCGGGGGTCGCCCGTTGCCTCCCTCAGCCGTTTGCCGAGCGCCTTGTGGAGCATCTGTGCGCCTCTGCCCCACGAACCAAGCGTCTCGACGCCAAACGCGACGAAGTCGTATTGGGCGCCGAGACAGCTGTACTTGGCTACCTTTTGACGCTCCCGAGTGTCCGCCGCCGCGCCAGCACGCCTGCTGGTCGATGGGACGTAGGACGCCGCTAGCGTTTCAGCGCAAGTGGCGTCCCATACCAATGCACGACCCATCTTCCAGGGAATCAATGACATCCCGTCAGGGCGCTTACCGTCGTTCCGCACTATTTGGGGCTCCAGAGCGGCGGGAACGCCGGCACTGACGAGCGCCCTTCTCAGGATGTCATTGAGGGCGGAATGGCGAGACAGGCGGCCGGAACCCGAAGAGCAGGCGAGCCCGTGGTGACCGAGGCTCTCTACTTGGGATCCACAAGAAGCGCAGTTGTGGTCGGCACAGATAGCAACTCCTAGCCGGAGACCGGCGGCTATGCGAAGCGTCTCTGGGTCGATAAAGGTGCCGGTGTTAGGCGAGGGGTATGCGTGTAGCCAATGTCCTGACTCTGGCCTAGATGATGCCAGAAGCCTCGCTCGGTCCCTGCCTGTCGTGGTGTCCAGAAGTGAGTTTAGAGTTGAGTCTGAAGCTATGTTATCCCAGGCCCTTTGTATCTTCGGTCGAGACGGAAAGTATTGATTCTGTCCAGCTAGCCAGGCATTCGAGGCCTCAACCAGGCACGCGATCTCGCAGTTTGTAGCCGGAGAGGCTTTGAGAATATTACCTGCGAGATCGGAGGTGCTATGAATTGAGGCCAAGAATGCCGGCAAAGCAACACTTGAAATTTTTCGGGTACCCAAGCCACCATACCTTATCGGTAAGGTGGCTTGAGTCCATGCCTGCTCGCTAAATCGAATGTTCAAAATTGATTCGATTTGGGATTTTAAAAGTAGGTCAAGAGGTCGGAGTAAATGAGGGTATTTCCAGATAGGACAACAGCGGAGCAGGTAGGTGAATTTTGGAATGAGTAAACAAAATTTTAAAATGAACAGTGCAGAATGACTGCTAATTTTGAGAAGGCGGTCCGAATAGTCACTAAATTTTGAAATAGATTTACTCAAAAGGGGAGGGATGGCTTCATTGAAGATGGGTGCTCCGAGAAGATGTAGACTGTCTTTAGATGTATGTTTGATAGATGGCGCGATGTTATTAAAACTTTGAATAATTTGGGATGCCGAAGAAGAATCTACATTGTCGGAAATATATAATTCGCATTTATTGAAATTTAGTTCCAACCCAATATCTTTAAATTTATTTTTAATTTGTAATAAATCTGCTAAGACAGTCTGTGAATCCCCACCTAGAGTCCCATCGTCAAGGTACCACACGTTTAATTTGGAATTTAGACTATATATTTACTTATAAAAATATTTTTCAGAGTAACCTTTATTCCATATATATTTTCAACGAGCATCAACAACTTTTTGCTTACCTGCCGTGTTTATGTTAACGTAAATGTTTATATAACTGAAGAATACTGCGGGGAAATCAATTTTCAGAAGCTGTCCGTATCTCCTCCAGAACTAGCGGAGAATTAAAATTTTCCTAGGAGCGAGAGGGTTTCCCCGAGTTCTTGTTAATGTGTACAGTCGCCATCAGATATATCGGAGCGGTCAAGGCGCTTACAAATATCTGAACACGCCTCTATTGCCAAGGCGTTAGAGTGCATGTTCAGATATTGTGAACACCTTGGCCGCTCCGATATATCGGATGGCGGCTGTACAGAAGAAATAGTTCAATATAATATGACTTGTAAGATACTCGTAACAGGTTCGGATTAAGTACTTTTAGAAGTTCATTCGAAAGTAGATAAGAAATATTAATATTTTATGCCAACTATTATAAATATACGCCACATTCCTGTGAAACGTCGGCAAAAAATCTTCGAATTGCCGCCGACATTAACATCAACATCACGCCAACGTTACCCGAGCAAACTTCATACAATCGCAGTGTGTATTTTGAGAAAGCTGATCTGACCTTCATGACTTATCCCTTATTCGTTAAGTCTCTATTAGATTTCCATGTTCGAAATTCGCGTACAGAAACAACTCTAACTCACATTTGTCTGCTTCGTTGCGAATCTTAGTTTGAATAAAAATCGTCGTAAATTACGTGTCTCGAAACTTTTATTCGACTTTGAGAGTAAGATTTCTCATTCTCATGTCTCTAGAATACAGTAGGTTAAGTTTTATCAAAGCAGAACTGAGGTTCTCTATGAATCAGAATTTTTGTAAGAAATTCATCTGGGAGATATTTTACAATGTATTGGAATTTTGGATATTTCGTTCATTCGACGAGCTACATATAAATTAGATAAATGTATGCATGTATTGTTCAGATTAGTAATCGTTTTAGTTTCGGTATTTTACAAAAAACGAACTCGTAGGTTTACAACGAGCAAATGTATGTAACAATATAGGTACATATTGTGAATACACAAATTAATGTGCTTTACATTTTGGTTGGCAGGTATCCTTTTTATTCGCAATAGCGGGTTTGCACGTATTCTGAAATTGGACAATGTTATCTTGAGAGTTGAGAGTGTTTTACAAATTCCCAAGTGCAAGTAAGAGCGTTCTATTTAATTAAAAGTTTCCGGGCAAGGAGCGCAGCTTTGTTCCACAACAAATGAACAGACAATGTTGAATTAAAATATGACATTATTGCACAATTTTCTTTATTATTAAAAGTTTCCGCATCACGCGCGGTTATTTGCGGTGTAAGTAATGAATAAAACCTAGGTATTAATAACATCACTATCAAAAGGACATCTGGAATTAAATGAATGTTAACGAAAATGTTTATGGTCTGTTTTAAGGTCATTTTCACTTAACTGTGTACCATTAACGACCGGTTAGCAATCGTCACAAAACTGATGGTTAATGTCAAATCCTATACATTTTGTCAAGAATGTGACGGTTAGACGTTACTGAAACATGACTTAAGTCGCGCTTTAAAGTACTTGTACAAGTTAAATTGCCCTTAAGTAATTGTTGCGGTCGTCTGTCAAAATTTCAATGTTAAATTAATTACAAAATAGTTTACAATAAAGTTAAAAAGTTATTTCAAAATTATCAGCTGATCAGCACCAAAGGTTGAAGTTTATAATTACAAAAGTTTGAAATATAAGTTGAAATAAGTAATTTAGTCAATACATATTTTGCAAGGTTTTACGGGGTGTAACTGGTAGGTATGTAACTAATTATAAGTAATTATGTAGGTACTTACACTAAGAACTTAACTTAAAAAAAGGTTTTGATGTAGTTTCGACCACTGATCTAATTTAAATTAATCTCTTAATTCTATGCTATGCATAAATCTCAGTATTATCTTTACAGACGTAATCCTCCTCTCTTGTTGAAATATCACTACATTACTTGTTTAAATAAATACGTTTGTAAAGCTTGATTAAATAAACTATTAAAAATAGTTAATTAATTACACATTCGCGTTAAAATGGATTATTCTAAATATTTTATAAATAGGAATATATTTGTAATATTTTCAAACTGTTTTTCTAGACTTATATCGACCGGGATATTGAGGTCAGTTTGGCTGAATACATTTAAAACTGTTAGTCTCATAAACGGTCAAATGATTTTTACCTAAACGTAATTATTTTGTAAAACAATTAGATGTTCGATTCGATCGCTACCTTTGTATACTGACATATAGAAACTCCAAAATAAAATTAAAACTTGCAAATGATTGTCATTATCATACCAAGTTACATTAAGTGTCCACACAGCGTAACTGAATTCCGGTTACCACAGAAATCCATTTATTAATTCTTCACAGAAATATAAAGATTTTTTAAAATTAAAATGCTAAAAGATTTAATGGCACTTATATCTCTCATACTTACTGTAGTGTGTATCGAAACCATCTATAGGCATCGAGATAAGTTTACCTAGATCTAGAATGTATCAAATTTTTCCTTTTTTTCATCGAGAGTTTTCGTCCTAGTACAAATAACGTAAACATAACGTAACTTTATATACCTACTGACAAAGAAAAAGGGCCAATAAAGGAAAAAATACGTCACCCCAATCGGCCCAATCATAACATTGAATGAAGTAAGATCTTTATAAACAATACCTCTCTTCTCTTCTTCCTCGAGTTATCCCGGCATTTTGCCACGGCTCATGGGAGCCTGGGGTCCGCTTGACAACTAATCCCAAGAATTAACATAGGCACTAGTTATAATGAAAGCGACTGCCATCTGACCTTCCAACCCAGAGGGGAAACTAGGTCTTATTGCGATAAGCCCGGTTTCCTCACGATGTTTTCCTTCACCGAAAAGCAACTGGTAAATATCAAATGATATTTCGTACATACGTTCCGAAAAACTCATTGGTACGAGCCGGGGTTTGACTACACGACCTCCGGATTGAAAGTCTCACGCTCTTACCGCTAGGCCACCAGCGCTTCTTAAACAATACACATAAAATACCTTTTCACTCTCTCCTCTCATCTACTCAAAGGTTAACTGGAAGAGATCCCTCAATTTAGGGATAAGTTCGCCTTTGTACTTCTGACTAATTGCATGTCATTTTTAATATGTCTTTTTGTGCAATATAGAGTTTACTACAACTACTACTTAAATATAAGTAGCCAGCTGTAAGACAACTTGATGAAACGTTTGTGTGGAAGCCGTCTTCACGTCCCAGCATTAAAACCGTCGCTTTGTCTCTTACTGCCCATAAAGTGACGTCTCGCAGATACCGTACACACTTAATGGTACGTCTGCAAAGCAAACTGCTGATGATAATGCAAATTTCTACACAATTCACATTTATTAGTACGTTGGTTGTTTAAATTTAGTACGTGTTTTGCTGTTCATTGAATATTTCGATAAACTTTGAGCAACAGTTGTTGAGCATTAGTCGTTTCTACTAATATTACTGAACCTTATAAAACAAGGCCCCCGCGCCGCGTCTCTGTTTGGTGTGGATGTATGTTCACGATAAACTCAAAAATACTGAACGGATTTTCATGCGATTTTCACCTATCAATAGAGTGATTCTTGGGAAGTTTTAGGTGTATAATTTGTTAAGGTTTTCTGTAACCCGTGTGAAGCCGGGGAGGGTTGCTAGTAAAATATAAAGATGAAATGGCTGAATACTCGTAATATCAGCCTAGAAGTTTTACTTATTATATAAGAAAATACGAATGAAATGACAGGGATAATAATTAACAAGAAAACTACAATCAATTTACTCCAGTCTACTCTTTTTTTTCTTCAATATCGTATCAACTTAATGACTTCTATTGCCCGAATAAAATTTTAAGGCGACCAATCTTATCGCGTACTGCTCTTTTTCCTTCGCCCTTCTCATTTAGCCTTCCCTAGCCAAGACAAATCCTGAACTTTAATTACATACCAAGTGAACTAGAACTATGGGTGCCACCATATACATGGATCTCATTTCTTTTGCCGGCGAAGTGAACATCGATCTATATTCCTAATATGAAATTTGGTTCTCATTTTATGTTTTTAATGGGATATCATTACTTTTTTACAGAAATTATTAGTATTCATCATAGTTGATTTCGAAACTAAAATTTATTTACCTTTAACAAATTGGAGCTACTGGTCCATGAAGGAGCTAATGAAGGGCGACCTTCCATTGTCACTGAAGCGCAAACTCGTTGACATGTGTATTCCGCCTGTCCTAACCTATGGCGCTCAAACTTGGTCACTCACAGAGATTCAGAAGTCCAAACTGAAGGTTTGCCAACGCGCCATGGAGCGCAGTATTCTAGGTGTTAAACTAACTGATCGCATAAGAAACACCACGCTGCGCTCTAAAACCCGCATTGCTGACGTAGGCGAGAAAACCGCTAGGCTCAAATGGGACTGGGCCGGTCACGTCTACCGTCTACCGGATGCATCCGGAGAGGTGGGCTAGCTTAACCACCAAGTGGATGCCGGTAGAGGGACGTGGCCGCGGTAGGTCCAAACGGAGATGGCGAGATGACCTGTGGACAGCTTCCTGGAACAACTGGAGGAAGCACCAAATCGGGAGTCGTGGAAATTAATGGAAGAGGCCTTTGCCCAGCAGTGGGACACTCAAATAGGCTAGTAAAAAAAGAATAATTCGATAGTGTGTAAATAAAATCTGTTTTTTTTTTTGGAAAAATTGCAAATCGTACAAAGGTCACTATTTCTATATCTGAGGTTCGTAACCACACAATTTCCCAGCTGGATGCCAAATTTCAACCACACAATTTCCCAGATGGATGCCAAATTTCAAGCTGCTTGGTCATCTGGAAGTAGTTTAGGGTTTTGATGTTAGGTCAGTCAGTGAGAAAAACTCCGATTTTTAGATGTTTGTATCTTAATAACCCGTAGAGCTATATTCATGAAATTTGGGGTTCTAGTTAGCCTTAAAAAATGAACTAATTTTCATATGTTTAAGTTTAATAGATTTTGAGTTTCGTAAGGGTCAAAAGTGGCTCATCGGATTATGTTTAAATCTGTAGGTACTTTAAATGAAATTTAAGCAGCGGGTTAAATAGGTACCACATTCAATAATAATCGATTCCATTTCCAAACAATGCCATATCTGATTGATCCTACACGAGTATAGCGATTCCACTGGAACGGTTCTGAACTGACATTCGCGTTGCCTATCGAATGCGCTCTCGCTTATCTAACGAGAGCCAGCGTAAGCGTGCAATCGGATTACCCATAGTTGTTGCGACCTCGAGCTCACACACAAGTTGTGTAAGGAGAGTCCAAGGTTTGGTAAACGACGGGGAATCAAGGCCCGAGCATCCCATTTACGAGGCCATAGCGGGCCAAATGCCCTGGAAGTGATACCCGCGATCGCTCAACGCTTTACTGCCTCTCTACCGATTGCACGGGGTATTGTGTATAAAATGTATCTTTCATATGTACGTCTTAAATGTTCTCTTAACGTGCCTGCAGTAGAGAAATTTTAATTTAATCGAGGTTCGTTTTTTAATAGCTTGCCTTAATGGTGTCGAAGAGGCATTATTATACAATGAGGACTGTAACTGTATAACTACAATTAATTTCATCTCGAATTTAACGTTTAGTCACATTACTCTCAGTTGCTATCATTTTTGCGTGATAAATATATTTTATCAAATGCATTATTGAGTACGAATTTGTCAAATCAAAAAGTGTTTAAAGAATTGGATTAAGTAGGTACTTACTTAGCAATTAGACCCTCTTTATTTACATTGTTAATCTGTTTATGATATTTTAAATTTTGTGGTGCAATAATTATATTTACCTACTTCCTTACTTATACAATAAATTAAAGTTATAAATCGGTTAATTTATTTGAAAAACGTACATACTCTCTAAATAAGAATAATATCAAATTAACTTATTTATAACAATCATAAATAATTAACAAACACATTACCTAGCTACGGTTAAAATAGCCGGGCCTGGAATAAAGGAGAGTGACGTAGACTATTTTTTATTCCAGAAAACGTGCGAGTTCACAATGGAAAAGCAAATTAGATACTCGTATGCTTCCCACACGGACGCCACTGAAAGAAAAAGCAAAACTAAACGCTAAATCAGAGAAGATTATTTTATACAATATTTCGTTGATGCAAATCCTTGTTAAGCATGCACGGTCTACAGGTATACTCAGGGTTTTTATAAGTAACCAGTGTTATAAATATGTAGATAACTAGAGATCTTCGATAATGCTTCTTTCTTTGTACCTACATATTGTACACACCTATTTTCGTTATGGTTTGTGGTCTCTGTATAGGTTGGTATATTAAATGCGGCCACTCGGTTGATTGATTACCAATCCAATAGACGCTGGATTACTTCAAATCTGTCAGCAAGATCCTATTGAAGGAACATCCGACACAACATATCCAATGGAATTGCTAAAGCAGTGGTGCACACCACTGTTAACCTAACCTAACCTAAACCCCTTTGCACAGTAACAAGTATCTGTCAAGTAATGTTAGTTCGACATTTCAGCTATCTCTATTCACATGCGTTACAGCAAACAGAACTTAATTACGCCCACTGAAATTAAAAGCATCCGGCATTAATTCGGTCAGAAAAAAAGACAGATAAGAAAATTATTCGTCTGACGCGAACAGAGGTATCATTTTAATCGCTGGCGAGTCGAGGGTTAGGCAAACCAATATAATAGCACCCTGTGCTATTGTTTGCCCTTGATGGTCTTCGGTTGACACCTGACTGCATGCTTATATACTGTATGTGCAGCGTCCGGTGTTTAACGAGGCACAAAGGTCTGGCTTTGTAAAGAAGAACAGATACATAAGCGTAAGGAGCGTGACTTTTAAACTGGTCATCGTGCGTGCAAATTGCAAACTCTGGCTCGATACCATGAGGTTTCGAAAATGACAAAATGAAACATATTTGACATTTTAGGTAGGAACCGGAAAACTATTGAGGTATGCAAATTGCAAACTGGCTCCATTTGGTTTTCGAAAATGTCTATATTAATCATACGGGACTAATACCACAATGGTTAAATAGTCTCTATCCTAGAATGAGAAGTTTAGTTTAAAAAAAAGTACACGTGTATCAATTTAGCCCGGTTCTGATTTAGCCCGGGTTTTTAGGCTGCAACGGAGCAGGCAGATGACGAGACTCTCAAGGTCTCATTACATAATGCTTCTTTTGAGAATTTTTCTTGCCCGTAGTCTCGCCAGCAACGGGAACGCAGGAACAGTTTCCGTCGGCTCTCCGCAATTTATTCCTCTCACAAACACGAGCCGCGCTGATTCAATATTGACACTGGTACGTAGCCTATTCCCTCGTGCTTCGGGATCCCGAAGATACCGGCTAAGTTGAAACCATACGAAACTTGTAGTCATACTATTTCGTATTTATTTCGCGTATTATTCGCGTTTACGGAAATGTTGAGAAACCGATGCGAAAGTCAGTGCGGTGTTTTTTTAGGACTTATAATATTTTGAGTTATTTAAACGCTGTCGCGATTTATTAATCCGTCGCTCAAGACATAAAGTAGGTAGTTTGACAATGACATCGTCCGTTTTCCGCTGCTGCAACGTTGCAGCGCAGCAGTCACGCTGTCTGAGCCGACGATCCAAATATGACGTATAGTCTCATCATTTCAAAAGTAAATAAGCAATCAGTTTTCAATCAATGTACCTAATTATGCTTCTATGTGTACACAATAAATTGAAGTTGGGCAGGTTATTTAGTTTAAACTTACAAGCAAGTTAAATTACTTGTATTGATTGCTTTAATTCTATGGAACCGTTTACGGTTAGATAGGTACCTAAACAAATATTAAGTGAAATAAAACTTGTTGTTAGTTATGAAATCTAGCAATCACTTTTTAACAAATGTAAATTAACGACTTCTGCCCATTGCACACTCTAAAAAAAATTTGGTTGGCCCAATCAATATCTTGACAGTCGTAATCAAGCATCTTGATTCCATACGAGCCTAACAAGAACTTAGACACATCAAACAAGGTAATTCTGATTGCTATTACTATTGTTATGTAACTGAACCAATTAAGATCTTGTTCAATATTTACATGAAAAATAATTATACTAACTAAGGGCTTGATAATTATTATCATGATACGTAACTGTACCAACAAAACAAACAAGTTAGTTTAACTAAGAAGTAAATTAATGTTAACATGAAGAATTACTGTATTAACTATTTGACCCAAATAAGTTCAACTAAGAACATGATTACACCGACTTATGCACCTTATTAGCCTGAACTAAGATATTGGTCAATTTGAATCTATTGTTTAATCATTTCAACTAAGATATAAATCAATGTTAACATGAAGAATTACTGTATTAACTATTTGACCCAAATAAGATCAACTAAGAACATGATTACACCGACTTATGCATTTTATTAGCCTGAACTAAGATATTGTTCAATTTGAATCTTAATTGTTTAATCATTTCAACTATGAAGCTTGTTTAGTACAATACCATTCTTGTTCAATTGTACTATGACTTACTTTGTCTCATTTACTAATACATGCTAATACATTTCTTTCAGATCTCTAGTTTTTATACGCGCCGTGCTGAATAATGCTGATGGTCCTCGTTATTATACTCAAGGCATTAGTCTTAAATACTAAGATATACATTTATTTCAGATCTTTTTGGCGATCGGCCTAGACCGGTTTAGCTTTACAAACACGGGAGGAGGCGTGCTTGTGAAATGTGAAGCCATACCGGTCTAGGCCGATCCTCAAAAAAATCTGAAATAAATCTGTAATCTGTATTACCTACTTAGTATTTAAGACTAATCTGCCCTCCTAAGCTAAAAAGCCGTATTTGCATTCAATTTGTATGAAAACTGAATGCAAATACGGCTTTTTAGCTTAGGAGGGCAGTAATGCCTTGAGTATAATACGAGTACGAGGACCAGCATTTATTCAGCACGGCGCGTATAAAAACTAGCACAAAGGAAATTTATCAAATTGAAACGAATAAGTAGTTAATAAAATATAACAACAAAGAAAGGGATAAAACATAATTAAACTAAATCAGGCCCGTAAAGTTTTATGAAAAGGGGGTAAATAAATAAAACAAAAAAATATTATAATAAGATGTTATTTATTAATTTAAACATTTTGAAAGTACACTACACTCACAGTGTCACTACGCGAGTTTGATTTGGATTTCACTGGTTATTTTTAGACAAACAAATCACAGGATTCCACACATTTGACAGTTTAAAACCCGATCTTCACGATTGAAATTTTTATATTTGTGAATTTCAATGGCTTCTCTTACCAATCTTGGTATATAGTGGTGTCGAAATGACCTTGGGACTATGCAACTCGATCCAGTGATTATTGTGCCCGACTCAAGGAGACGCTGGGCAATAGCTGACTTGCGAGCGTCATTGTTCTTGACCGATGTGTTCTTTAATTCTGCAGGCAATAGTGCGTTTGGTCTGCCCAATGTGCGAACTACCACATCTGCACTCAACTTTGTACACACCAGGTTTTTCCAGAGGAATAACGCAACTGCATGCTACTGAGACTCGACTGCTCGCTCGCACGGTGGCACACGCCGCGAGAGGGGCGTGGGCGGGGCGGAGAGCGGGTGTACAGGCGCTCCCCCCGCTTATCTCTTGATTGATCGGATTAACCGATTATTTAATTTAATTATTAAGAAAATCGATTTAACAAATAATTCTTAGTAGAATGGAATATTAGTTTCGTAATTAATACAATAATTTGATCATAATGGGATTGAATGTTTTATCTTCGTTGCTCTAAATATTGTATGTTTAGTTGATTGAACTACCAAATCTTATGTAAATCAACAAAGACAAAATAATCAAATAAACTATTAAAATGTTCATAACTATTAACATATTTATCTGTTTTAATTAATTTGTTAAGGATTGAATTAACCTACGTTACATAATTATGCCAACAAGTTAATAATAGATGCAAAGTATACAATTGTTAGGATTAATAATATACCTACTTTATTAGTTCAATCACAGATACACTTATTGTTTTAAGTAATCAGCTTTCTTTGATTTATGTAAGATCGTTATTGTTGTAATTAACTTAACGTCAACTAAGAGAAAACTGCTCTTAGTTGGTCTTCATTTTTTAGAGTGCACGTCTTAAAACTGAGTTAATCTTAGGGGAACTTTTATGTATCAGAATTTTACAACAGATACTCGTACACTTAGTATACAAAATAAATGTAACCCGGCAATAAATCTATGAATAATTAATATAATTATAACACTTATAACATTCGAATATGTATTTCGCAACTGACCCACCATTAGCAATTATAAGCAGTTAAAGAAACCCAGAATCCGACAAATTGATTGCCCCCGCGCCGATCGTCGCGTCCTCAAATGGGTGCCATCGGTCAAAGTCAACGCTAATCCGCTCTTAATGAGTTCAAAAGCGGCAATTGTTAGCCTCGGCTTACGCTCGGGCCAACCCTTGCCGTAATCGCGCGCACCATTCACTTGATATAAACGTTGCCCGACAGCATACCTCTAATTTTACGGGTGCTTACATACTAGGCGTATGTTGGGTATTCTTTTTCATCATTGTATATGACGTTTGCTGTACCGACATGTTTATTATGCCTTTTTTTTGCCAGGACATACCCAAACGTTTTTATTATAGCAATCTGTGTGACGATTAAGCATCGCTCGTGTTCCACCGTAGCGTCTAAGTTGTTTTTATAAACGTACTAGCTGACCCGGTGAACTTCGTTTCACCTAGAGTCGGTCCATAAAAAGTCTGCAGCGGATTTGATAGCCCACGCAGTGCAAGTGTCATTTATACGTCATAATTTCATAGAAGTTTGACGTTTAAAATAACACTTGCACTGCGAGGGCTATCAAATCCGCTGCAGACTATTCTTGGTCTGACTCTAGGTACATGTATGCATTTGTTTTTTTTTGCACGTTAAATACGGATTATACAATCATTGTATTACAGGCATTATATCAACAAATACGTATACGTACCTAAATATCTGTTGTATCGGTTCACTATTATATGACTTGTACGAAACAGGCAACATTATACTAAAATATGTCAATGTCTTGCATTCAAATAAGCTTGTGGAATATAACGCGAAGTTTTCTAATTATCATTACACACATCTTTGATTCCAAAGAATCATCATTTTCGAATTCTGCACTAAACCTATAAAACGACACCCTTGATGACTTTTATATCAAACTGCACGTCAGACATATTTGGATTCCAAAACAGTCATCATTTTCGAATTCTGCACTCCCTAAAACCTATAAAACGACATCCATGACGACTTTTATGATCAAGTGCACGGTAGACATCTCGGATTCCAAAATAGTCACTATTTTCGAAATCGGCACTCCCTAAAACCTATAAAACGACACCCATGATGACTTTTATGACAAAGTGCACGGCAGACATCTTGGATTCCAAAACAGTCATCATTTACGAAACCGGCACTCCCTGAAACCTATAAAACGACATCCATGACGTATTTTATGACAAAGTGCACGGTCGACATCTTGGATTCTAAAACAGTTATCATTTTCGAAACCGGCAATCCCAAAAACCTATAAAACGACACCCATGATGACTTTTATGACAAAGTGTTTGGCTCCCATCTTTTTTTTTACGTACAAAAATGACCCCCTGTCAACTTTCAATCGAGATTTAATCGAAAATTTAGTCGATTAATATTCAGATTAATTCAATTTCAATCGTATGTTAGGTCGACTAAATTAATCGTGAATAATTTAATCGACGATTAAAATTGACGATTAACTTTTTGATTCGATTAATCGAATAAAAAGTTATTCGATTAATACTCATCTGTGGTCAAGTCATTACATTTCCGTAAGTTGATGAAAATCGACTAAAAACAACGATACAATTAAAACAAAAACCAAATGACAATAAAATGAAATTCGATGTGAAAAAAAGGTTATTTAATAATACAAACAAATAATACAAAGTTGCAAAAATCGGCATTAAAATCGATTCGACTAATTCGTTTATAATCGCTACATTTGACAAACGTAAACGTGATGTAACCTTATGGTTAGCCTCATCACTATAGTGCATGCATAAATGGATGCTGATACGCAATAATGTGTCAACCCACATTAATTTTTCAATAAGAAGTCAACTCAAAATATTGACGCTTAAAGTTGACATTTTATTGCAAAATGGATGTGGGATGACTCATTTTTGCTAAACACCATCCAAATATAAATATGTCAATCCGTTGTCATTACTGTCACTATTTTACAATTTTAAAATCTCAAATACGGCGTAATCCTAATATTGTGGATATATCTTGTCGGTTCGAAACCCTTTTTTTAAATACGTTATTTAATTTGAGGTAAGAGTTTACCGTATCGACGGGATGAACATCAAATGTTTGACAGGTAAGATACCTAGGAACATTTTGTATGGGAATGATTTTTCTTTCATTATTTTGTTTTCGTAAATTTTTTCAATGGTTTTAACTGTTATTCTGCTATTCTGGGCCGAGACTAATCCAACAAATCAAAAATCATTAAAATCGGTCCAGCCGTTCACGGGTTATGGGTGCTGGAACAAACACGACTTTGTTTTATATATATAGAAGATATATGCTACCGTAACAACCTTTTATAAGTGAAAACGCGTTTTACCTAGTCAAAATTAGTTTTCTAAAATGCCTTGGTGAAAATTCGTTTTAAGTAAGATTTTCAGGCAAAACTAGTTTTGCCAAATTGGTGGTTTTTCACTAGGAAAAACTAGTTTTAACTTAGTGGAACCTTTGAAACCTTTTAATTAATCTAGAAACCAAATAAAAGATGGGCTAAAAGCAGGGAGTTCTACTGTATCTATAAAGTAGCACTTATGCCACCTACCTGAATACTTTGTTGAAACTACTTGCAAACTCAGAGTATGATAGAAAAATAATGTAATTTTTTTGTCTTCTATTCTGACATATTATGATTCTTTATCTTTAAACGTAACCTTTTGTTTCACCTAATACGCTTTTCAACATATTTAACCACACACAATTTCGACAGTGACAATAAGCAGTAATTTAGAACTTTATACTTAATAAAAAAGTGTCTAAAGGCTTTTACCCGAAAACATGCTTTTAGCTTAAAATCCGCGCTAGAATGGTAGAAAGTTCTCCGCACACGTCAGATTGCGCACATCGGGGGTGTCACTTAGAAACAAACGTGCGGCCCCGCGTCGGCGACACGCGAAAACTGCATTAATCATACCGGCGGAAGGACAAAAGCGGCTTTTTATCGGGAATCTCTGTCCCAAAGGGATTCGTTTGCATTACTCCTTTTTACATTTGTCACATTTTGCCCCTATAGTTTCCTGTTTTTTTGGATTTTGTCTTGAACTTTGTTCATTGTTTTATACATCTTTTGTATTTATTAAAATTTAATACGTCATTCTGCCGTTTATACAATATTTTCTAATAAATTTATACTATTTTAATGTAGATCTCTTCAAGAATATATATGATTGAAAAGATGATTTCTGAGTCATTGTCATCACGTTTCGCTTTTTCGTCACATTTTAATAACTTCAATATATTATGAACGTAAACAGATCAATGAACCAAGGATTTTAATATTGAGTAGCAATAAATCACACTTCAAAATTAACTTGTCAAAAAATATATTCATAAATTTTCAACTAACATTAAAAGTAAACAAAGAATGGCTATGTAAGTACCCAGTTTGTCTGCGAAATATTTCTCCGTTTTCTCTAGAACTGCTTACAATCCCCGAGGACGGTACAGCGTTAACGGACTGCTGAAAAATGCACGTGAAATCTGGCATTGACTCTGATTCACCCGAGCCGCTAAGGCGCAGAATCAAAGAGTGAGTAAATACTTTATGAAACAAATTATCGACATGAAATTGCATGGCTACCCTTGAGTCCCTAAAAAGGTTTTTATCATTGAATTTATCCGGTAAACTAAACGGCGTCCCCGGTGACTCGGGGAATCGCGGCTCATCAATCATCGTCAGCCATTTTTTATTGAAATCCGCTTTATGAGGATTCCTGGACGTTGGATTAAAGATTACGGGGTATCTTTGTTTTTGCATTAGCTTCTACAGGTTTTGCTACTGACAGTTAATAAAATGTTCTTTCCAGTTAAGCCGTGAGGATTGACATAGGACATTTGAGCGATGCAGGGGAAAGAACACAAATTGAATCTCACACTGTAGAACTGCGGGAACAGCTAGTTTAATTATAAACCTGATACCTACTAAAACAAACCGGGAGGCGAATTCTGATTGTAAGATGAGGTTATGAATCTGATCTGGATTTGGAATGCATTAAATAAAGTTACATACTTATTATACATACAAACATTTGAACACTTCTTGTTACATCACAACTTTCTGGCAATTTTTAGCTTCAATAATACATCGATTCCAGTTTATAGATTCAAATGCCCTATGAACCAATAACCGAATCATCCACGTCTGGCTAATAATTCTAGAGCCACAGTTTTTACAGCATGAATGGCGAGGGGCGGCGGAAGTTTCGCAGTAAAGCGCCTCATGTTACACTTGTCGAATCGACGACTACTCAGCTGAGTTCTATTACTTTTCCAATTCGAACATTCTCATGAAACTGTATTCCGGATCGCATAAAATTTATCGCGCTGCGAACAAAAATAGATGTTCGCTGATCTTGAATTAATGACAGTGGTTGGCGTCAGTTATTGTTTTTTAGTACACTATCCGACCGCTGTTAAATAAATTATGTTTTATTGAGCGAGTAAGTAATTTATACGAGTGGCAAGTCTGTCTGGATCTCCCCTAGGGTTAATACTAGTAGTCTACGGGACTACGGGGAGTCTCGAAGTACAGAACCCAAATTAATTTGCGGCGTTGTATCTAGATGTAAAATCTATCCTTTGTTAACGGTAATCCTAGAGCGGTATAAAGCTACGAAGTACCTATGTAATCATGTCTCTTTCGTGTTGTCAATTTTATTATGACATAATCGCTCATGACAAGGATAAAGGAACGGGAAAAAACCTAATTAATACAGAATTGCTAATCATGGAGCTATAACTGAGGAGAACTGGTTTAGAACATTTGAGTAATCATAATTTAGTGCACTTAAATGCAGGCTTACCGATTCGGTGCTGATGACACGCCTGCCGTGTCATCAATGTTTTTTGTGTGGCGTAGTAGGTATGACACGGGAGGAGTGTCATCATATTCTATGGCGCAAGGCATGGCTGCCGTGTCATGAAATGATTGTTCCGCGCCACAGCCAAAAGTTTTCGAAAATGGAACACGCAACGAATCGGTTAAAGATATGTTGTTGTAGTTTATGTAAGTTCGAATAATGTCACTTTCCGTTATGCCAGTTAGCGCCACTAGCACTATCACACTAACCCGGGGTTAAGCGATTAAACCGTTAACACAGTTTTAAATTGTACTAGTGACCATGGTAACTCCAGGTTTAACCGGTTAACCCCGGGTTAGTACTAGTAGTGGAACCTACCTAGTAATTACTTTATTGTACATAACATAGGTTAACATACAACTTACAGAAATTAAGATACAACGGCCTCCTAGCCTAGTTGGTAGTGACCCAGCCTACGAAGCAGGAGGTCCCGGGTTCGATTCCTGGTAAGGGCATTTATTTGTGTGTTCATCACAAATATTTGTTCCTGAGTTATGGATGTTTTCTATGTATAAAAGTATTTGTATATTATATTTATCGTTGTCTGAGTACCCACAACACAAGCCTTCTTGAGCTTACCGTGGGACTTAGTCAATTTGTGTAAGAAAGTCCTTATAATATTTATTTTATTTATTTATTTAATGGCGAACTTATCCCTATAAGGCATCTCTTTCAACTAATCTTGGGCTAGATGAGTGTAAAACTCTAATTAGATAGACAAGCTTCCGGAATGTTAATTTGTGACAATAATATTTTAAAAGGTAAACTAACACATTATCCACAAAAAAAAAACCTGAATGTCCCTTTTTAACCGACTTCAATTTCATAGAAGGAGGAGGTTCTGTATTCGGTTGTGGATATTTTTTTTCTTTTTTTTTCTATGTACGTTCACCGATTACTCCGACATCCGTAGACCGATTTGAGTAATTCTGTTTTTGTTTGAAAGGAGCTACCTCCGAGTTGGTCCCATTTTAATTTGGTTCTTTTCTGATGATGGGATCCATGAGGAATTGAGGGAACTCCTCAATTTTTAAAAGCACATGCATGGTGTTTTTGGCGTTTTCTTAAGCAACTCGAGCATTTTCTCCCGAAAACCACCAATTTGATGAAGTAGACCTGATGATGATGATTATTTTGATGATAATGATGATGATTTCTTTAAATGTAAGTATGTTCAGCGATTACTCCGGCACCTGTGATCCGATTTGAGTAATTCTTTTTTTGTTTGGAAGAAGTTACCTCCAAGGTGTTTCTGTATTATTTTTGGTTCTGGTCTGATGATGGAATCCGTGAGGAACTGAGGGAACTCCTCAATTTTTAAAGGCACGTGTTAAGTGATTTCGGGGTTTTCTAAAGTAACTCGAGCATTTGCTTCCGAAAACCACCAATTTGATGTACTGCAACTGTAGCCTTACCACGAGCTTGACATTGACATATTCGCTAACGTCTTAAGCATCTAAATGTAACTTTTTATGAATCTCGCTCACACTAAGGTTAGTACGAGCGAGATGCATAGGAAGTAAGTTACACACAAGCTAGCGAATATATCAAATTGATATTATCAATGTCAAACTCGTGGTAAGCTGGTAAGGCTACTGATCGGGGGTTAGGGTTAGGAGTTAAGGGGTCAGGGATTAAAGGGTCGGGGAATGGCGGTTGAAGGGTTGCTGGTTCAGGATCGAGGGGTTCCTGGATCAGGGATTGATGTACTGTGAGGTTGAGTGATCGGGGGGCTGAGGGATTGGGTCAGTGGCGGGGCGGGCGGATGGATTTAGTTGACAGGAATTATAATTTCCCAGACGGACTCGAGAAAATTCCTGATTACATATTTACTAAAGTAATAGGTACACGAATTTAGTGTTAAACATGATCTTATTTTTCATTCATGCGCCGCGCTCTTAACAATGCATAAAAACTAAAAATTGTAAAATAAAAACTTTTTACAAAAAAAAATAAACCGACTTCAAAAAGGATGAAATAAAATATTATCCTTTTTTATGTCTATGCGTTACCAACTGATATGTTTGAAGTCGGTGCCAAGCCAAGTAGTAACAATACCAGTCAAAAATAATCAGCTTTATGGCTATAAATCCCATTAGAACTGTACTAATAACTACACTCGGGACTCGGGAGCAAAAAAATCGACTCAAGTCGCATTTTTTAGTTTTTGTCGTGTTCTTCGAAAACGGTCAATATTTTAGTAAAAGTGAGATTGCAATATTATTGTTTATTTATTAAGCTATCAAAAACATTAATAACCCATAAAATCGGTTAGGTAATTTTCAGGTAATTGTTATTTTTGTAGAAAATGAGATTTTACCTGCTTTGATTACGCACGTGTTGAGCCCCTTTGAGAGCCATAAAAACCGATTTAACCGGTTATTTCTTATCAGTCGCTTATCAGAAGTTGACCTGTGCATATCTCACGCAATTATTCACTGGAATCACCTGGATAAAATGGACACCACAGAAACTGAAGTCAGCCAAGTCATCGTCTTGCTGAATCAAGGCCTTAAGCAGCGTGAAGTTGCTGAACAGCTGAATTTAAGTTAGTCTGCTGCATTTTCTACAAAAATAACAATTACCTGAAAAATACCTAACCGATTTTATGGGTTATTAATGTTTTTGATAGCTTAATAAATAAACAATAATATTGCAATCTCACTTTTACTAAAATATTGACTGTTTTCGAAAAACACGAAAAAAACTAAAAAAATGCGACTTGAGTCGATTTTTTTGCTCCCGAGTGTATTATAAATGTGTAAAGAATTCTGTCTGCCTCTTTGTCGCCTTTTCATGGCTAAACAACTGAACCGCTTTAGGTGAAATTTGGCAAGAAGGTAAATTCCTTGAATTGTTTTATATTTTGAAATGTAGTCCTCTGGATAAGGTACGGGAAATAACTCAGTCCCAATCCCACACTTGCGTGCTATAGACTGTTCGAGCATTAGTAAGAAATGCTCTTTAAAAAATACGACGGCAAAAAAATGCATTTATATTTACACTAATGTGCCGACAAACATGGTACGGACTGCGCCAAGAAGGTTTGATCGTGTGTTCTTAGGTCCAGTCGACGTCAATGATATGTTTACACTTTTGCACCTTACTCCTTTGTAATAAGGCGAAAAGTGTAAACATATTTTTAACGTCGTGTACTGTACCTACAGAAAGTACGTTCATTGTCGTCGTGTAAGGCAATCTAACGTAGGTAACTCCTTATCGAATCGCACCAAAGTCATGGTATGCTTCAAAATTTAGCTTGGCACCGACTTCAAACATATCAGTTGGTAACGCATAGGCATAAAAAAGGATAATATTTTATTTCATCCTTTTTGAAGTCGGTTTAATTTTTTTTGTAAAAAGTTTTTATTAAATACTTAATTCGTATTTTTACTTGATTTACAACATAAAAAACTAAATAAGCTTTTGCCCTAGGAGTTTGAAACTGAATCTTACTATAATATTGGTTTACTATTCCTCCAAATACTGTGCTAAATGAGAATACACAATTTATTTATTTATTTATATAATAAAATTTAGAGGTATTCTTAAAAAATAGTCATAGCCCCTCAAAACTCAACAATGAGTTTGAGTTATATTAGGTACTCGTATATAAATTATGTATCTCTTACAAAACTGATGTCACTTCCCGACCAATTGTATACCAAATACAGACTAATAATGATCATTTACCTGTTAAAGTTGTCAGATCCGTGTAATTGGGACGTGTCCCTGTTCCACAGGTACTGTACGCGGACGGTTTCTGCCGAGATTTTCCTCTTTTCCTTTCAACTGTCCCTCGAGACTCAGAGATAAACAATGTACAGAAATCCCTCACAAACCCAACTTTGCGATATACTGACTTATTTTCTCTTTTACTACAACTTTAATGCCAAAGGGTGGCGTTTATTTTATTTGAGACGAGCTTTATTTACGTTGGGTCAGACTTTCTCGCTCGTGTAATTTCCATTGTTTTCACTTATAATTCGCTTTTAATGAGTCCCGGCTATGCTGGAATAATATTTTTTAATCCTTCGTCTCATTAAGATGTTTTCATATTCAATAAGCTGGAGCTTAACTGAAGGCTTGAAAATATTTGCGATTTAATGCCATTATTATAGTTCATCTACAATCTATAATCCTTACTAAATGAATACTGACACGAACAACAGCTAATACAAGGAAGAAGGAAAATACCTAAATAAATACTGTCGGGAAACTTCACATATTTTGACGTATTTATCTGGCTTGTTTTTAGAATATACCTAGATGATAATACTTACGTAGGATATTTAAGCACTCCTGGCAGCTTAGCACGGTCGCGTTTTTATCCCTTGTCACCATGCCTGTCACGTTCTAACAAGTATGTAAGTGCGAAAGGGACGCGCATAGTGATAGTCGATAAAAATGGAACCGTGCTGCGCCCACTGCAGTAGTTATGGTGTTATTTGCTAACCAGTATTATGGCGCCTGAGATGAACGATTCAACCCAATCATGTCCTGCGATGTTTTATGTTATTTATGGATTAACACTTTGCATGTATTCATAAAAATACTCATGACCACACTGCTGTAAAAAACTGCGAATATTGAGATGTCAATCTGAATACGAGTGTTTTAATATCCGCCTCGATAGGCTAGAGTTCTCTGTACACTGCCTGGAATCCTTTTCCACGTGCCCCAAGCTACATTGACATGACCTTTTGTCTCCAAGTCCTTTCAATCTAAGTCGACAAGCCTGCACTTGCCACGAGAAACTAGACCGTGCCAAGAGTGTCACTACAAGAAGGTACATGTACACACGGTGCATACGACTCTACGAGTGTACGCCGTCGAATTATTTGCACAGTGTATCCAACTGAACAATATTGGTTCTAAGAATCCGATAGTATATCCCGCCGCCGAATGCTGCAATACGAATGGGAATCCTTTGTTCGTTTGTGTAGTATGCTGAGATGTTATTATTACGCGTAAAACATATAGCTTAGTAGCTTTTACGTATATTATTATGTTTTAAAACTACATGTGTATTTTTTTGTTTAGGAAAAATCTACGATAAGACTACGAAAAATCTACGGTTCCTAAATGGAAAATTGGAAACGTCTTCGGTTGCTAGTCTAACTTTTTTTATTGCAACATTAAAACCTTTAAAGAGTTAAATTAAAGTACGGTGAAGCACCTGACTTACAAACATCGTTACAATAAAATTTTACATTTAGATTAAGAAACTTCTGTGTATCCCTTTCCAGCACCTCTTATTAAGACGCCGGGAGTAGAACTTCCAAAGTCAGCAATTTCCCCAGAGGGTATGGAGCAAAATGGCGGGTAAACAAAACAGAAATAAGGTCGATCGTTTTAAAATCCAGGCCTGAAATGACACCGGGGACAGCACGACAAAGCCTCCACTCAAAACAGTCTGATAAGTATACTTCGGAAACAAATTGTGGGTTCCGTTCGGCTTAGATATTTTTAAATAGAAACACAATGTGTTTATAAATAGATTATATATATTTAAGTAAGGATAATCCTTATTATTTTGTATTTTTTTGTTAATAGTAAACTTGTATATTTCATTTTGGAAAATATTATTAAAACTACATTAAAAAAAAAAGTTAAATTCCAAAATTGAATGATAGGTATTGATTTTTTGAAGCATGCAAAATGCATTTGGCCCTGATTATTAAAATATTCGTGTTGCATTTACCTATTTATTTAGTATAGGAAAATAAAAACAAAAAGAGACAAGCAAAAGACACGACGAAGTGAGTTGTTTACCTTAGAGAAAATATTATTTTTATGTAAACAGCAATAACACCACTTTAGGTTCTTAAGCTGGATTAAAAAAATTCAATGAGGATCCCATTAAATCATTTCCATAGAGCGGCTTTTGTAATATACAAATATACACGTATAGATACTCAGAGGCAAACAATAGTGTTTTTAAAGTTCGATCATAATAATATTATTGTGTATTACAAGGGATTCTAATAAATTTATTAGAGAAAAAATACAAAAACGTTAATAAATCCAAGTCTAGTTTTAAGATTAATTTGCATGCTAATTATATAGCAAAAAATGTTCTTGTACTGTAATTTTTACTTACCATACAGCATACAGTACCATATTTTATGCGAAAATGTTTTTTTTTTTTTATAAATTAATCGTGTCGTATCGTCAATCGGCTTATCGTTTCACTATTCTATGTGTCTCACTACCAAGGATCCCAGAAAAGGCGATGTTACGGGAAACACGCGGCCGTACAAAAGTTTTTACGAGAAAATTTTACACATAAATTACGTCACATACGTTCTTATCCGCCATTATTCGGTCTCAGTGAAGTTTCCGTCTGCGTACACTTTTTACAATGTTTGTGAAAGCGCTATAATTTGTCTTTAGGGTATCCGGATACAATTTGCTGGGTTGCAAATTTAAGTATGTGCTTGCTTTACAATCTTTCTTTTTGGTGCCAAATGGCTACATCATTTTTTATACCAGTACTTGCTATAAGTATCTTTGTTTGTGTGAAAATGTGTTTGATGTGAGTTGAGTTAGTTATCAACTTATCAGTAGCATTTTTGTTTAACAATAAGACTCACGTCAACAGCGTGGAATTACTTGGATAAATTATAAAGTATTAGTGCCGAGACCGAGACTTAGGTACCCGTTGACAGCATATGAAGCATAGAATATGGTGGAAATATTCGCTGCCAACGAGTACCGTGAAACTAGCCAACTTTGCCTCCACTATCTTTGCCCAAAAACTCATTTTTAAGTAAATTCCTTACTCTATAGTCTCTGCACTACTGTTTTTAGTACAAAATAACGTGTGATTAACTCTCGGTAGCTCCGTAGGTATAGGTAGAGCGGCGGGCTGATATCCCGGAGTCGCGAGTTCGTCTCGCCCGAGATAGTGAATTTTTCCACATTTCCATTATTTCTAAGTATACAGTAAAATAACCAATAAATTAGGCAAAACTAGGCCCTTACAGGCGTTCAGGATTGTTGCCTCAAAATACAATCAGATACTTATTTATATCATATCACTGTTTTTAGGTGCATTCTACCCGAAATGGTGGGAAAATACCAAAGATAGCGTCGAGGGTAGAGAGACAGGTTAGGCTAAAGAAAATCTGTGTTTTTACTGTCAAAATACACGTGCAATAAATTACTTAAACATGTAGGTAGGTACACATACTTAAGTAGATCGAATATTTATCTTTTTGGTTAGGTCAATCTGTGTTATGATGTTTTCTGATTATATTTTATTTACGGACAAGTCTTCAAGTTCAAAATTTGCAAAATAAAATGCATAAAATCATACCTCCTGTATCCCAGCCCATTTTCCTGTATCTATATATTATTAGTATATCAAGTTTATTATTTTTCTAATAGTAGGTACATAAGTATGAGCTTATGTCCATATGTAATTGTCGCCAAATTATTTATTTATTTATGAATATCCAGTCCTCGCGTAAATAGGACCATTATCGTTGAGCCCGCACCTTCTTAGGGTTCCGTACCCAAAGGGTAAAAACGGGACCCTATTACTAAGACTCCATTGTTCGTCTGTCTGTCCGTCTGTCTGTCACCAGGCTGTATCTCATGAACCGTGATAGTTGAAATTTTCACAGATGATGTATTTCTGTTGCCGCTAGAACAACAAATACATAAAAAGTACGGAACCCTCGGTGGGCGAGTCCGACTCTCACTTGTCCGGAGTTTGTTAAGTAGGTGTCTAGTTTTTTTTCCTATTCATAGTATGAGTAAACACTAATTCCAAACAAGACTTACAAACCCCATTCTTGTTTAAGCCAGTTCTCAAACCGATCCTTCACGATGCCACGACAACATAAAATGCATTGTTTTGTCGTTATCCACGGAGCTAACTGAATCGCCTTCACAATAAAAGTCTCGCGAACACACCTCGAGGGTTCAGCAAAGTTTTAACGAGGAAATAGTGGCCGTAAATCAGGGGAATTTCGCACTTATTGAATTTCCTTTTGTCGGTAAACGGAAGCGCCGCCTTGCTTTTTGTTCCAAGCGGACGCTTCAAGATATGTTCAGTTTTTATACTTATTAATTTATTTTTGAACACCGGAGGTGAATATCGTTGTAAAGACTATGTGTCCCTTAAGTCCAAATTCGGATAAATCCATTCGACCCTCTCAGCAAATATCTACTGTATTACATTATGTTAATACCAAAATCGCATAATCTGACAGATGGAGTTACCCGAGTTTGAAGTTAAGCTATTGGTATTTAATTTTTATGAAGTTAAATTTAAAATACTATATACTATACTGAAATGGTAACTTGTTGCACAAACAAGTAACCTTTTGTTAAGAGAGCGCGAGCTTGGGATTAGTTGCCAAGCGGACCCCAGGCTCCCATGAGCCATGGCAAAATGCCGGGATAACGCGAATGAAGAAAGCGCGAGCGGGAACATTTCAACTAGAGCTCCCGATACACGTGTTACACGCTGACACGGGTACCCGTGTTCTTAAGCCCGGCGGGCTTAAGAACCCGAACTACACGAACCCGCCCGGATTCGGAAACGTTTACACGGGTACCCGTGTACACGGGTACACGGATACACGAAATAACGGATCTTATTTACCCGCCGGTTCGACCCTTCACTCTCGTGTAGCGGAGATTCGTGCTATGAAGACATACGATTGAATATGTGGAAGGTTAGGAAGATTCGATTACCTACTTTGCAGTTTTACTGGATTGATTTGTAATGTCAATAATAGGTAGGTAAGTACAATTTGTTTCAATAATCATAAGATTAAAATTAACAATATCTCAGTAACCGTTGACTTCATTGTTGGTATTTCAGTTTCTTCATTGATCTAGTTTTTTGATAATTAAAGTAAACCTAAATACCACCACCACCATGTTACCATTTGTTGGGACGTCAGTCTTTCCGTGACCACAGCTGGTGCAACTCAGCTGAAACGTCGGAATTAAAGGTAAAAACAATGAAATTATATCGCGGTAGACCCGTTTGTGTAATTATGTGTACAAAACGCGAGAGTTTACAGTGTTATATAAACCTAAATGATTATTTAATACAAAAGTAGATAGTTATGCTTACTGAAACCAGAGTTGGGCATTATTCGAATCATTTTTAATCTAAATAATTATGGTGAGATTAATATTCGCGAATAAATTATTCGCGAATAAACCATTCGTTTAGAATTTCGAATAAGAAATGAATTATTCGAATAAATTACACGAAGGATTTTTGTAATACACACTATGGCAAATACATACACAGATGGCAAATCTGAATAGGTATGCAACTGCAGCGTATTTTAGAGCCAAGGAAAATTTTGGGAAAGGCCCCAACTGACCGTCGCCATCCATGGTGGGGACAAATGGGAATTGTTTATATGCAGCGCCTATTCCCATTTGTTCCCGGCTGGGACAAGTGAGAATACATCCGATATTTGTGTAAAATATTATTATGTAGGGTCTACCCATATGTTCCCCGCGGAGATAAATGGGAATTCACCCATTATTGGTAATTATTAGTAATATGGGAATACACCAATAATGGGTGCATTATTGGTGTATTCCCATTTGTCTCCAATTCACGTGACCTACGCCATGCACGAGGCAGGGACAAATGGGAATGTTTATATGAATTTTGGTGTTCCCATTTGTCCCCGATATTGGCGTTGCCATTTGTCTCCACCTCAAAAGATTTCTATGCAGCGTCTTTCCCCATAAGTTTCTCGCGGGAACAAATGGGAATACACTCTTTATTGGTGTATTCCTATTTGTTCCTGCCATACGTGACCGCCGCCATACGTGAGGCGGAGACAAATGGGTACGATTTATATGCAGCACCTATTCCATCAGTTCCCGACGTAGACAAATGGGAATACATCCGAAAATTGTGTTCCCAATTATCCCCACCCCAATAAGGTGGGGAAAAATGGAAAATATTTTTATGCAGGGTCTTCACATATGTTCCCCGCGGAGACAAATGGGAATTCGACCATTATTGGTAATGATGGGTGCATTATTTGTGTATTCCCATTTGTCCCCGATTCACGTGACCTACACCATACATGAGGCGGGGACAAATGGGCATGTTGTATATGAGTTTTGGTGTTCCCATTTGTCCCTGATATTGGTGTTCCCATTTGTCCCCGAGGCGGAGACAAATGGGTACGATTTATATGCAGCACCTATTCCATCAGTTCCCGACGTAGACAAATGGGAATACATCCGAAAATTGTGTTCCCAATTGTCTCCACCCCAATAAGGTGGGGAAAAATGGAAAATATTTTTATGCAGGGTCTTCACATATGTTCCCCGCGGAGACAAATGGGAATTCACCCATTATTGGTAATGATGGGTGCATTATTGGTGTATTCCCATTTGTCCCCGATTCACGTGACCTACGCCATACATGAGGCGGGGACAAATGGGAATGTTTTATATGAGTTTTGGTGTTCCCATTTGTCCCCGATATTGGTGTTCCCATTTGGTGCCGATACAAAAGATTTCTATGCAGCGTCTTTTCCCAAATGTCTCTCGCGGCGTGGACAAATAGGAATTCTTCCGAAAATGGTGTGTTCCCATTTGTCCCCACACCAATAAGGAGGGTACAGATGGGAAATATTTATATGCAAATCCTATCACTTCTGTACCCGGCGGGGACTTATGGGAATACATCCGAAAATGGTGTGTTCCCTTTTGTCCTTACAAAAATAAGGTGGGAACAAATGGGAAATATTTATATGCGGCTTCTTTTCCTATATGTTCCCCGCGGGGACAAATGGGCATACACCCATTATTGGTAATGATGGGTGCATTATTGGTGTATTCCCATTTGTCCCCGATTCACGTGACCTACGCCATGCACGAGGCGGGGACAAATGGGAATGTTTATATGAATTTTGATGTTCCCATTTGTCCCCGATATTGGCGTTGCCATTTGTCCCCACCTCAAAAGATTTCTATGCAGCGTCTTTCCCCATAAGTTTCTCGCGGGAACAAATGGGAATAGACTCTTTATTGGTGTATTCCTATTTGTTCCTGCCCTACGTGACCGCCGCCATACGTGAGGCGGAGACAAATGGGTACGATTTATATGCAGCACCTATTCCATCAGTTCCCGATGTAGACAAATGGGAATACATCCGAAAATTGTGTTCCCAATTATCCCCACCCCAATAAGGTGGGGAAAAATGGAAAATATTTTTATGCAGGGTCTTCACATATGTTCCCCGCGGAGACAAATGGGAATTCGACCATTATTGGTAATGATGGGTGCATTATTTGTGTATTCCCATTTGTCCCCGATTCACGTGACCTACACCATACATGAGGCGGGGACAAATGGGCATGTTGTATATGAGTTTTGGTGTTCCCATTTGTCCCCGATATTGGTGTTCCCATTTGTCCCCGAGGCGGAGACAAATGGGTACGATTTATATGCAGCACCTATTCCATCAGTTTCCGACGTAGACAAATGGGAATACATCCAAAAATTGTGTTCCCAATTATCCCCACCCCAATAAGGTGGGGAAAAATGGAAAATATTTTTATGCAGGGTCTTCACATATGTTCCCCGCGGAGACAAATGGGAATTCACCCATTATTGGTAATGATGGGTGCATTATTGGTGTATTCCCATTTGTCCCCGATTCACGTGACCTACGCCATACATGAGGCGGGGACAAATGGGAATGTTTTATATGAGTTTTGGTGTTCCCATTTGTCCCCGATATTGGTGTTCCCATTTGGTGCCGATACAAAAGATTTCTATGCAGCGTCTTTTCCCAAATGTCTCTCGCGGCGTGGACAAATAGGAATTCTTCCGAAAATGGTGTGTTCCCATTTGTCCCCACACCAATAAGGAGGGTACAGATGGGAAATATTTATATGCAAATCCTATCACTTCTGTACCCGGCGGGGACAAATGGGAATACACCCGAAAATAGTGTGTTCCCTTTTGTCCTTACAAAAATAAGGTGGGAACAAATGGGAAATATTTATATGCGGCTTCTTTTCCTATATTTTCCCCGCGGGGACAAATGGGCATACACCCATTATTGGTTATAATGGGTGCATTATTGATATAATCCCATTTGTCCCCTATCCACGTGACCTACGCCATACATGAGGGACAAATGGAAATGTTTTATATGCAGCGCCTATTCCCATCTGTTCCCGGCGGGGAACAATAAGAATACACCCGTTAATGGTGTGTTCCTATTTGCCCCTGCTTCAATGAAGTGGGGACAAATGGGAAAGATTGTTTGTCTTTTCCCACATGTTCCCGAAGGGGACAAACGGGAATACCCCCATTATTGGTGTATTTCCAGTTGTTCTCGCCCCACGTGACCGCCAATACATGAGGCGTATTCCCAGTTTCCACACCTCAAATCAACCAACCAGATAAACCGATAGAAAACATTTTCTTTTTACTATTGGGATATAAAACAGCTAAATAGTTATTTTGTAAGCTAACTATTCGACAATATTATTCGCAAATAATTTATTCGTTGGCTATTTTATTCGCCGAATAAATTATTCGCGAATGAATTGAACACGAATGATCATTCGAAAAAATTATTCGTCATTCGCGAATTAGCAGGAGATCTAAGGTCCACCACCTTGCATTTTGGAGACAAAGCAAACCGCTTGGAACAGGTGTTCCTGGGGGTGATCTGAGCTGATTAAGCCCGGTTGCCAAGAGGTTCCCCCCAGCAGGTGGGCAGGGGAGGGGGGGTAAAAGTGCCTCCGGCGCGCCTCACTCTAAGCTTTATATCTGCATACATCTCGCAACTATATCAAGTTTGGTGTCTTTTTCGTGTAATTCGAGGATAAAGAATTCATTTCTGTGACTAAATTTTCACTTACCCATACAAAAATTTCGAGAAATTTAAAATTAAAAAAAAAACTTTAAATTTTTTTTTTCGTAAATCCTCTAAAAAGATTAAACTGTGAGGATTTGCTCTAGAAAAAAAATACCTGTGAATAGCCCAGTTATCCTACTATACAGAATAGTAAACTTGTCAAACACTTTTTTTCATAACTCTGTTAAAAAAAAATGTTTTGTGTCGCGCGGCGTACCTGCATTGTAAGAGCGGTATGCAGCGTTTAGGATTTTTAAGTATGTTTAGATGATTTCTGATAAGTTGTTATTCTTCTGGTTGTAGATTACATTAATAAATTACTTCTGGACGAGATATATATACAAAAATAAATTAAATATATCAATAAGGATGTTGGGAAAACTTTCGCCAACAGAGCTAAGTATTATAAATGTGATAAAATTAACATTATTATTTGTATGTCTTTTCCATATCTCGGGACCATGGGGTCCCGGACCTTTGGGAGGCGTACGTGGGGACGAAGCCAACAGCGCAGAGGCCCTTTAAGGCACGTTAATCTAAAAGCAAGGGATACATGTGGTGGATACTATCCCCGAACGCACAATGTGATACATCCGGAGATGGTCCCCGCCAGGTGCAAAGACTATTGCAGTGCAGCACTTTTGTGCTGAGATGGGAACTAAGGTCATGGGCTATAGATTTGAAAGTTGGATGGACTGGATAATGGGCTATGGGAGAGACTAGCGGACACCTGCCGTGACAATCAGTCTCAAAATTGTAAATGACAGGTGGTGACTCGCCAACTCATTGAGTGGGCCCCGCCCACAGTGCGACAACAGGGCAACACTTTGGAGTGGCTGTGAGGTTGTCGAGAGGTGAGTCTGCGGTAGCCAGATCCCGGTAATCCGTTCAGCAGGCCGCCGGCGTTATGACATTTTACACTTTCAACCTGGAGCATAGGTCCCGCTCTTGCGACTCCATTCTGGCCGGCCAATCAAGGCAAGCACAGAGACGAGGGCCAGATGACAGGGCCCTCTGGAATAGGGGTCCGCGGTGTCGTCACTCACCGTCAGCTCGCCACAAGCTGCCCCCGCGGGACATTATTATTATTATTGTGGTGTTGTGGGCCTTTGAGTGTCGCATTGACCAGCATTGATCTATTGTGACGGCCCTTTAAGTTCATTACTAATGCCCGTTGCATCCAGAAAGTTCCAGATTCTTTGGGCCGTAATGTTTTGTACCTTATAGGGTTGCACTACGTGTCGCCCTAGAGGTAGGTACTTCTTTTTGACATTAGTAGTCCACAAGAACAGATAATGTGCATTGCAGTCTCCTCTGACTCCTGACAGAACCTGCATGTCGCATCTTGTTTCTTGCCAATTTGAAACATATGTTTGTTCAACTTGCAGTGTCCAGTCAGTATTCTGGTCACCGCGCAGGTTTTGTGCCTTTTGAGTCTTAAAAGCTCCCTAGCAGTTTTGCTGTTGAACCCTTTGATCAGAGCTTTCGAGTGTTCTTGTCCTTTAACGAACTTCCACCAATCGATTGCTCTCGTTTTTTCTAAGTTGCTGAGCAGAGAATATGCATCTCGTTTTGTGCTTCCACAGAAGGGTTCTGGGCCGACCAGGGGTGTGTCTGCGCCCTTTCTAGCAAGTTCGTCCGCTTCTTCGTTTCCGTTAATGTCGGAGTGCCCTGGTACCCATCTAAGTGTAACTTTGATGGAGTAAGCCAGTGCATTTAGGTTTGTTTTACAGTTCTGGACTAGTTTTGAGTTTGACTCAAGGGATTCTAGTGCCAGCGGAGCAGCCTGGCTGCCTGAGTTGATGTAGATAAGCTGGTGTCTTAGGTTTCTATCCAGGTTGATCTCCGCACATTCGTTGATGGCGAAGACTTCTGCCTGGAAGATTGAGGCCAGTGTGCCCATGCTGACGCTAGTTCTGAGCTTAGATCTCTCACCATAGATCCCACATCCTACATCATTGCCTTTCTTGGAAGCATCTGTATACCAGATGTGGCTTCCCTCTTCGACGTACATTTGGTTGTTGATCCATTTGTCTCTAGGAGGTATTTCTACTGTGTACAGTTTGGTGAGATGACATTCGGTGTGCGTGTCATCAGTGGGCATGCTAAGGGCTCTATTCGGAAAAACCCAGGCCTTTAGGCTTTAGGCTATAATGCCTGAGAGCACCATTTTGGCCTGTTTAGCGTGCATATTCTGTAGACGCACTGCTTGGCCTCCTTTTGCACCTGCAAGTGGAGTGGTATGATGTCCAGCAGTGCATCTAGGGCCGCTCCCGGTGTCGAGGAGTAGGCGCATGTTACTGTTAAACAAGCCGTGCGTTGCAGGCTGTTTAGAGTGTCTATTGCTGTCTTTTGGCTGGTTTTGTTACACCAGACTGCGGAGGCGTAGGTGACAATTGGCCTCACTATCGCTGTGTATAACCACATAGCAATTTGGATCTTAAGCCCCATCTTGCTCCTGCCATTCGACAGCATGACCACATGGCCATTTTCGCTTTTTGTATAATGTTTCTCAGGTGAGGGTTCCAAGTTAACTTTTGGTCAAAGGTGACCCCTAGATACTTGACCTCTTTCGAGAACGGTATTATTTGTCCATTAAGTCTTGGTTTTGTGAGTTTATCGAGCTTCCGTTTCCTTGTGAATGGTTAAATGGCTATTACAGTCTTGCTCGGATTAATGGACAAGTCATTTTCTCTATACCATTTGAATATTGTGTTTAGAGCTCCTTGCATTAGGTTAGATATTGTGTTGAGGCAAGGGCCTTTGACGATGACTACAAGGTCGTCGGCATATCCTTGTGTATCAAAGTCTTGGCCTTGACATGATTGCAAGAAGTTGGTCCACAGCTAGGGTCCATAATAGGGGGGATAAAACGCCTCCTTGTAGGCACCCTTTAGTAGTATAAAATTCATGCTCTATATATAGTATTGATGGTCAGAGTAGCTACTCTGTTCGAGAGCATGCTATGTACCCATCTGGTGGTTTCGTCTACTCCCTTTGATTTCATACCATTGAGTATGCATGGTCTCTGTGGGCGTATTGTCGAAAGCACCTTCAACATCAAGGAACGCACATAGAGCGGTTTGCTTTTCCTCTAGGGTTTTCTGCACCTTGTCAACCTGGTTGAAAATTATTTCGGCGACACGGCGGTTTTCAGTTGTGTCGCATGTTCCGGTGTAGGATTTGGTCTATGTTTGGGGACAGATTGTAGCCCCTCAGCAACAGCCACCATGCCCTGCTGACTGGGGCTGGTCCAAACAACATGGTTATTGGGAGCCCATATGGACAAGCCTACCTGCGGCGGCTGCTGCTTGTTTAGAGCTTATTCGTTGCCGCTGCAAAACAAAATGCGCAGGGAGGTGCAACTGCGTTAAAAAAAACCTAAAATGCACAGTCCCATGGGCATGTAATGGCAATTACGAACAATATATATCTTATTTTAATCCGCATTTTTTGTCAAACATCTCCTATGTTAATTTTATCACATTTATAATACTTAACTCTATTAGCGAAAGTTTTCCCAACATCTTTATTTATATATTTAATTTATATTTGTATATATATCACGTCCAGAAGTAATTTTTTAATGTAATCTACCACCAGAAGAATAACAACTTATCAGAAATCATCGAAACATACTTAAAAATCCTAAACGTTGCATACCACTCTTACAATGCAGGTACGCCGCGCGACACAAAACTTTTTTTTTAACAGAGTTATGAAAAAAAATGTTTGACAAGTTTACTATTCTGTATAGTAGGAGAACTGGGCTATTCACAGTTTGTAGAGGATTTTCGAGAAAAAAAAATCTAAAGGTTTTTTTTTAATTTTGAATTTTTCGTTTTTTTTGTATGGGTGAGTGAAAATTTAGTCACAGAAATGAATTATTCATCCTCGAATTATACGAAAATGACACCAAACTTGATATAGTTGCGAGATGTATGCAGATATAAAGCTTAGAGTGAGGCGCGCCGGAGGCACTTTTACCCCCCCTCCCCTGCCCACCTGCTGGGGGGAACCTCTTGGCAACCGGGCTTAATCAGCTCAGATCACCCCCAGGAACACCTGTTCCAAGCGGTTTGCTTTGTCTCCAAAATGCAAGGTCCCCTTAGAAAACGGGACCTTAGATCTCCTGCTAAATGATTTGGTAATTCTCATTCGTAATTCGTCATTCAAATGAATTTTGCCCATCTCTGACTGAAACTACCACGAACGGAATATATATTTTCCTTTAACAAAATCGCATTTTGCTCACTGTTAGCAAAGTACCCTTGTTCGAGCTGCTGAGGTGAAAAATAAATTAAATTGGTACAACACATATCAATCACATTGAACATCCATATATACATTACTACAATCTCCGCTACACGCCAAGGACGGGTTAGGCCCGCGTGTATTTAAGGTCCGTTTCACCGTGTACACGGGTACACGGGTACCCGGATACACGGATCTTAATTACACGTGTGCACGACTACACGTGTAGAACGGGTCAGAAAACCGTGTACGTGTAGTTCGGAAACGGGTACCGAACACGTGTACACGAAACCCGGACACGACCGCGAGCCCTAATTTCAACTTAAACAAAAATGCTTTCGTACTGTCCAACTGTCTGGCTTCTTCTTGTAAGTCGCATCTACCGATTCTCGTGGAATTTTGTGAACAGGTTAGAAAATAATATAGATTGTCATGTAATTGAGTTAAGTGAAGTAGTTAAGTAAGTTAAGAAGGTACATATTAGTTTTTTTTATAGCGGAGCCTTGGAGGTTCGGAAGGTTTACAGCTCCCAAAAAGCCACTAGTAAATATTTTGTAAACGGGTTCATTTTGTAATAAATAAATACATGTCGTGACTTTGATTTGAATGGTGGGTAATAAAAGTACAATTTTCCCATCGTACAAAATGGTTGTTGATGGATAGGTACGTGAAAGGAAGTCAACTAAAAACTATCATTCCTTCCTTGTAAAAATATTGTTACGTAGTGAAAATCTTTACCTAAGTCGATAGGGTTTACCTTTACACTGTAAACTTTACAGCCAGTGGGCGCAGCACGGTTCCATTTTTATCGTCTATCACTATGCGCGTCCCTTTCACACTTACATACTTGTTAGAACGTGACAAGCATGGTGACAAGGGATAAAAACGCGACCGTGCTACGCCACCTGATAGTGGTAGACTTTAATTTGTAGTGCATGACTACGAAACCTTTCTCTACTTAAGCATGATTATATATCCTCTTGGCCGATTTAATCTTATAAAGGCATTTATAATTCATTGATTTATCGTTTAGAGTTTTGGTAAACATTGTTTCCGGAACTCTGCAAAATCTGGTAAAAAAATGCCTCTTTCAACCGCAAAGAGTTTTTCATCGTAACTTACGTCTACTTTATTGATTTATGTAAAGCGAGATGTTATCCTTTGGGTTGACGCATACTTTAAAAACCTCAGCAAAATATTGGAAGGGCGAGGTGTTTGCTTGCTGACTAGTCAATGCTACGACGACGTAGCGAGCGTAGCACATTTTCTCGTCTCGTGTAAATGTGCGTAGCGTGCGTAAATTCATTACATTGGAACACGGAGCGGGAGCGGTATTCTGTTTTTAAAATTTGTTGAAATTTTGATATTATGATACCTTGACACGACACTCAGTGCATCTCGCGCGCACCAATATGCGCGACCGACATGCGTAATGCCATGACTCGCAGTGCATTTCGCGCGCAACAATTAGCGCAAGCGATGATATCGTATCAGAATCAAAAACCTTAACAGATTATTAAACCAGTCCCTCAGACTCTAATTTAATAATTATGAAATTATAAATTGCAGGTAATGCTGTAAACTGTGCTGTTTGTTAAGTTAACCCCACATGTGTATCAACCAGTGTTGGCCGAAAGTTAATCCAAATTGAAAATGCTGGCCATAAACCATTATAAATTGAACCGTAATCTGTAATCGTCCGTTACGGTTTAAGGTTCAATTTATAATGGTTAATGGCCAACATTTTCAATTCGCATTAACTTTCGGCCAACACTGGTATCAACTTTGTTCTAAATATACGAGTATAATTATTATTTTTGTTAGACAGCAGTGAATGGCCACTTACAAATAAATCTATAGTGAAATTCCCTTCAGCTATGGTGAATTTTAAATAACAGAGAAATTGTACTCCGACCGATGTATTGCGACCTATTCAATTATTTGCTACTATTTTACTTATTATTTAAAACATACACGTACCTACCTACCTAATAAAAGTTGCAAAAGTCGCAAGGGTCCAGATTATTAAAAACTTGTGTAACTCCGTGGGTCATACAAGTTTTACTCATTACCACGTTGAGTCTTGGGAGTAACAAAACCAAGAAATCAAAACTTTGTAAAACTTATGAACATCGCACAGTTTTTACAAGTAAGAAACTTGTGTATTTGCAAGTTTTCTGCTCAACCCAATCAAGATATTTTAAGAGTTTACTAAGTAGAAAGTTACCTAATTGTTAGTCATTGCGGACGCTTATAAATTTCCTTGTAAGAATTCGCCTTATTAATAGACTCCTTTCCTACCTGGATTACAACACGTACCTAAACTGATTAAACAATCGAATTCACTTATTATTCTGCGTCCTGTACATATACTGGGTGTGGCCTGTAACATGAGCAAAAAATTAAACTGTATGCTGTACTCCTCATACTGACCAAGATTTGTTCAGCGACTTTTAAAAATAACTTAAGTTTTATTTTTATTACACTTTAAAGTTTATTCCAAGACGCAATGTATTGCGAATTTTGTTATGTTTAAGGCGTGACAAGCAACGTCAATCACAATAATATGGCGTGGCGATGGCGTCCATTGAAGATAATATTTATTTTGTATGAAAAATAGGGAGTCTAAATACTTCATAATTTTTAAAAGTTGTTGAACAAAAGTGTCACCGTTTGAGGAGTACAATATATGTTTTAATTCTTTGCTCGTGTTACAGGCCACACCCTATATAACATAACTAAGACGCGTAATGACTATAATCGGCTTTGAGTTTTTAGCATTCGGAATCAATGGCCGGATTTTTAGGCACACATCCATTTGTAGTGTGGCGCTTGATCTGTAATCTACCCAGTTTCGTAGCTATCGTACGTTTTCCACTGAATAGGCAACTCTGGGAGCCCAGCTCACCCGGTGAGACCGGTCCGGTCTATTTGAGGTACCGAAGCTCACGCGATTGCGACTAGAATATCTTATCTTTGGATTTAAGATAAATTATGACATAGTAGAGTATAGTTATCGTAAGATCAGACAGAAGATGAACCCTTGCTCTTTTAATAATATTTAGCAACTCGAACGTATCATTGAAGTGACTTGCACCGCAATAGTAATTATGTCCTAAAACGAGAAGAAGGTATGATTGTATGTAAGTAATGTAAGTATGTATGTATGTATATACCTACTTATTATATCAGCTTATTGCTGATACTGACTGAGCTGAATGTCAAGTTAGTTATGCACAACTCTTACCAGAAACTCGTGTTGTTACCACTGTATTCTTTCTGTGCAATAAAATATTTTTTATCTAATTATTATCTTATCTTATCTTATTGTATCAGCGTTAGTACGAGAACTTGTCATCATCCTCAAAAGAAAAGGGTGCATCCGTTTTTGAAAAATCGTTGACTCGAACGATATTTGGCCGGAAACACTGAGCAGTTCATCCGATTGCAACTAGATTAATCTTAACTATAGATCTAAGATATTTTAACGTTTACGTTTCAAACGTATTTAGAACCAAAGTAATCTACTAGACTAGGCAAGCGTATAAAAACGCTCGATTCTTCACCCATGGGGATGAAACTAGAGTAAAAGGCAAGCCCATTTTGTATAAAAGTGCACGGAAAGTTTAAAAATCTAAAACTGCCGAGATTAAAAACTGCTTTCAAAGTAAACGCATTTCATTACTCGAAACACACGTGCAAGTCCTAATTGCTCGCGCCGTGGCTCAACGAAACGTTTACACTCAACGTTTTAAAAATATTACTCTTGCATTTTTAATAGCATTTATTTGGATTGAAGTGAAGGAAGTCGACGTAAAATAATGAGGTGATGCGTGAATTTAGCAGCGGCCCGACTTGTAGGAGTAGTGGATCGTTTAAGGCTCGCTCCTGTAAGGCCGTTTACTTTTCTTAACCGTCTACACGATAATTCTTCTTCTTCAACCTAGCGTTTTCCCGTCCTAGCGCCAGGGTCCGCTTTCCTGGTCAGTCTTCTCCACTTTGCCCGGTCTTCGGCATCCTCAAGTGTTAGATTGTACTCTTGCATGTCCGCTGTCACGACGCCCAGCCAGCGCTTCTTACACGATAATTACTTAAATTAAAACTGTTATTCGTCACACTAATTTATACTGACATTTGTGAACTCGTTCTATGTATATGTCGCGCTTTATAAAAAAGACCAACGCGTGGGTTAACCTCTGAATTTTTTAGGTTAAGTATATGATGTTACATATTTTATGTAACGAAGTACTGATTTTAATTCATATCATATGCAAGCTTCGAGGGGCCTGAGAACACGGTAGAACAAGGCACACTATCGACACACCAGTGGGGGTTCGTTTTAACTCCACAGGGCTCGTGCTTACTTAGGTACACGTATTTAAATACACAAACGGGTCTACCGCGATATAATTTCATTGTTTTTACCTTAAATTCCGACGTTTCAGCTGAGTTGCACCAGATGATTTTCAGATGAGTTGAGATATGTGTACGAAACGCGAGAGTTTAAAGTGTTATACTTAGGTACAATCTGGACCGCGCATGTCTCGAGCATCGTCACCGATTTCATCGATGGCGGGCTCAGAGGATCTGCGTGGTCTGGCGGAACTCTACCTGGAGGGTACCATGTCACCCATGTCCTTCGACAACACGGTCCAGGAGGTGGCTGCGGATCTCAGCACCACCAAACAATAAACGCCGCAATGGAGGGCTTAAGGTGCGTACAGATTAATCTCCAGCACAATAAAGCAGCCACTGCCCTTCTGGCTAAGCTGTTAAAAAGCGATAAATTCGATATTGCTCTTATTCAAGAACCATACATTTACAAAGGCGAGATAAGAGGCTTAAACGGTACTGGCGGGACATTGTTATATGCTTGTCCTGAGAGTACTATGAGGACATGTATCTATGTTAAAAATGGCATTGACGCTCTGCTTCTACATGCTTTCTGTTCCAGGGATCTGACTACGGTCAAGATCCAAAACAAGGGGTGGGGGGGGGGTAAGGTACTAATCATCTCATCAGCCTACCTTCCCTACGAGGCAGCGGATCCAATCACTGGGCAACTGAGGGATCTCGCTGCTTACGGCAGCCAGGCAAACACCGACCTGATCATCGGCTGCGATGCAAATGCTCACCACGTCATCTGGGGGAGCTCGGATGTCAACAGAAGAGGGGCTGGCGAAGAAGGTGCCCTGGTGGAACCCGGAGATTGCAAAACTCCGGAAGGAAACCAGGGTTGTCTTCAATGATGCTAAAAGGACCAATGACTTCGAGCATTACGCGCGAAAACTTACGGAATACAAAAAAGCTGTGAGGAAAGCAAAAAGGAAAGCATGGATGAACCATTGCGATCAAATCAGGTCCATACCGGAAGGCATGAGACTTACAAAGGCACTAGCTGCAACGAAGTCAGTTCCACTCACTTCCATTAGAAGAAGTGACGGAAGAATTACTGAAACGGGGCTAGAAACCCTCAAAGTTATGTGTGACACACACTTCCCAGGCTCGATAAACCATCAGAGCGTAACGGACGATGTAGCAACCGGTGCAATGGAACAATCCATCAGCACGACCAGGTACAACTGGGACACGTCTAAAAAGGTAGTAGATCACGGTAAGATAAAATGGGCACTATCCACATTTCAACCATACAAAGCCCCGGGGCCAGATGGAATCTACCCCATACTACTACAAGAGGGCGCCAATGTACTAATACCGCACTTAGGTAGACTGTACAGAGCGTGCATAGCCTTCGGACACGTACCGCGTGTGTGGAGGATGGTAAAGGTAACGTACTTGCCTAAACCAGGCAAAGCAGATTACACATAAGCCAAATCATACAGGCCGATAAGTCTGTCATCGTTTTTCCTCAAAACACTGGAGAAACTGGTAGACAGACACATAAGGGATGGTCCTCTTAAGAGGCATCCGCTGCACCAATTGCAGTGTGCGTATCAGCCGGGTAAATCGACTGAAACGGCACTACACCTGGTGACAACCAGAGCGGAACAGGCGATAGAGAACAAAGAACTATGTCTGGCCACTTTTATAGACGTGGCATTTGACCGCACCACGTATCAGGCAATCAATATTGCAGCATCTAAACATGGCATAGAACCAACAATCTGTAGATGGATTGGTACTATGCTAAATAGCCGACTAATAAAATCCTCCCTTATGGGAGATGAAATATTAGCTACGGCCACGAAGGGTTGTCCACAGGGTGGGGTTCTCTCACCAACTCTCTGGAGTCTGGTAGTTAACTCACTGTTGGAAGAACTAAACAAAGGCCCAATACATACGGTAGGGTACGCAGATGATTTAGTGATTCTTGTATACAGGAAATTCCCGGGAACAGTATCGGAAATCATGAATAAAGCACTGAAGCAAGTGGAGAGATGGTGCAACTGTCATCAACTCTCCATAAACCCAGGCAAAACAGTGGTAATACCGTTTACCAGGAAAAAGACCCTTAATGGCATGAAGCAGCTGAAGCTTTATGGAAGGGTACTGGAAATGTCCAATGAAGTGAAATATCTAGGCGTTACACTAGATAAAGAGCTGAACTGGAGAAAGCATGTCGAACTAACAACCACCAAGGCACTTAGAGTGTTTGGAATGTGTAGATCGGCTTATGGCAAAACGTGGGGTCTAAACCCAAAGGTACTAAGATGGATCTATACCATGATGGTAAGACCAATCATCTTGTATGGATGCCTGGCATGGTGGCCAAGGACACTAAAGAGCACATGCAGGGATGCCCTTATGAAAATACAAAGAACGGCATGCATGGCTATTACTGGCGCGCTTAGAACGACGCCAACAGCGGCGATGGAGGTACTGCTAGACCCAGGGCCGGATTAACCCTAAGTCAAAGTAGGCAACTGCCTAGGGGCCCCGCCTCGGCTAGGGGGCCCCGACGGCTCAGCGCGCACCAAAAAAAAATTTTGTTTCATAGGGTCAATTCACGAGTAAATTTTTTATTCTTTAATGAGTACCTATGCTTTGTTATTGTTTTCTTTTTGTTCCATTCTTTAATTGAATGAAACTGTAATCAAATTGAAGCAATACTTTCAGTTTACGGGGCGTATATGCGTACCTGGGGCCTGTTTCTCAAAAGCTTGTAACTTGTAATACAAGTGGAAGTCTCTTTCTAACAAAAGCTGTCAAAAAGTGACATCCGCTTGTATTACAAGTTACAAGCTTTTTGACGGAGAGCTACGGAAATAGGTTTGCAATTAATAGAGCAACGAAATCCCTCTAGTTAGTGTGCCATACTATCATTATTAATTAATCCGGGCACCTGTCAGCTGTTCAGCTCTTAGACCATTTTGAGAAACGGGCCCCTGTTGTAAAGATTTTCTGAAAAAATGTTAATATTTACTTTTTTCGAACAACCAACAACATCTGGGTTATTTCGACTTAAAATCACGAGGACTATTGAAGAAAACAAAGAAAAAGTGTCCTTAGTTTTTCTTACGAATTTTCGGTGTCAGTTTAGTGGCGGTCCATACAAAATGTATGTATGTAAAAATGCGTCTCAAAAGTGACCTTTTTTCGACGATTGGTTCATGTCAGAGCGCTGCTTCCTTACAGCTCGGCCTTCGGCGTCGCTTTTTAAGAAATATTAACATTGATTTCAGTAGCTTGGCCTTTTGCCTCGCATGAAAGCTCACTTCGCTAAAAGACGCTTCGGGCTTGTCGAGCAATGCGGAGATTGCTGAGCTCGACCTTCACTTCAGCCTCACTTTTTACCTCAATTTACCATTGGTTTGTGTTCGTTATCTGCTCTACTTCAGCTTAGCCTTTGGCCTCGCTGCGCCAAGCTCGGCCTGCGGTCTCGCTTTTTAATACAATGGAATATGGTTCGTGTCTGTGCTGAACTATGTACCTATCCTGAAGCACGGATTTGACTTCGCAGCATGAAAGCTCGCCTCACTGGGGTACTTCGGACTTTTAGGCCCAGGTGAAGATCGGTACCCGGCCTGGCCTTTTAACAGGCTTTTCACAATTTGCGATATTGTTAACAAAAAATTTCACGCTCGCTGCGCTCGCGTTTTTGGTAGGTTTTTTGGTTGACCCTTTATCTATATGTTAGCTTGACTGGTGAATTAATACAGTTAGACCAAGAAAAGTCTACAATGATTTTGATAGGATACGCCGTGCAAGTGTTATTTATACGTCATAATTTCATAGAAGTATGACGTTTAAAATAACACTTGCACTGCGTGTGCTATCAAAATCGTTGCAGACTTATCTTGGTCTAACTCTAATAATTTTAACATATGGAAATTCTTTATTACTATGTTGATTCTAATCATGTGGCTCGGCGTTTTGTCTTATGGTCGGACAATCGCTGAATTAATTAGCCTCGCAAAATATTAAATATTGAAAAAATCAACTTTGCGGCATTGAGCGTAGCCTCGCTTAAAATTTGCCATTAGAGGTAGATAGGAAAGTGACGCTCAAGCTCACAGCTTTGGTATTCCACTGGGAATTGGCCTTAAGCCTAAGGGCGATTGTGCACTACAATGAATTTTACTGTCCGGCAGTCCGAGTTTTCATGGTCCGATATGGCATGAAAAAAACGGATGATTGACTTGTGCACTTGTCCGTATTTTTACTCGCAGATGCGGCGCAGTGGCATGAAAAAAACGGATGATTGGCTTGTGCACTTGTCCGTCTTTTTACTCGCAGGTGCGGCGCAGTGGCATGAAACACACACCCCCCCTAGCCCGCCCCCGCCCGGCCAAGTCATGAATAATACTAATTCCAGACACAGTGCACAAGCATAAACACGTTTTTCATAGCTGTCATCTCGGACCGGAAAAAAACTGTCCGGAATGGGGAAAAATAAAATGTCGGACGGGTAAAATTACGTCTAGTGCACAAGCTACTATATACATTTAATGGCGTGCCATATCGGACCGTAAAAACTCGGACTGCCGGACAGTAAAATTCATTGTAGTGCACAATCGCCCTAAATGGCTCTCCCCACACTTGATGCATCGCGGAATCGGCAATAACCGATAGAAAAAAGCTTTATGTCCAAACAATCAGAGCAACTAGACTCGGATCGTCTCGGCTGAAGATTGAAATTAAAAACGCAAACTTATTTCCCTGTACTGAACATGCTGTACCTATGCAGAATTTACTGTAGGGGGCCCCGAGCCTTGCACTGCCTAGGGGCCCCGACATGTTTAATCCGGCCCTGGCTAGACCTCTCGCCGCTACACCTAGTGATACAATCTGAGGCGCGGAAATCGCTACACAAGTTGACCCTAACAGGCCTCTGGAGCGATAGCAAGCCAAAGACCAAACACACAAACATGGAATGTGACAATTTCATGAAAAGGATTACGAACATGGGCTGCGATAAGATGCAATGCAACCCAAGTTTGTGTTCCATAAGAATTTTAACGTTAAAATTCCAACAAGGGCTGAGTGGACCGAAGGTCTTGAAGCACCAATCTCTGATGAAAACGACATCATATGGTACACAGATGGGTCTAAGACAGAATCTGGTACGGGGGCAGGCATTTATGCAAATGACTTTAGTAGTAGTATAAGCATGGGCAATTACGCCACTGTCTTCCAAGCCGAGACATTCGCTATAATTGCCTGTGTGCATGAGGATATAGTTAGGCGAACCCAAGGGAAGAATATCTATATACTCAGCGACAGTCAGGCCGCTCTCAAAGCGCTCGAAGCTCCCAGAGTGGACTCTAGACTGGTATATAATGGCGTCCAAGCTCTGAACCAGCTTGGAAGGCAAAACAGGGTGCAACTGGTATGGATCCCAGGGCACGAGGGATTCATAGGCAATGAAAATGCAGATGAACTCGCCAGAGCCGGATCTGTAAGTAACCTTATAGGTCCGGAACCATTCGTGGGGCTCTCACAGGGAACCATCACAACGGCTATTAAAGACCATACCAAGACCAAACACCAGGAAGAATGGGATAGTCTGACGGGTCTAAAGCATGCAAAGCTCTTTATGCAAGGAATAGACTCCGGCTGGAGCAAAAAGCTTTGGAAACTTAGCAAAAGACAACTCCAAATCATAACGGGGGTGTTTACTGGCCATTACGGGGTCAAAGGATTTCTGGCCAAGATGGGACACTCTGACAACACCGATTGGCGTATGTGTGGCGAAGAGGAAGAGACAGTAAGACACTTAATGTGTGAATGTCACGCCCTCGCCAGACAAAGAATGAAGGACTTTGGAGCAGGATACCTGGAACCAAAGGACTTTAAAACGCTACCCATGAGCTCCATCATCCGACACATGGATATGGTGGGAAAAGCTCTTGAGTAGTTGACGGATCTCTTCTAGGGGGTAACTGCACAAAAGATCCCTATGGGTCGAAGTGTATCCGTAAGGGCCCCCGAAAACAATAAGATAAGATAAGATAGGTACAATCTCAAAAAGCAAAGGCACACAGATAACGATTTCTACATATAGGTATCGATATAATATAGTAGTAAGAATCCTGCATTTGTACAAAACATCCATCTGCGTCACATAACTACATATAAATAGGAAGCAAAGAGAAATCACGAGCCTTAAGGCCGGCTTTTGAGGTCGCTCGGCCGTGCGGGCCACTTGTGAGGAAAATGTTGCGATGCCGGCTGACGGCGAGAGCTGGCCGTCGTATTCCATATTTTACACGAGCACGGGCGTGTACAGTTCCAGGGAGCCACGCTGTTATGTCGTCGCCCAAATGTAATGTTTAATTTGTCTTTGGCTTTTATTTGTAGTCTTTTTTGTATTCTTATTTGTAGTTTCACAGTGGCTTGGTTTTTGCTGTAATACTGTGTCACTTATTTGAGTAATACTTGAATAAAAAATAATAAAATCTTCTGATTTCACCTGACTGCTTAGCATGACTTGCGTTGTAGCGCGTGACCTTATAATTATGTAATTTGTAGTGAAATACTACTTTAAGTATAAAGTTTTGAGTATGAGAGCTTGATAAGTTTTAGGAATAACACTCCCACTCCCAGTCGACAACGCAAAAGAAGAACATCCAAATAATCACGCTGAAATGTTAAAACCGTAATCTAGAAAAGTTACGCTTTCAGCGGTAAAAATATCTGCAGTGGAGGAATAACTAGGAAGGCATGTTAGTGTATAATGATAATTTCGTGTCTGCCTGATCATTTTACTAGGAACAGTCCCAAGTTCAAAACTTCCAACTCAAGAAGGTATTAGCATCATATATATGGTCATGACTGTCATGATTGGAGGCCAAGACTCATTTTGGGTCATCGCGCCAAACTAGTAAGTATATGATCATGTCAAATGTCACATATGATTATGGCTAGAGCTCATCAAGCTTATTTTTACTTAGTCGTTGTCTCGTAATTCGCGTTGTCGCGTATGTCGTTTAATTTTGATTTGGACAATAGGTACCTGACTTTTGCATCGCGATGGTTATTATTTTTAACTTAAATAATTTATTATTTGGTGCCATGTGTATGAACGGGTCTGTACAATTAATTACGTAATGGTATACCTACAATGTAAGTTTCAAGAAACTTTTTGATAGGTGCGGGGCGGCGTTCGAACGCACGACACGTCTTCTGCACGGATTTTTGTCACCTGTCATGTCATGCATCACTTTCGCACTTTCATACTTGTTAAAACGTGACAGGCATGGTGACAGATGATAAAAAGACGACCATCTTAGACATCAGCGCTTCAATTTCGAACAAGTGCCTACCTAAATTCGCTCCTGCAAATCGCGATACATTTGGCAAAGCCATCGCCAACTGTGAAGATTATCTGATCACATATGTGGCGATGTTTCTTGTAATGGTTGCTCCGAAACAATATAGTGCAATGGTTCTCAATCGCTAGAACTAAGTGCTATCGCGGAGTCGGGTAGTAAATCCGGTGCTATCAGTCGTGACACATTTGGCAAGGAAGTTGGACCCGTAGCCAACTGTGACGCACTTATCTGATCGCGTTCATGCTACATATTCTTTGTGCAATACAGAAATAGTCGAGTTTTTCGTAAAACCTACATAACGAGACCTCAAAATCAGTAACAATTGCATGTAATCGGCGTGTGTTCCACTAATGGTATGTCCAAGCGGTGATCATGTCCACGTTTGGAAAGCATTGGAAGACACCCCACGTAATGATGCTGAGTTTTTGCTCTAAAAATACAATTGAAAATGCCTGGCGTGACATGGTGACTGTAATTACCACTTTTGTAAAGATCGGCGATGTTAGAATGCATACAATTGATAGAATATGTAACTATACGTACCTACAAGTATTTAGCTAACAAAAACAATTGGAAATTGTGTGCTGACAGATATCGCTTGCATTGTTCTCATTTTCACAAATAACTAACCAGAAACATCATCATGTTTCTATGTCTAGAGGTAATTAGCGATACAAACAAGGGCTGATAGCGCGCGTCAGTCAGCACTCAAACCGTCAATGATTCGTTGTCAGCTCATTCGTTAGCGTCAAACATTGCACGTCATTCAACTGTCATAATAAAATTAACTTTGATTCAATGTACTACAAAAACAGCGCTTTTGCAAATTCGTAATCGATAGACCGGAACGGACTTTTTGCACAATTAGTGACGGTATCGAGCACAAAAAATATTTTTCGGCACAAGGGAGATATCGTCTTGCCCGAATTTAATTAAATTTCCCTAAGCACTTAAGTGTTTTATTGTATTTTCGCATTCCTACCAAACAGATTATACGTCACCTTCGACGTGTTTTAGATTTGAAGATTAGTTTGCTAACTTATATTTTTCTCAATAATTATAATTTTGAAAAACAATGTAGGTTTGTAGAGTCAGTTATGTTTTAAATTTAGGACCAAATATGAACCGTTGACGAATATACATGTAAGTAGGTTAGGTATATAACTAGGTAAATAGGTTAACTAACCCAATGGCCAAGAGGTAAGTTAAATTTTTGTTTGAATTCCCTACTTTTCTGTTTATTCAAGATAAATTGACAGGCATGTATGTTTATAATTTTGTATTTATCCAGAAATATGTAAACATGAATAGTAGTTGCTGATTGCATTTTGGGTTAGAATGCAACTCTTCACTAGTTACATCGTGACAATCTTATTTTGAAACAGAGCGTATATCGTTCAAGAATAATAAGCAAACAAAGAAACAGTGTTCCCAGTCACGAAAAGTATTAATATTGTGAGCTTCGCATCGGTGTATTATTTAATATTTATGTTTAGTGATCGTTCATTCCTCCGGTGAAGTAGATTTTGATTGATTACTTTTACAACCTCGCATTCCTCTACAAACTTACTTTCAAATTTGAGTTTTATGCCTAAAATGAATAAGTTTCTTTTAAAACTGCGGATATGTTAAGTGACGTGGTAAATGAAGGAAGTATTAGATATGTCTGTGAATTTTACCGTGGAGCACAAAACTATCAGAGTAGTGCACGCAAACTGGCAATCATCGCTATTCAACTTCTGAATCCAACAAATCGAAATGGGTAGCTCGGAAAAATACTGCCTAATGTGAGCACGGCGGCGGCCGGCCTTTCGTGGCGTCGAGTTTTTTAGACCGACGACGTGTACATATACAAACAAGCATGTATGATAGGTATAGGTATTACAAGAATGTATGTACCTGTGTTTTAAGTGATTGAATTCAATAAATATTAATTTAACAAAGGTATTTTTAATTAACTTGCGCCTTTATGCTAACAAAACGGATTTAATTCAAGAGTAATTAAGGCGTATCATCGTATTTAATAGGCTAATAAATAAATTTGTACGGAAATTAGACAGAGTGGCCGCACGTGTCCTTACATATTTTATGATAGCTATTAAAACCATTATAGGTCGCAGAATGTCTTTGCTTCTGTTTTTTTTAGTTAAACGAACAACTGTCCAAATTGTATTTCTTAGAATAACTACTAAGTAGGTCGACATAATTTAGTCATCATATCTACGACAATACATCCTCAGTGTAAAACGAAAACTTTTTCCATTTCCCGCTTGTTTATTAAAACCACAAGTGGAACACTGAACTTATTATAGCACGACATTTCCGTTTATTTGCAATTTTGCTTAGTGGCTTCTTTATGCCTTGTTTACATTTTCTTGTCTATCAAAACTTGACGAAGTTGAGTTAAGACCATGTACCTACTACCTCTTATAGACTCCGCATTATAAAGCGGTTACGAATACGAGTGCTGACAATCAATACACATAATAGTAGTAGGCGATTTTTAAGCCGCACTACCCAATTTATCTATGGTTTTGTTTATTTAACTGACATAATTACAGGTTCCAAACATAAATATATGCAGTTGAAGTGAACTATTTAGGTATTTATGACTGACATAATTACTGGTTCCAAACATATATGCAGTTGAAGTGAACACTATGCAGTCATACTAAATTGAGGTCAGTTGTATTGTATGTACCAAACTAAAATCTGTCATTGCTGAAACATTTTAAACAATTTTATTGCATGGGAAATTAAATTACATAGATATAGTCAATCTAATATGAGGTGAAATTTTTTCACTCCACCAGCCCAAGCTGGAAAGCTTACCTTATTAGCTCTACTATTTATAGTTGACGCTGATCAGTCCATTAATTATGGTTACAATGGTACCTAAAAAGGAAGTACAAATAAAATCTTAAAAAGGACTAATGGCCCATCTAATTGGTAAGCGATCTATGTGGAAAGTAATTTGGTCCGATCTCGGGCCCTAAACGAAATCGGCTGGCACCAATCGGTAGGGCTTGTTTGTCAACGGGGGTCGCGAAAATTTGGAACCATTTTGTTTTAAAGAAATTGTGTAGCTATTCGCATTATTACATGGTAAGCTTTTTACGATTATTATATGAAAGCTAGAATATAAAATACCGATCTAGACTTTTATTGACCCAGTGTGACTTAATCGTCTTTTAGATATGCCCAAAACATAGTTACGTAGGTTAGTGCCATGTTGGAGTTGTTCGCTTATACAATTTTGTTTTTGCTTTTTCGTATAGGTAGTATGGAAGATTAGTAAGTAAACTCAGTAAATTTTAATTTATCTACTTGTAATAGTTTTGTCCATATTACCTAAACTTTTCGAGTAGGCAGTTAATATCAGTCCAATACAGTCCAGTCCAGTTGCAGGCCATAAAGTACAATCGATTATAATACTTTTTTTATACAATAAGTCGAGTTTTCATACTAAATATTTTAGTGTAATATATTTTTCGTTTATGTTATCGACATAATGATGTAACTGTTTATTGCTTGTCCAATGTAAACATTTCATTTCTTACTTTCCTCCATTCATATAATGTAAGAGCAAAAGTGTAGCATTACCATAAACAAACCGAGACGAGTCACAGACCTGGCACTTTAATATTTAGGTGTGGATGGCGGCAATAAAGCAATTCAGCCAACGTCGCACGAAGCGAGTGGCGTGGCGTGGCGGCATAGATTACACACAAACTAGCCAACTTAGCATCCAGAGTGCCTTAAAAATAATACTTTTTAATACAATCAGACGAGTTTTCATACTATTTTTAGTGTAGGTAGGTAATATATTTTTCGTTTTTGTTATCGACATAATGATGTAACTGTTTATTGCTTGTCCAATATAAACATTTCATTTCTTATTTTCTTCCATTCATATAATGTAAGAACAAAAGTGTAGCATTACCATAAACAAACCGAGACGAGTCACAGACCTGGCACTTTAATATTTAGGTGTGGATGGCGGCAATAAAGCAATTCAGCCAACGTCGCACGAACCGAGTGGCGTGGCGTGGCGGCATAGATTACACACAAACTAGCCAACTTAGCATCCAGAGTGCCTTAAAAATAATACTTTTTAATACAATCAGACGAGTTTTCATACTATTTTTAGTGTAGGTAGGTAATATATTTTTCGTTTTTGTTATCGACATAATGATGTAACTGTTTATTGCTTGTCCAATATAAACATTTCATTTCTTATTTTCTTCCATTCATATAATGTAAGAGCAAAAGTGTAGCATTACCATAAACAAACCGAGACGAGTCACAGACCTGGCACTTTAATATTTAGGTGTGGATGGCGGCAATAAAGCAATTCAGCCAACGTCGCACGAACCGAGTGGCGTGGCGTGGCGGCATAGATTACACACAAACTAGCCAACTTAGCATCCAGAGTGCCTTAAAAATAATACTTTTTAATACAATCAGACGAGTTTCCATACTATTTTTAGTGTAGGTAGGTAATATATTTTTCGTTTTTGTTATCGACATAATGATGTAACTGTTTATTGCTTGTCCAATATAAACATTTCATTTCTTATTTTCTTCCATTCATATAATGTAAGAGCAAAAGTGTAGCATTACCATAAACAAACCGAGACGAGTCACAGACCTGGCACTTTAATATTTAGGTGTGGATGGCGGCAATAAAGCAATTCAGCCAACGTCGCACGAACCGAGTGGCGTGGCGTGGCGGTATAGATTACACACAAACTAGCTACTTCGCATCCAGACTATCCAGAGGTTTATTTGCCTAGTAAAAAATTAAAAAAAAAGTTATTAGCGCCACTTGCACTATCCCACTAACCCGGGGTTAACTGGTTACACTTTTGCTGTTTCATTACCTATATGAATGGAGGAAATGTAGTTAAAGGAAATATAGTAAATATTACTACAGGTTGTTTTAATAGAAAATAAGTTATATTTGTGACAACACTAAATAACACGCATTTCTTAAACTTGGGAATTTTCAGCGAGTCTATAAATGTAGGGTGTATGTTTGCGGGCAAAATCTTCATGTAAGAAAATATTGAGAGCCCATTGATGAATATTTCAGGGTCTTTGTATAAAAACGTTAATTAATTTATTTCTAGCTGTTATGGTTTTAACTAAAAAGGCCACAAATAAGACGCTAAAGACCATTGTGAGTCCACTGTGATAATTTAATTACCTACTCAACAATGAAAGTAAAGTCTGCAGCTCACAGAGTCACTATTCTACTCGTATAGTGTAAACAACTTTATTTACGGTATTTGACACATTATGACTGACGTATATAGAGATGTAACTAACGCAAATCGATTGTCACAGCAAGCGATTACGATTGGATGGCACATAGACTGAGGTATCGAATTGTGACGTATAATGATTTTTTATTTGAGATTTAAATAAAGCTAAAATTATATGTTTTTCCCGCAAGGTAAATGGGTTTAATACATCGACCTAGTAGGTCGCACCTATCGTCAAAATTGAAACTATCGGAATATCCATTTCCTCATCAATAATCAAATATACCTAATAAATAAATAATCATTTCGAATAACAATTAATCCCACGTTGTATTATTATGTAATCTTGTGTGGTATAATAAGCTTTAGTCGGGCCTGTCAGTTAGAACAAAATTTTGACAGTTCCTAACAACTGACAGGCCGATACCGTCCTGCGGATTGTTAATCAGTGGGCCCCTGAAATAAGTTTGCGCTTTACATAATTCTTAAATTTATTAATAGATAATTCGGATAAGGGAGAGAGGAGGCTTTTGCCCAGTAGTGGGACAGACACATATGAAATGAAATGAAATGAAATATTTTTATTTCGAACAAAACAAACAAACAGAACAAAACATTTATAGCTTTCTATAATATAACTACGACGAACTGCACCAATACAAAAACTTTACTTTCAAACGTCAATACCGGATCGTTCAGAAATCGATACACTATCTATTCGAAAGTAAATATAATAAATTTAATAATGCTTTGTTGCGACCTAAAATGAAATATTCATATCGATTTACTTAGACGACTACCGATTCATAACGGTGGTGTCCGGACAACACTAAAATTAAAAAAAAAAAGACGTAGAACGTAAACGTTCGCAGTGCAGTTGTTTTCCTTTGTGATTTCAATGTGCAAGACATTTTACGTAGTGTTGCTGTAGTGAGTGACAGACGTCAAATACCGTAAATAACGTTGTTTACACTATAGTATGTGATGGTGAGGTATAAGTAAACGTCAACAAGGAACGCCATTGGCTACGACGTGGCGACTGCTGATAAGTTTTGTTAGAGTAGCGTATCTATTAACTTATGTAATCTGTGAGTGCGGGGTGTCGGTGAATATCAACAAGGAGCGCAGTCATCGGGCGGGACCTTTATGGAGACGGTGCTTGTTAAGCGCAACGGTGCAACTTTTTGTTAAATATTTCTATCCCATAATAACAGCTGACGAATATTTCTTCAAAAAAGTTTAGTTTTTTTAGGGTTTCGTACCTGTCAAGTGCCTATACCTATTTCGAAGCATCTGCCTGTCTGTCTTCTTGTTTGATGGAGGACTCTATCTCTTGAATCGTTCAAAGTGTTTTTATTTGCGAGTAGGAGGCCAATTCAAACTTACATTTGACACCGAAATGATACGTGTATCTCGCTCTCGCGAACACATGTACATACGAACAAGTAAATACGACCGAAATGCACGCGCAAATGATAACTTAGATAATGACATAATTTAAATCAGAAAAATTATATTCTAACTTTGTGTACCATTACCTGGTGTGTCTGACCATGGGGCTTTAAATCCAGGGCTTGATTTTACTCGCTAAACTAAGCTACTTTTACTATGGGACCAACCCTCAAATCGGGGAAAAATTTTTGGCTTTTCTATAGAAAACGTCATCTGATCAGCCAAAATGTATGAAAAAGTAAAAAAAAAATCGGGATTTTGGGGTTGGTGCCATAGTAAAAGTAGCTCAGTTTAGCGAGTAGAATCGAGCCCTGAATTTAAAGCCCCATGGTCAGACACACATGTATACAGTAGGATACAGAGCTTTTCCTAGTAATACCCAATTAATTATATATTTTGATTCACTTACCTTATCAATGCTTCAAAAAATACCTGAAACAAACATAAATAATAAATAGAAAATAGCTAAATCACACTTTGTATGTTCACTTACATTATTAAAATTCCTAGAATATTTAGGTAGCTTTAGTTGTACACTTTCGTTTTCTCAGCTTGTTACTCAGTACAAGCAATTGGTACCGGCCCCGTATATTCCAATTGCCCATCGAGCGCTCATCTAATCTAACTAAAGTGCATGAATTCAATTCATAATACATATGTCCATGCAATTTTACAGCTCGCTGTACGATTTCCACCTTGGCTATGTAGTCAATGATATGAACCTTTAAACCAGTAAGTGTGCCTTTTGATTGTGTATTTCTATGGTATACGTTGCGTTACACTGGTCCATCCGAGAAATGGACCTCTACCACTCTACCCTCTACTCTTCTTGTCTACCAAACCTGAAACGCCGTTGAAATTAGTTTGTCCTCATCCGTTATTTTGACATTTCTGTTTGTGAGAAAGAGACAACATTTTAATAGGTGTTTTAAGTTTTATGATTGTGAATAGGTTTAGATTGGAATAGCGGCGCTGCGCTTCGGGTTCGTTATCGGGGCGCGACACGCGAGCCGGCCATCACGGCACCGCGGCAAATGCACCAAAACTATGCTTTACCACTTCAATAATACAATAATACGATTTCCGTCTTTTACAGCTGCTTTTAATGTAAATGTGGAATCAATTTGTAACAACTATTTGTTATTGAAATGAGTGCTGTTGTACAATTTGAATTTAGTTTTTAAATTTAAGGCACATTAATGATTGTCAGAATTATCTTTTTTTTATGATAGCTATAGGCAAACGAGCAGATGGATCGCCTGACGGTAAGCAATTACCGCCGCCCATGGACAACCGCAACACCAGGGCGGTTGCAAGACTTGTAAGTGCGTTGCGGGCCTTTAAGATAGGAGTATTACGCTCTTTTCTTGAAGGTTTGAAGGTCGTATCGGTCCGGAAATACCGCAGGCGACAGTTAATTCCTCAGTTTAGCTGTGCGATGCAAGTTATCCGTATAATGTCGGGACTTTTTAAGCCATCCATTACCGTCACATACATTAAGCACTTGCATCGTGAACTTACCAACCTCATTTGGGATTGGTTTTTGACCTAGGTAGGTACCGTTACGTCACTACCGTATTTGACACGCAACACTGCGGATCATAAAACGTATGACGCATGTTTGGAGCCCGTACATTCATGTTACCTTCTTCATTTGGCCGGATACACGACCAAAACCCGGCACGATTTGCATACAGTTCCCACGTGAGCCGTCGGCCGTCCGTCGTCTCTACTGAGCACTTTGCATACTTTCGTCCTTTATCGGGACTGTTAGCCATTTTTACTTGTTTTGACTTTTAATCGTCGGTGCTATGAATTTGAAATTGTGGCCTGCCTTTGTGGAGAGCCGATCTTTTCGACATCGGACTTGTTTTATCCTTGTTTTGGCTGCCTATCACATGTAGGCCTCTTCATCATATTCCTCACTTATCCTTTTTCAATTTACCAGCCAACATGAGGAAACAACTCAAGAAGAAGATTGCTCGGTTGTCAAAATACTTTCTAATATGCATTTCAATGGTATCATCACTGTTAATATGAATACATACAGTAGCGTGCTTTATATTAAGCATTTCAATACAGACAGTCACCGGAAATTGCATAGTACTTACCGGTAGAGTAGGTAAGTATTTAATTGTAATGAAAGTTGACCTCGTGAGTTGATTGTGTCAGAATACCTCTCTGAAGGTCTAGCGTTTAAATTCCATGTCCGCAAAGAAAATCTTTTTACTTATGAACTAACATAATATCTAAGTTCCCACTATTGAAGTCATCACCGTAGATACGATTTTATAGCCTTCTTCTTTTTCAAATTCTGTTTAATTTGAGAGCAACGAAATAAAACGTCAAAACATTTTACAAATCTACTTCATGATTTGATTTTAAAATCAGACCCTTCAGTCTCTAAGCTTCCGAAAATAATGCAATAGCCGAGCTAATGGGAGGCCATGTAATAAATTATTTAGATTGTTCGCTTTCGTAGAAATATTTTTTTATTCAAGAATTGAAAGCTTTTGGAAAGTGGCAACGTTTTTATTACCTACCCAAGAGACGAGATCTGATGAGGCGATTTCCTTAAAATAATTTACCGAGCGAGTGCGAAGGGTGAGCTAAGCGTATCCGTTTCAGCTTGGACATAAACGACTTCGTATGTCTGCCCGACTGTTCCAGGTTTATACAGGGTGGCTAAAAAATAACTGCATTCCCGTTGCCAGGGAGGTTTTGGGATTATACTGAGCAAGTTTTGGGGTCAACACTGAAATCGCGAAAAAAAAATTTGTCGTTTCATACATTTTGGCTGGTCCATTTTCTATGGGAGGGTAATTTTTTTTCGCGATTTCGGTGTTGGTCCCATACACAGACAAGACATCCTCCAGACTGAGCATAGTAGTTCTACCCCCTCATTTTCGAGTCGAAAGTGTCTTTGTGTGACGTCCGTGTCTTTGAACGGACCAATCACGGCACGGGACCTCGCTCACCTCGTCCCCCGCACCCCCGTATTTTTGGCAGCATCGGTTTCATGAAATAATTGCTCTAAACTCCGTCTAGAGGATTCCTAGTCTATGGTCCCATAGTAAAATATGCTCAGTATAATCCCAAAACCTCCCTGGCAACAGGAATGCAGTTATTTTTAGCCACCGTTTAGAGCTGTTTCATTAATTTATCGTATTTCCTATCACCCAATTGTAATTTACTGTCCTTGTATTCGGAATGAAAAGTAGAGTGCTTAACTCGGGTGAAAGCGCCCATTTCTGACTCGAAGTATTGGCGATCTCACTCCGTTCGACCGCCAAATATCTCGTCAGAAATAGGTGCCTTTCATCCCTTGGATAACAATCTACTGTTTATGCACACGTTTTTTATTTCTCATATGTTTGGTTACAATTGAAATTAACACAAGTTTGAAACGTATAAATAAGTTTATAATTACCAATGAAATGTAACAATATTTATAAGATTTCTCACAAAGAAAACTTTTATCATTTTACCCGAAGCTTTACCAGGCAATTTGTATGCAGCTGCGTGCATAGTTTGCATAGCTTATTATCTCCAGAATCTCGTTCATTGTTTCATTAAGCTTAATTGTTTGTGTATAATTATAGTCACGGATTAAAACATAAGTTTAAACTGTCGTGAGACATTCTAACATTGAATAATTTTACGGTTTAGACTCACTTGTTTTTAGTCACTCGCCGCGACATGTACGCGATACACGGCCGTCGTGAACACTGCTCGCATAGTGCTTGAGAAAGGAGACCTAGGTTCTCCGTAACATGTCGCGAGAGTGACTTGAGTCTAAACCGTAAAATTATTCAAAAACACAAGTTTTCTCTGATACACATTTTTAATGTTCAGCTTACAACTTATAACGTACGTACTTAAGCTTGCTTTAAGCAGCCCCATACGTTATCTGCGTGTAAAAATTTCAGAGTCTTATGTACCCGCTTCCTAAAAGCCGCTCACATACAATCGAATTCACGGTCTCTTTTTAAAACGACACGCTGACATTTACAAAATTAGTTATTATTGTTATTAGTATTATAATCGCTTTGTTATGCAAACATTGGTGATAACTACTTGAAAAATTTATGGAGTCTATTGAATTAAACTTTAAAGCATAGTTTAATGGAACCAATCTGTTTCTCCATCCTCTATCCCTGTCCCTCTTACAATAGTCGAGTGACTCGAGTGAAAGAGCGTCATCGCAATATATTTACTACTACTATGTACTATTTGTAAAAAGTCCGCCTAATACAGGCTGGTGCAAACCTTGAGGTCCAAAATTATTTTTTTGAATTTAGAAGAAAAGAAATGTATATTAGGCGATTTTTCGTAGTTTTCGAGTTATGATTTTTTCAACTTTAAACTTTTGTTAAGAAACTTTTTTTATCAGTGACAATCCTACAAAGTTATTGACTTTATTCATATATTATAAGGTACAAAAACATGTCAAAAATTCCGGGGTGAAGCAATTAATTTATTTGAAAAAACTATTGCACTTTTTTCAATGCTTCCTTTTGTAACATAATCCCACGAACCGTGGCAAAATGCCGGGATAATGCGAGGAAGAAGAAGAAGAATATTTTCACCAAGAACTAGTTGGCATTGATATGCCAAGTTAATGAGATTAAAAGCCACTATAATTTTCGGTATGTTACATTAGAGTCTGGCTACTGAAATATTACACAAATGTTTGGCGGGAAATTCAAAAAATCTTGGGCTGGTCACACTTTGTGTAGTAGGAATTATAGTTTTGACACTAGAAAATATTTTTGATTTTCTGTGCACACGTAAGGTACCTAAGGATATAAGTTAAATATACGTCGACGTGCACTCAAAGTCAGCTCACATAATTTCTACCACTATGTAAAGTACAGTCAACGATAAACACATATGTTAACACTTTCTCACCATATACCATTGTAACAAGGCGAAAAATGAAATGTAGTGTAAATAAAACTAAGCTCGATAATACCGTTATATTAATCCATCACCAAAAAAAATACATAAGTACTATGCCAAATATGATAAATGCTAAGTATCAAAATATTTATAGAGCACCAACCTCCTAATTTGTTTACATTTGTTTAGGAGTTGTAAACATTGCAGTTTTTCGTTATACAACGCTACACGTCGACTTCGCACATTGTCGTAATTATTTACGAGCTTAAATAATAGTTTGAACCTCACTCAGTATAGACATTATTAATATTATTTAAAATAAACCCCTTATAAACCGCAAACAATTTGAATGAATGACATAAATTGACAACTGACTTTTAGCTTTTTTTTTTAAATCATAGACAATTGGTGATACAACAACGAAATATCTATCAACAAATTTTGGCTAGCCAGACTCTAATACCAAGTTTAATGATGACAATTCACACCTTTAAGTTTACTTCGGACCATAAACCGAGCCCCATCCGTCTTTCCATACCAACGCTCGAAAGCTGCTAATTAGAAAGTCCTTCCCAAATTAAAGCCGACAGTAAAATTTTTACGATTCTTTGATGAAAGGCAGCGACATTTGGAAATGATATAGTTTTTACTAATTGTGAGAGTTCCTTGTAGATAGGTACGTATGTATTTTATTTCTGGCATGTGGGTGGTTAAGTTTCTTTCATCCATTAGTTTTATAAACATAACTATGGACGTATTCCAAGTACCTACCACTCATAACAATATCCATTCTGAATTTCTAATTTCGTTCTAATTTGTTTTTACGTCTACTGCTTAAATCTAAATAATACCTAAGATTTAAAAAAATATAACTGTATTTCGTCCTGGATGAGAAATTATTTTTTTCACATCATCTATTGGAAAAAGGACTCCCTATTCCCAGCTAGGAGGGATCAAAGTGTCAATTTTCTTGCCTGCTAGACGGGATCAAAGTGCCACTTTTCTGGTCTATGACAGTTTTTCTCCTAGGTGATGTGAAAAGCATTAGGTATGTGTCACATGGTAGCATAGTAGTTTGTGTTACAAGGGATCAAAATGATATATTTCCGTCAACGGCGTACAATAATCCTGAGCGTAATGAGGGATTCAAGTGTTAACGCCCAAGACGAAATAATTTTGATACCGTGTGACCCATTACTGCTTCTCACATCAACTATGAGGAAAATAAAAAAATCTTAGTGTCGACACAATCATATTTATTCAGTTTCCACATAACTCCGCCATTGTAGAAATTACACTCAATTAATTTGAATTAATTTAAGCTAAAAAAGAATGCAATGAATAACAAAAACAGTGTCCTAGAACAGAATAGTGCCACTTTAATCCCCCCACCCCTAGCAGGGAGGAAAAGTGCCACTTTGATCCCTCCTAGCGGGGAAGAAAAAGCCCTTTTCCAAATAGGTGATGTGAAAAAATTGTTTCCACCTTGGGCGTTAACACTTGAATCCCTCACTACGCTAGGGATTCTAATATAGAATCCTTTGCTTCGTTCAGGATTCAATGTACGCCTTCGTCTTAAATATGTTATTTTGCTCCCTTGTGATACAATCTACTATATCCTTCACTGTCTATAAAATTATGAACCTATTTGACGTTTTATTTTAAAATCTGGTAGGTATTTGTAAAATTTTATGGGAGGTACCTAGTTTGCTATCACTTTATGCGTTAGACCAACATTTATCTTCTTACTCTATGTTCATATGTGCATTATTCATCATAAGTAGCTTTTTTGTCTTGTTTAACAATTTATCTATTGCACAAGTGTAATTTTATGCATTGTCATGAGGCATTTTGTAACCTACATGGATTGTTTATGAGTAAGTAGTCTATATTGTTTCATAACTTTCATAAGTTCATTACAATGTTTTGTACATTTGATTAATGGTTGGAGTTTCAGCAAGCTTAAAGGCTCGCCGCGGGTTAATACTGCAAAAGTGAGCACCGAGGAAGCTTCGCACAAACCCGACACCGGCAGGGTATTTATTAAACAGTGGCTTCGATTTAGCCCAATAAGTTATGTAAAGTGCATCGCGTTACACTACAACCCCTACGTCGGGGTAGGACGCATGCGCGTGCACCGGCCGCCGCGCACGGCATATGCGGAATATTAAAGGAGGAAAGAGAAAAAAATTAACTTGTGAAGCCATTTTCGTCTCTCGGCGGCCCCCTCGCCCGCCACGGCTTCTCGTCTGTAGCCAGAGAGCCCCGCGCGGCCACGGCGACCTCACGCCGCCTCGCGCCCCGCCACTCGATTCGAGCGCTCGTAAACGATAACCGGTTTGCCCCGTCGCGTCGTTATGCGACCAATAACAAACTTGTGTTAAACTAAGACTTGTAAGAGCTTTTTTCAGCTGAGCCTGCCCGACTAAGTTTTGTTAAGTGCGCCAATTGACACTTTTGTGATGTGTTTTAAGTTTGTAACTCGGTTACAGTGAAGTTATGAAGTGACATAAAGTATCGTGATTACGTGCCGCGATCCCGTAATTTTGGTTTGTTGACAAGTTAATTGCGTTCAGCCCACAAATTGATGTGCCAAGTCAGAAAGTTCAAACTTTGGGTCTCTGTGGAAGGAACAGCTAATTAGACTGTTTATGACAACAATTTCAAAAGGTAATTATTTTGTTTATTATTTTGTGTTTTTCTATCTGCTGAACAAAATTTGTTTTCCTAACCAGTTCATTATGTTGTAAGTATAATGGAATTCCAACAGGTTGCTCCGCGCACTACGATACAGGTATTATAGGTAGAAAACCACAACTGCCATGAAATAACTTTGCATTAAGTAATTTTTGTTCCCAGCGTTTCTTAAAATTATCGAATTGGTGGACTTAAAAACACCTTTTGCTTATTTAAATGTGATAATTTATGCATCTGCACCGCATCCATAAGGTAAAATATGCACCTACACTACAAGTGAGGCCACTGTGGTCATCCGTTAGTGCACTTTCCCTATTTAGGTTGTGAACATGTACCTCTACCTTACCATTACCCTGTAGATACAATCGGGTATATAGACTTCCTGACTCCCTCTGCATAGAAGTATGGTATGGTGCGGCATGATTTGCACATATTAAGCCGTTCTGGATGGTTACATGAGGTTACTTATATCAGAACATTATAGTGTACCTAAAATTTAATTTTAGACTGTTTTTTTTATACATAGGTAGAGCAAGAGAGCGTGACCAATATCAATTACAATAGGTACCTTGTTTCTGATATGATCGCTTGTCAATAATAATCAACAACGATTTTATCTATGATTGTTATTAATATATAGGTACCCATCTATCGGTATCTAGGTACCTACAATGGATACTATGTTTAGTTGTCTTTTGTTCATATTTAGTTAATTTTTAATTACAGTAAAAGATAGTAATAAAACATGACAAAGTGGAAAAAAAACCCCTGAAGCGCACCCTATAAAGCTTCATCTATATAGCAGTTGTCATAATAATAAAAAACCATTTCATTGCTCTCAAAAAGTTAAATCGCTTTTGGAAGGATATCATAAATCAAAAGTTATTATTTATTTATAGTTGTAGGTAACAGCCATTTGACAGAGTGCACTTTAAAATAGACACCGTAATAAAAATCGTTTCATACTTATTCCGATAAATAATCGGGAGACGTTCTTTTTATTGGAGTAACGAATGGTGTGATGAGAAATGGCGCAACTTTAACCAATAAATCATTGGTTCCCTGACTGAAATGCGCTTCCAACGCCGCGTAGGTATTTGGCAACAGTCTCCCTTACTTGTTAGTTCTGTCTGATAGGTACGCTTATCTAATAGCTTCAGCCAATGGTGTAGAAAAAGGAAAAACATGCGATGAACTCGGCCGGGCATGTATTTGATCAAGCAATGTTTGCTTTCGGTCGGACAAACGGAGTAAAACAATCAAAGAGCACTGCGAACGATTTTTAAATGAGTTCCTAGTAAAACAGATAACAAAAAGACAAATAGCGGAGCCCGAATAATTTCAGATCGAGTAAGAGAAATATATATTTCCCCCTTGTATATTTCCGCTTGAGTAGAATAGAATAGAATAGTTTTTTATTCGTAAACACACAAACAATAGACATACATAGAAAAAACATAGTAAAAAATAAAGTGTCACGAAATGGCCCCATCTCAGCATGTTGCTGGCGACTTCCAGCGCTGATCTTCCGATAAGACCATCAAGTGAGAAATAATCACGGAAGGTAACAGACAAAAAAAAGAAACATAAAGGAAAGAAACATAAAATAAGCCGAAAAGTAGGTAAACTCAGCTGAAGATGTAATTACTGTAACTCTACATACGTCAGGGGGAAACTAATAAGCCATGGCAAAATGAAACGCGTAATTGGAGATCGGGTGTTCGTCGACGTCTGAAGGAAATAGAAGTGCTAAATAGACCAACAGCCGATGGGCCGTGAAATGACGTGTCGGTTCACGATACCATTTGATGAACTATTGTTAGGAAAGTGTGCTGGGTGTCGGAGTTGATTTTACGCGCTCGGGTTTTCTGAGATCTAGTCAACGTTTATCATTACTGTTTCTTTTATTATCCCACTTATAGATTTACAAATGTAATTTTTTTTTTATATTTTGATATTTGTGTGAAAAAACAGCTACTTACATAAACAGATTGGGTGAAATTTGGTAAACAGACAGCTTAAATAACCTTCATTATTATGTTATATTCGGGTATTACAATTTATCCTGGGATACTTTCTTTAAAGTTGTGAATTTAGGTATGTAGTCGTCGTTTTATCCTTTATTCCCAAATGAATACCTACTTAGATACGAAGCGAAGGCAGTTGCGGGCAGATGCTTAGTCTATATAACTGACTGACACATATCGGAACTCTATGAGGTACAGAGCATTACGGCCCAAAGAATCTGGAATTTCCTGGATTCAACGGGCATTAGTAGTGAACTTTAATCAGTTACAATAGATCATAGCTTGGTCGAAGTGGCACTCAAAGGCCCACAACACCCAAATAATAATAATAATAGTCTATGTAATCTTCTCGTACACTGCATGGTACCTACCTATGTAACCGCATATGGTAACTAATAGTTCATTAAAATCCTATAATGTCTTTAATTTCACGGATTAAAATGAGCATCGTAATAATGTAATTTATTTATAATACATATCACTATTTAAAGCTGCTAATTGAAACTCCTAAAGGGCTTTATAGCTTTTGTAGATTGGCTAATCATGATTTAAAGCAATAAACTCGTGAGTTCTGCGAATAATTACCTGAGATCCCAATCACATATACCCTTTATGGCAGGTAATGGCGAAGATTCGAGTATCGAATAACAGTAAGCAGAGAAATTATCAATGGCAATAAAAAGGCGTTCCCACGTTGCCGGAAACTGGCACTGGATCGCCACGCTCCGGTTCTTATGCTCTTTCACCATTATTCCTTTGTCCCTACTTAGCTCCGTTCGTCAGGGTTCCAAAGCGGCTCTTTATTCCACAGATGTAGTTTGCTGCACTTGGTTCGTGTTGCATCACCGGCTCTTTCCATTTTTTGCTTTATTCGGATCACTTTGATTGGTATCCTGTGCCTTTGGATATAAGATCGACGAATCACGATTACATTATTTTCCTCAATGTGAAAATATTAACGTATAAGTTATTTGGTAAAGATGGTTAAACAAAAAAATGCTACGAACTGTAATATCGTGCCCATTAATATAAATAATGTTTAAAATAAATTAATAATAGTCACGCTCCAATCGTTATTGAACATGATTGATTATACTCAAAGTCGTTTCATAGTCAATTTTAACGGTTTACATCCTGCAAGTCCCCCGGCTAATTGCCCGAGAGTTCAACAACACCTGACCAGAAACACTGGTGAAATTTGCATTCCCGCTTCGCTTCGACAACATTGTCTAGGACCACCCGCGTAGCCTGACCAGCATCGAATCAATAGCGGCCTTATTACACCGCACCAGATATCAAATCGGGACCCCGGCCCGCTCAGCATCGTATCGCTTGCAATAAGAACTTGCGAATTTCAATATGTGTATTGAAAGAAAGCTATTGGATTTCGGGTAGCTTGCTCGGTCTCCAGACATGTCGGAATGGTTCTAATCAGCTTGCGTTGTTGAAGGAAATTGAATAAAAAAGTATTCCTAAAACTTTTGGGTCCCGGCGAAACTTATTCGGCACAGAATGGTGCGCAGTAACTTGCTCAGATTTTTTTAATCAACGCCAGCAATCTCAAATAATACAGCTGCAACATTCGAATCTCATTAGCAAGCAAAACAAGAGAAAAAAGCTTGGAGCAATAAATTTTAGCGAGGCTCAAGTCCAAACGTTTACGGTTCCTTTTAATTTGGTTGCCATTGTCGAGGCGTCCCGCTGCGCGCCGTCCGACGGATTTCTTGCGGGAATTCCAGCTGCTTTAAACATTACTTCTTATTAGTCGATTATGAACGGAAATTAAAACGATTCATTCATTAATTAAATGCTGTGCGTAATAAAATGTTGCTAAGGTTGCGATTGCTGAACTCTGCGTCTGCGCCCCATTATGTGAAAGGTGTTGATGAAAAAAAAAACCATTCCACAGCTGTCATAAATCAAACTGGATTTTATGATCCGTGATGGGGCCAATAGCTACCGCTGCTGACAGATTTCGTAGAACTCGTGTTTATTTTGAACTTTTCGAGTAGATCCCGTTGAAGTCCAGGCTCGAGAAATATGAGATGGATGACGCTGCGCTTTCGTACCGCCCCGCCGTGAAACAGCGTGTGTGAGCCGACGCTATCTTCTGGTTAAATTGATAGCGGAGAAACTATCGATTACTGCGATAAACATACTTCACCGTAATGTTACTTTCATCAATCATCTGTTAGTAACTTAATGAAAGATACAAGCTGTTGCCTCGGTAAAACAATAGCTAACTGATCCGCAGCTGACAGCAAGATGTTTTTTGAAATGTTCTAAGAATATTCTTTTAAGCAGTATAAAAGTTTATGACTAAAAGCGACACGTGTTTCGCAAAGTATCTAAACCAACTGCGGCCCATCTGTGAGTAGAACGTGCCGTTTCGGTCCCATATTAAAATTCCCACACATAAAATTCAATGTAAAAAAAGATTCTATGCCCGCCGACGGCCCCTTTTCTCCTCACAACAAACAAGCAGGTAAGCGAATATTTACGTCACTTACAAAATGAATTATGCACTAAATTCTGAGGAAATTTGCGTCTTATTACTGTTTGCTAAGTGTAAGTTCATAAAACAGAATACCAACAGCTTTTTTCGCCTCTGGTAAGTATTACTAATAAAGTTTACTTTGTTTCTTTGCGTTTGACATATAATTAGCGCCTATGTTCCACGAAATGCCTGGCAAAATGGCTTCAAACTTTGACATGATTAAAAAGTTTCTATCGTTTGTCGTAATATATCGTTCACCTGATTTATATCGAACTCCCTCGTGTTAGCCGTAACTTGTAGGTTCGTTTCCTTCATTTATTATGTATTTTGATTGCATTATGGCGTCTCTAATGAAAATGCATGAGTATCCGCTGTATTATAATTCACGTTTACAATAGCGGCAACAGGTCCAACTATCACTATCGTAAAGAATTAATTTACTGAGGATTAAGCTTCGGTCTGTGGTGGAGTTGCTTTTATAATTGTTAAATTTTATTTTGAATATACCCACACTATGTTCAGTTAAACTTTATATTGAATGATTCCAATAACTAAAATGGCCTGCAGTTGGATTTAAATGTAGTTTGTTAACCCGATTACTGATATAAATACAATGAGATTTACTGGAGAAAAATTGACGTTTTATAAATAGGTATATAGGAACATTAAATGAAAGTTATAAGTATTTTTGGACATAAAAAAATAATATGTGTGAGTTATGCTATAAAGAGTATTGTTGAGGAGTTATTTTAGATCTACAAAATCGACTGTCACAAAAACACGTTTCTTAACAAGTAAAAAATAATCTGAAAGCTGCTTGATTGTGGGCTATACGCTATTGTACTCAATTTTTATCAGTCAGTCTCATTATCTACCCGCGCAAGATCACAAAACGATGAATATCGCACGCATTAATAGATCCGACGAACCGTATTCAATTCCGGGCCGATCTCTGTCAATAACTGTGTAATCGTGACTGGATTTCGGCTAATCATTGGAAGGATTTAAACCGGCTATGACAGCGTACATTCCGACGCCCGCCTTGTCCCCGGCCAAACAGACGGCGGCAGCAATCAAAACAGCCGACTGGGAAAGTGTAATTTTATGTTGGCATGACAAACATTAAGCTGGTGTGAGCTTGTGATTTTATCTGTTGTTTAACTATGCCGCCGTGTGCCTTTAAATGAGGTTTTGGTCTTGACTAAATATTATCTGTTTCTATGCGTGTTCCGTTGCATATTGAAATATTAATTGCAACTGGAGTCTGTTTAACGTATCATGAATCATATCATGTGTATGTGTATGGATAATATGGATATGTTTAAATAAATCGATCATAATTTTGTTGTTATGATAAACATTTATTTTGGTCTCTTTTAACAAGTTCTGTACATATAAGGACCGTATCGTTAATTATGAATACAGATATAACCCGGTCTAACTGTTTACGTGTGTATTATTTTGTATTACTATGTTCTTAAGGTATAATCTGGGGGTATTTTTAAGCCATATCTGATACATTTATTTTATTTTAGGGACTTTATGATGATTTTAATACCGTCTAGCAAATATAATTTGGACAAGCCTATCGAGCTTAATTTGAAACTATTTCACCGATTCCTTGGTACGATTTAAAGAAACAAAAGGTTAATATGCTGCCAAAATATGCCATCTAAGTGTCCTTTTCATGATTGCTCAATTGAACATCCACAGAATAAATGTGGTGAATTTTTATTTTTACATGAAAACGACTTTTAATGCAACATTTTGGATTCCCGTCAATTTCTGACGCAAGCAAAATGAGGGAAACAGCTAAAAGAATCTACCAAAATCCAAAGCCTAACGGACATTCATGGCGTTGAACCATGGCTAGAGCAGGTCGGTAGAAACGTTCCATGGTGGTTATATTGTATACCAAAGTCGGGATTGTCGTAAGTAACATGCAATATACTCTAAAAGGCCACCATGCACAGATCCAAAGCTTTTTTTCCAACTAAAATAAATGATTAGACTATGCCCAGATGTTTCGCTTTACGAATCATATGTAATTGCTGTTTACATAGTACGATTTTTTTTGTGTAATATCTCGTCTCGTTCGCAAACCGCAAATTTTCTTGTAGTATTTGTCCACAATCGTTGTAGTTACTCGGGAGGATTAGGTAAATATTATCCAAACCATATGCTTTACGTGATCTCCCAGGACGAAATGTTACTTATTATTAAAGCACTAATTTAACTATATGAGTAATTAAAAAAAAAATATATAATAGGTACCAGAAAAAACGGCTAAGTAAAGTTGTATCCATTAATTAACGATACGGTCCTTAGTATCAAAATAAGTAATAATACGTTTGACGATGACTTTACCCACTTTCGACAAGGATCTACTTTTGGTATACTTGTGAACTGACATGTAATATATGTGTTTTATCAAGGAATAAATGAATTTGATGTGTTACACATGCCACTACTGGTACAGCCTCAGCCAATGTAGTGAAACATGTTCAGGGAATTGCCCAATAGATAAGTATTACGAGTACATATGTGACGTTCCACGGGAAAAGGTACCTTATGAGGGTTTCTAGTTTCGGAGATATTAAATGTTTTGTAAAGAGGTGAAAAAATGCTCAATTTTTTTTTATTGTGTGATCTGAAACCTTAATGCCTAACGTTTGTTTACCTGTTTTTATTTTTGTTATAAGTTAGTTATAAGCCTAGTAATGTCGTCTCAGAGTTTAGTAGAAAAGGTACCTTATGGAAAAAGATTGAAAATTCCCAAAAAAACTAGTCAATACGGGAAAAGAAGTTTGGTAGAGAACTGTTTTAGCATTCTGCAAAACTAATTTGATAATTTCAGTTCTGGTTGGGGCGCCTCGCAAATATTACATATAACCGTACATAGACCGACATCACAAATCCAAGTAGACTGCTATTATACCAAAGTTACTCTCGTCAAGTCTTTCTTAACTAGAATAATCTTCATTTGGTTTGGTCGCATGCAGTAAATCAGCCATTGGTTTGCTGAAAAATGCCAATACCCGACGCATTACCTTATGGAATATCTGAGGTCATTGAACCTCAATGCCGCTTATCTTCAATAGCAACCGAAATATATTATTGATAAGAAATAGACGATTTATACCATCTTAACCCCAAAATATTATTAAATTATCCTAACTGTTCCATCATCATCATGCCTCATCATGTAACTTGACCACAAGGTACCTTTTCATTACATACAAATTATTGGTCTTTTTTAAGATTATTATGACGAAGAACTAATTAAATTGGGGGCAGTTTAATGTAAATAAATATTTTCTAGTCATAAAAGATAAACTATAATATGATTGATATTTTGTAGTGATGTATTATTAGATTTATTTCCATAAGGTACCTTTTCGTAAATGTATGGAGCAAATACTGTTATTGTTATGTAAGTTTAAAGTGGCATAAGGGGTTAAATATAGTATTTAGTTGGGGTTTTAGGATTTATTTCATTTGAATGACAGAATTTCTTTCATATGTGCTCAGAAAAATTGATTGTGTGTCACATTAAAAGTAAAAATATTCAATTTTGTGATTTTATATGAAAAAGTCAGAAAATACATTTTCACCTCTAAATCGGTATTGTTTTTTGCTTAAACTGTCTGTCAGTGTCGTTTTCTAATAGATAAAATTTAAATCTTGAGAGCTCATTGCAATCAATCGTGAAAATGAAATAAAACTTTATTTTCAAGAGATTGGTTAGTATACACATAAATCAGTCGATATCAAAAGTTTCTATTTGCATTACAGAACAAGTCGCAATATTTTTTTAATCTCAGATATATAAGGCATTATTATTTGTAGTCAACTATGTAACTTACTTCAGGAACATAGTTTTTTAGGCGGCTAAACTTAAAACTTCTCTATCGTAAAGTTGCTCATTTCACAACATTATTTTCAAAAAATCATATCTCTGTAACTACGCAACCTAGAAGGTTGATCTTTTGTGTTATCGATAGCTTATTTATTGTAGATTACTGGGGTATGCATAACTCCATACCCGCCATAAGGTACCTTTGACCGTGGGACGTCACATATTACCTAGTACAATACTTTTTTATGTTAGTACTGTAGCAAAATAAGAAACCAAAATATTTTTTTAACTGCAACAATAATTCTTCTGAACTTTTATTACATAACAACTGTTGGCCGCGACAGGGCACGGTTACGAGGAAGTAACGTCCAGCGGACGGACTATCAAAACACCGTTGTTATCATAGGAGACCACGGCTTGTGTTTATTTTAAACATTCGCCGACAGCCGGCGAGATTATCTTCCCTGCCCTGTTTTCCTATGACTTAACGAACATTCGCTTCAAACTAACCAATATTCGTGTGATCTTGGCGTTCGTAACAACTACGTGTATGGCAAGATCATATTTAATACTGGTTCATCTGAGATAAACTCCTGTTAAGTGTTGGGAATAGCAGATATTGTAACGCAACCCTCTGTTGTGTGCTTTAACATTATTGTTTAGATTCATGGTGTTCCCCAAGTTCCGTTGTTTGAGTTGACTCGTTGACTGTTTATCAATTTGCAACAAACACAATTGATGATAGTAGTGTCTACAAAACTAATCGCTCTACCTAAGACCAGTAAATTTTAAGACATTTATATTTGGGGATATTAATTCTCTAGCCTACAAAAGGATGGAAAAATGGTACGGTTTCTTCTAAAAGTTTTGGTTTTAAATCCGTGTTAGTTTTAAAAGAGGAGTTCAATTTATGATAAGGAGAGCATTGACTGCTAATACATATTTTTTATAGTATACCTACTACCTACTCAACATCTTTGTCAAACTACATAATATATTTATGTACACGTCGCTATTTACCTAGATAGAGTAGGTTCCTACCTACTACCTATATAATAGGTTTAAGATTCTTTATTCTCATTATGAATTTGACAATTCACTTATATGAGAACTTAAAACTACACAAATACATTTATTTTGCATGAAATTAGCGAAAGAACTAATAACATGGAGGGTATTTAAACATACAGTAAAATAAAAATCTGCCGACACACAAAACAAGGTGATTAGTGGTGCATAATTGTACGGTTAACATTCCATCTACTTGAGATGTACGTATATGTCGGCGGCATATAGATATATCTCTGTGTAAACATTTTTAGTCGTACTACAAAACCTTTTTATTATTAGACTACATTTGTCTCTTAAAATCTGTCTGAGATGAAATTAATTACATACAATTGATATTCTTATTGCACTATGAATATGAAGGCATTTATCACGAAAGCAAAAACATTTATTATAAAATAAAATCTGAGACTACTCAGTTAACGTCCATACCAGAAGCCATATACATCATTAAAACTTATTGAATATCGATATATCGCTATAAATGTTATGAAATTTTCTTGACAGTAAATAATTTACGTTAATTTGAGACGATACGCTACGAGACAAGTTTCTAATAATTTTGAGCAACATTCGATGATAGCTGTAAGTAATCTTCTTGTTAACCAAATGGCCTACAAACTGGTTTTAAATTACTCTCGACATGTTACTTCAGAAGGAGGACGTTGAAGAATTTATATTTTTAATGAAATATAATTTTACTTTTGAGTTATTGTTTCTTACTATTTATATAAAGTATCCATTTATATAATTGATTCGCATTTGTAATTAATTCATTGATGTCTAGGTAATTACGCAATTTATGTAAAGATGCACAATTAAAAACAATAACTTACCATAAACAACAGGATAATATATTATTGATCTGTGATTCGTTAGCATAATACTATATAACTTTTAAAAAGTAAAGCTATTGTCAGTCTTTTTGAAAGCTTTGCTATGTTTTTAAATTATTAATATTACGAATACCTACTCAAGACAACGGCGAAAGGAAAGACGTTTATACCTATTTTATGAAGTAAAAATATTCCGATGTTTGCTTTACAATCTCAGTACTGAATCTACATCTCGAATTCCTTAACATAAAAGACTTTTTAGACTGTCATTCTTACAAATTTTATTCTCTTCATAGCTTCTCAACAGCTATTGAAGATCCATAAATGTAACAATAAATTAAACAAAATAATGTCGTTACGTTGCCAACAATATTCATTTTATGCGATAAACTATATACTATTGTAATCCGAAACCGAATAAACAAAATAAGTTTTGATTTCATGAGTAGTAAAGTGTAGGATGCGTGGACTTCCGAGCCGCATCGTGCGAGAGGATCGAACTTTACTGCCTATAAAGTCTTTATTGCCCATTGTCGACGATTATTACTTAACCCTCATGACTTATGAAGTAATAAATTCGATCTTTTCATACCAGCCACGCTTCGATTTTTGTCCATTAGCGCCTTGCCTTGGGTCACGTCCACACCTACCGCCAATAAACAAAACGCTTGCAAAGATTTATTGTTCCGAATGTTACCTAAATGTCAGAATCTCGTTACGCTTTCTCATTAGACCGAACCGAACTGCATAATGATATAGTTAAATTATAATAAAAATGACATACATTAAGTGCAGTAAATAAAGTAAGTAAATAAATAGCACAATTATTTACAATACAAAACTTCACATGCACTGGATTAAGATGTTTGCACCTGCACATAAAGTCACGCAAACACCGTTGATGTCGACGAGCCGATTAAATGAATCAATCAATGATGTGAATGAATGACTTTTCAAAGAGGATTACCCTACCCTAATGAATTTTGATTGCTAAGTGTGCAGATCAAAGGGGGTATAAATCTTAAATGGTGCGAATGCAAAACAGACCGCACTCCCGTCCAAATACGGATATCAATTGGATTGGATGAAACAAGACGCTCTAGAAGCAAATGCATAAAGCCAAGTGAATCAATAGATTAAAGATGGCGATAAGCTTAAAATATCTACCAATGGGCGTGCTGTAAATAACTTATTTGTAATTGCGGTGCAGCGATTGTCTGATGGCATAAGGCTGATGTTGATGGTATCGGGGCTGTGCCGGGTTCCCTTTTGGTACATATTGCGTACTTCGCTCAGCCGTTTGCGTGTTTTTGCTTCTTTGTGATGTCAGTGGCCACATATTTCAGCTGAGTCACACGGCTTTCCCGGCTTAACTTAAATCGTTCAACGTTTATATTTTGCCTTAAACGCTCACATTGTTCAGATCAACTCGGTAAGTTCACATTTTAAAGTCCAAGAATGAATACTGAAGTCGATAATCGAAATTGAAGCGCAGAAGATTTTTAGGCTATTTAAATAAAGTACAAAGCTACTAGGGTTAAAAAAATGTGTAACTAAAAAATAATTGAAAATTCTAATTACTATGCATTACATATTTATTAGGGTTAACCATGGCGTAGCAAATAACCGAAAGTATCAATTGAACTTGCGCCCCTAAAACAAAATTCAATTAAAAAACTAATAGTTGTTTGTTCTGCGGGGTTGCGGCTGAATGTCATTACATCATCACAAAGGATACGAGCGACACAAGTTTATCTCTTAGAAGGACCATTGGCTTTATTGAAAGCTGTGCTTGCTTTATTCTATTCCCGCCCTTTGGAGCATAAAGTTATTTTCACAACAAAGCACGTGGGGTTCCAAGCTTCTTATATTGGGTCTCTCTTGAGCCGCTCCATTGTGATCTTAATGCTGTATTATATTAATGCGATAAACATCTTCCAGGCGATATCTATTCTCAGCCTTTTCATTTTTAATATTAGCAAACTCAAACCAGAAAGCTCAAGTTGCTAGCTTATTCGTAACACGAGGAATGAATCAAGATTAATGTAATTTAATCCTCGAATCAATTGTTAAGAATTACTTTTAACCGCTGTTGTGCTTAATGTTGAAGACAAGTTCATGCTCCAGATGGCATAAATAATAGAATGCACATTACAGTATGCGATGTCCAAACGTGCTTATAAAATATAATAACCATATTAAAACACTCCCAGTTGGATGACAAGGCATGAAAATCCAAATTTAGTGAGCATTCTATGGAACGGTCGGTCTCGCCGCGGCACCAGGCACAATGAAACCTTGCCTTCCCTGAATAATTGCCGTATTTAACTCTAGAGATTTACCGTCCGGATTGCATCACAATAGAGTATTTAGTCCGTGAATGAAGCTAAAAAACTATTGTTGTGCTTGAGACAAATAAACTCGTATGGAGTTCGCCAAACAATGACACAGCCAGAATCAAGCGACACTCCATGTCTCTAGAAGATTGGGTTGCGTGACTTTTTGTTCAAGCCAAAGTAGGAGATGCTTTTGTTATACCTCAGCAGCTACTGGTCTAATATATCCACAGCTTGCGAGTGAGCTCCAAAGATTCGGGACTGAAGAAGTGGAAGGTTGTGTTTTTTTCACTAGCTCGGACCCCGCAGGCTGGTGATAGGGTACCTAAATCGAGCAAGAGATGGCTATCCCAAGTAGCACAGATTAGCTGTATAGCAGCCGCATAATGAAGTCCGAATACGCTTGAAGCTGGAATATAAAAGCTGCATAAGAGCTGTATAAGCGTCTTTTCAGCTTTTATAACTCTTAAATGGGCACAAATTAGGCAGCCTTAAGTTCACATAGCTACTTAAGAGCGTTGTAGCAGCAATTTAACGGAATTATAAGGGGTAACAGGAGTTATAAGAGATGTATATTGACTGGGTAAGAGACCACCAGTTACCCTTTATTCAGCTAATATGTCACATGTGCGCCCTAATACCGGGAAAGATTGACGTTGGGCTGAATAAAAGATAATTAATAACATACTTTTACACCTCTGCCTTAAAAATCTGCTATTATATTTCGTATAGTGACGACGAACGCAGAGGTGAACATATTTATATTGAAACAAAAACGTTAAGCGCAACGACACCATAAGTCATTTTGTTAAAGTGTTTAGTTAAATGTTTGTACATGATCTTTTATATATTAATGCGAGAAAGACGTTTGGGAATGCAAGTTTATTGACATTATATATATACATTATCTAAGAAAATTTCAGTGCGCCACGAAAATAATCAGTATTTATTTAAATAAATGATATAAATAAGCTATGTGTAAAAACTATTTCAGTGGTTTGGACAGAATTATGAGATAAAAAGTTAATAATACGTTATAGGAAGTACTAAACTAATGATTTAGGTTAAGAACTCAGGCACAAAACCTTATTGTTACCCTTAAAAGTTGGAAAACCAATTTCAATTTTGTAGGTTATATACAATAAAATGGCGGTCAATGTTAAAAAGCAACGTGAACCTTTAAAATTCTAATATGCAGCATACGACTGTTATATATCTGACAAAGATACTTAAGTGAACCACTATACAGTCCAAGTCGTTATTTCGATACACGAGTGAACCTCTAAACAATTATAAGGCATCTTGTGAACGTTTAAACAGCCGCTATGCAGACAGTCCCAATGGTAGTATAATAGGCTGCTTAGCGGTAAACATGTTCAGCGCTAAGCCGTATTATGCGCCACATGTGTTCGATTATACGTCTATTGGTTTCATAATAGTTCACTCGTTCTCCCTTAAAAGTCAGCGTAATAAAAGCTGCTTAGCGGTAAACATGTTCAGCGATAAGCTGTATTATGCGCCACGTGTGTTCCATTATACGACTATTGACTTCATAATAGTTCATTCGTGCTTCCTTAAAAAGTCAGCGCAATAAAAGCTGCTTAGCGGTAAACACGTTCAGCGATGAGCTGTATTATGCGCCACTTGTGTTCCATTATACGTCTATTGGCTTCATATTAGTTCACTCATGGTCCCTTAAAAGTCAGTGTAATAAAAGCTGCTTAGCGGTAATCATGTTAAGCGACAAGCTGTATTATGTGCCACATGTGTTCCATTATACGTCTATTAGCTTCATAATAGTTCACTTGTGCTCCCTTAATAAGTCAACGTAATAAAAGTCCACAATTACCTCCTTATACAGCACATGGCGTAATTTTATCCACTAAACAGACCTTATAACGGTTAAAGCATTTGATAACCCTTAAAGCTGTATAGGGTCGTAGCAAATATACCTTTATATCACTCTTTGCATATTAATGGTAGTTTTCAGAGCCGTAATGCAGCTTTTAATCAGCCCTAAGCTATATAAATATCACTGAGATCTATTATACAGCTGTAGGACCACGAGTGTGCTCTTATAAGTGTCTTAATACGCACAGAGCGTTAGATAGAACTAAAAGTGAGTAGTTATAGAGCTATCTGTGCTACTTGGGATATTACTGAAGTAGCTCCGTTCTAGCAAGTTTTATTTATCCAAAAGCAGTGGAATAAATTAATTCAACCAGAGACAAGAGATATAAGACTAAATATGTAAATCTAATGATCTGAGTTAAACCATATAATGATTTTGTAAATGGAGCCTCGAGCAACTGTATCGTAGAAGATGCGTAACCCCGTTAAAATTAATTATCGTCTTTCAACGAAACTCATGCGCATGAGCATGTTTTACGACCGAAGCATGATCATAACCGTTCACAGAAATCATTAACAAAAGAAGAAATCGTATGAAAGAATCTATTCACGAAAACACATATGCATTCAGTCTTTTTAAAGCTCATAAATAACTTTGATGACTTTTTGTTTCATCAGAAACGGGCGATTTATCTCAATCGCCGTAATGCGCTCTAAGTGCTTGGGTGTAAACTTTTTGTAAATGATAAAAGTTGTATGGTGGGGGTATGCAGCGCGGGCGACGGCCGGCGTGGCGAAACCTGCCGCGCGGCGCCTGAGTAATCGGTGCGAGTTGCCTCCTCGGATTTATGTCCCATTTCTACTCCCAGCCACAATGGAATATTTAGGGCGAGAATAAAACTTTGCACCGCACGCTTATATTTTATTCCAATCGTGACATGTGAATATTTGCTAAAGCATCATACAGTTTGTATCACCGACGTTATATATGTTTCACAACAAAATTAATAATAAGTGAGTGACATTAAAAAATATCGGGCAGTTATTGAATATCAGCCTCACAGGTCACCTGGCAGTTTCCAATAATTAATAGTCCTTATAGGCATATAAATTTAAACTGTACACGAGGTTGTCTGTAAAAAGTTAAATATTTTAGCATTTACTGGAAAGATGCAATAATGATGAAAACAAAATATGTATTTGAAAAATTCTAGAGGTACATTTTGACCTAGACAATTCAATTTTATTCATGATATCCTTTATGAAGTATTAAATATGGTAAATTTTCAAGTTAAAAGCGGAACGTTAAAAATGATTGATGAAATTTGTTATGGTTACGAGTTTTCAACAAGGGCCGTGGCCGTTAACCGTGTAAAACATGTTTATAATACGCCGCCATTTTGTTTACAATAAGAGTATATCTACAGCGCTTCATTGTTATGTCACATCAACCAGTGTATGCATTTTGGACATCATGATTTTATGTGGAATAAATACGAGTAGCACAAGCTGGATACTTCTCTACCCAAAATAATAGAGCTGATATACCTCTACAGTCAATGCAATTCTTATATTACATAATTTCATTTATTTATTTTTCTTCTTCTTAGGTTAGGTCATTTATAATATGAATATAAAAATAGAATACAAAAACACATAAAAACGGTATCGTCTTGGGTCGTCCCATTCGTTTTTCGTCAAGTTCTTAAATTAGTCCTATTCTGTTTTCGTCACTCATACTACATTGAAAGCCACCGATGATTGTGACGAATGTAGAATGAGTGACGAAAGCAGAATAGGACTAATTTAAGAACTTGACGAAAAACGACTGGGACGACCCAAGACGATACCATAAAAACAATAACAAAATACGTATAAACACATTATAAAAAACCTAACCTAAATTAATTATTATGAATATACTAATTTTAATGTATATGGTAGGTAAATAGGTGTAAGTTAATTCAAATGCAAAAGAGATTCATTTTGATATGCAAAAAGCTGTAAGAGAGTTTTAATATGTTAATTTGCAAATGAGCCTGCTTATATTTATAACATAGTGCAACCACGAGCAAATTACACTCGGTGGCAAGTTGTGAGAACATGGCTTAAAAGCAAACATAAACCCCTTATTCATGAAACTTTACGGGCCTGATTTAGTTAAATTATGTTTTATACCTTTCTTACAAATACATAAGCCAAAATGACAGATAAGGACAAATGATTATTAGCTAATTGAGGTTTGTAGCGCGTTTATGAATAAGGGGGAAAGAGTAGAGTTAGTAGACACTGATATAGCATTTAACGGAGATACGCAGTAGGTACAATAACTGCAGGTGCACAGTAAATCAGCTTATTAGTTGGATTGATTTGATGATGCAAAATAAGAATAGGAAATTTGTAGCTACTGGTGAAAATTCGAGGGGCATTGGAAAAGCGACGATATCATGTGGTCACAACTCTTGTGGCAAATTGCGGGCATCTTTCTCTGTCACTTTAATTAGGTACGCTTTCATTGGAATAAAAGAGACAGATGCCCGCAATTTGCGAATTTTGGTTTTCGCGGTAGGCCCTCTGATATGAAGTTGACAAAAAAGATTTAGGAATTGTATTCGGCTTAACATAATATGTAGGTATAGGTATATAAATTCATCAAAGCAAAAGTAAAAAAAAGCAAAGCAAAGCAAAGTGGAGGAAAGCAAGTAGGAAAGCGGACCAGGGCAAAGGCCGGGATAACGCTAGGTAGAAGAAGAAGAAGAGGTATATAAATTCATATAAAATAATAAACTAGTGAAACTGTACAATACAACAGAAGAAGCTATTTGAATCAGGTCTTAACATACATGAACCTTGCTACTTTATAACCTCCTGAGTCCCTGCGGCCTTTATAAAGGATTTAATCCAAATCGAATTTTGAATTAAAATGGAATGCAAGAAGGTTCCAATTTCAAAACTGCAATAATGACAAGGGGACTCATGTGGTTGAACAGTGAATAAAATATTTAAAGTATAATTTAGAAGTGCTGGCAGTTTCTTCTAATTAATGGAGTGAACATTAAATCTATTTCGAAATAGTGTACACAACTAAAATCACATAATTATTACTGCTACCGTGAAATTTCTACTACATCGAGAAATTTCTATTCGAAGAGAGTACGAAATCAGCTTAATTGGCACGGCGTGGCGTGTTCGCAGAGATAACACCTATACCCAGCAAGACACAAGCTGACCTGATAAATAAACACCTTGATACAAACACATTAAGAGCTACTTTTGCTTGCCTAATTGATCAATAATGGTACTTTTAGCCCGATATAAGTGCCGCGAAGCGCTGCAGCCAATCACCCTGGACACTCGATTAACACTTATGGACCTTATCGCTACGCCAATATGAATAACATTATAAAAGCTTTTTATCTCCACAAGTTTACTACTTTCATCGTGTCAACGTATCGTACATTGCTAAAATGTATCGTAATCTGCGTTGTGCTGTTAACGAAGTTAAATCTCTAATAGATCATTTACACTGAGAGAGGTGCGTTAACAGAAACACAATGGCAATAAAAACCGAATGGCGATGAAGAAATTACGAACCAGGTAAGTGCCTACACCTACCAAGTAATTCTGTCCGTAGTCAAATAAGACATGGTCTTCTCTTCCCAGAGTGACACAAGCCTATTACGTCACAATAACATTGCCATTTTATATAGCGCTATCGCATATTATCAAATAGCGCTGTCGCATGATGACGTAGGCTTGTGTCGGTCACGTGACCACGAAAAGACGGGAAGAGAGTACCAGGCGGAGTATATTATTATACCATGATTCTGTCTCACAAACTTTAAAGTTAGATATTCCAGAAGGCTCTTTTAGTACACAGCTGGAAGGTGGAATAGTAACTATTTTAGTGGCATAATTTGGGAGAAGAAGTAATTAAACTCAGTTGGAGACTGCATAATTGGAATTTGCATAAGTTTGAATAAAGCTATGTACTATTCGGCAGTGGTTCCGCGTAGTTCATTCATAGGTTCAGAATAGCAGTGATGAGAGGAATGAGCGATTGAGCGCGCTGTGGTTTGTTTATTTTGAGACTGGTTTTAGATTTTCTGTCGATAACGTCGTCTGGAGCTTGAGGGCGAGGCGCGGCGGTCCTTAGTAATTCAACTGTAGGCCTGCATAGTTTAGCGACAGGAAGAGTACCGCTTAGACCGTTCACAAACAGAATAATAAACGCGACTAGTGTTTAAAGAAAGACATTAAAGACAAGGTTTGGAACAGTGTGAGTGGCATGGCTGGTAGCGTGCAAAGCGGAGATCCATTTAATGTAGTCTGCCGTGTGCTGCCGCCAACAAACAAATTACGGATGCAAACACGACGCAACACGCGAACCTTGAAAGCCTTTTGCTTGCTTTGTCAATTTTGTTCCTCCCTCGGTATCGCCTCGAAGTCGCTCGGCCGAGTAATTTGATAAATGTTATTGTTATTGGCAAAGCTAACAGAGGTAAGTAATTGTTTTACAGTTTGTTCGAGCTAATGCAACGTTTGCTACAATTTCGGGATAAAAAAGCAATTTCAAACGATCATATCGAATAACAAAGAATAAAAATGAATAAAATTAAAATTGAAATATATTCTCTCTAGTCCTTCACTGGCTAGGTGTTATAAAGAAACATTGTCACACAAAAAATAAATAAAAACTAAGTGCGGCACCCAGTCACCAACAGCTGTCTCGTTCAGAATTCTACAAAGGAGCCGTCAAGCGTGTCAACTGAAGAGTTTAAACTGACTTGATTTTACAACTTTCCATTCTAAATATATATGACGACAGGAAAATTAATTACGAAACCTTTTTCATTTATTGGAATTGTACCAGTTCTGTAATGTCTAATAAAAGTCGTCAAAACACGAGATTCACAGCTTAAATAAAGTAATTGCACTAATTTGTGTGATTTGAGTCAACAAATAAGCTTAAAAAATACCGGCTAAGTTTGTATCGGAAATGGAAATGTTACTTATACCAATTATGAGGTTGTACAAATTTAAAGAGTTGCTAACTAGTGCATTATAGCTATTTTTATTTGTAGGTTCATGCATATTGTAGCATTTGATATGTTTTGATGCTTCTATTGCAGACTGTACCTATAACTAGGGTTTTGTCCCTTTTAGGGTCACCGCACCGTAAATACTCTGACGAGCTCGCCTGTTAAGGCACCAGCTTACTTGAAGTGGCATTCAAATCTGAAAATCTCATCTTGATTAGGTATAGATATGACTTTACTCGCAGTGAACCTAGCGCGTACAACTAAGTACAAATTAAGCAAGATTGACTACGATATATATCAAATTAAGTTGCGATTTTTATAGCTCAAATGCCGTTTTTGGTCAACATTACGCAAATATTTTCAGCGGCAAAAAATATACTACTAGCTACGAGTTACCGGGGTAGCCCATTTAAAATTCCGTTATTAGCCAATAAGCTGCTGTCACTTCGCAATCTGTATTCACTTGAAGAGGCATTTCGTGCTCCGCTGCCTGCCAAGCTCGAGAGTGCTAACAGTCTTTAATAGAACAATATACCTTTGTGTCTGATCCCAAGCACTTCCTTGCCGTTTGTAGGTAATCGAAAGGGGCCGAGGGGAGAGGGGAGGGAGTCTAACACGGGTTCACTAATTTCGTAGTCTCGTGGGTTCAGGCCGGAGCTAAGTGCGCCATGTTCCTACAATTTCCTCTTACTAGTTGGAATTATTTGGATTACAAGAAATTACATAAGAATTTCTTTTTATGTAGGGGTTGCAAGGATTATAAATATATTTAGGTAGATTGTATTAAAGGGTAACATTTTCGACTTTACTTATTCAGTTACTCAGATATTGAATGAAACGAATTAAAAAAGCATTAATGAGAGTTGTTTATTTATAATTTCAAATTGGACAGTGTAGGTACCTAAACTGAATCACGCAGTTTTAGCTTTACCTACTAAAGATTTTTTATTTAAAAGCGTCTGAAAATCAACATATTAGTCGTATCATACTCGACCAATAATGAAGTTTAGATTCCATAGAACACGTAGTAAACGATGTCACGACACGACGAAACCGGGACGAACGTTGAGTAACTAATTCAATTACAAATGATTCTCCCTGCGATTGGACCGTCATTACACGCTAAGTGGCAGAATCGGTACTGATTATGTAATAAAATACGTTTGGCTAAACGTAAGAAAAACTGTCTTTGGCGATTTTATTTCTAGTTTCATCTGCTTAGGTGTTGAAGAAATGTTATAAAATTAGTACTAAAATCACAACAACAACTTCAAAAAGTACAATACCTAATACATATCAACACTATAATTAAATAGTTGGTCGCGTGAGTTATGGTTAGATTAGAACAATAATAATTTAAGATTGCGAGATAAAAGAGATATTTAAATGTTTGCATAATCGAGACTTAGAATAACATAAAAATACAAAGCATACAAATCGCAAAGCTTTTTGTGCCAAATCTTTTACACAGATAATGAACGACCATATTGTTAACGCTCGTAAGCACGAAAGCGCAGTGTTACAAAATTTAAATTTCATCTAGGTAGCAACCCTATCGCATAAAACAGGTCGCAGTAGTACAGTACTAGCGCTAGCGTGTCTGCCATAGCAGACCGTGTAACTGTCAATTAGGGCTGCAGCTCGCAGGCGCTGGCCGTGTGAGCGACGTCGCCTCTGACTGCTCTGTCGTTGACGTATTTACACAGGAAATGTTATAGCACAGTGCTCTGACTCCATGTTTTGACGTAGTCATGACGTTAGAGTAGTGCTTTGTTTGAAAACTGACCAAACAATCACTAGATATTTTTAATTAAATCTGTAACAGACGAATAGATCACGTCATACATACACATAACATAACGTTTTCAGTCTTGTTTTATCATTGATCTTTCACGGAAAACTGTGTTCTGGATATTTTGGGAGGCGTGCACGGCCGAAGCCAACACGTAGAGACCGTGTAGGTCTTATTAATGAATAAATTGCTATAAATGAATTATCAAAATACACATATGTGAATTTACAAAACTTAAGCTACCTACGATGACTATTTCGGGTGTAAGCATGCATTTCGACTAATACCTATCGATTTTTTTTAAAGAGGACGTTCTATGCGAACATTACAGGATGTAATAGTTTTTAAAACGGGTTACTTATTGGTCACAACGATTGCCGGTTTTATGCGTGTGAAACGTGTGAAATCTGTATACTTACATTAGAATTCGTGGACTCGTGGTGGTAAATGTTACGGCCTACGCTTTTCGGAATGCTGTATTCGGATTTGATATTTATGGGATGTTAAGTTTCTAACAAAACGTCGCTAATTGACAAAATATGTTATTTAAAGTTTATGTTAAACTTGATATTCAAGGTAGGTTAACGGATTTGTTATACACGCATTAAATAATATTCCACAATTTTGTATTAACTTATTACCTAGTTACACATACTCATCGGATGAGGCAATCCGATAAAATGATTATTTTTTTGAAAGGCTAAAACTTTCATGAATTTTTATTTAATAGCGTGTTCTGTTTTCCAAATTATATTGTGGAACGGGTGCACAGTAGAGGCATTACTTAAGTAAAGAAGAAATTACATTAGTTAAGTAAAATAAATAATGCCCTCCTATTAACATTACCAAAAACACGTCATAATTTTAAATCTGCTCAGAGAATGTTTGAAGACAAAATCACAGCATGAAATACGAACTATTATAAGCAATACCGCTTTGAAATGCAGCGAAACTTGAACACGGCTGGCAAAGTTGAGGCCAGAACTGGCTCCGTGACACTTCAACTTAAACCGTCGCCTATATTCGCGTTCACGGAACTTACACGGTTGAGTAATAAATTAAATATAAACTATGGAATTGTACTAATTTCGAAATGTGATATGTATATGTTATTACTAATAACCTTAACATCTGTGTAACTGACTTCGACACCTGTGACATATCGCCATAAAATGCTTAAATACATACACAGATATGATTTAATTCATATTAATAATATTAATATATACTTATTTAAGCAACTTATCATACATCAATGCAGTAACAATAAAATATGTGGCAAATTAAAAAAAAATGTCACTAAAATGTGTACATATTTAAACCGTAACACAACATTAAAATAGATAGCAACTTGTGCCTTTTAAAAGGCTGTTATCGCTCTCGACATTTCCAACCCAAACACAATTTACTTTGCAGCAACTGATAAGTACTCGAACTAAGCACCTGCACACTTTAATTCAACCGGCGTAAGCTGAAAGTTGTGCACTTGTAGCGTGTCCATTATGGTGTTGGTGTACCTCTCCAACTTAAGGGTTGCCAGTCTAGTGATACTAGTAATGGAAGCGACAAGATGTGTCTTGTGTAGTAACATTGAAGTATCGAAATACCGCTACATGACACATGAGAAAAATAATAAAAAATATTAAGACTCACACTCATACAATTGTCATGCTTTAAAATTAAACTCTTTGTATTATGTATTTATTCCAAAAAATGTACAACACAATTTATCTAAAAGGATTTGAACCGTGTCTTATTTGCCTCACCGGGCCAGAGCTGTACCAATTACATAAAAAAGATGCCGTCGCTAATATAAAAAAAAATTATGCCAAAAAAGGTGAAATATTATATTCTTATTTTTACGTCGTCGTTTTCGTTCTTAGTTTCAATAACGCGGAGAAAATGTTATTGAAGAAGTTGAATATTTAAACTTGAACAGCATGGCATTGACGTGTATAGTCATGTACAGCTGCAATGCACAACTCGCTATGTGTGGGAGTGAAGGAACGCTTGCACGAAATGGCACTCAATCTAGTTTCAAGCGCGGCGGCAAAACAAGAAAAACTTCATTCGGATAAACTGAGATATGACGTCTGAAATATGTACAATATAACCACTAAAAGTTATATGTAGGTGTGCTTTATGATTATTTAAAAGTCACAAAATGTGTGGGTTGATTTAGCCACAGATTCATTTGTTTCGATATTTTTTTTTATCTGAGAAGTAGAACCACTTTGTAATCCACACAGTATAAGATACCTAACGAAAACCATCACGTACTTCCATCAGCATAGTTAAGGTGAGTCACAACATTCCTTACATGTGTTTAGGTTAGTGAATTTATTGTGGTTAAATTACTCAACGTGAAAACCAAACTGTGAAGACTGCTGTGAGGCTATGAATAAACAAAATAAAAATACCTACCTAGTTGGCGCACAGCTGACCAAGACGGCTCAGAGCCACACCTTTTAAAAAACCATTGCAATCCACTCACGTAAGGTACCTAAGCGCGAGTACAAACGAACCGACGGACTGATGCGTCACGTGCAGTGCTGCACTCTTTACCCTCAACTTCAATTTAGTTAAAAGTAGTAGCTGAGTGCACCGCACAGGCGTGATCTTACCGCGGTCGAAATTCGGTCTCGCTTTTTGAAACCAACTTTATGCTGTGGAGTGGGACTGCTGTTAAATTTAAAACTTGTAACGTACAACTGGATGTTGCTTGGGATTAAACTGCGAAATATTCCGAAATAAAGAGTTACTGATCCGACCGCTGGCAGCGTTTTATCGTCCATTTAATATCGTTCGCCATTTTATTTTACAATACAATTTTTATCAATATAACAAATTGATCAAAGTAAATATTTAGCACCATTATTTTGAAATATTTTATATTGTGGAGTTGAGGTCCGATTTTTTCAAGTTTTTCATTAATTCCAGTCTTAGTGGAGCGGTGATTAATTACCAACACTAATTTATGCAACTAATTTTGTTGCCAACTTTAAATAAAATCTCCTAAGCTCGCCCCTAATTTCACTTTAAGGAGTGAACGTACAGTAAAGTAACTTTTTCTACAGTGTAAATCAAAATGTCTTCTGCTAAAGCCAGCTTAGTGCGGCCGACTTACCGTTTTCGATTAAATTAAGTTTGTCCTCAGCGTCGTTCAAGGACCTGTCTTTAGTTTAGAAAATACCTACACTAACTAGTATACTACGAAAATTTACAATGAGAACTACTTCATTATTATTCTAGGTACTCCATCAATATAAATTTTCACTGCATGTGGGTCCTTTACAACATATCCGTTTTGAATTTTGGGACATTAAAAATGAATTAACCGTCAACAAACACGATCACGCGTCGATGCTATCGGGACACATTCTTCTAACATGTCGGTTTTTTTCAACAATAGTTGCACCACGACATGTGTTTCGTCAGCGAGTCGGAACCGCCCCACGTAATTTACATACAGTTGCCGACCGCCTAAAAAACCTTTTTAAAACTGTGACATGACAATGATGCGTTAACATTATGACAATGGCCCGTTAAAGGTAAATGGGAAGTGAAGTCCGTTTAGTACTATTCACGATTCACGCTTTGAGGTTGAGGTTGTGTTTACGCCGCGTTTCTCTTCTCTAAATACGTACATACTTATACACAAGTTCACTATTAGTTATTTCAAGCGTTAATGTTTGTGGTACTTGTTTCGTTTATTGGACTGTTTTGTAAAACTTAATCACTGAGATTTACTTTTGCCTTTAAATATTTAGGTACCTACCACATATTTTTGTTAATGATTTGAAATATTTTCGAGCATTATTCGCAATATTGGCTTCCTATAGTTAAAAATAAAACATCTCGTTTCTTTTTTTGAATGTACATGGGTACTACATATGTTTCGTATTATTTGGTTATTACTAACAAAATGAGGTTAAACCGATAATAACCAAACCGGCGGCTGCATAAAAAAATAAGTGTTATTGACGGATGGTATGAGAAGCGAATTTGAGTTCGAACCCCAGGTTTAAAATAAAACAAAATTGAATTTGCGTTAGTTGACGCTGACGGTCGATAAACATAATATAGCAGATAAGAATAAATTTAATATCATTTCATTCAATTCAGCAAAGGGTTACAGATATGAATGAATGAAATGAATGCCTGTATCGCGCGGAACCCATTACAATTTAAATATCAGAACTGTTACAAAGGTGGTAAAGATAAGTTACAGATTAGAAAAAATATATTCATTCTATCAAATATTACCTGCCTAGGGAACACTTTAGGCTCTCCACCCTTCTATATCGAGCATTTTTTATCCCATTATTTAAATACTTATCTAACAACTTTTATGTAATAGATACCCTATAAATTTACCTAATCCAGATCGGAGCTTATGTATGCATTAGGTTAATATCAAATAAAATTCAGTATTTTGAATATCAGTTATTTCAACTGCATTTTTCAGAAGCCAACTCTAGTGCTTACTAGAGCGGAATCGAATTCGTGGTGTTGCCGTTATATTTTTAGGCATCTCCAATTGGTATCGATCGGGCATGTGTGCCGGAAAACCAGTTATATAGTTATGCAACGTCATTCCATTATCGGTATTCCTGGTGCATTCGACCGCCGGCATCATACCAGTTCAAATCACAGAGAGTTCCCAAGCTTGTACAATATACAATTATACATACATCGGTGTAGTACATAAAAACATCTTTCGAACCTAATAGTAAAATAAATACATTTATTAATAATAATTATTAAAAGACAAACAAGAATATAAAACTAAAACTAACTACAATTAAAATAACTAAAACTAAAAATTAAAAATACCTATCAAAATTTGGTGCCCTCGGGAGGGTGCCCAACACGCAGGCAGCGTTCCCGGGCTGGATTGCAATTGAAATTCTCTGCGCGAGAAAGCTGCCCGCGCGGGGTTCGCCCGTTGCCTCCCTCAGCCGTTTGCCGAGCGCCTTGTGGAGCATCTGTGCGCCTCTGCCCCACGAACCAAGCGTCTCGACGCCAAACGCGACGAAGTCGTATTGGGCGCCGAGACAGCCTGTACTTGGCTACCTTTTGACGCTCCCAAGTTGACCTAATAGTTGTACTACACCAAGTATCTAAATTGCCACTAATAATAATATTGATTACTATAGAGTCACAATTATCAACATTAGGTACCTAAACACCTTTTACGAAGAAACAAGCTGAATTTTAGGTTCAGTCACTAGCCTCTCCTTACTTTGAGAAAGAGATAAGTTAAATGAAAAAATAATTACAAGATGGAAGAACATAACTTCTATTGACATTATCAATTTCATCTTGGATATTTACAAGCAGGTGCGAGGTGACTCATTTGCCACCTTTCTTTTAGGAATGTTTTGAACCCATAAGTGTGCTGAACGTGTTTATTGTGAACTTTCACTTATTATCGTGACATTGATACTTTGAAAGTTTTTTTATATATAAGTGTTTTTAAATATCACATTTTTACAGTTTGTATTTTATGAATACATAAGGTTTACCTATGCAGCTAGCTCTGAGCCTCTTATTTCGTTAACAAAATAAGTATTAGGTACAATGTTGAATGCCAGAGTCAACTTACCATATACGTATTCATTCAATGTCTGTTAAGCATTAACTAACTGCAAATCAACTTACAGATATAAACGATTCTGACTCCAAAGGCTTCAAGCCGCGGCACCACATCGCGTTTGCCATAATTTATGCGCAGTATACCAATATTATTTCCAAGAAACACCTACCTACACTGGCTATACGATGGGCTATTTTAGACCAGCGTGTAACTTATAATAGGTATGTAATTTAATGCTCAGCCAGCCCATTAAAAAGCATTCAGTCCCGCCGCTACAACACAGTGCATTAAGTATGGAGCAGAGAAACAAGAAAGTATAGTTTTCTTTATTGTTGTTTTATAAAGCTCAGTTTACAAGAGTCGAAGCTCCGGATGTAAAAGGATCATTTTCTTAAGAACTCGGCAGACTTCAGTTGTTTTGGTATAAATTAAAAATGGGTTGGAATTTTTGTTTATTTATCAAATCGTTACTAGACTGAAGACTAACAGTACTAAGTGTATCTAATATTAAATACATAATCTTATCTTTTGCTAAAATGTCAAAAAGATCACAAAATTTGGTCTTGATCACAACTCGTAGATAATTCCTTCTTGGATTGAGTTCGTCTTTTCGGCACTTTTTAGTCTGCAAAAAAGTTTTAATACATGAATAATTATCTTGCTATATGCTAGTTTTAAATACAGATTGACCCAAATTTAGCGATATATAATTATTATGCCTCTTAGCTGATATGTAATTTTATTAGGATTTGAAGTGAACAATCTACCCGAGGAATGTTTATGTGTGAATCGTAATTTACTTTTTATGCAGCTATTTGCAATCTTAATAAAATGCAGATTAAACATAAGTACTCGATTCTCTCGATTATTAAAGTTAGCAAACGTTAGCTTTATCTCGATCCCAAGCGGCTGCAAGAACAAGGTGTTGCCGCTAGTACTCCGATCGAGATATCGACTGCGAATACCTTACGCTAAAGCTGACCGCTTATTCCCGTAGCTTACCTAAAGCAAGTGATTCAAAATCTCCAGAAAACAAGTGTAGCTTTGATTTCGCTTTTTGAACAAATTTGTTATCTATACACGCTTTCTTCTCTTCTTTAAATAACAGTAACGGATTAAAAGGAACGCAGCACACCATCCGCCATTTTGCCTACTTCTGGATGAATGTATGGAGCACAGGCGAAAATATAATCGAGGCGAATATTCAGGTGTTTTGAGCATTTGCTCACATCGAGCAAATGCTCACGTCAGTCGCCACCTCAAGGAGTTGTCACAAACATTCACAATCGAGGAGCGCACAGGGTGCGTAACCTGCGTAAGCTACATGCCAATCGTTTACGCTCCGTAGCGAACGAAACGCACCTGTCACTCGGCTCGATTCGGTAAATGAATTGGATTTCTACTAGACTTCAACAAGTCACGATACGGATAATTTAAAGATATTTGTAAGATAGATATGTCAAATTTGACGTTTCCGCGATTCTGGAGGTTCTCTTGAACGATTTCGACAAGTTATGACTTAGATATCCAAGTCACATCTAGTCGATATCTAATGTAGATCTAGTTGATCTCTAAATCGTCTCAAGATTTTGTGATTATCTCGAAATCCGAATAGGCCTGACTGTCGCACTAATATGGAAAAGTGATATATAGACACAAAGCGTTTCGTTGTCGTAGCGCAAGCGATTGTCACCTAGGCACCCTGAGATCAACTGGTTAAACTGAGTCTACAAATATGAATTCTGTATGCTATTGGAATACATTGCCTGTTCCTAGGCTTCCACGGAATCTAACAACGTACTTTACTTCCAACCGATATCGTACTGTACTTTGCAAAAGTGGTACTTCAGTTTCTACATTATGGGTCCGTGATAGCGGTTTATTCTAAACCTTCGCCTGTGGGGAATACTATCATTGCAAATCCTGTAACAATTTGTTTCGTTTATTTTGTATATTATTTAAACTTAGGAAGGTTTGTTTCTAGATGCAGACATGGTAGTGTGACGTGAGTTTTATAAAAGCACGAAAGATGAGAAGCAAATAAAGTGCATATTGCTCTTGACCATATAGAAAACCAAACTTCACAGATTTTCAACATTTATTTTTGAATGCAGTTACTATACATTTCTTCCAATTGCGTAACAAACATATTACATACCTACAATTTAATATGGCAATGGGTCAATTTGAAGTTTGCTAATATATAATTTTTACTCGTAAAGATCACATCATCATTGTTGCATAGCATGAGTCCATGCTTATACTGTCTAGTAAGAAAATTAAATTTAAAATAAGTGTTATTCATTAGACACTTAACGTAATATTTCGGCTTTCACAATAAAATATATTTTAAGTTTACGAGTTGAACTAACGCATTAGCATTAAAGTGAACAAGTTTGAAGCTAATTATCTTAAAACGCCATAGGTACGAGAGATAACGTTGGTTCGTTGGGTGCCCATCGCCCATTTAAATACCACCTGTTGCTCAGTGGTCGCCCAATAATTACAGAATGGTTGACTCTAATGGCCGGCTATCGTTACAATTTATCGTTAAAATTCTTTATTTAAATTTTAATGGGCACGTTACCGATTTAAACGAGTTTCAAGACGCTTTTAAATTGATTTCAACGAAGTTTGTTTACTTAAAATTATGATATTAACATTTTTAATAAAAATTTAGGGTAATATAGAATTTAGAAGAGGGAAATTAAGGTAATTTTATAGGCTTTAGGTGAGAAAAATATACTTAGGTATAATAAAAACTAACTATGTACTTATAATATTGTGTTAAAAAAAGCACTACAGCAAAGAGTTAATCGTCATAAAATACATATGTCGAAACTCACCAGCTTAAACCAAAATTACGCAGTGCAAAACAAATCCCGAGACGAATAAATTACACCTTCACATTGAATATTATGCGAAATTATCCGACGTAAGTGCAACTTACATGTAATAAGTGTTTGTCAGTTCACTTCTCCTGGGAATTAATATTAAGTGTATGGGCGGGGTAATTACAGGCAAGTAGCGATTATAGTAATAAACAGTCGTATCAACCCGCGGCGCAGAGCCGTGTCTAGCATCTACCTCATCACACTACAGGTGCCTAGCCTAGAGCTTAATAGAGCTCGACTTGATGTGTGATGGACGTATGTTTATTAAATACATGTGCTTAATTTGTTCTATTTCTGTTAAAAACTCCCGTAAGATTTACCGATAGGTATGTATATTAAGTTAATTCGATTAATATTTGTTTTTTATTTAATACATTTTTAAGCCACACCTACTCACACATTTAAAAACTTTGCGTTTTGAACGCGTATTAAAACATATTTATTCTTTATTAAAATATCGGAAATAAAGGTAATAAAATAGATGCGCGATAGACTCGGTTTAAATACCATTGTTTTAATTCACCATACTGTACACTGTACAGTCAGCAAAGTAATTAGCTTAACATCTACTTCCTTTTCTCTCTTTTACTTATACAATGCAATATAGCAGCTAAGTTGCATTTGCATTGCAATACTGCAGACTGTTGTTGTTGCAAGATATGCCGAATTCAACATCCTTATTAACAACATTTCTAACAACAATGCTGTCGGCAGCAACGCTGTGCTGAAATGCTGTTGAAACTAAAATCTTACCTAAGGAGAGAATTATGTAGGTACAATACAACACTTCAATATCGTGGCGTGGACACGTATTTTCGCCACACCGGTATACGAGAGCAGGCATGGTACTATTATCAAGTAGGTATGTACATTTTCACATACTTTAAAAAACAAACATGCAAAAAATTAAACTAATAATCTCCTTCGGCAGTCGGGTAAAAGTTTTTTTTCTCTGATAAAACGCGTAACTCTTTAAAAACTTAACAGACATGAATCATGATTCATGAAAATTACGTTATTTTCAAGTTTAAATAAAACAGCACAAATAATAATGAGCCTGCTTTAGAGGGCCTTTGACTTCAACAAAAGAGAAATTGCTGCTTTAAAAATTTGAACCCGTTTTTTATTCGCTGGTTAATTGTATGGGCTTTATTTAGCGGTGTTTTGTTTCACGGCCGCGCCGGCGCAAGAGTCGCCACGCCCAAAGACGTCTGCGCCACTGATTGGTCCAGGACATTCTTTGTCTCACCACGCAGACTTCGTTAAAACCACCATTCAAATTAGCGGTTATAATCGCGCAAAACCCACCAACTATACCTTGACATTGCTTCCCACATTTTGACCTCGGTTATCCATTGGTCCAAAGGTAGAAATTGAATTGGAGAATTAATCATACACGAATAATTAATTATAATTATAGAACGCACATGATTGTTATTGAAAATTAGTACCTACTTCTATTAGCCAAATTAAACTGCGGTGAGGATTAATTCATTGTGTCTGTGCATAACTTAATGTAATGAATAAATTTAATGTTGATTAAAAAAATGTCGTCACTTAAATGCTTCTATCGATACAGATCTACATATCGCATATAGTAAAGAATTATTTAGGTACCGAGTTTTAAGGATTTTGCTGATTTAACGTGGCACTTAATAATCCATTTCTTTTATTTGACCAAGTCTAAGTCAGTATTGTCACTCACATAATTAAATCTTTAGCCTAAGCAAATTAGATAAATCAGCGGAAATAATTCGTGTAGTTTTGAAAATTGGTACAGGTATACCTTGTGGTGTCCAGATAAACATACTAAAAGTCCTCGAGGGTAGGGGGTGTGCTGAGGGTGTGGGGGAGGGGGTTGAAGGACGGTAAGTATTGATTGTAGAGTAAAAATAAACATAACCAAATTTGTAGTAAATTTTATGTTAAAACTTTTGTCCGAAGTAATTATAATGCTATTTGTACAGATATTTGAAATATGAAAAAAGTACCTTCAACCCCCCCTACACCCTCAGCATACCCCCTACCCTCGAGGACTTTTAGTATGTTTATCTGAACACCACAAGGTATGCCTGTACCAATTTTCAAAACTACACGAATTATTTCCGCAGATTGTCCAAATTCGGCTTAATTTGACGTGGCTACTTGGCCGGCAACCCAACCCCAACTAAACTGATTTTACTCCAACTAAGTTTTTGAGTGATCGAGGTTGGACCAAACCCCAGGCGTATTTTAACTATGTTTTTATTGACAAGTATTTTCAAAAATTTATGGCCAATTACATTTCGATAAAGAAAAATCAAGCTTTGATTTATTTCCGTGATCAAAGCTTAATTAATATTTATGCAACGATAAAGATGAAAATACCTCCAATACCGGCCTCGAAGTATATTAATGAGAAGAGCAGCTACGAAGTTATACCTACTATACAACTAGTTATACTAGATTTAGTAGACAGTTGATAAGTTTAAATCAAATAAATATAAGTTTGTATATTAAATCATGTAAATACCTACTAAAGTGCCTACAGACCTTTCTAAAGCATAAATGACAAAATACAATAGCTTTGGACAGCTAATTATGGTGGTGTCGTTAACCAAAGTATGTTGAATTTTATCGACAAATCACCCGCTATTTTTTTTACTCAACCATTTTTAAATGAAATTAACTTAGTTAGAATTAGTAACATCACAGTTAAATGAAACGTTTTCTATACACAGAATATGGCATAAAAGCAATTTTAATTCATAAAATGTCTCTATGAGATTATACAAAGTTCGAATAACGCTATCATTACATTACAAAATGAGTCTCGGCTTGATTCGGAAAATGAATTAGATTTCTACTAGACTTCAACAAGTTACGATACGGATAATTTAAAGATATTTGTAAGATAGATATGTCAAATTTGACGTTTCCGCGATTCTGGAGGTCCTCTTGAACGATTTCGACAAGTTATGACTTAGATATCCAAGTCACATCTAGTTGATATCTAATGTAGATCTAGTTGATCTCTAAATCGTCTCAAGATCTTGTGATTATCTCGAAATCCGAATAGGTCTGTTTTGGCTTCCGACACAAGAGCACGTCATTTTGCCCGGTCCTGCGCGGATTTTGGGTGACCGCCCCAAACTAGTACATAAGTAAGTATTACATTAGCACCTACACGTGTGTACACGTTCGCAAACTAATCCATTTACTCTATCAATGCTAGTCTAAAATGGCGTCCAGGTGTCTAGTTTACTGTAAGACTGAGTTGAAGAATGATTACTACGCCGTTACTTATGTATAAGTGTGCTAGTTAATACTCAAAATTGCAAGTGTAATTGGTGTATACCGTTCTTGTCAATAAAAAAATAATCAATCCTTAATATAGTAGTGTTGTATACAGTTGTGTGTCGTATACAGTGTTGTTAGGTACACTGGAACTTTCAGCCAGTTAAGTCTTTTTATTAAAATAATACAGCAAAATGCGGAGCGTCGTCTCTCTTCGTTATTTCAACTCAAACAACAGCTTCTAAGGTCCTAAAACTTTTTATATCAGATCGCGTGTCGGTAATTCCTTTATATCTGTCTAGGAGCTCAAAGACAAAGCCACTCATGTTCATTCACTGCAACGACTACTATCTTTAATCATTTGTGGGTGTTCGTATTTCGTGTAGCACGCATCGCGTCGACTAATCTACCTCTAATTGGGACATGTAATATGGCTCTTGTATCTCTCTAAAGCCGAAATTAGGGGCTAAACCGATAATTGAAAATGAAATCTTATTAATTTGTAAGTATTAAGTTACGTAGTTAGAGACTGTATGAATCCTAGTAGATTATTTGAGGAGAATATAATAATTATTAATCATCATCATCTTCCTCGCGTTATCTCGGTTTTTGCCGCGGCTTATAGGAGCCTGGGGTCCGCTTGGTCGCCGTGTTGTGTAATTTATATTTTTAATCATTTAACACCCAGTAATCAGTCAACAAATGTAACTAACAAACCTATACAGGTGAAAATAGCGGTCGCACTGTTACTGTTTTTAATGTGGAGGGCTCCGCACCAACCCCTAATTTATTAGGAGGTTTGGTCTAGAAAGTTTAAGACTAATGATAGTTATGGTAATTATTAATAATATAGGAAACAATTTCTGACTTTCGAAATTCTAAGCAATATAAATTATGGAAGTCAAAGGGATCCCTTCAACAAACTTACAAACCCAAATACATTTCTGATTGTTGTATATCCAAACTGTTTCCAAAAGTCTTCGTGTTTGAGTAACATTGTTTTCTGACACTTAGCGGCATGAAATTAATTCCACGTATTATACACGCAAAACATAGTTTGCATGCTCGCACATAAATAATTGCATGTGGTTACCTTGAAAAGAAAGGTTATCTCAGCCGTCGTAAACATTAACATAGAGTTAAACGACGGGGAAAATAAAACTTAGAAACTATGGGAATTTTTAACAACGAACATTAAACACGACCATAAACTTCGCATGGAACCAAGAGACATAATTTGAAGAGGACATACAATTTTAAAGTTACGGACCTCAACTGTTGTGTGTTACCATATTATCGTAATAGTCGACTTCCAGTTATTACAATGAAAATACAGATGATTATTGCAAGCAGCTTTCTACATAGTTTAAATAGTTACGACTAGGGTGGGTACTTCCTCGTCTATAAATAGAAAGCATTGTAAAACTCAGAAAGACAAACTGAATGTAAAAAAAAATGGGGAGAAAGATTGCCCGTTATAATTATAAAAAGTACCTTCTGACTCTCAATTGAAGTAGCATTCTATTTTGAATAGTTCGTAACTTTACAAAATTGTGCCTAACATGACAGCTCGCCGATGCCATCTCAACTTTTTTAGGCTCTCGTTGGAAAATATTCTAAAGATAATGCATTTTAATTGATTAAAATTGTATTTGGCTATTCAAATAATAACCTCTAAAAACATTATCCTTCCTTGTACGTCCGGTTTACTTCAGCTAAAAGGGGTTGAATGATACCTCCCTATCAGTAAGTTAAAAAAAAGTTCGAGTTATTCTTTAAAAGCTAACAAAGGACTCGAGACAAAAAACGTCCCACGCTCTCATATCTGCCGCAGATTAAATATAAAAAAAAATCCCCCGAAGTTTTTTATTCTCCACTTCAAATTGCAAAGTTTTCAAACTAGAGTGCGGGATTGATAACGAAGCAGAAACGGACCGACCAGATAAAAAACTGATAAGTATTTGCTTCTGCGACCTCGTATCTTAAATTAAAGCTGCCGTAAAAATAGTAACCCTATGTAATGGAGCGTAAAGTTCACTTTTTTAATCCGTTATAGATGTAAGAGATAGGATTTAGAAATAGGAGAGAGATTTAGAGAACTGGAGGCTTGGAGTGTCTCAAACTTTGTTTTTTAATTTGATATTTAAGTTGGCAACCCACCTACTTGTTTTAAAACACCTTTTATATAGTTATGTTCTTATGTTTAACATGAAACAACCCATGTTTATTAAAAGTTGGACATCAAAACACTTCAATAATTCATAAGAATATTTCAAAGTTGTTTATTGACACAGGGCAGACTCAATACATATTTGATAAACATTCACAGTGTACCTTATAAAGTGGTATCGCCGATATTATTTTGACGGGACTATTGGAAATTATTCAACTCAGTGGACATACTCGTAGATCGATTCAGCAGATGCTTAATGACCTCTGATATTGATAACTTGCACCACCTAGCTGCAGCAAGGTGAGCTTATAAAATTAATTTCCAAGAACACGGTTAAAGTGGCTGAAAAAAAGACTCGTTTGTCCTCGGATAATAAGATCGAGCCGCCATCAGAATAATGGGTAATTTGTTTCGAATAAAAAAAACTGTAAATGGGCCTTAACGCTATAATAAAAACAGAGATATGGGCCTTGGTGGGTCGGATCGAGAAATGAATTTAGATTACAGGTTAACGCCGACTAAGTGTGGGTTCGCTTCACCTGTGCTTGAAAAAACGTTGTGTTCGGTCCACACTCGTCTACCCCCTTCATTAGAGGCGCTAGCGCCTGTTTCCTTCGCCTTTTCGTCAATACTGACTATTCAAACTTATTTTGTGACATCTAAATGATGTCAGTCGAGCGTGCATTTTTCTCGTACTTGTCCGTACATGTACTATATACATATATATAGGAACCTATATTAGACACATGTGTTTTATGAAGGGATGAAGTTTCGTTGATCGGTGTAAATATTGTACTAATGTGTGGCGCTGGTCTAAAAACATCCGAGCAGTTGGCTGCGCCTTTTCAGCCTGTCACAGACTCTCGCCGGCGACGAGTCAACGAGCCATTTTCGGGCGGCCGCATGTCATCCCACCGGTTCCTTATATTTTTTTTCGTGTCCAATGTTTTTGTACGTTTAAGTTGCTCGATCGTCGTATTTTTTATTGAACTTGCCAAATATGCTTTTCTGATTCAAATGAGAAAAGTTTAAAGTGGTAATGCGTGTTTTTGGTGGAATGCCTCTGGTATAAAACTTTTTTGTCCGATAAACTAATGTTTTTTTTCTCCCTAATTTATTGGATAACTAGGTACTTAACTACACGGTAAACGAAATTAAAACTAGATATTCACTGTGAAATTCTCACCATTTTTTTAAACATCAAAATACAAAAAAAGTCAGTTTTGAGTAGTAACACCGAGAATACCAAGATGTGTAATTGTAATACACGATAATTATTGGAAAAAATTCACACATTTTATATTTTTACGTAAATGTGTAGGTATGACTCTTACCTGTATTATACGTGAACCAAAACAATTACCCGTTATTTCCATCTACCTACTTACTAAATATTTTTTGTTCGCAGCATAGTAAGGTTGCTCTAACAAGTACACTAATTTTTCGCAGACTATGTTAATTATGCTAAATAAGCTACTGTAGCTTTTGTTTACTCTGCCTGTAATACAGTACTTTTATATATATTTTTTCTTCTCAGCCTTGCGTACGTATAGTCACCTGCACAATATGTTACACAACGAAGGTCGCAAAAATATCTGGCACTATCTTATTTGTAGAGCCTTAAGAGCTCGCCACATATTTTTGCGGCCCTCGAAGAATAACATATTATTGCAGGTGACTGTATGACACTATTATAGACTTTGACTTCCTGAATATTTGTAATAAGAAAACAGTTCAACCTAGCCGTTTGACAGTTTTTTAAATACCAATTGTTTTGATTACATGTTTTTTTTTTCAACAGTGGAGTTGTATTGAGATGTCTTCTAATAATAATCAGTTACATCAGCTGCACGTAGATAAATTAAGGTTAACACTTTCAGTGAGAAGCACCCCATTTCCAATACAAAATGAATACACCTAGCGTGTTCTTGGTAGTGAATGTGTTAAGGTAACCCTTACAAATCTACCGGTACGAGTATAAAGCCTCAGTGCATACAACCGGTTATTCCTACCACAATTCTAGACAAGTAGGTAACTTTAGCAGCCATAGTTACATGAGAAACACAATTCGGACACGATCCGTGTCAAGTTTCATATTTTTGAGATATTATTTCGCTGAAACAGTATTAGAGCGGTTTCGCACTACGTCCGATCCGAATCCGATCCGAACCCGTGAAAATATGGTCCGTAGTAGCCGTAGAACTATTTCTATGGTAAGTTACGCACTAGATCCGATCTCCGTCATCCGATTTCTTTCCGTCATTCAACGTGTGCGGTGCGTAACTTACCATAGAAATATTTCTACGGCTACTACGGACCATATTTTCACGGGTTCGGATGGGATTCGGATCGGACGTAGTGTGAAACCGCTCTTATGTGAACAATAGAGATTTTCCACGTATTTTTTTAAGGTAAGGTAAAATGCAAATATTATGTACATACAATACAATACAAATCCTCTTGATTGCACAACCTTAAGAATAAATAATACATACATGTTTAGTAAGTAAGGTACTTATTTTTTTGGTATCAAAACTGTAGGCTATTTCAATGTAAACATAAAACTTAGAACGCACATAGTAGGCGAGTAACATATAATTTAGTATAAATATGATCATTCAAAGTTCCAGAATCAGGCCGCGAAGCCGTGACTAAATACGGGCCCACGCGCGTCCGACCCATGATGAATAATTTCTGTCCCACTCCACGGAAGCTTCTCCGTGTAATTAAATTTATCACGCATTTTATAACTACCTAATGCGATTATAATTCAGTTTTGATCGTACTTAGTCCAGTTTTTATGACATTCTCTACTCGATCCAATTACACTCGAGATCCATGAATAATTCCATTACAATAACGAAAAGTCTGTGATTTTTTTTACTCATAAATGTATCTTTCAGTGACATTTCTTCTGAAAAAATTGCTAATTATCTAGGCGACGGATTTAATAAGTGATGTAACTGCCTAAAGTTGCCTGGCACTGTATAAAAAGTCAGCGAATAAAATGCTCGTTAAAATCACTCGCCACTCGACCCTGAATAAAAAAAGTTTCGAACGCCCTCTTTATGTCTAAAAAAACAGGAAGTGAACCGTATTTAATTTTAATTGTTACAAGCCCGGCAGGCTTTTTTCATCTTCTGAATTAATTTTAATTCTACTTAACATAATAAAATAAAGAAATGAGCTGGGTGGAAAAGTGAAGGATTAATCTCAATCCAAGATAAGAGTAAAGTGCCACATAACTGTTAACGGTCTTCAAGCTAACTCAAGCACGGTATTTATAATATTACTCGCTTTACTGACACTAGAACTACGTACGCACGAAAGGACGTTAGTGATATTACATTTTGTTTCGTTAACTCATTAGTAATTTATAAATATGTCGCAGCCATAGTTATCTGGCTACTTTAACCAGTTGGCTGCGACGTAGGTGTACATATGTAGTTGCAAGCAAGCTCTTTCATAGCTTTCTATAAAAAAACGGCCCAAGTCTAAACTTCCCGCATGAGAACGAATATTTTGTCACGGTTTTGACATCGTTACCTCTGTAACAATAACCACTCAGTTTTTGTGAGCGATCCCAGACAAAAACTAATAGCATGGTAACCGAACAAAGGTTGATGTGGAAAGGATTGATGCTATCCGACGTTTAGTTTACGATATAGTAATGAGACACTTTATTGTTAACAAAATGAATTTAACAACCAAGCCACACAATCTTCAAGCCGTTTTAAAGCCTAATGGCGTACCCGACAATATTTCTTCCATACTCTATCTACATTACTTCTGCAAAAATAACAAAATAGTATTCACATAAGATGCCACAACTTGATAAGCCACGGCGGACTGCATAGAATGAGGCACTTTAGCTGTGTTGTACTTACCTTTGTTATCTGTGTTTGAGGAAATGCAATCATACGACGCGCGGTTAAGATTGGTATTGTATGTTGTATGGTGTTTTATAAGAAATACCACAAAGGTCCTGATTTGTGGTCGCGATAACCATGCCAATGATGCTCTCGGCAGCGCAAGGACACAGTAGAAATAAAACTACACATTACTTGTAAAGATAAGGCCAGTCCGGCTCTTACAGCGGCTAGTTGTTTTGATAACTCCTGTACGTCTGCAACTAGGTGTAATATTTTCTGTTTCGATGCTTATCTAAGCTAATAATTTATTTTAAAAGGTACTTTATCACAGGTGCACCCGTACGAGAAACTGTTATTTTATCTGCTTTTACGTTTTTTAAATCTTTAAGTAACATTCAATTTGTACCTACTTGTTGTATAACATAGGTACTTTATAGATTAGTACGTACTACGTACCCGTTTACATATACAATATTCAAACTTAGAAACCGAGTTCAGTTTTGCCGTAAGAAAGTGTAAATTATGTTGAAATATCTCTAAATAATGTTATGAAAAAAAATGCTTTCATATTTTTTATACGCTTCTACCTCATGATGACCATAAACTAAGATTATTCAAATATTATGATCGACAAACTTTTCTAAGAATCGCTGTTATTTAATAAAGGTATCAAGTGCATTTGATTTGGTTTAAAAAGGCGTCAGGTCGGGGTTTCTCATTACATATTTATAAGTTCTTATATGGAGTTAAATCGATGTAAGAATTTTGTATTCAGGCGAGCCGCGGGGCGAACGTACCGGTAATCGTGTCACGTACTGCCATATTAGACAAGTTTTCAATGAATTTTAATGATAGTCAAGAGTCAAGACGTCCATCTGACACGAATCACGACTATTGAATGCCTTCGGCTCGCGTTGATTGATTGTATGCATTCGCCATCTAGCTTTGTATGACCTGAATTGGTATCCAATAAGTTTGAATAATGTGCGCCTATGAATTTTAATAGCCCGACTATAAATTGAATTCTAGTGATAGCTTTTTTTTAATTCAAAAATAAAGTCCCTAAGTCGAAAAACCGCTATTTTAAATTTCACTGTATATCATCAATTTTCAACTGACAGGCGTATATCAGCCGAGTATTTATTTTTGAGCTTGTAATTCAAGTTGTAACCCAATATAACTAGGCAGCATCAATTGGATAAGTTAGAAAAAGAATCTGTGAAGTTCAATCGTTCCAAACTTGAATGAACTCAACACGAACATCGCTGTTTTCTAACTGAGAAACAAGACATTCAGTCTGCAGCGACAAAAGTAATACCTAAGTATGTTACAAACTTGGTAATATTAGTTTGTCGAGTTTTCCAGAAGTTATAAGTTACCAGAGCTAGATGCCATAGCTTATAGTTTTTGTAAGTTGAAAATGAAGTGCTTAGAACACTTAACTTCGAAATTTATATGTTTATTTATTTGTGAATCCCCTTACTCATATTCTTTAAGTTTTAATGCTAGTTCATGTTGAATATATGTAGGTATTTGTGGTCTTTGTAATTTTCCAAAGTCGTTTTGTAGTAAGAAATGTTTAGGTTTATCATACCTACAATCTGAGCGCCGCATGAAACATTAAACCGGTCACCTTCTTGGAACCGCTCTAATTCTTTGAAATTTAAATATTTGACAAATTGGTATTTGCTAATTCATTTACTTGAATGCCTAAAATGTTTATGGTTTAATTGTTAGGGCTGTCACGCGATAAATTCAGTCATATTTTAATAAGAGGAGGAGTGTTTAAATTGATTAAGTAGTTAGTTTCTTAATTAGGTACTTACCTAGGTTAAATGGCTGTACCTACCAATAATAGCTAGGTTTCTGTAAAGGCGCCTATTTAATACTTTTTTTATACCTATATTTTGTAATAAAGATTAAACAAACAGATAAGTACCACAGCAGACTTACAGTTGTATTATGATTAGAACTTTCCGTTGAACTTTACTTTGTCAATCATTAAATATTTGTATCGGTTTTTAGGAAGATGTATAATACTCTAACAAAGAACATTTATACTTTAGTGGCATATTGTTCCGAGTGCGGCCCATTGTTTGGATGTAAACAGAAGGATAATTTTACATGTGTGGTGCAAGTTTAGGGCTATCAATACGACACATGTTTAAATATTGTGCGTACTTTTCCGAGCTTCGTTTGTTTATTTGTAATGGTGTAGTTATGTATGCTTTTCTTTACAGGTAAATGAGTGTTTACTTTTCTGCTGTCTCCGCTGTATAAAAACCAAGTAAGATTTTAGAGTTAAGGATAGAAGTTGTTATTCACTTTGTACATTCAAATATGTACAATGAAATGCTTATTAGAATTATTACAAGTTGTTAAATGGAAAATTAAAAGAGATTATGGACAAATTCTAACAATAAAGATGAAGATTTCAGATAAAAGGTTCCAATCGCTTTTTTAATAAAAATAAATCCAATTTAATCCAGGTATTTATATACAATATGTAATATAACATGTATATGTTGCTTATATTTTTCATATTTATACCTACTAAAGCAGAAGATGCCAGCCCTCCAACGCGTCCACATTAGTGTGCACGCACACACTCGTAAGATCCCATACTAATTTCGCTTTCGGCGACTTCGGCGTTTAACATTTCGGACGCGCGGCGAGTTTTAATTTGTGATCAATTATGCGCGAGCACTGTTATTTATACTTGTTTTATTTTATTTATTTTCTCACAGCGCTTGTGGGTGGTCCGGTCACGATTTTCGGGATGCCATGCTCACGGACATGAAGAATTCAATCTTTTTGCCATTGAGTTAATCAGTTCGTTTTGCACGGATATTTTGGATTTCATCAAATTTAAATGTGCCTAATGATGTGGTCTTATTTATATTGATACAATCGTTTAAGTTAGTTATAAGTAACTGAAAACTAGCAGTTAAGTACCTACAGGTACAGATCAGGTATCAATTAGGTATCATGCAGGTGATATCTAGCTAAAATAATTTACTATATCTGATATCTACCTCATTACCACCCAGGAGCTATCTCTAGAGTCTAGGCGTCAAAATAGATACAGTTTTACCTTTATTAATATCTCTTTAATAATTTATCTTGTTGATAAATTAAGTTAATTGGTGTTTGAGATAATTATTAACATACCTAAATAAGTACATAATTTATTATTTAGAATATATGCAACAAATAAGGCTTATTTTTTTTTACGGAATACGGAGTGTAATATTGGTATAATACGAGAATATTACCCGTATTACAAGTTTATTTTTTAGTATTAGGTGCTTTACGTTTTATTTAATAGAGAAATATTATGGGTTTTGGGACAACTTTTTTCTAAGCAGCCTTTTGTTTCAATTTCAATATCTTTAATGTCAAAAACACATATTTAAATATACAATACAAAATAAAAACTAAAATTAAAAATACATGACTTACACTAAATTAATAAGTAATTGTATATACAAATGTCAAAGTAATATTTACAAATGTCAAATAGTTCCACCAGTTTCTAAACAGTGAATAAGTAAGATATTAATTAGTAAAGTCTCAAATATTATTAAGATCCTACCTAGTTCAGGCGTGCTTGGAGAATAAGACAGAATTTATACTAATGAAAGTACCGTACATTAGGCTGTACCTACAGGAAAATTAAAAGACCCAAATTACAAAATAATAGCGAAATTCCTGCCAATACAACTGGTTTAAGCTTTATTTTCGCCCTTCATTATATTCAACATATGATCAGACTTTTTATACGCGTATAGGATTCGAATTTGAATACGTCTATTGTACATACTAAAATTTGTAGAAAAAATACTGATGAAGAAAAATGTTTATGTAAAGATGACTACAGGTTTCATTAGACCTTCTATAGATAGTTTTTAAATGTGCCTAAGGGTTCGTCCAGAAATCATGTGATCATATTTGGCCTAGTTTTGACCCCCCCTCCCTCCCTCCTTGGTGATATTTGGTGATTTAACCCCCCCCCCCCCCCCCCTGCCACAAGATCACGTGATAATTATGATGTTTTTAGGGTTCCGTACCTTAAAAGGAAAAAACGGAACCCTTATAGGATCACTCGTGCGTCTGTCTGTCTGTCCGTCTGTTACAGGCTATTTTCTCGGAAACTACTGTACCAATTAAGTTGAAATTTGGTACACATATGTAAATTAGTGACATGGGCATGTTTTTTTTACAATTTTAAAATACATAGATTCTAAGTTATTTAAGAAAATATCCAAAAAATTACCATTCCCCCCCCTTATATCCGAAACTACTGGGTCAAAAAGTTTGAAAAAAATACGCAAAATAGTTCTTTACCTATAGATGACAGGAAAACCTATTACAAATGTGCAGTCAAGCGTGAGTCGGACTTATGTACGGAACCCTAGAAACGCGAGTCTGACTCGCACTTGGCCGGTTTTTTTATTGGGTAAATACGCATATAAAATAGAGCGGATCATTTGATATCATTAAATTTTTGAGTAATATTGTTGTTATAGTCTTTTCCGCTTTGAAAAAAAATTACACGTGATATCATCTCTGAACCCCACTCCCCCATCGTGATCGTTCGTGATATTTTTCTTCCCCCCCTCTTAACGATCACATGATTTCTGGACGACCCCTAACTTATCTCAAGGGAAATGTCTGTCTGTCCATCCATCTTCAATGTAATCTACTGTACTTTGTAAGTAAACTCGTCTTGCCTTTGCCTTTTTGAGTGTAAACTGGACGGACGCATTAAATGCCAACGGCTCCGGATGTCCAGGGTAGTCTGAAATAAAAGCAAAAACTTACTGTTCAGTGTAAATCAATCGATGTCGTATTAAGGTCCATTTACGAGTACTTCAGCCTTATTAATATTGTAATGCTGACATTAGTAGTATTGCTATAATTATAGCTCTAGAGGTAGTTCTACGTTTTGCAGCCGTAGCTTTTGTGTATCTCTCAAAATTCTAGCGATGGATTGGACAGATAAAACTTATTAAAAGTATTCCTTAGTCATTTGTAATGGATTTTCAGATATTCCTTTTGACATTGGAAATGTCTTTTCGTTCGCTCCAGTATACGGTCCGATTTCACGAAAAAGTGCGATCCCCTTATATCTCGGAAAGTTGTGAAGATATGATATTAAAAAATAGGCTCAAAAGACGCATAATCACGAGAGCTGTAAGGTGCAAAAATAATTATTCGAGAAAGTCAAAAACAAAAAAAGTTATGGTCGAAATAGTGAAAATAAAATTCAATTTTTTCCGAATTTTTGATTTTGGTGCTCGATAATTTGGAAACGAAGAATGATATCAAAAATTTGAGAAAAATGGCTCTGGACAATTTAGTCAGCTACAATTTGAGCCTAAAACAAAGACGATCGGGTTAAGGGTTTGCCCTGTAGCCTAACCTTAAAATAGTCAAAAAATCAGAACGACATTTTTCACAGGACATTTATGACTTCATGTTTCGCAGAGTTCGTTATCGGTGTTTGTTGTGAATTATCGGGATTATGACGGCAGAATAACACTTGGACTGCAGACTTTTCTTTTCAGAGGGAGAGGGAGAGGGAGAGGGAGAGTAGATATGAGCGCCGCGCCGGCGCGCCGCCGCCGCCGACAAAATTTACGCGCCGCCGCCGCCGACGCTGCGCTATCGGCGTGGCATCGGCGTGACCTTGTTAGATACTACTACTTTCAGAATCATATAATATATATTTTATCTAGTTTAGATCTTTAACGGCGCCAGTCTGAATAGCTGATAGACATTCAAAAGGTATTTTAGGACCATATAATTCTAAAATATCGATGGTAAATTCAAACTTTTCTGTTTGGTAACCGCGCTACTAGTGTTAGAGCAACGAAATGACTAATTTTGCCAGCTGGCTAGCTCATCCGTCATTCACCGCGAATTCAATTATTGCAAGCATGGTTTAAATGTCTTAAAAAGGTGTAAAAGGGGGTTAATTTCAGATATTAAGCGTTTTCACGCCCAAAGGTCCGGCCGTTGGCTTTGCACGGAAGGCATCGGAAACGGAATCAGGTCTCATTTTAAGCTTGGCCATTGTTCAAATTTCAAGCTTTGCTCTCTCGCAGACCAATCTTTGGCCTCGCATCGCTCGCATAGAAGTAAGCCGCTATCTGAACCTCCAAGTTTTCGGCCCTGTTTGGAGCGTAACTTTTGGCCTCGCCTTTAAAATGCTTGGTTCTTCTCCAATCTTAGCTCCACTGCAGCACGGCCTTTGGCCTCCCACGAATGCAGCTACAGGAGAGCCCCAGAGGTCTTTAACACTGTGGCCACGGTCTTTATCGGCCTTCGGTCTTGCTTACACTGGACCAATTCCAAGCTCTGCCCTCTTGCAGCTTGGCCTTCGTCCTCGCACAGAAGCGCGCCGTAAACGGCACTCCGCGCATTCGGCCGTCAGCCAAGCTCACACTTGGCGTTCGATTCTAAGCTGTATGCTTACCTGCAGCTCAGCCTCTGGCCTCGGATGGGAAGGCGTCCGAATCTGGTCTTCGGTGTTAGGTGGAGCTCGGCCTTGGGCCTCACTTTTTGACATAAACCGGTTTGTTGGGTCGATATTGGTTAATAACGGAGCTTGATTTTCCTCACTTCGGCTCTTTGGACAGTCGACCAGATGTTTCCTGATACAGTCAATCCGCTACTTTTTACTTAGGGGTCATCCATTTATTACATCACACGTTTAGGGGGTCAAGAAAATGTGACATGTGTGACAAGGGGGAGGAGGAGTCACAAACTTTGTGACGTCACTTTAACTTCATCAGTAATCGAAAATTTATTTAAATTATTTTATACGCTAATATACATTTAAATAACAAGTTTTTGAAACGAGAATCGTTTTTATTCGTTTAATTTTATTTCTTAATCAGTTTGGGTTATAAAATTACTAATATTTCTTTTGTCAAAAATATTTTGATAAAATATTAAATAAATATTTGCCGATTTCGTTGAAGAAATGTGACGTCACACCAGGGGGGAGGGGCTTGCCAAATGTGACCAAGTGTGACAAGGAGGGGGGAGGGGTAAAAAAACCTAGAAATTCGTGTGACGTAATTAATGGATGACCCCTTAGCACAATAGATAAGGGCCTCGCAAAGATCTTCCGGCCAGGGCCTCGCCAAGATTAAGACCGCCTATAAAACTTTTTTCGTACCTTTATTCAATAAATTTTGCTTGCAATTCAAAAATGCACTTATTTTATAACTTTCTTACAGTAAAAACGTGTAAATTCGGTAAAATTTTGGTTTTAATTATTTTTTCATTAATCAAAGGTGTTTCAAGGCCACGCCGCCGATTCGCCGCCGCCGCCGACCGATTTTGACCGGCGCGCCGCCGCCGGCTAAATGCCTATCGGCGCTCATATCTAAGGGAGAGGGAGAGGGAGAGGGAGAGGGAGAGGGAGAGGGAGAGGGAGAGGGAGAGGGAGAGGGAGAGGGAGAGGGAGAGGGAGAGGGAGAGGGAGAGGGAGAGGGAGAGGGAGAGGGAGAGGGAGAGGGAGAGGGAGAGGGAGAGGGAGAGGGAGAGGGAGAGGGAGAGGGAGAGGGAGAGGGAGAGGGAGAGGGAGAGGGAGAGGGAGAGGGAGAGGGAGAGGGAGAGGGAGAGGGAGAGGGAGAGGGAGAGGGAGAGGGAGAGGGAGAGGGAGAGGGAGAGGGAGAGGGAGAGGGAGAGGGAGAGGGAGAGGGAGAGGGAGAGGGAGAGGGAGAGGGAGAGGGAGAGGGAGAGGGAGAGGGAGAGGGAGAGGGAGAGGGAGAGGGAGAGGGAGAGGGAGAGGGAGAGGGAGAGGGAGAGGGAGAGGGAGAGGGAGAGGGAGAGGGAGAGGGAGAGGGAGAGGGAGAGGGAGAGGGAGAGGGAGAGGGAGAGGGAGAGGGAGAGGGAGAGGGAGAGGGAGAGGGAGAGGGAGAGGGAGAGGGAGAGGGAGAGGGAGAGGGAGAGGGAGAGGGAGAGGGAGAGGGAGAGGGAGAGGGAGAGGGAGAGGGAGAGGGACAAAATAAAAACTTATACAGAGAAACATAAAAAAGAAAAAGTGCCACGACATGGTCTCACCTCAGCATGTTGCTGGCGGCTGCTGAACCCTGGCAGTACCTAGTGGAGCTCGGGTTTAATACAACATAAACACACGCTGTTTTGGTCATCGGACTCGTCTCGATGAGCACTTAGGAGAGTAGTACCCAAGATAGAGCTGATGCTGAACCCTGGCTGTACCTAAAGGAACTCAGGTTTGTTGCAACATAGGCACACGCTGTTTTGGTCATCCGACTCGTCTTGATGAGCACTTAGGAGAGTAGTACCCAAGATAGAGCTGATGCTGAACCCTGGTTGTACCTAGCGGAACTCAGGTTTGGTGCAACATAGGCACACGCTGTTTTGGACACCCGATTCGTCATGATGAGCATTACCCAAGATAGCTGATGCTGAACCCTGGTAGTACCTATTGGAACTCAGGTTTGGTGCAACATAGACAAACGCTGTTATGGTCATCTCTCGTCGCGTCAAACTGCTGTCAAGAAAATTTCATATCTTGCAGCAAATGGGCCGCTGCCGATCACCACTTCTCGAGTTGACTACGGATTTGCCGTGTAATAATTTTCTTGTACTTTGAACATTAATATATCCTGCTTATTAATCGAAAAATGAAATATGTACCTATACTTATGTGCCACGGCGACAATTATTCAAACTTGGATACGCGTGTGGAAATTTTGCAATTTGTTTGTTCACATGCGTTATGTCCAGGATACTTGTGTTAGTCTAAGAATAAAATAATTATCATTCAACGTTGTAGTTTTATTTTGTAACCTTTTTCTTATCCAGACTTTCTCGTCGCTCAGCGACAATATTTTTTCGAATTCCGTAGATTCATTTCCAATGTGCTCGATAGTCGTGTGAGGCACGAAATCTGTGAATTTTTTATATAACCTTTTCAAACCCCTCTTGAAGTCTCTCTATTCATATAATTTATATCTTCAGTGATTGTGACTGTTACTTAGAACTGTGTGGTAGTGCAAGTATTTACAATTTAACATGTAAATAATTTAAACTAACAAACGACACACAAAAAACTAAAAATACATGGTTTATTTTATGTACGCTCAAAAACGCTGACTGCATTTCCCCGCAGATAACAGAAATTACTCTAATTGGGTTCACGTTCGATCACAGCCGGTTAGTGGTATACCGAACAACTTTTCCAACATCGTATTTCTCAAACCTCTTTCAAATTTGGACTTTATGTCGAACATGGTACGGTTTGTTTTTGTGTACGAGTCAAATTAAAGTATGAAAAGATAAGTCGATGTGTGCCCAGTAAGTTAGATCTAATTGAGCAGCTAATTCGTACGGGGTACCGCCCATTAGGCATCACCGCATTACCGCACGGCCGCGCGGCCGTTTCCTGCAGCCAGCCTCTGGTTGAGGTTTTATTGTTACTTGACTGGCTGGTTGGATTGATTGCTATGATTGAGATTTATGTGCGAAGTGGATTTGTGGTTAGAGATGTTATTTTGTTTGTTTATTACGTGTGCGTGCGAGTAATAAAGATGGTATCGTTGTTGACTTCGAGCTCCCCGGTATTAAATGAAACACTAAGTCTGTTACAACAAGATAGGTTAGTTCTACTTATGCAAATATATATTTGTTAGGCAAATATAAACGTGTTTCTAAAATGTTTTTAAAGGTTAAATTAAATCACTAGTAATTATTAATATTAAATGCAAATTTATATTTGCGGTGTAATAGACAATTAGACAGAACTGAGCCGCTTGATTAAAAACTAAACCGCTAAATTGGTTCAGTTCACTCGAAATCATTCATCGAAATAAGGTACGAACTAAATTAAAATGTTATAAAGTATTATAATTCGTTTCGGAGGCCAAGATTCTCTTTGGATCGCTGAGCCAAAATAGTTAGTTATTATAATTATTTTTTAAAACGTCGATAGCACTAACTAAGAAACTCGCCAATTGGCGGCTCGGTAATTACGCTGTTTCCGTTAATAATAAGTTTAATGGCTCTCTAATAAGCCGCTTGTAAATATAAGAGCTGAACGCGAACAAAGCTGGTACAACGAAGAGTTGTATCACAGTATAATCCTTATAATAACGGGTAATTACCCTTTGTTTTGGTCTCGAGTCATACCTCCATCCACAACTTAAATGGAGCGTTTCTGCGAAATTATAATTTGCGGTCGTGTTTACAAGCGTATTAGTAAAAACAAGCAATTTAATGAGGCGATTAGTTCATTGTTACCACCGGGAACTTTTAAGTTTGCTTATGCTTACTCTAAGCTACTTTTAATAATTAAAACGTTATTATTGCTAAGACAAACATTGTAAAACTTTTGGTGGTGGTGGTGTGTTTTGGTGTACACGCGTTTAGGTACACTTATTTTCTCTATGTTCTTTTTATGTAGGTATGTCTGTTGTGTGTGTGTTTACGAATAAAAACTATTTTATTCTATTCTTATGAATCGTCTTGTATCGTGTCGCCGCGCCCTCTTTTGGGGGTTTATATTAAGTCTGTGCTTATTAAATTAATATTTTTGACACGTTCGATGTCATTCATATTACGCGCATAACGCATGCATCAGTGTGACTGATATCACCGTGGCAATTAATGTTTGTGTGCTAATTTTCGTCATATTTTTACTCTTCTTTCAATCGACCTCTTTGATCTCAACGATAAAACCAACAAATGTGCTTAATGCGCGAACAACATCAGATGTCTTTTATTATAATTAAATTTGTATGTCATTCGAATGACATCGCCCACACTGTGGATTCTAATTAGTACCAAAATAGCTCTGAAAGATTTGTCAACTTCCGAGCCTGCACGGCATTCCTTTGAGGTGTGCCCAACGACCTCTCACGTAAATAGATCGTTAAGCGACTGTGACATATCGCTCTGAACTTTGAGGGTGGTCGAATGGAATATCACTAAAAAGACTTAAACTACATGACAACTGAGGCATAACGCTATTCGTCTTTAGCGAATCGGAATGAAATATACGCTTCCTGAAATAAGAAAAACACAGTCCTCAATGCAGGATATCCTTTGTTTAGTGGTTATACTCACTATTCAACGTTCTGCAAATCGTAATCAAAATACTCAGCGGTATTATGAAACGAAGAATCGAAACAAATGATTTAATTTTAACATTAGTGCATCACGCTCGATTCAATGTAGGTAGGTATGCGCTTTCAAACTTCCAATGCCTATTTTACCTACGTTTTTAATGATGCTTGCCTCTAACTGTGACTTATTCCTTGTACTCTAGTAGTACAAGGAATAAGTCCTACTTAGCAATAGAAGTGCATAGCACTGGTAGTGAATAAAGATTTGCAATCATATGTTTACGTTTATGAATACTCCCTTATATCACTTCATTTATAAGTGAAAGAATAAAGTAAACGAAGCCAATATTACTAGGGAAAATTAATCTGGAGCTAAGAGACACTCCCACAACTTATCTGTGCGGAAGCCGGCGCGGCATGACCTCACAATCAAATGTCAAACAAAGTTTTATCAGAACAAAGTTGACAAATAAATCCCTCGTCCTGGCCCTACATTGCAATAGCTAGTCTTTAGTTCGACTCAGTTGAACCAGTGTAACTATGACCTCAAGATTAACAAATATTCTATATAAGAAATAACTTACACTGTACTGGCCCGTTTCAGGCGATGACTTACCCGTGCTCGGTAGCCAATAGGAATTAAGCGGAGGCAACTTTTCTCATAGTCTACGCAGTGTGACGTGATTCGGCCGACTATATTATAGCCCTCATAATAAGGGAATAATCGGGATAGACGAGCAACTATGTTTATAGTAGTAGTAGTAGTAAAATAGTATACACCGGTTTTAATAAATTATAGCTATCGAAAGGGTGGCCAATATATTTAACAATAATATTTAATTTAATTATTTGATACTATTCATCATAAATTACCTAGTCTACAGTATACATTAAAATCATTTACACGATACACGATAAATAATTGATTATTGCGGTAATTACTCATATAAGTTAGAAAACATAATTAAATATTAGTGTGTAATAATTAAATATTAATCATACTGTAAAACAAAACACTTATATATCTATGTTATACTTATAATGAATAATTCTCTTATATTGGAATAGCCCTTCTTTAACATTTAGGTATTCTTGCTGATATTGCGTTTGTAAAATACCTTGTGATAATATCATAAAGTATCCCAAAGATACAAAACAAAGCTTGAAATTGTATTATTATTTTGATTAGTAGATTTAAATCGCATGTTTCTAAAGAACTTTATCAAACATGTTAACCTTTTAATAAACAGACATAAAGAGCTCCCTACTAAATTAATATAAATTAATGTGACATTTAGAAGTGATCAAAGTAATTTATGAACTCAAAACTTATTATTGTCGTGAACGTGACATTCTGTCGTAATTACTTTTGTTGTTATATCTTTTAATACTGACAGTTTAATCCCCGTATGTGTTTTTATTTTTTATTGGATCATTCATTTCAAACATCACTCTCTGTAAGCAATTCAATTAATTGCATCATTTTATAATAATTCTTAACCCTGGTTTATTTTAAGTTTCATTCGCGTGAAAATGAATAATTCACATGCCTTGCACTTATTATATTTTAGGAAAAAGGGACCCTTGGTATACCTACCCCTGCCTAAGAAGGGTAAATAAATTACTAAGTTAGAGAAAAACGTGTTTTCGATCGCTATTTTAGGATAAGCCCCTAGACGTGTCCATCTCATTGTATCTTATGTATATCTTGGACCTCATTTGCTCTATTAAGAGAAAGCGAGACTGTTGAAATTTTAATACACTGTAAGAAATGTAGGGGTCGTAGGGGACGTGTAGGTAATACTACCGGGCCATAAGAACAGGATTAATTATATTAATTCATTGTGGTTGTTAAATGTAATAACTACTTTGGCCTTTCTTGTAAATATAGAAGACTACGTGTGTCTGAAAGCTGCTGAAAATTATATTGTGTGCAACATTAAATGCCTACAGAATACAGAATAACAGCATAATTTTCAACAGTCTCGGAGGAAAGCCAGGCGTCTGAGACATTTGGGTACAATGCGATTGCGGTGCAAACGGATGAGTTATGGACGACATCTCCATACGGACTTAAGTGTGCTCTTAACGGCAATATTATACGATGTTTCGGGTTTCAGGTTAAGAATATAGTAGGGTTGTATCGCATTATTCTCCGGATAAACAAGATTGGCAGTCCGAACAATGTGTTGATCCTAGCCCCCTTGTGTATAGAATTTGCCTTAACGTTATGGGCTGTCAAGGTTTACAAGGTATAGTAAAATTTGTACATAAATACATCGTTTCATTTATAAGTAAATTTAGCATGCCTAAAATAGGTATTAATTGTTATTCTATACTTGGTTCTAATTCTAGTGACTGTCAGTCAACAACGACAGCGCTGTCATAATATTTCTATAAACATTAATTCCGGTGTTGTGTTTTTATATTTGTGTGATTTATACATTTTTTAAACGTGTAATGTCAACATCATGCTCACAGGCCGACAGCCAGGTAAACAGTCAATCACAGCACGAGTCTACAAAATGTCCCTACTGCATTCATCCCAAATTCTTTAAAGGGAATCGAGGTCTTCAAATCCACATAGGCAAGTCACATAAACTCGTAAATAGCCAACCATCTGTTCCCATACTTCAGGCATCACCTCCTTCTACATCGCGTCAAATTCCAGCCTCGCTTTCCTCCAATCTAAGTGACCACAAAGGGTCTTTCCCTGTTATTAAGCGAATTCCCAGAGGGGCGAGATTTACCGTCGCCACTAGCCTCTCGAAGACAATCAATGACTGCGTGAGTGAAAATTCGCCTTCTAGTTGGGAAAATCTTCTCTTATTCGCTTACAAAACCCTACACGTATCCAAAAAAGATTCCCGCCGCCGTTCACTTACCTCCAAAATAAAATTGAACTGTTCCCAGCCAAACTCTGACATTACACAAAACATATCCCTTCATACATCCAAGTCTTGTAAACGCGATATAATTAAGGTTGTCGAGACCAAAGTTAATGATGGGGATCTTAAAGGCGCAGCACAGATCCTTTTTTCTTCCGACACTTCAGCGCCGGATACGCCTGAAACTCTCACAACTCTGCAAAGTAAGCACCCGGCAGCCCCGTCGACCCTCAATTATCCTGATCCACCTACCCCGGCCTTGCCATGTCTGCAAGCTACCGAAGATGCTGTCATGGCTGCAATCCTTTCCTTTAGAAATGGATCAGCTGGTGGCTTGGATGGAATTACCCCTCAGCATTTAAAAGACCTTATATTAGGTGCTCCTGGCGGCAGAAATGATGAACTGCTCAAGAGCGTTACTTGTTTGGTAAATCTTATGCTTTCAGGTAAAGTTAACGACGAGGTCGTTCCCACTATCTATGGAGCCAACCTGTGTGCACTACGAAAAAAAGACGGTGGCATTCGCCCAATCGCCATAGGGTCCACGTTAAGAAGACTAACATCTAAAGTCGGCTGCAAGTACATCGCCCAAGACCTAGAGCCCTTGTTTCAACCAACTCAGCTAGGTTTCGGCTCTAAAGGAGGCTGCGAAGCCGCTGTTCATGCCTGCCGAACTTTTTTAGACAGTTGTAAGGAACCGGTGCTTGTAAAGGTGGACATAAAGAATGCGTTTAATTCAGTAAACCGCAGCGCTCTACTAACAGAAATACAAAAGAATATTCCTGGCCTCTACCCTTACCTCTGGCAGTGCTACAGAAGTCCCTCCAACCTAATGTACAGACATCACCAAATCTCCTCCTCGGTCGGCTGTCAACAAGGTGACCCGCTCGGACCAGCCATCTTTAGCCTTGCAATACACCCAATTATCTCGGCTCTAAATTCTAAATTTAACATCTGGTATCTCGACGATGGCACCATAGGCGGTGAAGCGAGCTCTGTTCTCGATGATCTGCGCTCTTTAGTTACAAATTTCAACCAAATTGGCTTGGAATTCAATATGAGCAAATGCGAACTTTTTATTAGCCCTGATGTCCAAGACAAATCACACATTTTAAATGAATTTACAAATAGCTGCCCCGGCATAAAATTGTTAACGAAGAGCTCGCTTCATCTCCTCGGGGCCCCAGTCTTTGAGGATTCAATACCAGACTACATTGATACCCAAATAAATCATTTTTCTGAACTTTCGGACCGTCTACTCCAAATTAACTCTCACATGGCATTTTTTATCATTCGGTTTTGTCTTTTTGTTCCTAAATTTACGTACGCAATGCGATGCAGCCCTTTTTTTAAATTTCCGCATTTATGTCAAAAGGTCGACGACATTATCCACACCGAAATACAAAAAATTATCAATATCAATATAAACAACAGACAATTTATTCACGCCACATTACCTATACGGTTTGGTGGCCTAGGTATAAGGCAAATATCTAGTGTCGCATTGCCCGCTTTTCTGTCCTCCGTTCATGGTACGCTATCCCTCGTTGGTAAAATCCTTATCCCGTCACTACGTGACTTTGAGGTAGCGCACCTGTCGGAAGCAGAAAATGCATGGCGTTCGGCCTGCCCAGACAAAGACATGCCGACCGAAAAATCCACACAACGATTGTGGGACGAACCGCTTTGCCGCCAGGTACAAAACTGGCTCCTCAATTCAACCCATTCTAGAACAGAAAAAGCCCGTCTTCTTGCCTCTTCACAACACGAATCCGGTTTCTGGCTCCACGCTTTCCCCTCTAGTACCTGCGCAACTTTATTAGACAACAATTCTTTTAGACTGGCTGTCGGCCTTCGCCTGGGTGCCGAAATAGTTGTCCCCCACCGCTGTCCCTGCGGAACAGAAGTTGACGGTCTGGGCTCCCACGGCCTCTCCTGCCGAAGGAGTGCCGGTCGTCTGTCCCGCCATGCCAGCCTCAACGATGTCATCCGTCGGGCCCTTGTCAGCGTGGGCGTGCCGGCCGCGTTAGAACCACCCGGCCTGGCGCGCGACGATGGCAAGAGGCCCGATGGCATTACCCTCATTCCTTGGAAAATGGGGCGGCCGCTTATCTGGGATGCCACATGTGTGGACACCCTAGCGCCGTCCCATCTAGCCGCCACGTCACTAAAGGCTGGCGGAGCGGCGGCAGAGGCTGAAGGCCTAAAGCGCCGCAAATATGCTGGTCTCTCTAACAACCACATATTTGCGGCGTTTGCGGTAGAGACCCTAGGGCCGTGGAGCAGCGACGCCCATATCCTCTTCCAGGAAATAAAAAAAAAATTACTGGAGACCTCGGGTGACCCTAGGGCTGGCTCATTCCTAGGTCAACGAGTAGGCATAGCCATCCAGCGGGGTAATGTAGCCAGCCTCATGGGCACCCTTCCGCAGGGCACAGACTTGGGGGACCTTTCATAGGCAATTCATATTTTTTCTATTGTTGTTTAATTTTTAAGTAGGTTTATTTTAATGTTAGTTTAGTTTTGTAGGTAGTTTTAATTTTAGGTTACATTTACGTTATCTTCTCTGTTGTATTTGTTAATTATACCTATTATAATTAGTTCATATTAATATTCGATATACATATATATGTTAGGTATTGTAAGTACAATACCTACTAAGTATATATATAATATTAGTTAAAATAATATCGTTAATATATACCTTACCAATCAGAAGAAATTAACAAGCGAAAAGCTTTTCAAACATAAAGAAACAGGCATCCTACTCTTCACTTCAATGTTACATGGCAAAATATGCTATTAATGGTGCTCTCAAAAAGTTTTAACCGTTAATTGAACTTGATATTAACTCCAAACACCACTTTCTTTTATTCTCATTATCTTTAGTTTTTTCTTTCACCGATATTAATGCAATATATATGGTACCTAGTTAGTTCCATGTAATTACAGTGAAAATGTATGCCACGCTCTTATTTTGATAACTGCTTAGTATGTTTTCTTCCGTATTTATTTACCTACCTATAGACATTAAATACGAATCCGATATGTACTTCGTGCACAAGAATCAAATAGTTTCGAGTAAATTACCTTTGAATTGGTAACCACGCCAATAAAGCCCGGAGCCGCCTTCGCAATAAATTTCTAAGAATCCTAATTCAGTCGCAATAAAAAGTCCTTTCCGTTTTCTGGACAATCTTTCCTTTAAACTGCCTTTTAACTGTCTGGTGACGAGAGGACATCGGCGACCCCTAGTTTTATTGGTTCGGGAAGATTAGGAACGATTCGTACCTTTTTTTGCTACGTTTTCCATTGACTAAAGTGACATGTTATTTTGTTACTAAAAAAAACACCTATGCATACTTAAAAGTTAAATTGTAAGGGACAGTGACGAAATCAAGGAAGATGCTGGTATAGGTAGAGACAATTTCGTAGTTGATTATCAATTACGGAATATATTAACTTCTAAAGTAACAGACTTTATATACATTAGCTATAAAATTCTTTATAATCCTCTGCCTAAGAATATTATTTTAGTTCAACTCTCATGCAACTTATTCAAAAAGTTTGCGTTATTTCTAAGTAATGTATACCTGTTCATATGCAATAAAGTGACATACATACATACATGTATAACTTTTTGTGATGAAAAAGGAAAACTAGCACATTAAGTTATCCGTCAGGACTGGCCAAAAGTGATGAATGGGCGGGCGTTTCCGTTTTAAAACTGTCGACTTTGTTAGCATTGTTATTTCAGTCCTCGGAAACGTAACGAGAGGGAATGTTCAAAGTGACGGGGCACATATTTATAAGCAACCATTTGTCTGAAGCGCATGTGTGTCCAACGCTTGCGCTGAAATATTTACGAGCTATTAGTGCAACAAGAACAAATATGTGCTCGGCGCACATTTCTCTTCCCTCGATCCCGGATCAAGCGTCCCCGGCAATGACTGATTTAATACCCGTATGGAATTAAATCAAGCCCTATAATTAACGTCCCATCTTCAATATATCTTCGGGTACTTTGATGTGCTAGGCTATATGAATTGCTTGTCTAATTACGCATACGGATACCACATTTAGACATTCAATTAGAACAAAATATAATGTAAATGTAGCTTCTTGAACTGCAATAAATCATCAAGCGGTTTATAGTTTTAATTCCATTTCTAAATTGAAAATCGGTTAAATGAGTGCACTTAACGACGACTCCACCCAGATTCAACATGGGCGCAGCACACTTGACAAATTGGTTCATTTTATTGAGTGGTCACATCGGCTTACCGGACTATTTATTTGCCGCGCCGGGGGTGCAAGAACGCGGTAGGTTTATTTGAGTTGCATTAATACATCGAACCGCTACTAACCAACTGTCACAAAGAAGCTGTAATGGGTCCTCGTGTATATGCTAATACACTTTCCAAATGCGTGTTTTAAATTAAAATAATCCCAAATTTATATGTAAATTTGTGACCGCACTTTGTCCTTCGCGGCTCCTCGTTTCGACATCGATTACGTTACACAGATTCGGGCTTAGATCCGCCGCAGATAAGTTTAATGAAGGGTTTTACTAAAATGGGGTACCTTTTGTATAATCTACCGGATTGCTCTAGTGCTTTTGTAAGTGATGCGGTCGGAGAGGTTATAGAAATGTTAATGTACTAAACTATTACAAACTGCCATATTTAATGGCTGAGATGTCCTTATCTTTCGGTTTTATTGGACGGCGTTAATTTTCAAGTTCAATAAAATCGAGTTTTTACGATGTACTTCACATTGGTTCCATCATTTTTATCTTAATTTTTATTTGGTTGCCTTAGTGGAGTTATTATCTCACTATGTAAAAGCCCAAGTGGCAGTTTAAGAGACCACCCGGGCGCTGTCACTAGTCTATCCAATCGATGTGTGTGCTTCCCTATATGTCACTTCAATTAGTCATGATTAACTGTAATTTATAGGTTCGTTTAATGGTCCATTAACCAGCTCCCTTATGTCTAATGACTTCTTATTGTGAAACGCTCGAGTAACATAAAACACTTTCGCCCAATTAAACTAAATGTTCACTAATAATTTATACGGGAACAATCACTTTAAGTTTCCAATTTAAAAGATAATTCTTATATTATCCAAGACATTATTAACACCGTTCATTAGAACTTCGAAAAGGTAGGTAGTGCCTACCTATTGCTGATAGTGATAGCTATTATAAAGTTTCTTTTAAAAATTTATATATCCGGTTCGAAGGACCAAAAAGAAGTACGGGATGCTCCTCGTACAGTCTTGAGATGATAGTTGATAATGATAACATTGATAACACTGCAGTTTCCACCGAAATAACGATTTATTGATAATATGGTAAAATGATACAATTAGCGGCTTAATGAATACTTTATTAGTAGCTATCAGAATTAGTGCCTACCTATTGCTGATAGCTACTATAAAGTTTCTTTTAAAAATTATTATTCTTAAGTTATGACAACGAGCCAATAACTACTTCGGGATACCGGTACTATATTGTAATTATGTAGATACTGCTCTCAAGAAATAATAAATTCGTACTTCACCATGACAAAAGCTCTTCTTAAACAATATTTTTCTGACCCACTTGGCACAGACTTAATTCTTAAATCAAGAGTGAAAGACGACATCAATGTAATTCGATCCGAGCCTCGGACGCTTTAAAAAAGTATACGGTAGAAGAGTTGTTGTATGTACCTATGTTAAAAGGATAGTAAGGATAAAACAGTCTAATGTAACTGTATATGGGCAACTAAATGTACCACAAGGTGATTATAAAATTATATTAATTGTCTACTTTCATTAACCCACGAGGGGTTTATCCCTACTAATATTATAAATGCGAAAATGACTCTATATGTTTCTCTGTAAACTGGGTTAGATGAAATTTGGCATAAAGATAGGTTGACTCCCGAGAGAGGACAAAGTCACGGGCAGAATTATATTTTTCTATTGTTGGTAGGTCTGTTACTTTTTCACGGCTTAAATAGGTACTGAATTGATTTCAATGACCTTTGGCATTTAGGAAGCTCGAACCCTGGAGACAAATATTAGGATACATTATTCTTTGGAAACCAAACTCAGAGAGAAGAAAAGAATATGACACATAATGTTTTTTTCATGCTGGCGAAGCCGCGGCAACAACTACTAACAAACATACCTATATGTAGAAAATCTGAAACTACTCACAACTAGGTACAATACTTATTTAGATTTTGTAACAAATCGTCGTTGTATTCGTATTTTCAACTGAGAGCAGAGGGTTAGAGCTGGCAACAAATACGCCGAAGAATAAATTTACAGGCGACACCGTAAATTACAATTTTCTCTTTGAGATATTGCACATTTGAACACAACATGGTTTGAGCTCCGGTCATGTTTTATTCTGGAAGAATGTTGCATTTGAATCAAAATTATTCGAATATTTTGTATCTAACTGACGAAAGTATTTAAAGTGTATTTGTCTGTTTTATTAGCATGCTTTGCTAACTAAACTAAATACCGATATCATGACTTTTTCAAATTGAGTCAGGCTAATGCTTTTATCCCAGATAAATAAAGCTAGAAAATTTTAATAAATAATCATCCGAAACTGCTTACAAAAGCACAACCGATAATCCGATATTTCATTGTCACGAAACCCCAGTAAATACCGGTGTCGATACTCACTTAGTTATCTTTAGTCGTACCTAGACGTACGTAAATAGTAAGCATGACAAATTGTATTCAATTTGCCGGGTGACAGCCACCGAGGAAAGCATTTGGGTAACAAATGCTTATGCTTTGAATACACGCGATGTAAATGTATGGATACGGCGAGGCCGGATTCCGGGACTAGCGGAATAACTTGCCGCTTGCGATTTTGTATGTATGTATGTAATCACTTTATTGTTTGTGCATAACGTGACGACGTATGAGGAGGAAGGAAGTTGTAATTTTATGAATTTGTTTCACTTTACTATTTCATTTACTGGATAAATATAGAGAAAAGACTAACGGCCTGATCAGAACTTTAAGTTACGTCAAAAATTTGCTGAAGATTCGACATGGATATGCCTGTTTTTTTTTTTAACAAAAACGTAACATTTGACACTTTTGACATGACTTGACAATTTTTGACGTATCTTAAAGTTCGAATTATGCCGTAAGACTAGGTAAAACTGTTTTTATGAATACACATACACAGGTTTGTAACTCTCGGCGTACTTGTAAAACTACAGTCACCTGCAATAATATGTTACTCTTCGAAGGCTGTAAAATAATATGACACGCTCTTATGGCTCTACAAATAAAGTCTTGTCAGATATTTCTGCGGCCTTCGTTGTGTAACTTATTATTGCAGGTGACTGTACAAACTAAATTCGAGTTTTGAACTATTTTAGAAATAAAAGAAAGGTCTTACGAGGATAGGTTAACAATGCTTCTTAAAATGAAATTTAACAAGAGCTAAGATTCCTAATTATAAAATTTGTATTAACTAATTTGTTTTAAAGTTTAAAATAAATACACTAATTCTACTGCACTTATTTTTTATACTAAATACGAAGTTCGTGAATCCCTTAGCTTAAAAATAGTTTTACAAAACCCTCTTAAGTCTTATTTATGCACGAAAAAGGGGCAGACGTTGCTAGTACCTAAGATACAGGGTGGTTCATTAATCATTGCCCCTTACGCCAGGGGCTAAACGAATATGTTTAAGCAAAATACAGCTAAGAAGGTAACGACTTGTTGTTGATACCCCGTCCCTTAGAATCTTCACGTAAAACTGATTTAATGTCTAAGTGCCTTATACCAGGGATTTACGGAGGAGGAAGATAATGAGAATATTTCCACAGTGAACGTTCAGAGGCCGAAACACAGACAGACAAGCATAGAGCGAATTAGTTACAATGTTGATACATTTGAATTTTTGAAGAAATAAAACTACAAATATAATTAAATAAATAATAAATGAATATTATAGGAGGACATTTATTACACAAATTGACTAAGTCCCACAGTAAACTCAATAAGGCTTGTGTTGTGGGTACTTAGACAACGATATACCTATATAAGGAGGAGGATCCGAGGAGGTTAGGTATTGAGGAGGTAAATTACTAAGTTATATACACAAAGATGTACATTAAATAGATGTATTGTTTTGTAATTTTAGTTTAGACATAACCCATTTATTATTTTAAGATGTGACTTTTCTTTTTTATTATCTTGTTTTTGGATCTTGTGTGTAAAAATATATCATTTCATGTCATACCATGAAACACAGCCATTTTTTTTGTTAGAATTCTACATTTTGTCAATGTTTACTAAACACATATATTATGATAATTAATGTATAATAAACATTTCTAGGTACGTCACCCGAAGAGCACAAATATCCAACCCTGTTACTAAAACTCCGTTGTCCGTCCGTCTATCGCCAACCGTAATTCTTATACAGCTGAAATTTTCATAGAGTGTGAAGTTTTACTTTTGATTGCGGATGTAACGACACGAAATTTATACATAATAAATGGGTGACAACATGTACAAGGAACGCCTGCTTAGCAGCGTCTTTCTTCATATTGCACAAAAGTACAAACCCTCCAATTTACATGATTCAATTTACACTTGGTAATTTTTAGGGTTCCGTACCCAAAGGGTAAAACGGAACCCTATTTTAGTAACTCCGCTGTCTGTCCGTCCGTCTGTCACCAGGCTGTATCTCACGAACCGTGATAGCTAGACAGTTGAAATTTTCACAGATGATGTATTTCTGTTGCCGCTATAACAACAAATACCTACTAAAAAGTACGGAACCCTCGGTGGGCGAGTCCGACTCGCACTTGTCCGGTTTTTAGGGTTCCGTACCCAAAGGGTAAAACGGGACCCTATTACTAAGACTTCGCTGTCCGTCCGTCCGTCCGTCCGTCCGTCCGTCCGTCCGTCCGTCCGTCCGTCCGTCTGTCACCAGGCTGTATCTCACGAACCGTGATAGCTAGACAGTTGAAATTTTCACAGATGATGTATTTCTGTTGCCGCTATAACAACAAATACTAAAAACAGAATAAAATAAAGATTTAAATGGGGCTCCCATACAACAAACGTGATTTTTGACCAAAGTTAAGCAACGTCGGGAGTGGTCAGTATTTGGATGGGTGACCGTTTTTTTTTTGCTTTTTTTTTGTTTTTTTTTTGCATTATGGTACGGAACCCTTCGTGCGCGAGTCCGACTCGCACTTGCCCGGTTTTTTTTTAATATGCGTTCCTAACAGATATTAGTTAATTTAATATTGTATGGTCACGGCCGCGCAATGACTTTGGAAAATATTATTAAAATCCATTTGTAAATTGTACAAACAGCAACACTCCTAACTGTACACCTCGGTGGACCTTATTACAAAAGGCATAAGGTACAGTTAACAGTGTGGTGTGGGCGATGGTAAAACCCACGAAAAACAAACCAGTAAAAACCTTACGCCGTTAACAGAAGGTCTGTTTTTGCTTGATTCACACTCCATGATCGTCGTTCTATTACACGGACATTAACATAAGAACGAACCACCATTCGGTACCACCAAAACTAAGAGCGGGTAGTTAATCAAACCTAATCTGCTTTCAATCTAACTTCACGTAGTAGATCATAATTATGTTGTGCACTGAGTTGTGGCCAGGGGTGTTGTTCCAAAAGTGAACCAGTGGCTCTGCCATTGAATGTAGTTGTAACTTAAATCGAGGTCACAGTTATACTGGGCATCCTGTATATGTGGACTCGTTTCCTCTTGGTAAACAATGGTAACACATCACCAGGAAGCTTGTTCATATCACAGCCGTCGCATGTAACTCGACCCTATTTAGATTAAAACTACTCGACAACAAATTTCACAGCTCACATGTTAATAATTCAAAGACGAAAGAGGACAGCATGTTACTAGCGATAAGGACTTTCAAGAGTGATTCTCAAAAAGTGGCATCGACAGGTTAAAGTTAAGGAAAGATTTTGTTTGTATTTTTTTTACTTTTAAGAATGAAAAATTTTTTGTACTACTTCAAGTACCCCAAATTTTCAAAAGGGAACGGAAAATGAAGAAGTTATAACGAGTTAAAGTTTTGAGGTGCAGGTTAATGTGCATTTAAAAATGCATATTAATAGAGTAAATATTGCACTAGTTGCACTCAAATTTTGGAATTACGATTATTTAAATATTTTAATGCAACAATATGGGCTGCGGCAATTGGATAGAATACGGACAATCAGACTGTCATCTAAATTTGATGCTAGCATATGAGTAATGTTGACTGATTAGGTAGATACAGTTACTTAAAGCCTAATCCCCTTATTCATAAATCTTTGCAGACCTGACTTAGTTAAATTATGTTTTATCCCTTTCTTACAAATACATAAGTCAAAATGACAGATAGAGATAAACGATTCATAGCTGATTCAGGCCAGTAACGCGCTTATGAATAACGCCATATGAGTCTGTGCGGAAAGAGTTATATAATGTATTGGTTACAGTCGATTTCATAAATATGGATACATTTTTTCACCTTATTGCAATAGGTTAAGGTGAAGAAATGTATACATATTTATGAACTTACTGTACCTTATAATACACGAATCTTCTCTTTCCGCACATAGTACTCTACCTATGAGCAAAGCACTGGCACAAGCGTGTACTTTTTGAGAGCCATTTATAAACGGCTGATCTCCATTGGTCAAATGATATGCCAAATTACAAAATCTCGGCTCAATTTCTATTTACATTTTCAATTCCATTTGAATTCCACTACACTAAGCACGGAGCATGTAGGTACTCCATTCAATACTACCTTTCGAACATCTTTTATAAATGCTGACCGCATCATATTTAGACCCCAAAGCTTCCCCCTTTGCGTTCTCCGCGGAATACAAGTCAGCCTCAGGACTCATTCAGACGTCGCCTTTGATCAAGTACCTAACAAATTTGCATATTAGTGGGCGCCACTGTAACCGAGCTTTCATCATGTTTGTAAGTCTATCTCTCTCCGTCTAATATTATATACTCCTTGCTTTTCATTTGCCATCTCTGTCGCATTAATCTCATTTTAAGTTTCCTTGCGCTTACGACGTTACAAGGCATTTTGGCCTTATAAATAACATTACTTACATGTTATTTCTGCTTCTAGCGAATTGCTCAGTTGACCCATCTCGTCTGATTTAGATAAATTCAAGCAACCCTTCTTGACTCCTGGGGAAACAAATCATAATTTTGTTTTAGGTTGGCAAAGAAAAAGTGAAAAACTTCCTAATAAGATAAATGGGTTTTGCTTTTCACGCAACAAGAAATTATAATAGAAATTTCAAAAGAAAGCAATCCAAATTAGTTTGAAATATAAATTTGTTCATTAATTAATTAAATAAGAAAGTTGAATACTTTTCAATTCAAATTACAAATATATTTTATGAACGAATATGAAAGGAACCAAAATAAAAACCATTGCTTAGCTCTGTACTCGTGAGTTTAAAGGTTATGTATACCGTATACCTATTTAAAAAATGTATTTGAAATTATAAAACGTAGTAACTCAGTAAGCATAATTCAAAACCAAAATTCAGAAAAAGGGAAAAAATATGCTTTTAGCCTTAGATTCATGGAACTCTTTAAAAATTACTGAGCATCAGGACTGAGGCAAATTGAATAAACATTTTTCCGAAACTGATTGCCTAGGGAATACCTATAAGGTATTCATAAAAATTGCACGGTACCTACGAGTAAAACGGTAGGTACTCAGCTGTCTAAGGTTTGACATCATAATTTTCGTGGATATATAGTATATACCCTAACTACTCACTTTTTAACGTCACAATAAGCTCGCAGTCATCGTACAAAAACATTTCAATCGCAGTCATTATTTTTGTATTGATTTCAGATCATTATATTATAGGTTTGAAAGTGTTTAAATTGTAACATATTTTTGTCTGTGCTATTATTATGTAGTGCTAAATTTTTATCACTGGAACTACGGAAGCTTAATGTGACTGTGTTACGTATGGGGTGCATTACATTTGTTATAATTACTTTTCATATATTATAGTTTGATATATCGTTATATTGAATAACGTAATAAGTGGCATACTACCGTAATACCTAATTAACGGTATACATAATGTTATTATTGGTATAATGGTCATAAGGTATATTTACACTTCGTCTAATATACATTGCTATATTTATTACATACTCTAAAGCATATTATTTGTTATAACAAGTGACATCCAGGGTTGGGCAGTATTTCAATTACATGTATTTGAAATACGTATTTGAAATACATTTTTGTATTTTGTATTTGTATTTCAAATACTACCTGGAAAAGTATTTTGTATTTGGTATTTCAAATACTGCACTCACATGTATTTTGTATTTTGTATTTCAAATACTTCAAGCATCAAAATACATTTCTACAAAATACATTTTATTAAATTCTATAATCCTAAAATGGAACGTTTATTTAAATATAATGTACGACTTGTACGAGGGCAAATACAATGCGCGAGCTATTCTGCGCGGAACTTTTCGTCAACAGCCAGGGTATAGAGTCATTGCAGTAGTTTCCGTCCATGCTCTAGTTTTAGACTACTTGACGGATTAGCAAATAATATATTTCATTTTTAATTTACTACTTGCGAAATATAATTTGATATCATCATCATCATCAGCCTACTCTCGTCCACTGCTGGACATAGGCCTCTCCTATTGCACGCCATTGAGCACGATTTGCGGCAACTCTGAACCAGCTCTTGCCAGCCGCCTTGCAAAGGTCATCGCTCCATCTTGTCTGAGGGCGTCCTACGCTACGTTTGCCGATGCGCGGTCTCCACTCGAGAACTCGTCTACCCCAACGGTTATCGGTTCTACGGCTAATATGACCGGCCCACTGCCACTTCAGCTTGCTAATCCGGTGGGCTATGTGACGACTTTAGTTCTCTGACGGATAACTTCATTTCGAATACAATCCCTCAGAGAGACTCCGAGCATAGCCCTTTCCATAGCTCGCTGAGCGACTTTGAATTTATGGACCAGTCCTGGTCTGGTCCATAATTTTGATATGTAGACAGATATATATATTGTTTCCACATTAAGGATTGAAATCAGTCCAAATTTGTGCAGCAATGTAGGTTTATATTCAAATTTCGTCAAGTGGACGAAAACTAGCGCAATGACCCTATAAGTTTTTAGGAAAGGATATTCGTTAAAAAAACTAAATGATTAAACAAAAAAATTGAAAGGTATTTTGTATTTTGTATTTGAAATACATTATTTTAAACACTGTAATTTGTATTTTGTATTTCAAATACCCGTCACCAAAGTAATTTGTATTTGGTATTTCAAATACTTTTAAAAATGTATTTTGTAATTTGTATTTGAAATACGTGGAAGCCAGTATTTTGCCCAACCCTGGACTGACATCACATAATTATTTATGTAGCATAATAGTTGCATGACATAAATGGGTTAGGTTAGGTTGGAACTGCGACTCCGCACAAACGAATAACTACCTAACAAAAGGAGGGTTAGGTTAGGTTAGAACTATGACCCTCTGTAGAATAAAATATTCTATCAAAAAAGTGGTTTAGGTTAGGTTTGAACTGCGGTCCCCGCAGAACAAAATCCGTGAAAAAATAGGTTAGGTTAGGTTAGAACTGCGACCTCCCTAGAATAAAATAGCTAGCAAAAGCAGTAGGTCTGCGTACTAGTTATAAAAAGTATGTAAAACTTTACGTTATCAGTAAATGAAATATGACAAAAAAATTTATACGATATATGTATTTATACTTGATAAAATTGTATGAAGTATTACGTTATACAAAAATATAATATAACAAATGTCATTATAAAACATGTCTATATATGTACTATTTGAAAATTAAATATATTACATTAGGCATTATATCAATGAAAGTTTAGATGAAATCACTATATAATAAAGGGAACGTATAATAAAAATTACATTATAACATACAATAATATATCAAATGGCGTTATAACAAATGTATGATAGTTTTTTTATAATTATATTAAACATTACACACCCTTAAGTATGACATGAACATTGTCATGGAGCACATGGAGCATGAGCTGAAATCTAAGAATCGCTTAATAAGCAATAAATAAGTACCTAATACGTATAACCAATAAGTAAGAGGCACTGATTTAAATTGGGCATTGTGGGAATCCTATACTGAAGTGAATGAACATCATGAGCGCTGTCCGAGTCTTACAAATTGCGGGCGTATCTGATTCTTACTTCAAAGGCTATGAACAAAGGTGATTTCAGAATAGCCCTGTTTGTTTTTTTTTCATAAAGGTCGGTGGGGTGGTTTTTGAATGTCCTTCAATTCGAGGTTATTGTAGTGAGAAATAAGAGTAATTCGTTTTTCATTCTGTCTTCGTTGGTGAAGCAGCTCAAAGGTTGAAGAGCCATCGATGGTGAAGTGGCTCAGGCTTCATTATTGGCTCTGTACTCGGAGGGGAGCACAAAATGAGGTCACTGTATTATGTAGGTACATTGGCTGTACTTGGAAACTCAGCGGCCCTATTAATTTAGGAACCTGCCTGCGTTATTTCTTTTACCCCCAATTATGAAGTTTTCTGCGCGTTACATAAAAATTGTGAGGAATAATGACTAGGTGTGTTATTTTTGACTTCAAGTATCCGATCAAGTGTCAGAATTGTTTACTATATCTATACGACGATTTCGATTAAAAATACAGCAATTAGCAAAAGTTAACATTGGATATTTCATACCTGCATTTAATTTTGGAAAAAAAAGTTCAAATTAGATAATACAGGACGGAACAATTACTCTGATTGACGAATTTCTATAAAAAATATTTACCAGCTGCAATTTACTTTTAACCCTTCAAATTATATGATTTCAGATTTTGAACCAGAATAATTGAAATAAAACGGGTGACATTTACTTTCTCGCCACGCAATATGCTGAGATTAAAGTAGCTTTTATGTTTCGTTTTATATGAGAAAGTTGATGTAAGAACACACCGAAATTGAATGGGACTTTTTTTATTACCTGGCACGAAGAATTTAAATTGATGGACGTAAACTAAGTGTGTAATAGGCTGGCTTGTAAATAAGCCTAATCATAAGGCAGAAATACGCCACTTAACTTATCATTGGTATACTTAATACTCTTTGCATACTGTTAGAAATCAATCATAAGAGTCTGTTCGGAAAGAGAAGAGTCGTGGAATGTATTGGGCCCCATACATTCCACGACTCTTCTCTTTCCGCACAGACTCTAGTAGATAATAGTAGGATTTTACTGTATCTGGCAAGAATGTTTTAATTTTAGGTAAAGAACCAAATCGAATTTCTTTTCTTAATTACTATACCCTCGATTGGCAAATACCGAAATATTTAATTTAAGCGTTTGATTTATGGCAATCCATTGACTTCCTTCGGCTTCAAGTTCAAAGACCAGCATAAAGATCAAAGCAGGGAGAAATTAAATTTTGTCTTAACGGTAGTCGACAATCGTGTGCTAGCTACACTGACACAATTATTTGAAGCCCAGTACAATACATCAGCGCTGCGTGACACGCGGCCGTAACGCCACCTACTTTATTTCAATTATTTCCTCGAATAAAGTCGAGAAGGCTAAACACTTTTACGTGCCGGAGAAGTTTGGGTTCCGCCATCGGGATTATGGGGGAAATTAGTTGTTAAGAGCTTTTATGCAATCGCATTATACTTATCTGTGTTCCGGTTTCCAGAATATTATGCATGTAAAACGTGTATAAATGTAATTTTGAATATTAGGTAACTAGGTACTACCGACGTTTCGACTTTTTATAAAAAAACTAAGTGCGGATAAACGTATTTTTAAATTCAATCTTATACGCGAATAAGCGCCTTTTGGTGTAATGTGTAAAAAACGTGGAAATTAAATGAAGCGTAAATCAATGTTTATATTCTATTTGGAGCTAGAGTGCTATCAGTTACATATTTAAATTTATACCAAATGGAATTATGATGACGTTGACCGTACTAGGGTAAAGGCAACGTTTCAATGGCAATTAAGCCGTTCGTTCATGGTAATGGAGCCGAATCATTACCCCTCTCTCTATGAAACTCGGTGAAATTTTAGAAGTCTTTTTGTAAGGCCTTCGGGTCTATTGTTAGGCCCTCGAGCTCTCACATGTACGCCCTTTGTCCCCGGGCCTGCTTCTGACGGCGCCCTGTTAAGATAAATGACGATGAACAATTATATTCAATCCTCCGAAATGAACTTACGACACACAGTTATTTAATAAGCTCTCCGTTATCGTAAGTAACGGTGTCAGATAAACAGTAACTACCTATAAACTGAGTGATTATTAAAATGTCAAATGTTACTTTAGGTAAATTAGGCCTTCAAAACGTTGCATGATTATCAAAGCTACTAAATAAAGTCATAATTGAAGGTTAACAAGGGATCAATATTTATTACACGAATGGAGGTATCAATTAGTTTTTTGGAGCGTGTTTTTTCATGAGCGTTTATGTAAGTACAATTGACTAGAGTGACCCTTTTAACTTTGAGCACTTTCTATCAGCTGTTGCAATCAATCGATAATTGCCAAGTCGCCGTTGAGAAACTCGGCCCAACTGTTTTCTCAGTTCCAGCAAAACCCATAAATTATTGTTAACCCAATTGGAAAATGTTCATCTGAAAAACACGTTGCGGAACGAAACCAAAATTCAGTCAACACACGTTTTCTAACGGGTCAACGTTAGTTTCTCTCGTCGGTTAATCCTATTTAAAATCAATGGAGCGATAGAGGCCTCCATGCATATTCGTCCACATAATCGTAATCTAAATGAGCGATTACCGTCTCGTGCGAGCGTGGGCGCGTTCCAAATTTAAAAGACTTACCTAGCACGCCCGACCAAATTAAAAAGGCGTTATCTGGCTTCACCGTAATTATAATGCGGTCGGTCAGGTGACGGCCATTTTGCCAGAGATTAGCGCTAACCAACCGCAGTTTGTTGATCATTATCATCTAATATTTCATTTGTAGGTAAGTTTATGTTTCATGAATTTATTCTTTGTGGTCTGGACCTATCTTGCAATGAATATATATCTTAAATATAATGACTTATAAAAACCTACCTACTCATAATACGCAGACATGCATATACAATTACATAATATAAATAATTTACTGTTGTTTCATTATATGCTCGGAACTCTTGGTTCTGACTAAATTATTAAAACTACCTAAACATAATAATGTGCTTTCTGTATCACGGGTTGCAATTAGCAAATTAATTAGACTTTAAAATGTAAATGGATTATACCAGTGAGAGACAGAATTAATAGAATTTTCCCACACTTTACGTATGAGAAAAACTTGTAGCCGACTCGCGTTTTTTTAAGGGTAGCTTATAATTAGTCAATAATTAGATATACTTTTAAAAGAAAACTTTTCGTAACTTACAAGAGGGTATTAATCTTAAAAATGTCGCTAGATAATTTTCAGTAGGTATTAAAATGTTAATTTTAATTGCTTTATAGAAGTTAAGAACATGCAAAGTTAATTCATAATGAAATACTGACTTTATAATATTGTGAAATTCGCAAAACAGTTAGCCGAACGCGGCCTGATAGGCAAATCGATTCAATAAATCTACATCGTATGTTTTTGAGCAATTAGATTCTAGTTTTTCTGTTTATGGTTGTATCGAGCCGTCGTCTAGTAAATTCATTATGTAATTTAAAATGCTAATGGACTGTCGTCTGGGAGGCAGGGAGCGGATGAATAATGAAACATCCGATACAAATCTAGTATTCCGCAGTGATTGAAGACTTATTTATAAACAAGGTGAATTAAGTTCTACATTCCTGTTTGCATAGGAATGAATCCTTGAGAGAAACTTGAAATTGCAAAAGTGTAAAACAAATTTATTGAAGTCGCAATAACACTGGTGCAACTCTATTCCGTTGGGTTACGGATATTGTTATAAATTCATCGTGCTCGATCTCATTCAGTTGCAAGTATGGCTTTATTTAAAAACAAGCTACTGATAAAAATAATCGAACTTATAATGATTTAAACGATAAAACTAAAAAAAGGATACAAATTAAATTACAACTGAAGCTTACAAATAAAAAATAAAACTATACCTAAATTAAAAAAAAGATAAACCGCTCCTTGCTGTTCCCGGTGCAAAGGTGCCCATGATGCTCGCATTTCCACGCTTGATTACCACGGACTTATACTTAAAGGTTTTTATTTTATATATTGATAGTAAAGTATTATATTTCACAGTGTTCCTGAAACACTCAGTTTGGACAAAATACTAACCATTATAAGAAACTTAATTCAAAATATAATTACAACTTGCTGTGGTCACTTTTGCTAAATATGAAAAAAAAAACAATATTTCACTAGTAGTACCTAGTTGAATTTTTTGGAAAAATACTTTAAATGTACATATATGCGTACAGAAAAAGTTAAAAACAATATTCTATATTTTACATAAACAAAACATACTTGACTTCAATTACAGTTGTATGTATGTAGTTAGTTGTAAGTGTTATTCCAAGTCCATAGCCTGAGGCGTCGGGCCCTCAGCCCTTTACTCCAACCCGTCGCCAATAAACCAAGTGCCATCTATGTAACATCAAAAACATTTCACAACGTCTCACCGACGTCCAATCAATGTCATCTATTAAACACACATTCAAGCCTCAGCAGGTATTTATTGATCGGTCGTTCGCTGGACTGTCTTGGCAGTCAAAAAGCAGTATGTAAGTATGAGGTTACTACCATTTAACACAGTTAAGGGAGTATTTGTGAGCCTTAATGCAACGAGTTAGGTCTACCAATGGTCATTCTAGCATATTGCTGTTAGTATTAGGATATGACATTTTGGAATTGAGTTCGACCGCTTGAATTGAATTGTCGCTTAGAGGTGTTTGTTTATTAAGAATTATGTGGCATTTATTGTCAGTCAATAATCCCGCATGTGGGTGCTCGCTTATCGAATAATTGGCTGACCGACGTTGGTCAAGCGCTGTGACGCTGACTCATAGGGCTGTGCGATGTCCGGTAGATTTTTTACTTAATTAAAGGTTTTATTCGTGTATTCGTTATTACTGAACTTTCAAAGAAAACACCTATAGTCTTAACTACCTAATTTCAAAAGCAGATTGACATAATTGACAAAATAATTAGAATTAGGGTACAGCTAGCGTCAATTCACCATACATTTGAGTCGTTCGAGACCTCGGTGGACATTATATTTGGTCAAATAAATATTCTGTTTATTATTAAATATTACTAATTTATAATGAAACTTACATAAGTAATATTTCCAATCGCAAATATTAGTAAAATGATTAAATATGATTTCCACTATTTTCAAAGCGTTGAATACAGTCGAGTCAAAAATACATAGGGAAGCGATTATGGCAAAACAAAACACATATTTATATAAGGCTGTATCCAAATATGTCATTTTTAGGGTTCCGTACCCAAAGGGTAAAAACGGGACCCTATTACTAAGACTCCGCTGTCCGTCCGTCTGTCACCAGGCTGTAACTCATGAACCGATAGCTAGACAGTTGAAATTTTCACAGATTTCTGTTGCCGCTTTAATGACAAATACTAAAAACAAAATAAATATTTAAGTGAGGTCCCATACAACAAACGTGATTTTTTGCCGTTTTTTTGCGTAATGGTACGGAACCCTTCGTGCGCGAGTCCGGTTTTTTACTTGAATATATTTTACGCACTTGTTGTAGGTATTTGTTACAGGCGTCAGGTTAATGGTTCTCAATATTATTATCGTTTAAGTAGGGCCACGCCACAGGCACGGCAATCTACGCACTAAATTTATTTGACGTTAACACTTTGTCATCGTTGCCTCGTTATTTTTATTTGCTTTTTATTGGTATTGTATTGTACTCAAATAGGTTTTCCGCCCGCGGGGACTATTGACGTCATTATCATTCACAAATAACTATGTTTGCGTTTTATTATGCCGAATGTTCTGTTTAAACATAGGTATACAACGGCTTTTTGACGTGATAACGTCTTATAAATTGATAAACACCGGTAGCATGCACGAAAAAGTGTCACGTTGTAGACAGATCTCCATGGTAACGTTGTGGACGGATCTCCGTGGTAACGCTACGTAATGTAATGGTAATGTTTTCTTATGACGTTATCACGCAAAATTATCGTCCGTGAACCGACTTTACAGACAACCATATTTTTTACAAGCTTTTATTTAGTTTCACCTGACCGTTGTCTGTCTGTCTGTAATCAAATCTTGCAAGTTAAATTAGATCCACTTCCTGGTTTCCGATTGAGCTGAAATTTTGCATGCATGTATAAATCGGGTGACAATGCAATATTATGGTACCATCGAGCTGATCTGATGATGGAGACAGGAGGTGGCCATAGGAACTCATGATGAAACAACGCAACCTAATTGTGTTAGGGGGTTTTAGCATTGTCTCGATGAGTAATCGTTGTTTGTCGTAAGAAAAGTACAGTCAGCGATAAAAGCTTGTACCAAAAAAGAAATTTTTGACAAAAACTTATTTATCAATATTACAATACGTTTTATTTTCTACAGCTATTAAATCAATTTCTTTCCTTTTCAGAATCGAGAGCGGCCCAGCTTAAACATGTCATAAGGTATGTTAATCTCTTTCCGAGCATTTAAGAGAAAAAATAAAATATGAAAATGTTCCGTACGAAGGATTTATAAAGGAGCTTAAGGTTGTAACGCTGTGACAGCTATTGGCATAACTAAGCCCTTTCACTGAGTCAATAAATCGGCTTTTTTGTACAAAATTTAGATGTCAATATGTTTAATTAACTAGTCTATTATGCCACGAGTGTAAATAGTGAACTTGATATTACACCAGAAGCTAAATGTGATTTTATCATAATAAGAAATCATAACTCGGCGACAATATGGATAAATCGGCTTTTTTTGTACAGAGTTTAGATGTCATAATGTCAAAACTATTAAGGCTGGCGTCCACTAGACTTGCCGAGGCGAATCGCAATAATTCGCCTCCTATAATTTTACACAGGAATCCGCGCGCCGCGGCTCTTCGCCAATGGACGCAGTTGCATAGAAAATATAGGAGGCGAATTATTGCGATTCGCCTCGGCGAGTCTAGTGGACGCCAGCCTTTAGTCTATTAATCCACGAATGCAAATAGTTGACTGGAAATGACACCAGAAGCTAAATGTGATTTTATCATAATAAGAAATCATAACTCGGCGACAATATGGCTATTTCCACGAAAAATAGCTAAAAGTAACCAGCACGCGGCAAACAAGTCATTGAAAGTTGAGTTACATAATGAACGATTTCGTGACAATAAAGGCAAAATAAATTATAATCTCTAAAATTTAAATAAAAAGCGAATGTCTCTTACAAATTGCATATAAGTATTCAAGTTCTTAGTTAGTAAATATTACTTTAATATAACGTAATGTCTCTCAATTAACTGTATACATATCAATGGCGAATGCTTAATCATTTAATCAATGTCGAATAAGTGGCCAGGCGTGAACGATACTCCCTACTAAGCAGTGTAGCGGTCTCATTTCAGTATCCACCTAATGCCGGCTGGTTTAATACGCACAGTGCAACCGTATTTACCGAGAGCAAACCCGCTCGCCAGTCTCCCGTGCTAATCAATAAGGACACATGAGCGGCTGAAACTCAGACGCGCTTACGCTGTTTCAAATTGATATGGCAGTCCGCCCTGGGCGTATGTCAACCGCTCCGTTCCAGGTCCCATATTCTTAATGCTTACAGAGCGGAAACTAGTCATACCGTCTAGCGTACCAGTGTAAATGTAAACTTCAATTCCGTAACAGACCTACGTGAACGGAGAACGCACTAATTCTGGTTAGTCCATGTGTCTGACTTTTCCGTACTTGCTAAGCAATTACAATAAGACTTCAGATTATGGCGTAATCCCCTTTCTCTGGGCTAAGCCGCTTTCATAGCTTTGTGCCGAGGATGTAACGCTGATGCCCGTCAAGTGTGCTCTAAATCTGTTTTAGTCTGACGCATATAAATAGGGTTTGCGAATTTAAAATTGGATTCGGACCTAATGCAAAGTCTGAATAGATAGTCTGTGATTCATTTTAAACATAGTAATAGTTGAGTAAACATGATACCCAGATTAAAATATAATAAGTACCTACTAAATCATGATTTTTTTACATCCTATGCATCTATTGACAATAACTAGAGGTAACGTATATGTGGTGGATGACTTGACCAACTTGATCCTAGACTTTTCGTCGGGAAGTTTACACAAATCTGTATTTTGTTGACAAACATCAGTTATCACGACCATTAATTGTAACTTGCATCAAAACATTCAAAACGCCGGAAATAAAGGTAAAAAAATGAATTCTCGATAGACCCGATAAATTATGATTTAATTATAATAATTATGGTACCGCATAGTGTGTGAGAAATTACACCGACGATCATTTGGGTCAAAAAAAGATGAGAAAATTAAATGAGGTTCTTTAAAAAAATTCAATAATTTAAAAATACAGGGAGCATTTTAATAAAAGTACTGCTGGCAATGAGTGTTCTTCTTTACTATACTTCTATTATATATACGAGAACTTAAGGTATTACTGGAGGTAGACAGTAGGAAGATTAGGAGGTCCCATTAGAAAGCAATAATAATATATCCCTGTCTCCTCCTCTCAATACTTTCAAGTTAGTCTATAAAATCGGTTCAAAAGAACATGGTAGCCTGGCAATGTGTAATAGAGAAGCTAATGTGGCTTTAATGTGGCCGGGGCGGCGCGTGTCGAGACATCGCCCGGTGAGATTACCGAATAATCCGCCTTTCGTACAGTCAGCAGCAGAAGTTGCTAAGCGGGCGAGCTGTTCAAAATCACCTTGACACGCTCTTATTCTCTTAATAATAAAGTCGCGTCAAGATCATTTTGATCACCTCGCCCGCGTAGTAACTTCTGCTACTGACTGTAAGGTTGGAGCAGCCACTATTTATATTTAGCAATTTGCTAATGCACTTGAATTGATAAAAATATTCTGCTGTGTCACAAGAGTCATAACATTAACGTGAAAATTGTTACGCAAGCTCCTTTAGAAAAGGCTAAAAAAATTGTTCGCTTTTTTAATATAAAAATAATATTACAACACAATACAATGACAGTTACTAGGATGATACCAACCTTTGAAAGTCCATGTTCATTTCATTTTCATCTTAATTGGCTAGTTGTTTTGATAACGAGCACGGAGATTATAAAATAAAATTATATACATATAATGTTATTGGGTTCAAGGACTAGGTTTGATGGTACTCCAAAAATAAATTCAATTAGAATGACCTGAGTTATTCACTATTAATTTACATTCGTAGGACTACGCCGTAGGCCCTAGAGTATTTTAAAACGCAGGGATATTCGAGAGAAATTTAATTAGTCAAGCTACACAAGATGTTTATCCTATATCGAATTCTTATAAATATTTTTAGCATCAAATATTTATAAAGTTAAAGGCAACAGTCGCTCAGAATTTTACATGACATAAAATATTGGCCCAAATATATTTTTTTGCAGACCGTAAAGCGCGCAGAAGTGACTTTTCCTCTTGTTGTAAGCTGACGCCGCGATTTACCCAGTCAATGCGATTTATGATTTACTTCTTAAGTAACTCGTACTTTGCTAACTCGGGGCACATTGAAAACATAAACACTTTGGTTAATAAATATCGAAATAATTTTAAATTAAGAGTTGAAGGTTCCTTCGAAACTTTGCAAACATTCATTAAGTACTTTCTTGTTTTACCGTAACAAAACCAATAAGGGCAGAGGTTGGAGGTTTGTTAGTTAGATAAAAACATAAAATATCGAGTTTAGGGAATTTCACAACAGTAGGTAATTATTAGGTACTTATTCTTATCAGTATTGGAAATATATTTGACCCCTTCTCTTACGATCTGTGAAATAATGTTTTTTTTTAATAAATAAATGTACTCATTAAGTAACAAAATGAACAGCAGTACACTTAAGAGTTGTAAGGACATAATTAAATGTAATAGTAGTTAAGTTTGAGTTAACATCAATGACATAAACGGGGGGCATTTTCATCTACTTCGCAGTCTAAACCTATAATTTTCAGGTTCTGAAATAAAAAGGTTTAAGTATTTTGTTATGTTTCGTTTGTGTTCTGAAAAAAAATCGAGTATAAGTCCGTGCAGACACAATATTCCACAAGGTGGTAAAATATGTTTCTAATTGAAAAGATATTTTATGATTATGGCTTACGATTATTGAGTATACTTTAACCTAACCTAAATTTCAAGGAACATATGCGTCGTAAAAAGAAGTAATATAAAATCCGAAGCCGTTCAACAGCCGAAATCTGTTTCCCACAAACCAACCGTATAATCCGATAACTTTCCAATTCCTTTCCTAATGCCAGTCATGTTCGGAAACTTAATCCCCGCTCTACCTAATTGAAGAGACAAAGAAGCCTACTAATCAAATCCTGTTAACGGTACCATATTTATCGATTGATTTTTGTCCCGGCTACATGCCACGTGAGAACCTGGGGTCTGCTTCGCTACTAACCCCAAAAATTGGTGTAGGTACAAATACAAACACAAACAAATACAAACAAGTACTTACTAGTTTTGATGAAAGCGACTGCCATTGCCATCTGACCTTCCAACTAAGGAAGGAAACTCGAAAAGCGATTTGTAAATATCAATTGATACTTTACGTATTCATATATATATTATATAAACGTTTATATTATGGAAATTTCGTTCATTATTGTTGCACCAATTTTCCACCAGAGTGCGACACTGTGCGGCACAAACATATTCAGTACAAAAATGCCAATACCGCACAGTTCCGCACACTGGTGGAATCCCACCTTAAGATAAAATATGCACAATACATATTTACTATCTTACAGATATAACATAGCGAACAAAGCGACGGAGGTAGGTAGGTACGTTTGAAAATAACATTAGGACAAACGATATAATTCACATTTTACAGATTGGCACTATAAGTAGGTAAGTACATATGTAGGTACTACAAAATGAAGTAATCTGTGACCATCTGTGCTACTACAGTTTTGTAACATCTGGTTGCGCGCTGAATTCATGCACGCTAATTTTGAATATGAGCGAGATAGAAAGTTCATAAAACTTTTACAGATGTGTATGAAAGCAGACGTTTTACGATGCTGACGAAAACTCATTTCTATTTTCATACCCTAGTACGACTCATATTTATACGATATTGAGCAGGACATTTTTAGGATTCCGTACCCAAACTTTTAGGACTCCGCTGCCCGTCCGTGTCCGTCTGTCTGTTTGTCACCAGGCTGTATCTCATGAACCGTGATAGCTAGGCAGTTGAAATTTTCACAGATGATATATTTCTGTTGCCGCTATAACAACAAATACTATAAACAGAATATAATAAATATTTAAGTGGGGCACCCATACAACAGACGTGATTTTTTTGCCGTTTTTTGCGTAATGGTACCGAACCCTTCGTGCGCGAGTCCGACTCGCACTTGGTCGCATAGTATCTTATATGTCTTCTACTTTTTCCTAAAACTTACCTAGGCGTAATTGAACAGAGTAGTACTATTATTTATTCTGTGACAGAGTACAAAAAATAGAAGACATATACGACACTATGCGTAAAGCAATTGTGAGTCAGGTGCAATTTGCTCGTGCTCTTCGGCAGGCGCTCAAGTGATTGTGTACTTTCATCACCTGGCACTACTTTTCCCCCAAATAAAACGCCTGGCATTGTTATATTTGATTTAAATACATCATTAGCTATTATATCACACCAAACACAGAGCTCTATAAATTGCACACCTTCAATTGATTTTACAACCCCTTTTTTGCCCATCCACTCCCGCACCCACCGCTAAACAGCTGCCAGGTGCCCGGATTAATTAATAATGATAGTATGGCATACTAACTAGAGGGATTTCGTTGCTCTATAAATTGCATACCTATTGCCGTGGCTAGCTCTTAGACCATTAGAAATTAAATGAATATTATTTGCTAATGGTACGTACGGACCAGATCAAGTATACGTGTACAGTTTTAACCTTGTTGCAAAAAATAAGTTTCAAAAGTATATACTTTGGTATATTTTACGTCGATTGTTCGGGACCAGACGAGAGTCATTGGACGTTTTATGCTTGATCATTCAGGTCAGTGCGCGGAGACTATGCTTAGATTCGTTTTTTTATATATCTCATAAGATTTTGTCTTCCATATTATAAATGGAATATTGTTTTATTATTCAAAGAACATAACTTATGATTTATTACATATGGTAATATAATGGGACAATCATTGTTGCGGGGTAAGTACTTGTATGATTTTTTCATAAGGTCCTTTTGAGGAAATTGATTCTTTAGCAATTTGCGGTTCAAGTGAATTTGGATGTACATACTTATGCTAAGAACTGTCCAATGTAAAGAGAACCGTAAACTGTTAAAGAATCAATTTCCTCGACTGTACAATACATACGGACATACTACTCACTAAAGCATCAGTTAAGATATTTTGTGTGAAAAATCTGTCGATTCCATCCCCATTCCAAAAGCGGAAAGATAAAACCTTCCCACCTGTCAGAGAGACGCGTCATGGGCCAGCCGACTGTAATAACAAAAAGTGTCATCTACTGCCGTTAACAATAGATCCGACCATGTGTCTACTGTAAACATGGTTTCCAAAGAGATATATCTACATTGAAATAGATCACGGAAATGCACCAGCACTTTTTAAATCCAATATGTCAACTTGTCTCGTTTGTTTGACTTCAGCTAAAAGCATTCAGAAACCAATCCCTTGTTTCCTAGCGATTCAAAGTACCTATCCCAAGTTTACCGGTTTACGTAGATACATCACTAAATTATACATTGTCCTGACAGTGGCTAGCTTGGTTTTAATACCTATCGTAGTACTCGTACTCACATACGAAAGCTCTTTCATTATTCTCTTAACGTTTTAAATCCCGTATTTCCATTCTTAGCTTTGGAGCCGGGCATCTGAATCATAGCAGCCTAATACTGTGTTGACTTTGTGGGTTGAAAAAACTTCACATAATAAATTATGTGAACTTTTTCTCCACTATAGCAGTCCATGTAGCATCTATTCAAATAAACGTCTGTGTTAACTTCTAACTAAAGTCATAACCCGTATTTATAAACCTTCATTGGAACCGTTTCTCACCACGTGTAAACTATTTCCACACAAAGTTTACATTATGTTCGGCACCACATAATAGAAATAACACCAGATGTGGGTCGTAGATCATCAACAATTTGTTTGTCTTAGCCCTCAGTGATAACAACTCTAGTTCGGTTATATTAGGGGTTTTGTGCGAATATGTTAACAACAAATAAACCCGATGCCTGTGTGTGTGCTGTGTTGGTGCGCCGACTGGTGAATGAAATGAAAATCTACACCAGGTTTTTGTGTGTATTCACTGATACATATTTATAAAAAATCCTTTCTGAGAGTTGTGTTTGTGTCAGAAAAAATAGGGACTTTAGCTTGTGCCTTTAAGGAAACTTAACTCACACAAATGAGGTTTTATAAAATACGAAATGACATTTGATCACAAGGTACTGTAACATAGCTCGTGCCATAATATAAAATCGAAAAAGGTGAAACATGTCAAACAAACTCAACAGGAAAACCGTACCGTAGCCGGCACTCAAAAATGTATCCTGATTGATAAAGCAAGTAAACGCTCGCTATCCCCTTAACGCATTTTCAATATCAAAGCGTAACGTGGGAAGTAAATAAAGAATTGGAAGTGTCCATAATGGCGGCGTGTCCGGTGCGCGCGCGCCCTCTGGCGGCGGAACTTCAATTTCCGCTCCAAAGTTGATTTTCCTTGACGGTGGCAACACTTATATTTTAAAAGATTAAAAATGGAGAGGTAGCATCGATAATTAGTTTTGTGGGTTGTTGGAAATTGTATCAAGCCGCGGGAGTTCAACCGTTTTTATTTTGTATTTTACGATGAAAATGTTCGTCATAACTAGAACTCATATTTTCAGCTCCAGCGTCTGCGATTTTTTTTCCTAATTTTAAGTAAATAAAGTATCTTATTACTACTAAGTCATCTATTATCAGTATACATTTAATGATTAGTAGGCGCATGGTTTATTAGCGTCGATAAAATAAATACTTTTATAATATTAAAATGCAACATTCGGTTTGATAATCAGTGTGACAGCTGATAAGATAAAATAATAAACAATGTAATAATGCTTCCGCCCGCAGTAGTCCCATTATTAAACCACACATGAATCACTCTAGTGTCACCGGATAGCACGTGATTATTTGACTTTTATCGGCCGGTCATCGTCACAACATTAATTTTTCCTGCATATTATAGGAATTAAATCATGTATTTGTTTGGTGGCAATAGACATTCCACAAAAAGGTCCACTTTGTTGAAGACGTGACGCTAATAGCTAACTTAAGGCGCGGTGTGTAGTAAAATGCGCTTTTTTGTCACCATATTTACAGACTTTTACAAGGATTTCATGCATTATTTTCTAGTATGTATAACTTCAGTTTTTGAACTACGTTATTGCTTGTCAGAAACACGACGGCTCATTATTTTCTCGATAGAATCTTAAGTTGAAAACATGCCTAACACTGTCTTTATTTCCTTATGTTAGAAGTACTACGACGAAAATGTATATGAAACTTACTTCAGTCGATAGCTTTTAAGTAAATCTTCATTATTGCTTGTCCTTTTATCGATACGTTAATTTTTTCATTCATCATTTGATGAATTCAACATTTTGCCTACTAAATTACATCCTACGCGGCAATACCTTGCGCCCATTCCTCACGCCAGTACGCCCGTGACCACTGTCAGCGTCGGACCTATGCTAGTTTAGCGGACGTTTCATAAAATGGGTAATCACAGTATAAATATGCAAATATGTTATACACACAATGTTTTTCAACATACTTGCGAAGAAAAGCAAAATAATTCTTAAATACGGTGACATTTCAGACATTCGTCCGTCATATTGTCATTTTATAGCAAGTTGGGCAGCAAAGGCACACACCCATCTAACCAATCCGGAATTCAGTCACGATTGATAAATTGTGTAAACATATTTTAAAAGGCTATAAAATTAATCAAATTGAATAATTTTAAAACATAGATATACAGGATTCAAATATTTTAGACTGGTCATATTTTTCATAAAATCGATTTCAATTGGCAAATCGTATTACTTTTTGGCAACCGGGTTTTTTAACCTAATTAGACTCCGCTGAATCCGAATTTCCTGGTTGCTTTATCGAATTCTTGACCGGAAGTGGGATATTTGATATTAAAGGACCCTTTTTTTAGTATTTCGTAAATAACTCTTAAACGGTGGCGCATAGCAAAAAATATTCTAGTACATAAGTAATCTGCATAAAATTGCCTACAAGAAAGATTTAGTACAATTTTTTGCTAGGATCAATATTCAAAGAGATATTAACGCGGGAAATTCAATTATAATCAATTCTAAGGTCCCCTTTTTTAGATTTTCGTAAATAACTCGTAAACGGTGGCCAATATCAAAAAATGTTATAAAACGTTAATAATCTACACAAAATTTTGTACCAAAAAGATTCAGTACACTTTTCGCAGGGATCAATATTCAAAAAGATAATAAAGAAGGAAAGTTAATTAACTTAAACTAACCGGCCAGACGACCGGTCTGGCCTAGTGGGTAGTGACCCTGCCTGCGAAGCCGATGGTCCTGGGTTCGAATCCCAGTAAGGGCATTTATTTGTGTGATGAACACTAATATTTGTTCCTGAGTCATGGGTGTTTTCTATGTATATAAGTATGTATTTATCTATATAAGTATGTATATCGTCGCCTAGCAATAGCACCCATAGTACAAGCTTTGCTTAGTTTGGGGCTAGGTTGATCTGTGTAAGATGTCCCCAATATTTATTTATTTATTTATTTATTTATTTATTATTTATTATTTATTTAATTATAATAAATTCTAAGGTTCATTGTTTGTATGTTTTCGTTAATAATTTGAAAAGTATGACTCATTGCATCTTATTCATAAATAATAAACATAAAATTTCCTACTAAACATGTAGAACTTTTCGCTAGGATCAATATTAAAAAAGACAAAGCAGCGGGTAAGTTAATTATAATCAACTTTAAAGTCCCTTTTTAGTTATTTGTAAATAACTCGTAAACGGTGTCCCATAGCAAAATAGGTTTTAATTAATAAATAATTTACATAAAATTTTCTCCAAAAACATCTTGAACTTTTTTTCTCTAAGATCAAATTTAAAACGATATTAAAGGAAGAAAGTTAATTACAATCAGTTCACAGGTCACTTTTTTTTTAGTTTTTCGTAAATAACTCGTAAACGGTGGCCCGTTGCAAAAAAATATTATACGTAAATATTGAACATAAAATTGTCCACAAAAAAGGTTCTTTACACTTTTGCGCTACGATCAATATTTAAAGAGGTATTAAAGGGGGTAAGTTAATTAGAATCAATTTCCAGGTCCCTATTTTTAGGTTTTCGTAAATGATTCGTAAAATAAGGCTCATAGCAAAATAAGTTCTTAATGTTCTTGTAAATAAATAATCGGCATACAATTTTCTACGAAAAACATAACACTTTTCTCTAGGATCAATATTTGAAACGACGAAACGTTTTCTTAAATCAACTTTATATCTCTTTGTTAACTTTAACAACCCTAAAGTATTGATCGTAACGTAAAAATAAAAAGATCCAAATTTGTAGGAAATTTTATGTTAAAACTTTTGTTATTGTTTTGTACCTATGCGATTCGTACAGATATTCGAGATATGAGCAAAAATATGAAAAAGGTACCTTCACCCCCCCTCCCCCCTACACCCTCAGCACACCCGCTAAGCTCGAGGACATTAAGTATGGTTATCTGGACACCACAAGGTATAACTGTGCCAATTTTCAAAATTATACGAATTATTTCCGCAGATTTTTTTTATTTTCTTGAGCTATTAACTAACTCGAATGTCGAAGTAGAAGTGTTTTTTGTCATTACAATCTTTAAATGCTTGACTTTTACTCGTCAATTCAAAATTAGAAAAATAGTAAGTAATTACAGTTAGAGTTATAAATTGTTATAATTCTTTTTGTGAAGATAGCTAAATTATCTTAGCTTTGCTAGTATTCTTCCTTATTTTCACTACCTACTTGCCCGAAATTGACTGCTAGAGTTAGACCAAGTCTGCAACGATTTTGATAGCATAGGCAGTGCAAGTGTTATACATAATTTCATAGAAGTTTGACGTTTAAAATAACACTTGCACTGCGTGTGCAATCAAAATCGTTGCAGACTTTTCTTGGTCTAGCTCTATTACATTTTTAATGTCTATTAGTAAGAACTATTATTTGTCTCATAATAATTTGGTATCATTTGATTAGATTCTCAGTTTGTCGCGGTATACACTCATATTGTATATATAATTAATAATTATTTACACTCACCGTCTTACCTACCATTTTTAATTTCATTAAGTACTCATCAAAATTCGAATTTGCTAATAAATCTTATTCAATATTAATTGCCGGAAAAAATCCCGGAACTGACAATTCAGAATACCGATGTCGTCAGAATAAGGACGTAGACGTGCTGCGCGGGAATGGTGCGGTGCGCCGCGCGGGGCGCCCGCCTGCCCGTTCTACCACGCGTCTGCTTCACCCCCTTGAAAACGTAAAACTCGAGTATAAGAGCGCCCTGCAAAATTCTATATTATAATTATAGCGTTGCACTTAAAGCTAAGTTATCGTGCCACATATCGGTTTTGTAGCCTTATCAGACGTGTTAAAACAATAGCATCACGTACACTATTCTTGAATGCCCCATTATAAACTTATGGCCCAGTCTATGGAGGCTAAAAAGACTAGAAGGTGACATTTTTCTTTATAATTCAAATCAAGGTTAAATTAAAAAAAAATCAAAACAATGAAAATATTTTTTTTAACAATTATGGCACAATGAAAATAAATCGGTCACGTTTTTTAATTATGTCAAGAAACGGACTTGAGATTACCGTGAAGATCTTTTGGACCCTTACACCTTCCGCCTTATAATATAATTATTTTAAGGGCTCCTTAATGAGAAGTATACAGAGGAAAAATCGAGCTTTGCTCTCGAGATTATTTTTATTTTTCCTTGTTTGAATACCTACAGTAATTTACGTTTAGTAAGTATTAGGCTTATGTATCTCTAATCTAATATTTTCTTAATAATTTATCTCGATTAAAATTTTTATGGTAACATAATAATTTATTATGTGTTTAAAAGCGGTTGCATATCAAGAATACATATTTCAGTTCATCAATGTGGTTATTTTATTTTAAATATGTAGTGTTCAATTAATTTTAGTTAATTCGTATTAGCTATAGGTATCTATATAAAGCTCCATAGGCAGATACCGACTGAAAGGACGTAAGTGTAGATACAGCCCTGCGTTCCTCCAGCAATATCACTAAACTCAAGCGAAACAGAACCGTTGTCTAGTCCCAAGCTCGTCTGTTCCCAGTCTCACTAGCCCCAGGGTAAATATAAATCTGTCCAGAGATCGTGTATTAATCGTCGTATTTGGTGAATAAATTTACTTTTGTTTGAGTTTGTCTTTGCTACAACGTTATTTATTCAGTAGAACGACCCGGGGGCCAGGAGATATTCTGTTTACATAACATTTTCGCTGTTTACTTACGTAGCCTCGTATCTTTTGGCGCCGTATGATGCGAAAAGCTACCTCGCTGTAACTAAAATAGAGTTAGATTTCGAAAAGGATAAGATTTTGAGTTATATCGTTAAAAAACACATAATAGGTTTTCGTCCTACTGTTGCCGCGTTGACTTGTGTATTTCCACAAACCTAACAGAATTTATTAGGTAAGTAAGGTATCATCTCCCCTGCTTTCCAAATTAGGGGAAGTTCTGCCGACGGAATGTTCTCTCTGCGAGGCGTTTGAATAATAATTTAATTAACTGACATTGTTGCACATTTCGTTGGGATAGCGTATATTTGCTTTAATTTAAACCATTCATGCGTGATGGCTTGTATAGTTGAATAATCTTGCGTGGATTAAGATAATTAAATTGAGTACGTACCTAACTACAACAAGAAAACATATTGATATATACCTATATAACACTAGCGACCCGCCCCGGCTTCGCACGGGGTAATAAATTATACACCTAAACCTTCCTCAAGAATCACTGTATTGATAGGTGACAACCGCATGAAAATCCGTTCAGTAGTTTTTGAATTTATCGTGAACATACAAAAAACACACAAACAAACGCGGCGGAGGACTTTGTTTTATAAGGTGTAGAGATTTCAGTAACGATAAGATCTAAGCAAATATATACAATTTTACAATTCAAATTTTGTAAATCATCGACAGCAGTTATATTGAGACCACAAAATACGCCGCAATTCACTAATATCTCGTTGTTTTCCAATCACAAATCTACGCCATCTAAAATAGACGCTATTCGAATGACAAGTTTACTAGGACTCCCGCTAAATCTCGATATCTATCACGAGCTCCGAGCTGTCTGTCTATTTGTTTTATTTTATTACTCTTGACGCCCGCACAGTGGTGCGAGCCGGTCTGCAAATCAGGCATCGACATGCCCAACGAGTAGAACAAAATTGCATGAACGCTTTAAATTAACTAATGTGAATTTGGACTCTCTGAAGTAGAATTTACGGGTTAAAATGCTACTGAGGCGCAAGTAGACTTGTGTCATTTTAGATCGTATTTTGACATGTTTATAATAGTGCGCTAGTGATGGGACATGCGTAGGCGATTGATTTACGCCACAAGCGATAATACATGGAGTCAATTGCGTAGGTCAGGTACAATTCACGTATGTATTTTAGGATTATCGCTGTATACAGGAGCTTGTTAAGCCAGGCATGACAGCAAAGCGACATGTTTACGTAGGCTGGTTGAAAGGATTAAATATACGTATTTAAGTATGATTTCTAAAATTAAAACACATACATATAACAAGTACATACCTACTAAAGAAAAAAACATCACATTTCAACTGAACCTAATTCTGAATTAGGTACCTAACTATTATAAAAAGAAGCATACCTACCTACGTAACACATTAATTGCATAAAATAAACATACACATATTATAAAATTTTGGGAAAAGGTATCTTAATACATAATATACAGATGGAAACAAATGCAATAAAAAATATAAATGTCTGGATAATGTTAAGGATATATTCCTGATTTGGAAAAGATTGCTTAAATCTAGACGGTTAAAACTACAATAAATGGCAATTTATCGCAGACTTAAATGAGTACTGTGATAAAATGGCATTAATGTAGATTTAAAAATTTAGCTTTAGCAATCTTTCCAAATCACAAATACCTACATATATCGGGAAGATAACCCAGAAATTTGTTTCATATTATTCGTTACCTTCATAAATTTTGGGTTATCCGTGCAAATCCCCGCGTGACTACATTATAAACCCTACGTTTGTACCAAAAGGACAGCGCACCTGAGACTGACGTGCCTCCATTGTTAATTCCGCCGTCTCTCGAGCACCTGATTGAAACACAAAACACGTCGCACGAAAATAAAAACGGCTACAAGCAAACCACAATCCAATACCGACCTAACCTAAGAGAATGCGTTATACCGAGATATCGGTAGCGCCCGATTTAAGCGATCGAAATTAAAAAACACTCTTAGGGGTGTAATGAAAGAACGGGGACACCATTAAAATAACGAATCATAAATAATTCAGTTGCGGGTTTGGCGTCGTTTCAAGACATTTCCACATTAAATTTCATGAGAGGTTCATTTTTCTGGGGAGCGGTTCGGTCGTGCGGCGGGCCCGCGCGGCTCTGCCATGTAATTGACCGTTTTGTCCGTTTACCAGACTCACTGGCTGTACAGCAGACCCATCCTACAAATTATAAAGCACCGAAGTCTTGGAAAATAGCATTTCAACGGTCCACGTAGAATCAACTTAATGGTTGTTTGCGTTTGAAAATGTATCATACGCAGACATAGAAGTTTTTGTTGCAAAAACGAGTGATTGAGAAAATGAAACATCGAATCTGTTATCGATAAGTCATAGATTAATATTGAAATGTCACTTCTACTTGCTGCAGGTAAGTTACTTAGAAATTTCAATAATGCAAATCAATTACAAAGCGATACATAATTTCTTTATTACATATATTTAGTACTTAAAAATTAAAACGTAAAATGTAGTATACAGTGCCAAAAGAATAGAAAACTACCAATATATCAAAAGAGAAGAAGATATCGAACGTGTTGTGTATTTCGCGGTAGCTATCTTCTTATAAAATGTAATAAATATCTGTTACGGTATATAACATCGATAAAAGACATGTCGATATTTCATTTTGTCAATTACTTTATTTTGCCACAAAAACTTCTGTCTGATCATACGTTACTCTTACCTCATAGGCAATCCCTGTATATAACATAACAAGTATAGGTAATTAATGTAATTTTCACTTCTCATGCTCAAAAAGTGCACCTTTATGTCGTGCGTAGACGACATAAAATCGCATTTTATGCTCTAGAGCATAAAGTAAAATCATCTATTACGACCCTTATTGGCTTAGCAATAAAGTCCAAATTCTGCCATACAAACTGCCAGCCCTGCCGGCGCGCCCCCGACCGGCGCTCTCCCGATCGGCGTGCCCCGCGCCTCCGACCGGCCCAAGAACAATTTTCTTTAGTCTTGAATAAATACGTTAAAATAACCTGAAATATTTTGATTTTTTGTATATTTTCCTCGCAATCGAAGTGAAAAGCAGAGTGTACAACAAGGGCATAAATGTCCATTTTTACCCTCGTCTACTATTTTGGTCTTCGCTTCGCTCAGACCAAAAAATTGCCTCGGGTAGAATTGGGTCACTTTATGCCCTTGTTGTACAATCTACTATATATACGTTCGCCAACTTCAATTTTAAGTACAGAGCGCTAATATTTTAGGGCTTATTATTAACCGGGCAACTAAAATATTAAACAGGAACTTTCATTGGGCATAAAATTAATTTGGCTATGCATTAATATTTTAGCTCCAAAAAAAATATATAAGCATCATATTATTAAAAAAAACTGGCAGCAAAATCAAGCCATCCACAAAAATTATAGGGAACTTAAAGTGATAGGTTGGCGACTAAAATAATAAATTGGCAACTAATATTGTAAAGCGATCATAAAATTTAGCTTTCATCTAGTTGTTCACACCTAAGTAATCAACTTTAGTCATAACTGAGCATGTCGTTTCAGCTAGGTAGATTTTAACACGAAAGCAGTTAAATTTAATGAATATTGGTCACTTTTTACACCAAACACCTCAAATTAATTTACCAATACGTAATTGTCAGTATACTTATAGTCGAAATTTCTAATCATGAAACGCCTAATGGCCATTATACCATTAGATCTTTAAATTTTTAATTACTAATTTCAATAGTTACCACGGTGTTGGGCTAGAGTCAACAGATAGGTGCGACGACGAGCAAAGCGAGGAGGAGCGTGTTAGGTTGACCGTGTAATAACCAAACAAAATATTTTAAAAGAACTTCATTTTTGAATTAATAGATAGCCGTTTTCTTTTTAAAATGTGCTTCATAAATGGTCTCCAATATAATAATTCAGTTGCCAAATACCAAATAAATACTTGGTACCTGCCTAAAAATAATCAAAAGCTGTAACGGCATTAAAATACTTACAACTCATATTGATATATTTTAAGGCTCCGTTTTTGTTGCCAGACTATTAATTTTAGTACCCATTTCTATTTTTTTAAACTACCCAAATTCGATTAATTAGTTGACCGGTTAAATACGTGCCATATTTTAGCACACATGCGTAACTAATACCCTACATAGGGACTATGTCAAGCATTCATAATTTTGAAAATAGTTATTTTCCGTTTGCAGTGCAGGTAGATAAATGTATTTTTGCTATAAATGGAATTACGGACCGTCGACTTAACATAACTAAGTATTCCCGCCGCCCTTAGGTAGAAATGTCTGTCTGTTCGTTTTCCTGCTAGCCGTCGGGACGCTAACGGGAGCAGTTTGTTCATTTTATTTTTCCGTCGTAAAGCAAACTCCGCGACTTATGAACGCTGATTTATATGTTAATGCGGTCGCGCAGACTTTCTGAATTGCGTTTACTTTGAGCAATGATTTTCGAGACATTAAACTCTAGAGTCTAATTCACTAGATTCAAGGGTTCTTCAGCGCAACGACGTGAAAACGGCCATCTATCATCCGTATCAAATTTTGTATTTGACATAAAGTAGATGAGTAAAATGATTGATGCTGTGGCCGCATCCTAAAAGCCATTGGAAATAACCATTACTACGATAGTAATTGAATATCTCGTACGTTCGTCGCGGTTTCCAATTAATTTCCACATCTATGTAATTAATAAATTGCTCCGTAAATACAGGTAGACCCGTAGCTAACGGTTCGGAAATGAGTTGTTAACGACTTGGTGATTAAAGTGGAATAGTATTTGGAGGGTGCACATTATCGTTGTTATGACTAAAAACAAGTTCATGCAGTGCGAGGCAGAATATACACCGGGGTTATGCAGGTTAATGTACTCTATACTCTAGTAACGTTTACATTCTACTGCTAGGACTATTAGACTGATTAAATAGTTAAATATCACTAAATAAGAAGCTGGGTACGATACAAAAAAAACTATCATTATTCCTAATTTAATATTCATAACGTCAAGTATTTATTTAATCTTTATTGCACAATACAAGATAGTACAAAAGGTGGACTTAATGCCGTAAGGCATTCTCTACCTTTACTACGTTTACAAAAAACAAAATATTAAAGAAAAGGGATACTCGTATAGTAACCAAGGTCATTAACTCCAAAGCTGAATTGTTTTTGACTGGACAAACAGGCCTATTCGGATTTCGAGATAATCACAAGATCTTGAGACGATTTAGAGATCAACTAGATCTACATTAGATATCGACTAGATGTGACTTGGATATCTAAGTCATAACTTGTCGAAATCGTTCAAGAGGACCTCTAGAATCGCGGAAACGTCAAATTTGACATATCTATCTTACAAATATAAATCTTTAAATTATCCGTATCGTAACTTATTGAAGTCTAGTAGAAAACTAATTCATTTTCCGAATCGAGCCGTTACTATTTACCTAATTGCTATTCCACAGGCACGTCTTCTACCAAATCCATGAGCTTCCTTAACATATTAAAGTTCATGGAAATCTGATACTACTTATCAACGAACTACTGGCTTCATAGTCATAGTCATAGTCATATATTTATTCAAAAAAAACAATACAGGTATTGTGTTTGAAATACATGGCTTAAAACTAAAATAATTAAACACTTAATAAAAGTAATTAATAATTAATTAATACTTCTGTTTTAATTAAAGTAGCTCTTCATAACAATGATGAATGAGTTTAAGCAAATCAGGCACAATTATAGCGGGGTTATAAGTCTACATATTTCTGAAGAAAACTGTGACAAAATACTTATTAGACGTTTTTGGCAACCATCAGAACATTTTCTTAAGGTTATCGCACATATACACACACTACCTCGTCGCACTTAACCGGTGCTAACCAAAACAAAATAGGGTTAGTTTCGCGTAGTTTTCAGCGTTAAAACTGAAACTTCACCAGTGTGGGCGAAATGCACACAATATCAATTCAATAATCTAACAGCAAAAAATTAAAAATACTAAAATTGATAAAGCTCGAGTCTACTGCATTATAGTTTGCGCCGAAGCGAGGCCATCGTGTTAGTTAATACCTAAATGTGTGTTGCAAGAAAAAATTTCACTCACAATTGACAACCGAGTGACAAGTTGTCATGTGAGCGTCTATCTTAAACCGTGTATCTGGCACGAGCATATATTCTTAAACAGCGACTCTCGGCAGCGCGGTTAGCTGTGTAACGTCCATTAGGGTAACGTGTTCCGTGTGTAGCCTGCAAGTCACCTAACTAATGAACTACTTTTTCTTCAGCAAATTTGCAAAACCCTATGTTACTCTGAATAAATGGGTTCATGGTAATGCATTGCTGCTAATGAAACTGTTCCCTGTACAGTTGGCAGTGAGCGTTGCTTTAGTTTTGCACTTTATTAGTAAGTCCTGCTTTGCATGTCAGTTGCACAGTCGACGTCAAAGGTATGTTTACGTTTTTCGCCTTATTACAAGGGAGTAAGGTGTAAAAGTGTAAACATATCTTTGACGTCGACTGTACAATCGCGCGAAGTTGTGAAAGGCAGGCATGATCTAAGATTGCATGGGTAAATAAGGAATGGCGGGGTCAAGCATAGATTTCTTTGTAATATTAAGTACTAGCGACCAGCCCCGGCTTCGCACGGGTTAACAAATTATACACTTAAACCTTCCTCAAGAATCACTCTATTGATAGGTGAAAACAGCATGAAATCCGTTCAATCGTTTTTGAGTTTATCGCGAACATACAAACACACAAACAGACGGACGCGGCGGGGGACTTTCTTTTATAAGGTGTAGTGATATAACTTTAAGTGTTAGATTTTAACAATTTTCGGAAAATTTTGATTTACTTAACATTAACCCTGCACCAGAGGCCTATGCACAGAAACGTTACCAAAACTATTTAACTAACGAATCATAAATCCTAAATTAATGTACAACGACGTAATTCTGAATAATTTTTTGGGATATTTGCAGATCATGTTTAACACAATTACTCGATCTTTCCCCTCTAACCTTTATCCAGATATTAGATATTTTAACAAATTCTATTTAAACTGTCGACCTGGATAAATATTGGGAGAAGTAACTCGATTTTAAAGTCCATGGAGTCGCCCCTTAGCGTTTGAAGTCTCGTTTATAGTGAAGCGTGAGTCAAACAAATTGATTAAGTTATTTACAGAGGTCCGACCGCGTTACGTTAAGGTGAGTGGATTCATTAGTACACGTGACTTGCACTGTAAAGTCGTATGTCACTGGACACTCCCGTTACATGGGGTTCGAAGGACAAGTGGCAAGCGAATTAGTGCGTTTAAGACTCCGGCTTGCGCCTCAAATACACCCTATTAGGACCGATACAGATGGACTGCACGCCGACTGCACGCCAACTGCAACGTATCACGTTCTAACAAGTAAATACATAATTATGTAAGTGCGATATATATAGACCTATTAAAGGTCACTAGATATGTATCGTTTGGACTTCAATACATTACAATTACTTATATTAAACTTTCCCCTGTGACTTTTACCAAACATGTAGCCAGCGCCCCTCATTTCACTACCTGTGCCCGTGCTAGATTGTACTTACCTGCATTAGACTAATTAAATTTCCAATGCTCATTTGTTTATGGCTTCAGTTTTTTGTTTACTTGCTCGGGTAGCGTTAATCGGGGGCGTTATGAGATTATGTGTGCATTTATCTGTTAAAGTAAACACTATAATAGTTTTAGGGAGCGGAGTAGTAACCTGAGTATTTAATTATTTTATATGCGTAGGTACCTTAATTTCTCCTTTACAATGAAATAATTATAATTGACGCGTTTGAAAATTTAAATCGAATGTGGTTAGAAGGTAAAGAATGAACAAGGTAGGCTGCTTTATATTTCTGCAATGAATACTATTCCAACTTTTGTAAACCTGTAGGTAAATGTTTAAACACTATTACTGGAGTGGGAATTGTTTGCTGTTGATGTGGGATTATTGTGGTGACATGTATTGAGTTATGATACCTACTGGTTTGAGCTGAAGCCATGTAAGCTAGTAAAGTAGGGTTAAGCCCTGTAAATGTATGTCAGCATCAACGTAAACAAACAGGCATAATAGTTTGTAGACAACCATTTTATACCACCCTTTGTTCTCAACAAATCAACAAATTAAAAACATACTAAAGGTATATTCGTACTAAACATGTCTCCTCTTCTTCCTCGCGTTATCCCGGCATTTTGCCACATTCGTACTAAACATGTATTGTCCGATAATTGACTTCATGAATTCTAATAGCCTACTTTTAGTCAGTCTGAATGCCTGTTTACAAATAAAATGAAAATATTTTACATAATAGGCTAAAGCACCTATATGTAAATTACTAGAAAATACATGTTACATTTGCCGAGGTACAAGTGCAACTTACATGTATTTTAAGTAGACGCACTTGTATCATATGACTTTATTCCACAGAGATAACCCGAATACCCTACCTACCCGAATAATAAAAGTATCAGCCGACTGGCGATAACAAAGATATCACCGTTGTAAAGATGACCCTTTGTCACACCATTTCGTAATTGGGTCATAAACTTTCTTAAAACATCACTCGACTTTTATAAGCTTGCTTTGTGGGTGTCTTAACTTTTCATGAGCACCTTCGCTGAAAACATTGTGTCTCCCGAAGCTTTTAGGGCGTATTTCTTTATTATTATCTTGATGTTATGATACCCTTATAATATGGGATAACCTATCTGACTCCGTCCATTTTCTTTCCGGTTTATGTTATTTTTAACGACAGGAAACATGCTGATAGCATTATCTTGATGTCAAAACTCAAACGCGCGTCATAATTTAATGAACGAAAAAGAAACAAAATTATGAACGAAAAAGAAACAAATGTTACATTAAATTGTAATAATCGACTTTTATTGCGTCTTATTGGAGCTACAGTTTAGTGAACTCTAAATACAAACGAAGTTTATAAAATGTGACACATAAACATTGCAATCGATCACATCTATCAAATGTTATATCATCATTTCGCGAGGCTGATTGATGGCAAAGGTTGCCGGGTGACATAATGTGAACCCGGGGTATCTGGCAAACGATATTTTCTCTTATCAATAAATAAGCCCACTTACTCTCTCGCATAACGGTCGTGAAATGAATTTACCTATATTTTAGACAGTTTTACGTTTTGTCATAAATTGTATAAATGAGTACCGTTCTAATTATATCTCATAAAGATAAGGCGCAAAACTAAACGCTTTTCAAATTAAGTACAAAGACTCTTGTTAGTCTAACTAATTCTACTGTAATTTGGTACATTTTAATGAGATTTATAACATGTTTCGGGCACAAAAATATTAAAACGAAATGCGTAGAGAATGTCCGGGCAATCTAAGCGCCGTGATGGTTTCAGTGTCTTGTTATTTCGCAGTTTAATTTAAATATGTAAATTTTATTAGGCATAATACTGGCTGAGGACTCTTGAATTGCAAATGAATGTGACATTACGTTTTATAGGCTGGTAGCCAATTCGTCGGCCCGTTTCCTTTTAGCTGACGGCAAATTTTCACTTATATTGGTGTTACGCCGAGCACATCGGTAATAAGTTAGGTATATTTTCCCTTTTATCCGAGACAAACATTAAACTGTTGAATAAAATAATGATTTACGAGTAAAATATAAGTATTTGGGGATGAAGGGTGCACATGAAGCCTAACTCCGTTCACCGCCGAAAACATTTTCTCTTGGATATAACGACCCCGCAGAAATCTTTAAAATGTGTTATTGGACGCAGGGAGCCGATATTAAAGCGTCTACCGAGAAACCTACCTCTCAAAATAAACGAACGACTTTATCGTAACATTTCTTTATTTTTCCGTTTCATGGAAAGATATGAGAAGCAACATCTCCCTTTAATTATAAATACCTAATACGATGGATATATATAATTCTTGGAAAAGTTTGCAATCGCGGAAGACATTAAAGATAAACTTAAAGAAAAGGAAAAACCCTTTTATACGCGCTTAGCATCAATGATATGCTTGGAGTCGGTGCCAAGCTAAATCTAGAAAATGTCAACACACTGTCGAACCGAATGTGTATGTCGAAGGAAAGAATGCTCTCCATTGGTTGTTTGGATGTCTTATTGACCGGCATTGTAACTATGTACCTAAATATGTATTTGACCTGGAACCGACTTCAAACAGATCAGTTGCTAGCGCCAATTCATTTTATTCTTTTACAAGACTGTGGGCCCGATTCGGATTTTGAAATAGACATCTATTAGACATCTTTTAGACATCACCAAGATACGATAACGATATGTTTAAGATCTAACCTGTCAAATTTGACATTTGCGCGATTCTAGAGATACTGTTGAACGATTTCCACAGGATATGACTTAGAGATCCAATTCACATCTAATAGATATCTTACTCTATCTAACGTAAAAGTGACATTGGTTGCCCGAATTGCGCTGCAAAAGAGTTGATACCGTTTAGTTATCATTTACTAAAAGTCTGTTATATTTTAGTCTAAATCTTCCCCATTTTGGCTCTCTTTTTATTTCAGATGGCTTTCATAAATTTTTCTGAAATGTGACTAAAAAGATTTTTTAATATCCGTTTGCAAGTGACAGGGTATCCTTCACGCTTGATCAAACGTTATTTGAATGTCTACGTATTTTTGTTATTATATAATATTACGATAATCAAAAAACAACTGACAAAATGAATATGATAAATTATTTACTTAAATCATTTATGTAACAGCGGTGTATATTTATATTATTTTTCAGTTTAAGGAATTACAAATAAACTTTACATATATATAGTAGTATACCCTATAATGGACATGGAACCAGTAATGGGACAAAAAAACACAATTCCTCTAAAATAAGTATATAAAAGTAGTTTATAAACACTGGATATATTTTTATCATAAATAAGAGTCCTAGAGCTGATTATGTTTGAATTTTTATTAAATTCGGTTATTTTTTAAGAAATGTGCGTCAACCCAAAAGTTGTCGTGCCACTGAAAAAAAATATCACTAAAAATTCTTACCAACTTCGCTAAGAGAGGTGAGTTAATTTATTAAATTTTAATTAATTAATACTTGATGAAAACTAGAATGTGTTTTGTTAATTGCATTTACCATGAGATAAGGTATACAACACACTATGTTGTGACTCCACAGATGTAAAAAAATAGTGGTATTTGGCCCAATCCCATTATAGGAGCTGTAAAACTGCATACCTCCTATGATGGGACAATTGACATAATGATGCTTGCCATGCCATAATTTCATGTTTTAAACAATACAGAAGTAAAATGTAGTTACGATATATGTCAACCAGGAGGTATTCTCGGACTTAGGATAAATTAATATCGTTTTTCCAAACTTTTATTTAACTTGCCTTGTTAGTTAGTGTGGGTCAAATCTTGGTAGCTGAATTTGACCCACTTTTCGATTTCCGATTCAGTTGAAATTTTGTTTAAGTACGTAATTAAGTATGCAAATCGGATGATAATGCAATATTATGATAACATGGACTTGATCTGATGATGGAGACAGGAGGTGGCCATGGGAACTTTATCGCAATAAACCCTAACTAATTGTGTTTGGGTATATTAGAATTGTCTCGATGAATCTAATACAATAATAATTGGCTGTGGAAAGAAAAATACATTCAGCGATAAAAGCTTATACCAAAAATTGATTTTTTTGCCATAACTTATTCCCCATTTCAAAATTTTATACTGATAGAGCAATGTCCATTATAGGGGGCCCATTACTGGATCCACGTCCATTATCGGGGGCCCATTACTGGAGCTTTGGTGTCCATGACTGGAGAAAAAAAGCATAGTTTTAATTTGTTAATTATGTGGAAACTCATTGCAGTATCTTTGATACAACACGCCTAAAACATGAAAGGCGGATAGGACTTTCATCTTATAACACGCTAAGCGGAAGACCATTTACATGTACAAGGGAAATATCATAAATACTCCAAATTTCCTCTTAAATGTCCCATGACTGGTGCTGTTACTATACAGTGTGTAAGTCTAATACGGGCGATAAATTAAATCGGACATAGTATTAATTAGTGTAATCATGAAGTAATAGTTATTTGTACAACAAGAGATCAAAGTTTGATATTTCTTCGAGTGCTTATTTTGAGTCCCGTGCAAGCGAAAGATTCTATAATAGATTCACGAGCGTAGCGAGTGAATCTAATTTAGAATCTTGAGCGTAGTAAGGGATTCAAAAGCGCACGAGATGTAAATAACTTTGATCTCGTGTAGTACACAAAATTTTTCACCCTAAGCAGTGAGAACATACCTAGAGGGACAGAGATAATAGAACCCAAGTATATCGAACTTGTATTAGACCCCGCATGTTGAAATGACTATAAAGGTCACTTGAATGTCATTTTGTCTCACTCAGTGAGCAAAATCGCATTTTCTCTCTCAAATTGGATATAGCGACCATGGTGGATTACAGAAACGCGCTTGTTCACAAAACTCTAAAAATTCACTCATCGTTATTGCTTGTCATCCATAACGCGAGTCACAAAGATATACGACGCGCTAAAGGTTTTTCGTAATTGAATTGTACGATTTTATTGGTGGTCACGCATTAGTGCTGTGTTAATTTTCCTTTTTATTGCTCTTTTATGGCGCGATGCTATCAAACTTTGTCATAATTCGTCTACACTAACATTACTAGCCCCCACATAATTTAGTAAGTTACCTACGTGGGTTTATTAAAATTTACATTTCATATTAAATCACAGTTGTTTAATATGCAAATGTTTGGTCAATCGAAAACAAGTGAATTCATGTCAAATGTAAAATAATATATGCATGTTGGCAACCCGGCAGCTAACGATGTGCAAAACAATTGAATTAATGTGCACAGTGCGCCAAATACCAGTCCGTTTAGGGCCAGTTATTCAATTGTTCATGAAAATGACACCAAACTCACATCAGTTAGTTTTCATTGGTTATTTAAGAGTATTTCATAAGTGGGTGATAAACTAACCCATTATAATAGACTTCTCTCTTCAATGTATAATTAATTAATTAATGTATTGGTATATTAATAATAATGTTTGTGTTTTTATATCAATGTTAATTTATTTGTGTGTCGCTGGCGTACGTGTCGCCATTAACCTTAGATTAAGTCAGATCCCCACAGAAAACCACCCCACGGTTTGCCGCGGCATTATGCTGAGTGGGGATCCTATTTTAGCGTCCAAATGTTTTTCTTCTAGTCTGTATGTAGTGTGTGTGTGTCTGTCTGTGTGTGTGTCTGTAGTGTGTGGCCTTTCTTTTTTATATACTATGCTGTGGCGTTAAATAAATGTATTTTCTTTATTTCTAAATACTGTATCTAGGTCACGTATCTAATAATTTCAGTAATTGTTGCAAAAATGGTAGCTACGAAGTAATTTCAATCTTCTATTCCGGCTAACCCTATTACTACGGCTCGGTGAAAAATAAGTTTTATAAAATAAGCTTCAACATACTCAGATCCATTTATACCTAACCCGTGATGATAAATTGTGACGTTCCACGGGAAAAGGTACCTTATGAGGGTTTCTAGTTTCGGAGATATGAAATGTTTTGTAAAGAGGTGAAAAAATGCTCAATTTTTTTTTATTGTGTGATCTGAAACCTTAATGCGTAACGTTTGTTTACCTGTTTTTATTTTTGTTATAAGTTAGTTATAAGCCTAGTAATGTCGTCTCAGAGTTTAGTAGAAAAGGTACCTTATGGAAAAAAGATTGAAAATTCCCAAAAAAACTAGTCAATACGGGAAAAGAAGTTTGGTAGAGAACTGTATTAGCATTCTGCAAAACTAATTTGATAATTTCAGTTCTGGTTGGGGCGCCTCGCAAATATTATAACCGTACATAGACCGACATCACAAATCCAAGTAGCCTGCTATTATACCAAAGTTACTCTCGTCAAGTCTTTCTTAACTAGAATAATCTTCATTTGGTTTGGTCGCATGCAGTAAATCAGCCATTGGTTTGCTGAAAAATGCCAATACCCGACGCATTACCTTATGGAATATCTGAGGTCATTGAACCTCAATGCCGCTTATCTTCAATAGCAACCGAAATATATTATTGATAAGAAATAGACGATTTATACCATCTTAACCCCAAAATATTATTAGTTTATCCTAACTGTTCCATCATCATCATGCCTCATCATGTAACTTAATCACAAGGTACCTTTTCATTACATACAAATTATTGGTCTTTTTTAAGATTATTATGACGAAGAACTAATTAAATTTGGGGCAGTTTAATGTAAATTAATATTTTCTATTCATAAAAGATAAACTGTAATATGATTGATATTTTGTAGTGATGTATTATTAGATTTATTTCCATAAGGTACCTTTTCGTAAATGTATGGAGCAAATACTGTTATTGTTATGTAAGTTTAAAGTGGCATAAGGGGTTAAATATAGTATTTAGTTGGGGTTTTAGGATTTATTTCATTTGAATGACAGAATTTCTTTCATATGTGCTCAGAAAAATTGATTGTGTGTCACATTAAAAGTAAAAATATTCAATTTTGTGATTTTATATGAAAAAGTCAGAAAATACATTTTCACCTCTAAATCGGTATTGTTTTTTGCTTAAACTGTCTGTCAGTGTCGTTTTCTAATAGATAGAATTTAAATCTTGAGAGCTCATTGTAATCAATCGTGAAAATGAAATAAAACTTTATTTTCAAGAGATTGGCTAGTATACACATAAATCAGTCGATATCAAAAGTTTCTATTTGCATTACAGAACAAGTCGCAATATTTTTTTAATCTCACATATATAAGGTATTATTATTTGTAGTCAACTATGTAACTTACTTCAGGAACATAGTTTTTTAGGCGGCTAAACTTAAAACTTCTCTATCGTAAAGTTGCTAATTTCACAACATTATTTTCAAAAAATCATATCTCTGTAACTACGCAACCTAGAAGGTTGATCTTTTGTGTTATCGATAGCTTATTTATTGTAGATTACTGGGGTATGCATAACTCCATACCCGCCATAAGGTACCTTTGACCGTGGGACGTCACAATTGTATTTGTATGAGTTTTAAACATAAAATCTTTTATTCTTTCGTTTTATTTATATGCTTCGAGGTAAAATGCTAATGTCGCAAACACCGCGCCTCGAGTGAAGAACAGACTTAAGTCATTAAAATTCAGTAAAGCTAAGAACACATTAGAAACGATAGGCTCACTCTGTCGTAACAATTATTCCCGGTTCATACTCGTTTTATGGGTGTATTTACTCGGCTCTCCGAAATTAGAGATGTGCTTAACGGCGGTGTAACCTCGTGTAAGATGAGTTATTAACGCAGAAGGCACAGTTTGTTTTAGGTTTTAATTGCATGTTTTTATTTTAGATTGATCCCTTTTCTATTTGTATTGAAGTCTAACTAAAAATAAAAAACACATTTATAATTAATTTCTTCATAAAACTACTTATAATAATAAACTAGTATAAAACTTATTTATAGACAATGTCGTCTTTGAAAGTTCGGCGGTAATTTGAAAGCAATTATTATACGCGTTTTAGTCCCGTATACTAGTAAGTAAATATTGTGTAAAAATCGTGAAAGTTTATAACAATGTTTATCATAGAAAGGTACAGAAGTTAGGAAGGTACTTACAGAAAACACTAATTCCCCGTTATGCAAACATCTTTTAAATTGATTTCATTGTGCTGCAGTTGGAGGAGTTCATACCCTACGGCGACTGCTTACCGTCAGGCGGGGCGTATGCTTGTTTGCCACCGACGTGGTATAAAAAAAACCCAGCCGTTTTTCGATTGTAGAAATCTTGCCTCTCTAATATGCATAATATATCTACTCTTTGCGTTAACGTCGAGTAAGCTCGTGTGTTTGTTTTACGAAATTGAGTATGTAATTGTTATCATAACAAACTCTCAATTCCATTGTTTGCTGTGTTCTGTTTGATTTGCCTTTTCTTAAATTATTTTCTAATATTGAATGGATTTAAGTTTGTCCTTTTTTAACTATTGTAGGTTTTTCTAGTTGAAACAGCTATAATATTTTTTGTTATATTAAAAAATACTATAAATAATGCACGTCTTTAAAAAAATGAGGATTTGCTAAAAATAAAAAATAAATTCATGATTGATTCAGTCCATTATTACTCGGTGGACTCTAAAGGCGGGATTCCACCAGCGTGCGGTACTGTGCGGCACAAGCATTTTTGTACTGAATATGCGTGAGCCGCAGAGTGCCGCCAACTGGTGGAATCCCGCCTTTGTACAACGAGTACTTACATACACAAGTTAACGGGTCACACATATTCGCTTACGTATTACGCCAATTTAAGCCAACGTATAAAAGATCAGCAGATTTAATTATAATAAATGTTGAATCGAATTAGTTCACCGAAATCAGACGTAAATGAGCTTTCTTCTCGAATTAGCTTATACTTGAAACCTGTTGAGATAAGTTAGCATCAATTGGTAAAGCTAATTAAATATTTAGTCTAATTAGAACTTGTAAGCGCTTAAGTAAGCGAATTAAATAAAATCTCTTATAGTTTCGCGTAATCTAATTATCCAGCCTGCCGTAAAAAAATCATTAATGTATTTAGGCTTTACAAAGTATTATTTTGAGATTTATACAATAACTGCTATAAACAAATATTAACACACCCATCACATAATACAAACAACTATTATTTTCACGAACGCGTGTGATTTGTACTTTGGATTACAAACAACATGAAAAGTTTCCTAATAATATAAATCGAGTATATACGTAACAAAATTACACGACACATCGTCGGCATATAAGTATTGTTGTGCACGGTAGCAATTACTAATTTCCTTGATATGGAGTTACGAGGTTTGCGATTTAGGCCGACGACATGAAAGCTCATGACTTATTTTCTATACGAGTATGTACACTTTACACGCGGCACATAATTAGGCTTACATTACGAAATTATCTCGCATATTTGAGTTATGCAACAGTTTCAGGGATATTTTCCCTCATTTTATTAACTTCATTTTGTAATAAAATGTAGAGATCTCCACAAATCTGCTATGGAATCCCTAAAATACATACATACATTACCAAATCAACAAACTGTAAAATCGACCTAATTTTTAGAGCCGTGAGGTTTATATCTCATTGTCAATAAAGAGTTATATATGCTGTTTAGGAAGTAACCGTTGGAAATACCACTTAATGGTCTCCGGTTGGAGTGCCGTTAAAATAGCCCTTCAGCTGAGAATTACTGCTTTAACGTATTTCAGCCTTTGTTTCGAATGACATATATACCCGTAACAAACAAGTTTGTATCATATAATCAACCTGCTGGTAAATTATTGTATATTGTAATTTGTAATTCAAAAAAAAATTTCTGGAAACCAGAAATGTCACTATTTACAGCTAAATCAATCAATCTATCAAATTCATAGCCAGATCTTACAATCAGAATAATCCAGCCTCCTGTTTAAAATGGATCTTACAGGTTGTTTTCATGGACAATCGATGATCAGAGCATTTATTTTCTCAACTATCCCTAACATGTTTTTTTTTTATTCAATATAACTGTACAATCAATTTAAATTAATTAATCTACATATTTTATTATGTACAGACTACACAGTTACAAAATATGTTGGGACAAAAGAGATGTGTGTACGACAAACGATACCATTAAAATTATTAATAGACGAGTAGAGAACGATGCCGTTACGGAATCATTTCGAAACGAACAATACACAATGACCGAAGGTTTACGCTCGCTTAAAACTAGATGGCCTGTGACAAATTAAATGATGTCGAAGGCATAAAGTGGATGAGTCACCCCGCGCCGTACTTACGTCGGTTCGTCATGCACTAAGATTTAAAAACTCACGATGGATAACATACATTCCATGGTTCAAGTGAGTGCTTTGTAATTTATCCGGTTGTAATTATTTCTAATGATAGTAGTTATTGTTATACGTTATACATATTGCTGGTTGATCTTTTTTTTTTATGTCATAGGCACTACATTATGAAGTTAACCATAATGAACAGTTTACCTTTATACCAATAGCTTTGCAAAATTATTGTTATATATTCATAACTGTCATTATCAAAACCCGTACCTAATTAAAATACACATAGAATCTTAAAACATTTGATGTATAGCCTAGGCATGCCTTGTAAAATTATCAGCTAGGCCATGTTCAGAGTAGAGGTTATTAAAAGTTTCCCATTTGCTCGATTACCACTCATAGACCGACAGATTAGGTTTATGTTTCTACCGATTGCGTGGTCCGATCTTAGTCAAACACAGCAGGGGATAACGTTTGTCCCCCAAAGATGGTAATTTCAATACATTTCATTGCTACACCTGACTTTTACATCCAGCGGCCATATCAGGGTCCAAAAACAAGTCAATTTACTTTCAACTCATTTGTGCGAACATATACCAAAAAGAATAGATACCTAGTATAGAGGGGTCCTGTCATTGTCAATTTTGTAGTCACGGTACATTTACTGCAATCTATCGACACACGATTAAAACTTAAAATAAAATTGAAAATGTATAAAATAATCAAAATATGTTTATGGATAAATGATTCTTAATTTTTATTGTTCCATACTGACCCATGTTCTTTCACTGATATGTGTTAAAATTGTTAAATACCAAACGGTGTCGCTAACGCCATCTAGCCGAGAATAGGCCAATGGTAATGGCGCCATCTATTCGAGAATGACTTTTCCTTGGCCGTCCGAGGCACGTTTTTTTCTTAGACTTTATTTATCTTATACGGAGTTATATATATCTCTGCATATACGTAGGTATTTAAGTACAATGTACCTACTTCGAAACTAAAAAAAAAATAAACAAAAAGAAGACCAAAATAAAATAACTTCATATATTTTTTTTTAAAAAGGGAACGGCCTTCAAAAAACCAACCCACTGAAAAGCACAAAATAATTTTTATATGGCACCCCTATACGTGTCCAGTCTCTATTCCGTCGTAAACCAAATTTCTGCCAAAAAGTAATGAATACCTAATAATAAGAAAATTAATAATCATCAGGGTAATTGCTTAGTTTTTGAAGTCGGTGCCAAACAGTAATTAATACCTAATAAAAAATGTGTTGATTAAAGGAATTATTTAATTTAAAAAATCTTGCAATTCAAGACACGTAAACCAGGTTCATAATTTCCTTCTACGAGTATCTTGGTACTTTCTGTTGTTTTGTCTACGTGTTCTTTCGAACACACGTCTGAAATGTCCAAATTCACTATACCTAATATATATTAAGTAACACGTGAAGGTAATATAAAATATTACTACGCTTGATAGTTATTTTATTAGTCATCTCACTAACGATCCAACTGTAAGGTGACACTCGACTGATCATCTGGACTTTTGCCAAGCCTGTATTTTCGAATTCCTACTCAATTGCAATTGCAATTTTACTCAAGTGCTTATAACAACTATCGACATCTCTACCTAGGTAGATGCAGTTCATTGCAAAAAAGGAATGTCGAACATGATTTAGAATACATTTCGCTTTTTAATTCAATTGCTAGAAACAAGGTAAGAACGTGTTAGATATAAAGGGGCCCACTGATTAACAGTCCGCCGGACGGTATCGGCCTGTCAGTTATTCGGAGCTGTAAAATTTTTGTTCTAACTGACAGGCCGATATCGTCCGGCGGCCTGTTAGTCAGTGGTCGGCTTTAGAGACGATATGTTACGAGTAGGTATTAGGTACTAGTGTTTTTATAGATAGATAACCGCAATGATTGCCTAAGGATATTGTATAATTACGTTTAATGTGTAGCAACATTAAAAAATATAAATACCAGCAACATGTGAATATGAAATGACTTTGGCTGAATAATAAAGTTCTATGCAATGGCGAGAGTCGCGATGGGGTGCCGTTTCTCGTTGGATAATTTATTTGATCGGTTTGCTTAGTAATGCTATGCGGAAGCTTAGTTATTGAATAGGGTGTGAAGGAAACTATAATTAAATATTTAAAAAAAAAATTAAACTGCCTAAATTAAATAGCCACAACCGAATACAGAAACTCCTTCTTGGAACTGAAGTCGGTTAAAAAGTGTAGTACTTTGTGTAAAAAATCTTGAGAAATAAACGCCTAACGTATAAACGTATGTGTTTTCATACCATATACTTATATAAACCATTTTTTTTTCGAGTAAAAATCTGGGAGGAAGATCTAGGGATCTAAAATAAAATATTTCTGTTCAAGAAAAGCCAAAAAGGGACACCAACTATTTGTTTTAATAATCACCGTGAACGGATCAAAATGCAATTCAACTGTCGTCATTCATTTTGTTGCAATTACGTCGCGATTATGAGGCTTTGCGATCTTTTTTATCGTTAGTTATGCCATAGGGGACTCGAAGGGGGAATAAAATTCCCTACTGAACAATATATCACATCGGAATAAATTGGGGGAATTGCCAATAATGATTCGGGATTTTGCTTGATTTACTAAAAAAAAATATGTTAAATACAACTCCAAAAATGTATGCTGACAACGTATACTTATAGGAATACCTATTGTAGTAGGAATCAATAAGTAAAATAACAAACTTAAAACTAGTCCTACTGTAGCAACAGCAAGGATAATGCTGCAATATCCATTGATATTCAACGCTAAACGGGCAATCACCGACCGAAATTGTGACACCCGTATACGAGTCCACTTATAGATAGGACGTCTTTACGGGCCATACGCAATTGTAGCGAGAAATCCCTGGGCGACGATGCGACGGTGGGCATAACGAATTACTCTGCCGTCGGAAGGCGAGGCCGTAACAATGTATACGTTTCACACGCTGTTACTACCTTTCTCTTTCGATTTAGAGAACAGCCGGACGGTCAACGGGCGCTTTACGAGGCGTTTCCCAGCACTGATGATGATTTAGATGCAAGGAATATCGGACGGAAGCCCGGCTATAAACCGCGGGACTAACCGAAGCGTTGCCCTGGCAACGTGGCGACGAGGGTGCCCGCCCTATGCTCTCTTTACTCTCTAGTTCACGGACACTTATCGTTATCGTAATAAATTGGAACGCGCAATAACGCAAGGATCGCAATAAAATTGTGATGTTATGAAGAATGTGTATTTTGAAAGAAATAATATTAACGTTACATATTTGTCCGCTGTGATGTCTTATGTAGTGCCTATTTAATATTAAAGCAAAGAGTAGACATTTTCTTCGTTCTTCCGCTGTGTTCCTTGTAACTTGCATTTCAAAAATTTGATTTTAAATTGGATACGTAAGATCCGAATTTTAGTAATTTCTTAATCTTTATTAGTAATTAAATACGTAGTAGTACTGGTAGTAGCTTTATGTAGGTCTTTTCATATCAGTAAGTTACCCCGGTAGATACAAGTGACATAACACGACCCTCCCAATTTATTCCCCTTATTATATACAGCGACGGCCTCATTACTGCCTTGTTATGTTTCACAAGTTCGCCGAAGTTTATACTACCTACTTACTAAGTTATTTCATTTGGGCGCCGTATAATGGTGTTTGATGTTCAAACATAACAATAAAATCTTGATATGAAACGTAAACACAATGTAAAATCCCTTTTATGACCCGTCGGCTGATGATGATATATCGACGTCGGCCACGGTGTTGATCGTCACTTACCCTACCCTTATCACGGAGCGCGTAATTTCGAATTCATTGACCTTAGTACAACACGACATGGGACGTAGAATTTTGTTAAAAGCCATTCCGTGTCCGTGGTATATGTCTTCAGTATTTGGAAACTGATACAGAATTGTTTTTCTTTACAGTTACCGATTGGATATGAGACGATGAGCCATGGAATCACAAAGCGCGCCGCCAAGCCCCGAGGAGTCGGGGGAGGCGGTGTACGACCCCAGGTGCGGCCGCTTCCAGCTGCAGCACACGCCCGCGCTCCAGCGCACCTTCGCCAGCTGTCGCGAAACAACGCGACCCAGGCCTCACCACCGCCACGCCGTCTCAGAGCCTGCACGCCCCGACGACCGGGTGCTCACCACCGCAGAAGTACACGACTACCCTTCCTCCGAATCAGGCATCGCCGCCGATTGTCCACACCCCCACACGAGCAACGACGAGAGTCCCTCTTACGATCGATCTGACTATGAAGGAAATTCAAGCTACAGTCTCAGGCACACACCTGATTACCATCATACCTTAGATTGTAAACACAGGCCGGTCGATTATAATCGTAGTCATACACCTGATTATAATCACGGTCATGGGTCGGACTGTGAGCGTGTCCACACGCGCACTCAGGGTCGCCGAGCTCACAGAAAGCACAGGCGGGAAGAGGACGATGGAGCGCAATCACTTGACGAGCGTTGTGCTAGGGACTTGGATGAAATTCTACCAGCTCGATTGGCCGCTGTTAACTTGTCAAGAGAACCGCCCCCTCAAACGTGGAACAGAAGCAATATTGCTGCTACAATGGAAAGGTTCGAGCCCGTTGACTATTCATATGCCTACTATGATCACCATTTATCAATGCCGTCATCGTCAAGAAAGGCCAACAGACATCGAGGACGCGGCGGGCTACCACGAGATCGTACAGCACGTCACAATTATGTCACTCGATACGGAACCGAGGAAAATATCTATGAAGAAATAACAGACGGAACAAGAACTTGTCCTAAGCATAGATACGCACCACGACAATCCCTCGTCTCTCTAGACAGGAGCGTCGTAGAAGAGGAAGTTCGCCGAGTAGAGTCGAGGCACAAAAGAATTTTAGGAGAGCTAAATCTTAGTGTCGAAGCGATGTTAATGCCAGAATGCGAATCACCAGATTCGGAGCGAGCTGAAGATAGGGATAATATAGAAGAATTGCTAAGAGTCGGGCCAACAGATGAATTACTTTCGCCTGCGAGCTGTAATCCCCCGGATTTGGATAGCGGGTTTAGTGGGAGCAGCAGTGGAGCGAGTTACGTTGGCAGTTTGCGACGAAAGCCGACTGGGTCGGTGCCTCACTTACCGGCGGTGGCGTACGGCACGCGTGGTGCCGGAGTCCGCATACTGGGCGCTGATGAATGCAGCGTGCGTTGCCCCAGGGACACCACCTCGCCCCGCAGTTCTAGCTGCGGTGACGCCAAAACGACGGGGTTTTGGAATAAGAAGTCCTGGAAGAAAATATCAGGTTTCTCTAGCTCAAACAGCATCAACAAAGCCGGTCTCACTGGTAAGTTGATCCCAAACATTATACAATACTTAATTAATTAACATTTATCAAGTTGTAAGTCAATTTATGTGCGCACATATTATTAAGATAAGCTAGGTGCATGAAATACGAAAGTTTCAAATGATTTTAAACCAATCTCAACAAAGATTTCAATTCCTTTTTACATAGTTGACAAATAGGTACCACACACAATACCAAAATAACATTCACTACAACATTAAGAGACGCGTTTCCGTTCTTACATAAAACACGAATGATTCCGCGATATCAAGTCATAAAACCCTTGAGAGTATCACTCCCGTTTTATTTTCGCCCGCTTTCGCCCGCCTATGGGCGTTTTCAGATGGACGCGCGCGCGTAGCTGTATTTGTTGTTTTTGTTTGTTTGTTTTGTTAACGGTGCGGCATTTTGCATTGCAGGTCTGCTCGTTAGGTACACTTTCCGGCGTAAGTCCGGGTCGCAGGGCTCTCAGAGCAAGCGGCGTGCCGAGCCGGTCACATGCGATGCGTGCCTCTCACAACGATGTTAGCCGCACCATGGTAAGGGTCCTACACAAATCACCTGCCAGTTAGCCAAACACATTAATCTACTAATAAAACATTTCTTTCATCTTGTAATCGAATATTTTTTACTAATGATTTTATTATTTATTTAACACCCCGATTGGCTAAGCCGCGTCCATTTTAAATTATATTTTTTACCTCATGGAGGACTTCAAGTTACCCTTTTATAACATTCACAACATAACAATCCGTGTTTTTCGGTTAAACAACAAATCTAACACCATTTATGTATAATATTAAAGTATTAACAATAATAACGAGCGCGCGGCTGGGTCAGGAACGATTAACAAAGTCGATACAAAGTTCCCTCGTTAAGGTATCGGAGATATTACTTCTACCGACTTCAGATAAGTATTGTTCCGCAAGAACCGAGACAATAGCATGCGCTACCACTTAATTAAGTCCCGGCGATGCGATGTAACTTAGAACGAGGGCAAAGTTTCTGATTAGTCCGCCAAGACAAATGTCAAAACAATACGTGTGGTCTTGGTTGCAGATGACGCCTGTAGGCCAAGCCGAGCTAAGTCCAGAACAGCCACTATACCATACAGGTTAATATCTCTATTAAGAACTTTCATAACATTCAATGAAACTCTTCGAAAAGTTCATAAGAAAATTCCAAGTGTTTTCTTACATTTAGCAACGTAAACTTTGAAAGTTTTATAAAATAAGACCTGTGAGAATACCGTCGCCGTTTAGTTTAAAGTTTTTTCTTTGTTACAGCTACTCCAACGGAAAACTGGTGGTGCCGCTGGATTCCCTAGCGCAGAGCTGAGGGGCCGAGGCCCCTCGCTCTCCCGGCCTCCAACTCATCTGAAGGGCTCCTTACGATCGGGCCGCGATAAGCGCGCCCCCTCCGCCCTCCAAGTAGATACATCAGAAACCTCACAACAAAAACATTCCATTACGAAAACCTTGCAGCATGTCTCAAAGACAGACTGCAGTGCGATCGTGTAACAAAATAACATGTGTAAATAAATCAAGAGACTTCGGGAAAGTACGCGGCGAGTATACGTTGAAGTGATAGAAAAGCCTAAATAAATATTGTGTTGTTTTGACAACCGTTTCATAGAAACGTAAGGACTACGTTGTTACTACTTATCAATTTTTAGTAGTTACTAGGTACCTACATGAAAAGGCTGACACAGTTAAATCGCATTTTGTATATGGTAATTGGAAATCGTTGGCATTAGCTGGTACATATTAATTAAATAACTATTTGATGTTTGTCTGTAACTTTTCGATACATACCTATACTTATCACACGTAGATATGTGTACAAAGTATTGTTGTCTGCTGTTTTAGTAAATTTTAATGGTGCCTAATAAAGCCTGAAAATTTTCACATACGTTGCTGTCAAGATAAAAACACCATTTCGTACAATATTAAGCACTAGTTTTTATTAAAAAATCGTATAACTATTTATTAGAACATTATTACAGACTGCTAGACTCCATCAATTTAATGAAACATGCTCCAGGCCTAATTTTGCGCCAATTACATTATTGTAAAAACATTGTAACGTTTGAACAAAACTTTCAAAAGTAAGGAACCATTACGAGTAGCATGTCAAGAAACCTTTGGTCCAACATATTTATTTAAAACTAAGAATCTGTGTAAAAATATCGTTTTTAAAAAGAAAATGTTGTTCTCGAGTCCATTGTTAATAGTTGTTAGTGTGTAATTGTATATTTTGTAAATACGTAAGCATACAGTGCACTGTTCTTTTGTTACGGAAACTTTTTTGCATTGTTATTTGAAAGGCTTTTATAAAAAAATATCACAGATATTATAGTGGTCAAAAACCTAAACTAAAATACATCTCATTTTTGCAGCAATCGAAATGAATGTTTTATATTTGAGTGATTGAGATAAAAAATATTTACGATTTGACAATATTTTTAACAATCTGCACTCAAATATAAACAAACGAGCACAATTTATAGTCTCTTTGTATTTATTCAGAAATCACAATTACTAGAATGTTGTAATTTACCATTTACCTAAAAAGTAAGGATGTGAACAATATTATTGCTGGTAAAAAAAAATAGACACTTGTCACTTAGGTAAATAGTTACGTACCAATGAATATACCTATATTAATAAATCGCTATTTCAAAACTTTCTTAAACCTATAGGTACCTAAGTTGTATTCTTTCTACTTTTTAATACCTCATCGTTGTTTAATTTATTAACATGTTACATGAACTTTCATCTACCTACATAATTACATAGGAGATTCGAGTTCGGTGTTATACCTATATAATATTTATTCTAGCCAACATTAAAAAGGAAATATTATTTACAGAGCAATATAGTTGGAGCTCATATTAATTGTTCTATATAATTAATTGCTCTACCTATTGTTTATATTCTATTAATATATATATTTAAAACACCCCGGAATTATACTGAGTAACCTGCACATTAACACTGCCAGTCTACCTAGTTGTTGTGACAAGTGTCTAACCTTAACCTTTTATTGATACATATTTATAATGATTGTAAATAAAGATTAATTTAAATTCATATTTGAATCAGTCAGTGAGACTTAAGTAATAGGTATGTAACTATCGTGCTAAGCTGGACTGATAAGAGGTAAACACTCTCAATGTTATATTTCTTTTACTGTCTGTAAGAATTTAGCGACCGTGTTCAAGTCAAAAGAGATTTTTATTAAATAAATCATAAAAGTCATTACAATCTTTTATTTACCCTGAAGGCGTACTCACTAATACTTCGAATACTTCTCGTGAAAGAATACAGCTGGAAATAATAAAGAATAGAGGTGTTGGCTGATGTTGCGAGGGATGACATGAGCGCCAATGATATAGGAATGACGACAACCGGGTGAAATGGAGGATAGAAAGTTGGAAAGTTAATCCTGGGCTTCGAAGCAGTAGCTGATGATGCAATTTAGATAAAAATATTAAGATGAGAGAGGCTTCGTATTGCGACCAGGATGGCCCCTGGTATTGGTATCAGTATACGTATTATGATATTTTTAAAACCTAAAATTCCATATGAGTTGCTCTCGACCGTAGTAAATGATAAATAATTACAACAAGTATCACTTACAAATCTTACTATCTTTTTTTTTATGTAATAGTCAGCAAACGAGCAGACGAGCCGCCTGATGGGAAGCGGTCTTCTAAAATAAAAAATTAATGCATGTTTGTATCTTTAATATTTATTTATGTAAATATAAAAAAGTATCCTTACCTATATCAAATCGCGGGGTTGAATCGCATACTTATTAGTCAATCGGTAAGGGAACGTTATATATGGTTATATAAACAATAAACATATACATATATCTACGAACCCACCCGGTACTTATTGGAACCTTTGTACTAACCCCATCAGCAATATAGGGTTCTTACTGCCGGCTAGTTTTGTTCAGTAGCCTAGGGCAGCCATCACTGCAAATCCCCTTCTCATATTCCCCTTTGTTTTAGCTGTCGGAACAAGAGTGAATCGGGATCGCTTATTTAATAAATACGAGAGTACCTACTAGTAGCAGTATATGTAATATTAATAATATTATGTAAGTATGTTTTTTAAATATATTTTATCAAAACATCGACGATGTGGAACGATCGACGTGTGGTTCCTATGAGTGAATGCTGCTATATCCTTTTATTACCTATCAGATTTTCCCTCACGATTTTATTTGAATTACATATTTTGTAGAGGACAAGTATTTAGTATCAAATAACTTTAAAGCATCGCCTTTTGTTTAAATTAGCCGTATAAATATTATAAAGCAGCAAGGCGCCTTAGAAAGGCAGCAACCATTTAACCCAAAAGCACCTAATATTGCTCACGTCCTAGACATAACCTCACACGGTAACTCCGAATCATATTAGGGGATTCAAATCTTTTCAGATTGCACAAACATCGCATCACGAAAAAAAGCAAAAGCTGGCATTCACTTAGGCCAAACGCTTTCATCTCCGTCCTCGTAAAAAACAACCCTTAAATATTCGGAGGTACAATGCTGTGAATGGGTATAAAATTTCGCATCTCCCGGAGGGGAGCGTGTATTAAGATCTTTTATGCTCTTTAAAGGGTAATTGTTTAATTGCCAATAAAAATTAAAACTGAGATTACGTCGGTAGGAGTTTTATGGTCATTGTTGATGTACAGAGGTACAGCTGCCACATGTTCGCATAAGTTTCATTGATACAACGATGTAAATTAGATAAGTTGTTGCAGAAATATAATTATGCTATACATCTTTCGGATTATTAACCTTAGACAAATTTAATTAAACTGATAACAAAGGGAAGATAATATTATGTGTCGCAATGGAAGTTTGTAAAAAGATGTAGGTGGCAGTAGGTGGTGTACATAGGTTGGTAATTTTCCTAAAAATGGTGAAAGAAATAAATGTTAAAGTTATAAATAAATCTACGGATCCAAATAAGTTTTGAAGAAACGATAACAATATTATCATTATTAGTGTACACTAATAATGCCGTAAATAACCGAAGTGATCCCATAAGTGGGATTGTAAGTTTGGAAATCGGTTAAATGCGTTTTTTAATCTTAAAAGTACTACAACCTTATTAAATATATCCTACATATTTTATAAAAATAAAAGTTTGGATGTTCGTTACTCTATCACGCAAAAACAAAGACGGCAGCAATGCATACTCGTACTTGCGTAGAAAAGTAAATGAAGTACTTAATTAAGTTTATTTAAGCTTTATGTGGTAGGTAACTAGGTATGCAATAAAGAATAGGTATGTATAGTGTAGGTATGGTATAGGTGTATTAATAAGTTCAATTACATAAAGACCACTGCACCCAGTCTGGAAATCCAACCAGTATGCGTTCTTCTTCGTCTGGCCAGCTACATCCATCTGATACCAATGGTATATCATATTATACATATACATATATACATCTGATATCATTTATACGGTACATGATGAGTTGTACGGCCTGATTCGAACTTTAAATATACGTTTCATCAAACAAAAATGTCACTTTTGATACTGACATATCCGATCCATATCTTATCTAGACCTAATATTCGAATCGGGCCTATATATAGTTTGGAAAACCGGTATTAAGTAAATTAAAAAAAAAAACATTGCGCCAGCTCTGTGTAATATAAAATTTTTATGTTTTATGTAGAATCTTTGGCTTTTTAAAGAATGGCAGCAAAATCTCCTACAGTCTTCGCCAGTTCCAAGCGCTTCAACCCTTGGCTCCATGCCACATAAGTACACACCCACTTTAATTAATTTTGAAACACGTACATCACTGGACCGTTATGTTGCAAAACATACTGTTGTTTCATAAACATTGTTTAGATAGCTTTATAACAAAGTCATTTAGTTTGTTTACGAGTATTATATTCATGTAGAGTCTGTGCTGAAAGAGAAGAGTCGTAGAATGTATTGGGCCCCACACATTCCACGAAACTTCTCTTTCCGCACAGACTTTATTAACCAAAATTCGGATGCTATTGCAATTTAGATTTTTTCCAAGATTTTCTTACTCCCCATCTCTACATGAAATAAAAAAAAAACATTTATCTACAATAGGTAGTCAAATATGCTTTTTTGTTTAAATTTAAAAATGCGTGTGATGAAAGACATAATAAATGGTCAAAGTAACTTGTGAGAAACTTATCCACTTATCGACATGGATGTATTAAATTGCTTGTTCTAAAAATCACTGCAGTCAATTATGCAACTGATACAGTTCCTATTAATCTTTTGTACGTGCCTTTGTGGTCACAGCGTCCAATTAATATCCATCAAGGGGATTGGAGTATTATTTATCACTTCATCAGCTTAATATAAGGGACTAGACACATAAAAAAGGTTTGAAAGATTAATTAAATATCGTGAAATAAATAAACTCTTCCCCTCCCTCAACCCCTGAATAAATTAATATACCACTACGTGTCCCAAGGCTATTTTGATTCACGGTCTGTTATTCATAGGTAACAAACATATTTAGTATTTTATGAGATAAAGCATCCGTTTTTCTTTTGGAATTTAGGTTTTTTTCGTAGAAAATTTAATGCATAGAATTATGAAATTGAAGTAAATCATAATAATTACCAATGTACCTATGAAGCTCACAAAATAAATTTGATAAACATTGTATGTAATTAATAATCAGTGAGACGAGACTAACCCGAACTGAATATAAAATATATAAATAAAATATTACGAATTTGTTGCTGAACATCTTTCATCATAAAAGTACTTACCTTTAATTTTATTTGCAAAATAACTGTCACAATTACGGACTGTTCTAGCTATAAGTCACATCAAACCTCTATTTTTTCCTATCTGTTAATCACATGAAGTTTTAGGGCTGACAAGATAAAATCCCTCCAGTGTAACTTTCATCTACGAAAAACTATCAAAGGGATATCTATCGGAATTGATGGCGACGATTCTATAGATTACGAGTACAAGCTCACCAATACGAGTAGCGAAGTATTGGATACTCGTATATTTATGATATTAGTGATTTTCTTTATTGGTAGCTCTTTGATAAATCCACTCTATTTATTACCGTGTTGATTCGCACGGGGTTATTGCATTCCATTTTACGAATTTGTTACCTGTGGCAAAATGTTTCGGACCTTTTTCTGACTGTGACTAAGCTTTGCTCTCTATCAGGTGGGCAATCAGAAACCATAATGCTAAAAGCTACAAAATGCCAGCGATTTTGTAAGGTCGATCTTTAAAGGGGCTATTTGCGGAAACCCCGAAATAAACGACATCTTTACAATTGTAACCGGATCTACTGTGAATTGATGTGTTGTATGTGTGTATGAAATAAACTTGGACAGTATTTTTTACACAAAAAGGATATGCTTAGGTGAAATAAGAGATATCTTCTAGGCCTTTAATTTGGAAGGTTTGAATATGGATGAAACGGGTTTCTAATATAATTTTATGTACACTCGGGTGCAAAGAAATCGGACCACCCCAGCATTTTTATCATTTTTTCAATTTCTGTAAAAACTGTATGTGCTACTGTGACATATTATATACCTAATGAAAGGTTGGCTTTTCCTCTATAAATTGATGTGCTTTTCACAGGTTTACTTCCAATATTTTCAGGCTTTCAGGGCTAAGAACTTTGTCACCCTAAAAATGCATACTGGAGTGAAACTTATGCATAATGGGAAAACTGCGATTCTAAAGATATCAAGTAAAAATTAAAACAATTTTCAGCATTTTAATACCGTATATTGCCTCCTCTAGCCCTACGACATGCAGTCATTCGGTCTTTCATTGATCTTATGAATTTTTTTACAGTGTCTTGAGGGATGCCCGCCCATTCTTCTTCGATCGCAGTCTTTAGCTCCAGTAAGGATTCAGGGGCGGGATTTCTGGCCCGGATTCTTCTTTTCAGCTCGTCCCAAATGTGCTCGATCGGGTTTAGGTCAGGACTGCGGGCTGGCCACTCCATGACTCTGATGCCGACCTCCTCCAAGTACTCCTTAGTGATCCGGGCTGTATGCGGCCGAGCGTTATCTTGCATGAGGATGAACTCATCGCCGATATAACCCGCAAATGGGACCACATGATCAGCCAGGATTTCCTCCACGTACCGACGTGCAGTCAAACCGCCTGAATTCGGTCTGGTACCTGGCCCTGTGATGAACACAATGTCCGTCTTCGCTTCCAAAGAAATACCAGCCCAGACCATGATTGACCCCCCACCATAAGCAACACGTTCCTCGATGCAGCATTGAGAGAACCGCTCCCCAGGTCTTCGGTAGACTCGTACCCGTCCGTCATTGCCAGACAAAGTTATCCTGCACTCGTCGGAAAAAAGTACGGAACTCCATTGCTGAAGGGTCCATTCTTCATGTTCGCGAGCGAAGACGCGTCGTTGTCCACGATGTATTGGGGTGAGTTTTGGGCCATTTGCAGCTCTGTGAGCTGTCAATTCCTTCTCCTTCAGTCGTCTTCTAACTGTCCATCGGCTGATAGACACATTCCTGGTCTCTAGGAGCTTCTGCTGAAGCTGAACGGCATTCAGTCGACAATTTCGTAGCGAGGTAAGAACGATGAAACGGTCATCTCTCTCAGAAGTGATGCGAGTTCTGCCAGTTCCGGGTCTTCTGGATAACGTCTGATCTACGCGGAATCTCTGGAAGACACGTTGAACCGATGACTTCGATAGGTTGAGTTGTCGAGCCACTGCACGTTGACTAAGCCCTCCCTGCAATAGGGCAACTGCTTGGCCGGCTTCAGTCGAGGTAGTATCCATTTTTCTCCAGTTTTTCCAGGTTCAGGCGATGAGAGTAGTGTTCAGGAAGACGTACCAATCACGAATGATGCATAAACAATGATAATGACTGTTTTTATACCTAATGATAAGTGGTCAATTAGTGCATGCGCTAATGAGGCAGTTGGAGGGGGGTGATTTCCAGGCCCATATTTTGCACAATATCCATCCCCACCCCTGAATATTGATGTCATTTGATAGGGCAGAAAATTATCTACCACGTGGTATTTAAATTATCATGATCGAGGTTACAGTTTTTACACAAATTGAAAAAATGTTGAAAATGCTGGGGTGGTCCGATTTCTTTGCACCCGAGTGTATTTCAAAGATGAACTCGCGTTCTATTTGTTGGAAAGTCAATGGCACACTTTATTAATTGACATGCACGTATATAGGTGTCTTTAGAATATTTTTGACTCTGGCAACTTGTGCGCTGTCATTCTTTCTCTTTGCTATCACGGATCGTACGGTAAACATGCTATTAGGTTTACTCTCTAAATATTATAAGTTATTTAATGTTAATGTGCTTACAGACGACTTTAACATTTGTGCATTTTGAAAATACATCGAGTGTTTAAAGGACGACGTTGTTTTAGTTCACTATCGCACCACTTCCTCCTGCTGCGTATGCACCCCAGAGACGGGCTCTGCATAACACTATTTACTTTAGATAAGTTCAATTTGCCCAACTCTAATGTCACATATCAACAAAGATGTGTACAGTACCTACCACAGAATAAATAATAGCACTAGGTACAGAAGACTCACTGTCTAACCAAATGCGTCTGTTACGATCAAGACAGATATGGCCGCTAGGTGGCGACAGCGCCACGCGCGGCTTTTGGCTAGTCACCAAAATTGGTGTAGAACGGATGTACTTTTAGCTACCTGGAGCAAAGCGACGAAATCGCGGAGTGAGCCACGCCTGACAGTACAGTCAGCATCAATGTTAGAGGATACATCAACGCTTCAAAAGTTTCTGCCACCCTGGAATACTCTTCAAAATATAGATAAATCCCTACAGTTCATGTTCAAAAGTAACCTTCACAGTCAAATTGTTATACACATAGATACCTATCTCTTTTTGTAATACTATGAGTATTAGAGAATGGTAGATACTTTTGACGCGTAGTCTGATCCGTCACTTTTGATGCTAACTGTACAAATACCTTAATGTCTCCTTTAAAACTCAGACAGTCTCTGCTAAGCACGACTGTACCGTAAATAATGCTTAATAAACTAAAGAGCATTTTACCCGAAAACCGTAACACGAAATTAATATTGTAAAGTATAGATAACTATTATAAATGGGTTTGTAACAATAAACGCCTCTGGCCCCTGTTTTTGTTCTAGAATTCCCGAAGTTCCTATCGAGTAGGGTAACTTGGGGCAAAGTAAACATTAGTTGACTTGCAACCCGACCCCGTTCGCCCCGGGCAAAATTAGTTCTTAACACCAACACCAGATGAAGTTAACAATAGTTATGCTGGCAGCTCACTGGCAAAACCTAATATTGTAATATTTATGATCCAATTACTGCTTAGATACATGACACAAAAAGCAAAAAAAAAACATGAAGGGTCTTGTGAGATTCTACGAGCTGAAAAGTTTAGTTTTGACACGGTAGGTACATGAGAATAAAGATTTATTGTTTCTTGGGATGGTTAGATTGCTCAAAACGTTTTACACTGTTAACAGTTTAACCCAAGATAAAATGCAATTTATAACACAATATTTATTACATATATATTGTTTGAGTAAGTAAATAATATATAATTATGGATATAGATTAGTTTTTGAGGCTAGAGAGCAATCTAAGAGATCCCTCATAAGGATAAGTTCGCTATAAAAATTGTACTTTCTTAGGTATATTTGCTGTTACCTATCCTTATTTCGTAAATTATAGAAACATTTGGATAGAAAACGAGCAAAGCGAATTTCATACACCCACACTCGTATTTTAATGCCTTTTATTATGTTGCAGGTTACACCAAAACTACTAGTATGAGGGGGGCACATGGGGCAACGCTCTAAATGCCAGTAATATTCGCTTAAAATAAAGCCATTAAGGTTTCGCGTACATTTTAGTAGCTGTACTCTCCAACGCAATCTCCATAACAAAACTTTTCAGTCAAAAGACCAAGGGGCCTGCCATTCATACCCTTAATAATGCAGTCACGTAACACGCTAATGAAAATTGTTCCGACAACTGGGGTCTTATTCTTGAATATGCATTGGACGTATCAAAATTATACCAAACGTGTCGTTCTTTGAGACCTTTTGTGTCGTTTATTGTGTTTAGTTTTTAGGGTTCCGTACCCAAACGGTAAAAACGGGACCCTATTACTAAGACTCTACTGACAGTTTGTCTGTCTGTCACCAGACTGTATCTCATGAACAGTGATAGCTAGACAGTTGCAATTTTCACAGATGATGTATTTCTATTGCAACATAACAACAAATACTTAACAGTACGGAACCTTCGGTGAGCGAGTCCGACTCACACTTGTTCGGTTTTTATAACTCTAGGTGTGGAATCAAAAATGGTTAATTTTCATTAGTAGGGCATATAACAAATTATTGCTAGTTAACCACCAGATGGCGGTAGAGGATGACCGTCGACCAAGTGGTCGCGTGCGACAGTTTTATGAAAGTATAATTGTTTCATTGGCTCAATTACAGTGTAGTATTATTAACATCGTATTTTAACTTGTTATATAATAGTATTGTGTACAATAAAGTGAATATTGCTGCTACTACTACTTTATTTGTTGATCACGGCGCCACGGGTAGTGAGGGTGTGTTGTTTGCTAGCGCACATTCACAACTTTTAATTTTACTCTAGATATGAGAGTAGAAGCCATTAATGCGTTATTTTATGAGCAAATAAACGGCTTTTCCTTTTTTTACTACGACTTACAGATGTTTATCTGTGAATATAAATTTTGTTTAACTGAATACGGCTCTTGAATACATGGCCATTTTGTTTCGTTACCTACATCAAAGAGGTGGTTAATTGGGTGTTGAGATATTTGCGAAGCACTAGGGTAATTAAATCGTGGCTCCGCGCAGTCAAAATAAAAGGAACGCAAAAGTTAGTTCGCCTTTTCATTTGTTTTTTTTGCGTTTCATAAACATTTTAATTGGAAATGTACTTACGCATTTTACTATGAAGTTAGTGCATTTTTATTTTTATTAAAATAAACGTTAGTCTAGAGGAGAAAATAAATTATGTTCTCTTTTACTATAAGTATAACTACTTTAGCCAAATATTGTATACTTAACTCAATTCGTAATGTTATGTTTTTATAGCATAAGACTGTAAGTTATACTTACGGTTCCCATGTTTAATCCCGACTCCGCATACCAAAACCCGCAACCACTTGAATGCAATTTTAATAGCGCCGTTAAGAACGCCACCGTCCGGCCGCAGCCGGCCGCCGGAGTTAGTTCGTCGCGACGAGTTTAGCGCCGCACGAGCGATTTACATTTTGTAGTGCATATCTTGGCTGCGGCAGATAAACGTTGCAAGGAACGGGGAAAATTTGACCAGTAATAAAGTTTTCTGGGGGCGAAATAGACTCGTGTCGCGTTAGAACTTAAAACCTAAATTGACAAATCTATGAAGTAATATCAAACTTTTTGTTTAAATACGGTTTGTTTGTTTGTATAGTCACATAAAAATTAGAATTTACCTACATGGTTAGCTGTAATCAGTATTCATTGATACTTAGTAGATACCATCATAACTCCAAGAAACCCAAGAACCCCAACCCAACCCAACCCAAACCCAAGAGATCGAAGGAATAGCATTGTCAGGTGACAATTGTCAAATGGTGAAATGCTAAGAGGTAAGTACCTACTTTTAAAAGCGATGTTGCCGGTGTATTGATAAATATTATTGATATGCATATTATTCAGGTTTAGATGGCTAATGATCATTTTATTTCCATTTAACAACCCTTGTCCCGATCAGTTTTCTTGTAAGTATATTTTTCAGAGATCTTTCCTTTAACAGCTATTTACCATTACATTTACGCCTACACCAACGGGTTCGCAAAAGTCTATTAATAGTCCTGCTATTGAACTAACTTCCATGTAATATGGAAGGAGTCTTTATTTCGATTTCTGCGACGTTGTATATCTTTTTTGATTAATATAAATCAACGAATGGATAATATTCATATTTAACTAAACCTCATTAGGTTAAAAGAAAGCCATTACTTTTTTTGAACTAGTACAATCAAAACTCAATTGAGGACTGATAACAACATTTCTAAGTAGTTACGACTGGGAATACATAAGAGTTAAAATATAAAGTTTATAATTATAAATAGGGTACAAACATACCACTCCAGCGTATATCTAAAGTTAGTATGTCATAACTACCAGACTAAACTGGAGCAGTAAATACCTCCTGCAGTAAGGCAGTAAGTCCGATAAATACTGAGCAAAACCTTACTTACTGCAATATCTACCCGCTTTGCAAATATAGGTATCGGCACCAGAGTTGAGGTCACGCATACAACAGCATTTCATGCTTGAAAACAGCGTTTTTCTTTCGTACCGATGGCATTTAACAGTCATCTAATCAAGATTTACCGAAAAATTTGGTCAACGGTCTATCGTCACTTAAATAAAGATTCACTAATTTGTTTATTTACTTACGTTGCAATAAGGTAGATACATAGTGTGTAGCTGTTCACCTCAACTCTCTTGACGACACTTATAACTACTCGTTGTTTATAGATGTCGAAAAATAAAAAACTACCTTAGCTGAAGTACTTATACCAACTTTTGAAATAGGTATGTGAAAACATACCTAGGTTGTAAAAATTCGATGGCTAGTTTGTCCACGTCCGCGGCATATTGCTGGCGGGGCGCCAGGCTCGCCCCGACGTGGAACGACACTTACATTTTACATTCTACACCTAAATACGGTCCCATCGTGCATACATAAGAGCTAAGTGACATATACTGTTGATGTCACTGTAACTCTGAAGGTGGCAGTCCATTTCCAATGACAGCAGCACTACCATCCATTTGAGTATGGAAAATGACAATAATACCGACGCGTTCGTACTAGTAGTGCAGCTGCGGTCAGAAATGGAATGTTACGTTTAGTTTTGAGTAAATGACGCTCAATAATTTCATTCATCACATCGATTTACTGGATATGTGTTTAAGTGACTTTAATACATGCTAGCTCTGCTTAGTATTCGCAATAAAAACACTGTAATTATGATAAATGCATGTAACCGAACGTAACTACAGACTGTATAAAATGAGATAATACACGTGACAGCGACAGCAAGTGGCGTCCTTTCAGTACAGATGCATGTAGAATAAACAATGTAACAATAGGATTCTTTGACTTGCATGGTTGTTGATTGATGGTTACATGGTTACAAATAAACGCAAGTGATATCTAAAACAATATTTTAGTTATTTACAAAATACACACACTTGAATTTTTATAACTCCTGTCCGAAATCCCAATACCAGAGCAAAAGTGTTCTTAATTGAGAACATTTGAAAGAATCCAAAAGTTCGTTTAAGATTACACAGACAGGACAATAAATTTAATCTCGTAGGTATATGGACAAGGTATAATAGACCTTAAGATTGTTATGCCTTGTGCCGCTAATAGCGGAACAATGAAGTGCTTGACGTGGCTTGACTGTGCTCCGGTACAGTCAGCAGCAGAAGTTGCTAAGCGAGCGACGTGTTCAAAATTACCTTGACACGCTCTTATTCTCTTAAGCTGGCCACTGACGAGCCAAATGGATGCCGTTACAATGGATTCATCCAAATGGACGGCATCCTAATACTAAACATTGTACGTTTTTGACATTCACGGACCGATTTTGGATTGCAGCCACGCTATTTGGACTGTCGGAAGGCTCGTCAGTGGCCACCTTTAACAATAAAGTCGCGTCAAGATCATTTTGAACACCTGGCCTGCTTAGCAACTTCTGCTGCTGACTGTATACCGACTAATTTGAGGTTGTAATCAGTAGATACGAGATATATAACATATAGTAGGTATGTATATCTCGACTACGCCTGCCCGCAACTTACTGGTCGAGCTTACCGCTAGTTATTACGTGGATGTAGCTAACATAGAGATACTGTGCTCATGGCATAGGTGTGTAGTTGTTTCATCCATGCTTGCATTAATGTAAATAATTCACTCTTAAATATTAATATTCTAAATGCAAAAAACGCACTGTACCTACCTCAGACTGCCTATATATCTGCTAGCTTTTTATACTTCTGAACCGATTTTGTTGAATTTTGGCATATAGCTTTCTTCATAAGTCCTAAGAACAAAAATTATAGACAATAATTAACTGGGTCTATATGTCCAGATTTCCGTCAGATATTGACAGGTTTTTTTTTTCACCAGACACATCTGCTAGTCCAACTCAAGCATGAACGTAGGTACAAGTTGCCTGGCATAGCCAGATTAAATAATCACAATTGTAATATTTTAACTGTTAAACGAAAATGCAGAATTAGCTCGGCCTTATTTTAGGTACGAGTATACCAGCTATACGAGTAGGTATGTTGCATATGCAGTGTACTCAGGTACTGTTTTAGTGCCCCCACGTGTTTTAAGTATATCTTGATAAAGTTATCAGTAGTAGCTACTAATTTGAGGCAGAGCTCAGTGTCCACCATTGTAACCGCAGCGAGGTAGCCGGGAGTAGCGCCACTCGTGACTTTATGACGTCCGCAGCTTACTGGGAAACTGTGTTTCAATTTCAACTTAAATACAGGTAGCGTCTAGAAGTTCATATTCAGATTTGCTATGAAAACAGCGGTATCATCAGTTGAATAATATATCTTTTTCAAAGTTATGATGCGTTAAAGTTCACAAACTTAGGAATTATGATGGTAAAAGTTATACCCGGCAAGGTTAATATTGAAAAAAAAAACTGTGTTTGCAAGATAAAAGAAACTTACTTACTAACTGTGCCATAAACACTGATTTAGAGAGTAAAAAATGTATAACATATTATTGGTTATCATGAATTTCTGCATTTTTTTAGATGAACATATAAGTATATCTGAGGATCCAAAAGGCCCTTTGTTATTTGTCACAAAACTGAGGTTAAGAAAAAACGGTCCTTCTATTGAATGTCTGCCTTATTTATTTCTGCATTTTTATAATTCGTTTGCTTCGTAAATAATATATCATATCAAGTCACGTGTCTCAGTTATAATATTATTCAATTGAATATCGAGGGAACGATCCCTACAAACGTGGACCGTATGTTATCACGTCATTAGTAAGGGTAGCAACCGCAACCGCACGAAAAGTTTAATAACGGGTCTGGTTATAATGTAATCTGCAGAAGGTAAGGGGGCAAACATGAAATTGGCGTGGCCCGGCCCATCCGAGACCCGAATACCGGTTAGGGGCACCGGCACCGGTAGCTGACAAGATTAAACTTTAAATACTTACTCCAAATATGACGCTCCGTTACAAATTTTGATAAAAAAAACTGGACAAGTGCGAGTCGGACTCGCCCACCGAGGGTTCCATACTTTTTGTATTTGTTGCTATAGCGGCAACAGAAATACCTACATAATCTGTGAAAATTTCAACTGTCTAGCTCAGGGCTGTGCAGAACTGTGCGTCGTGACGCCCTAGAGGGCCCGATTTGCAAGACCAAAGTGATCCCATAAGAGCTCCGCGAACATTTTTGTGCGGAGCTCTAAAAATGTCAATTAGAAACCTACATCAGGAATTTTGGTTAAAGTAAGTTGAGTTATTCGGGCCCGCCCTGTAAATATTTGTGAGATATGGTACTAGATCATGACAATTTATATCTTTAACGCATTCACTGCCAGGGGGCGTGGCCTGGAAGTAGGAACAAACTTGTATGACGGTGGACGCACATGTGCGTCGGGAGCAGTGAATGTGTTAAGCTGAAATATGTACTTGTACTTTAAACACATCTATGTAAAATATTTTTTATTTTAAGCAGAAACGTCTGCAAACGATACCACAATCAGAATCGCAAGTAGAGTCTCGCCCGAGACAAAGAGTTTTTCTTATGAAAAGTTACATGATTCAGAAAAAATGGTTCCAATTTGTAGACATAGATACGATGACGAAGTATTCATTTAGAAATATAATCGAGTACGTACTAGTATTGTAGGTAACCATAATAATCATATTTTGTTTGCGTTAACGAGTTAGCAAATAGTATAATATAATCAAGTTACTTTAATATAAGTTACTTTAGTATGAGTATATGTCTATATGATATGTGTAACACAATATCTGTTCTCCGTTGGCGGAGGAGACAATCAAATTATGTAGCCGTCGCCAGCTTTATATGAGATCATTACGAGAGAATCTCAAACTATTCAGTGATACTGAAAAGAGAATATTACACAGACCAACTAGATGTTAGAACATTAATTTCGTGCTACGAAAATAACTTTACACAAATAAAATAAATATAAATTTTCTTAGAGTAGGTAGGTACCTATTACAAGTGTAGGTATACATCTCAGCTTCAAACCTTTTACATTATTCATAGTTGGAATAAATATATGTAACAAAAAAAATCAAGATCAAAATACCATAACTTAGTGATTTTCACCAGCAATTAAACTCCAAGAGCAAATGAAATAAAAAGCTCAAATCATTATAGGTGTTACTAATAATATATGATTCCCTCGAATAATATATGATTCCCTCGATTTCTTCAGATCTCATCATTATCCCCCCATTCAAATAAATAAAATACCTAATTTTCCAATTTCGGTCCAGCCATCTATTAGAAATCGGGAAACATACATAGGTATCTAAGTAAAAATGCATAAATATATATATGTATATATATATTAGGGGACATCTTACACAGATCAAACCTAGCCCCAAACTAAGCAAAGCTTGTACTATGGGTACTAGGCGACGATATACATACTTGTATAGATAAATACATACTTATATACATAGAAAACAACCATGACTCAGGAACAAATATTAGTGTTCATCACACAAATAAATGCCCTTACTGGGATTCGAACCCAGGACCATCGGTTTAGCAGACAGGGTCACTATCCACTAGGCCAGACCGGTCGTCAATATAATATGAATATTGATGACCGTCAATATGAATATAAAACAATACATACTTACTATAATCTGTTAAATAACTTCACGAAAAATAATACAATAGTTACTACAATCGACGTATTTTCGACGACATATTTACATCAACAAGTTTACCCTATGCAACACGTGATAATACTCGTACTGTACATAGGTTCCTACAATGAATTTTACCATTATTATGTTTCTGAAAGCAAATTTTCCAATAATGTAATGAAAGTCCGTTTTATATCACAAAGCTCGTCAGACAATGAGCACCTGCCGTGCGTTGATGGACATTGACGCGGAGTTCGTGGGAATTCAATTAGCGCATTAAATATACAAATATTGAGAATGACAACCGTCATTAAACGGATTATTGCTTTTGCATGCATTATAAGTCAGTACAAAATAAATGCACCAGAAAATAAAGCTCTATGGGCAACATATTGGTAATAAAATTTCTAAAGGTAAGTAACCTAGAGTTTAACATATGACTGCAGTACTACAACACTAGTCTGTATTGAAATATATTTACACCTTTAATAAAAGTAACCAAAAAACGGAGCAAAAAACCGGAGGCTAATCCGAACTTACAATGATATCAAAATGATGTAATTTTTGTATCATTTGCGCGTGCATTTCTCTCTTCCTTGTTCTTTATGTATTCGCGCGAGTGAGACGGACGGATACATATAATAACAAAATTATTTTGTCATGGAAATATAAGTGCCGAGTGCCGACCTCTTAAGAGTTCAAAATATCTAGGTCCGTTCTTCATAAGCTCCTATATTGGCTTTGTGCATGTAAGCCTTGGCAAACTTAGGATCTAATTTACGGAACACCTTGACTCAAATAAAAACATTTTAAAGAATTATAATTGAAACTAAGGAATAACTATTTTATTGAATACCTACCTAATTATTTAGACAAACATCATGTCACTAAATACTTCGCAAATTAATAATTCGTTTACATTTTAAAGTGCCGAAAGAAAAATCAAATTAGTAAGTAAAACACAGTGCGCAGTGTTAGCGGCTTCTTAAGGGGCCCACAGATTGCCAGTTCGCCGGACGGTATCAGCCAAATGTCATATTTTACGTTTGACTGACTGGCTGATCAGTGGGCCCCTTTAGGTAATTTGGGTTTTCAAATACTGCCTGCCGTGCGCTCATAGTGTGTGGTCAGTCTTCAAACTGCAAAACTAATCAAAATAGCAATTAATGTAACATAGATTAACGTGATACAACCCTGTCAATCAGATATTGTATATTACCAAACAATGTAAGTACTTCAGGGCATTTTGATGCCACATTTGTATTGAACAAATAATCTTATGCAAGATCACTTAATCAGTAAGGAATAATTATCATCATTTCTAATGTTAATAGAACAGAATAATAATATATTTAGATTTTGCCTCGTTACAAAATATAAGCCATAAATTAAGTTCTTTGAAAGTAGCATGTGGCGCTGGTGCTGCTAACTAACATTTGGGTCAAGCATTGGCCTGTATCGCCACTTCGCCTAAATGTCGCACCTCATTTTCCGCCACTTAGCTCCATATGAGCTTTTTACATAACTATAATAACCTACCAGATGAAATATCGCTTCAATCCGTACCTTATAATTAAGATAATATGGTTTCTTTTCAAGTAACTCATGAAAAGACCTGCCCTAAAAATTAAGAACATTTCTTTTGAACACTTCTGATGAGTTTTAGTAAAGAGCGGTGTTAAAGTGTCTATAATACTTATGTACGGGGAAAAGGCACGAGGGTTATTAATATTCAGGGCTAGTAAAATACCTACTTTAGTATTTGTAGAGTGTCGCCGAATCCTTGAGGTGCAAAGGACGGCGGAAAGGCATTTCCATTGAACCTTTTATTCAATTGGCGCGGACACAATTTGCACATCCATCAACAAAGTAACCTTTTATGCAGACTCCAAAGTATTTTGAATAAAAGTTTCACAACTTTACGGTATAAACACAGTCTTGGTCAAAAATACTTGAGCTCGTTATTTTTAACCTCAATAACTTTTTAATTTAGTGTTGTTACTTTATTGAATATTAAGCAGTGATATTTAATATGACAATATATCATCTAAAAATACGACTAGACAATTTCAGCAGTATCATTAGCCGTTGTCTAGCTTTATCTCTTATAACTTTTAATGTAGGTAAATATAATGTGGATTATTAATATTTTTTCACACTACACTGTGAAATAGTTAATTGGTCTATCAAAACGATTAAATCAAAACAGCGTCTAATTGCGATTTTGCTGTTATACTTTAAAATTTCATTAATTGCTATTATATTGTCCATTGTCTATTAAATAAACGTTTCAATACCTACTTTTGCCGAAGGCTGTACGTGGCTTTGAAAGCAAAAAAAAACATTTTCCGTAATTGTACTTCTGTTCTAATTGAAGCGAAACACAAACAATTTGCAAATTAACAATTTAATTATAAGCAGACCATTGAAACAGAAGGAGAATTAATTTCCCAAATGAGAAAGCTGTCCAAACAACATCAGCACATTGTAAATTACGCGCCGCGACCATTCATTCGTAAAGGCTTTACCTCAAAATTACCTTCCTGTTGTCATGACAGTCAAAAATAAATAATTTTATTCGTCGCCGGTACGGCTACATCCGATATCAGGCTTCCGGTATCGATCGACTACGGATACCGCTATTGACCCTCGATAATAGTGCTGCCGTTGCACAATTCAACTTGCCGCATATTATTATAAAAAGCACAGTTAAAACGCTTAATGTCTTACGTAATAAGACTTAAAATTTTGATCCGCATTACATTCGCAGTTCACAAAGTTAAATTTGTCATTCCCGATTCTACGTGCATTGTAATGCTGTAACACTAAGTCTTATAGGTTTGTTCTTAGAGTTGATTTTCGTGTGCAGTAATCGTATTGATATTTAGCCAACAATATGACACCCTAGTGCGCTCGCAGTCTCGGACGTGGACATAAGGAAATGTGGTATCACGTAAACTCGTAAAGTATATTCGAGCTGAGAGTATTTTATGAAATTTAATTGTAGTATTTTCACTATTATTTTCACTTAATTACACAAGGTACGGTTAGTTAACGTATAGGTTAAGTTCGTATTAAGTGCGTTTTGTGACCTAAAGTTAGTTGTCACTACTTAGGTAGGTCTAAGCGACAAATTAAATAAAGCAATTACTTACACACGCCTAAGTTATGTAATATCTTGTAACAGAGACGAGGGCTGATATTGATATCTATATTTGGCATATTGGTACTTGACTCGATATTAATTATCACGAGCGGAAACAAGTAATTAATATATTACCCTGTCAATCCCCATCTATGCTGTCATAGCAGTAGTGTAAGCGTTTAGGAGCAAAAATACCCATAGCATAAATAAATACATATTTTGTCTTTCGCATACACGAAACTTATTGTCCCGGAGATTTGGTACGTGTGCGCGGATGCGAAACCAACACGTAGAGACCCATTCGGATTCGTCACCCGGGAAAATTAAACAACCCCGCTAAGTAAACATCATAATGATAACTGATATTATAGTTGTTACTTTCGAAAATATACTTCAAGTCTGGCTCATTTTCCTAACAATTTTCAAAAGTATAGTCCTATATGGCCGGAAGAAAGCTTGAACAACTGCAAAATGGAAAATGGGACACAAATGTGGGAAAAATAGTGGAAAAGTTTGGTACTAATACTAATCATTAATCAATAACTACTGCGCGGTTGACATTGTTTTGTGAATTTTTCGCAAAGTAATGGTAGGTTTAGATAATGTAGAATTTTAATTAATAACTTTGCTTACTGACCATCAAGAAAAACAACTAGGAAAATTAATATTTATACTATAGGTATTACTTGATGTTAACGGTAGTCGATTACAAAAAACATTTTTGTATAAGACTAGCGTACCTTTTCTAGAGTTATGCCATCTGCTCGCAGTTCGCATCCGACCTATTTTCTGTCGAAACTTGGCTCGGTTTTTTTTTCATATTAAGCCGAAGAAACCGGAATATAAAAAGAAATTTGCGAACAGTATGATCCCATTGCCTAAATTGGTTTTCTTATTATATCTACTTGTGTAACGTATTATAATTGTAGCTTAACATTTATTCAAAGACACGCGTCTATGCTAATAAAAATATGGTCTGCTGAATCCCGCATGTTATCAAAAATTATCCGTAGATTAACCCAATATTACAAGCTTTTATTTACTTTCACCTGTCCCGTTGTCTGTAATCAAATCTTGCAAAAAGTAAAATTTGATCCACTTCCCGGTTTCCGATTGAGCTGAAATTTTACATGCATGGTATGCAATATTCTGGTACCATCGAGCTAATCTGATGATGGAGACAGGAGGTGACCATAGGAACTCTCTGATGAAACAACGCAACCTAATTGTGTTAGGGGTTTTTAGAATTGTCTCGATGAGTATTAGTTGTCTGTCGTAAGAAAAGTACAGTCAGCGATAAAAGCTTGTATCACAAATGTAATTTTTGCCATAAACTTATTATTAGTCATCAATATACATTCCACTGCCAGTACCCACTATACAGCCCTTCTGTCATTGTGAGACAGTTGTATTGATATAAAGGGGTAAAGCGTAATACTCAAAAGCTGAATTTTATTGATTTGGTTTATTCTAGAGAAGAACTAGTGGTGCGAGCCAGAGGTCAAAGCCTCAAGGGCGACTCATGCGGTAGATATTGATATTTTGTTGACTTTGAGACAGATTTAAACATAGAACAACATGTTTATTATTCAACATTGACATTCTACTATGGGAGGGGACCAAGTGTAACACAATTTTATTACGGTTATTGATGTGACGCTGGAAATTTACTTTAAATTTAGGTTCATTACTGTGATAAAAATGGTGACCATTTTTTAGGCGAGGGCACATTGAATTTACACATAACATGCAAGCAATCTTAAACTTAAACGTCGTAAGCGCGCTAATACTTATTTTTGGAACAAAATTCTAAGTTGAACAAGATGACAATATGTATAAAACCTGATCAGTAATATATTATGATCATTGTCAAGAGGGCGCTGTTACCTATTCTCATTGTATAGGATGACAGTTCAGTATAGTCGGAAAAAATTAGTTCCAGTGAAATTCCGCAATATGGCGCGTGATCATAATTAGTTATTTGTACAACAAGAGATCAAAGTTTGATATTTCTTCGAGTGCTTATTTTGAGTCCCGTGCAAGCGAAAGATTCTATAATTGATTCACGAGCGTAGCGAGTGAATATAATTTAGAATCTTGAGCGTAGTAAGGGATTCAAAAGCGCACGAGATGTAAATAACTTTGATCTCGTGTAGTACACAAAATTTTTCACCCTAAGCAGTGAGAACATACCTAGAGGGACAGAGATAATAGAACCCAAGTATATCGAACTTGTATTAGACCCCGCATGTTGAAATGACTATAAAGGTCACTTGAATGTCATTTTGTCTCACTCAGTGAGCAAAATGCGATTTTGCTCACTGAGTGAGACACAATCAGTGAGCAAAATGCGATTTTGCTCATTGAGTGAGACAAAATGACTCAGTGAGCAAAATCGCATTTTGCTCACTGTTTTTAAGAAGCAAAGTACCCTTGTTCGAGCTGCTGAGGTGAAAAATATATTACTTGTCAGGCTTTACCTAGAATTTTCTATATTGTCAGCTCCAAATTTTACAGCTAAACTGCTAATCAGTTATCGGGATTACGTTAAGTAGTATTCGGAAATGCTTCAAATTCTGAGATAACTAATGAAGTTTTCGTTTGGAAGTGACCTGCATTAATATTATCATGGGAAAGGTTATGCATACACACCACTTGAAATAATGACCAAACCAACTACTCTTTCAAACACAACGAGGAAAATAACTAAACTGAATACTACTGAATTGCCTAATAATACTTTGATTTGGTATTTTGGCGACTCCATACTAGATGAGATCTGTCTGGGTATTTGCAAATTAAATCAGACCGACTTCGGCATCGATTCTAATAATATATGTGTAAATCCACACCAAATGCCTTCATGAATATTAATTGCCACACATTAGTAATAACTACGTAACTGAGTCATTCCAAAAAATCTAATCGATGAAGCGCGATTTGAAATGAGAGAGTAGTTAAATGTAAAACCAGGACAAGTTGCAGTCGGACTCGCCCACGGAGGGTTCCGTACTTTTTAGTATTTGTTGTTATAGCGGCAACAGAAATACATTATCACAGTTCATGAGATACAGCCTGGTGACAGACATACGAACGGGAGTCTTGGTAATAGGGTACCGTTATTACCCTTTTGGTACGGAACCCTAAAATAGATCTCAACAAATTTAATGTCCTTAGACAGAAATAGAAAAACAGAGAGCTAGCCCGCCGGAAAAGTGTGTACAACTCTGAGAGCAACAAAGGTCCTCTATTTTGTCGATTATATGATATATGAAATCGATTCAATCGTCATTACTACCCAGACGTCTGGCAGGATTGGCAGAGATCAGACAAATAAGCCAGCAGGGTTTTAAAATAAAACAACCAAAAATGCACTACTCATACTAAGATCCCAAAACGTATGGACGTTAAGTTGATTTTTTGTAACCTGACCGTTTAGAACTACGAATATTTTTTTTTTTTTTTTATTTATTTGGCTCACAAAACAAGTTACAGACATTTACAGGAATTTCATTAATAAGCTTACAGTTCAGATCTGGACTATAACTCCAAACATGTGTGCACGGAAGGATATGAACATTCAGTTAGAATATAACGCTAGAGGGATGAGATGTCAAGAAAAATTATATAAATGGTAGTAAGATTTACACATTACTTGAGTTATCTAATTAATTATACTAGGTCTAAAAACTAAACAAGATAAGACTAATTAAACTAGGTCTAAAACTAAACAATATGAACGAGTACGAGTAACAGTCAGCTTAAAAAAATTCAACTATGTATACTATTTACTTAACTGCCATAGGCGCGATCTCTCCATGGAATTATTGTTAATGAGATAGGTTAACGAGAAAAAAAATATATAACAGGAAATGTACACAAAAAATATATTTTACCATATTATCGACATGATTTATAACGGGCAAATGAATATGGCATAACTGATAAGTGATATCGTATACCGATTATCGTTAATGTCACCCTCACGGACACTTTCACTTTTCACGTGATATATGTACCTACTTAAGTATGTCAATAATATGTGCCATAAAGTTTTTTGAGCGCGCAAACGGACGTGTTTATAACTAAACACACATATGTACATATAAAAATATTACCCTCTCTCCGGGTCGGGACAATCGGATAAAAAAGTCCTTGCCATAAAGTGTTCAATGTTAATAAAAAATAATCTGCAATAAAATAAAGCACTCCAAAACACGTTTCAAGTATTTAAAACGTGTGCAAAATGAAAAGTTATGATTATGACGGTCCCCGCGTGTGGCCGCCCGCCCAACCGATGCTGAAATCGCCGCGCTAAGGGCGAGCGCATACAAGCGCGTTCAAATATACTGCCGTATTCGAACTTCAAGATATTCACAAGAGACGACACGTACTAGATACATTCTAGATACGTTATAGTTTAGATATCAACTAGTTCTCTTTTGCAGCGCAATTCGGGCAACCAATGTCACTTTTACGTTAGATAGAGTAAGATATCTATTAGATGTGAATTGGATCTCTAAGTCATATCCTGTGGAAATCGTTCAACAGTATCTCCAGAATCGCGCAAATGTCAAATTTGACAGCTTAGATCTTAAACATATCGTTATCGTATCTTGGTAATGTCTAATAGATGTCTATTTCAAAATCCGAATCGGGCCCATAGAGGTTAATTCGTCACGTCACGTGTTAGTGCTAGTTCGTGACAGAAAGCTAACAGCCGTATTCGAACAATGAGATACGTCAAATACTAGATATTGAAACGATATGGATCCGATATGTCAGTGTCAAACAAGTGTCAAAAGAGACGTTATTGTTTGAAGAAACGTCAATTTTGACATTGACATATCCGATCCATACCGTTTCAATATCTAGTACCTATTTAACGTATCTCATTGTTCGAATACGGCTGTTTGTAAAAAAAATGCGATATTAACAGCAGCAAGGTGGTTACAGTGTGGAAGTTACTCATTTGATACAAGCCAGAGTTTTGTATCCACTGTATTTCCGAAATACTGATCTAATTAATATGTAATCTTAACACTGACCAATCTAACTTCCAACAAATTTCTTTTATTTGGTCAGAATTTTAAAATCAGAACGTCATCCCAGAATATATTTATTCTGTTGAAATTTATATAATTAAAAGCTGTGTCTTCATTTGTTTGTTAATTTGTTAGTGACGAGTTTACTAGTTTATCAATTTGCTGAAATTGACAGCAAAAAAGTTTACCAAAGCAAAATTCTCAAGTCCCGTTCGGACCCAAAAAACTAAGCCACCCACAGATTCCAGCAACCTGAAACTCAGAATAATTTATTAACGGTTACAGCTTCACCGCGATTTGTAACTCAGCAAAAAAGAGGAAATGATACATGACAGTTATACGACCCAAAGCAAAAAGATTTACGTTCATTTAATTTTTGCGCTATTTCAAGCCTTGTCTAGGCTGAAATAAAATACATTTTTGTTCGTAAAGTGAAGCTGAATTACATTATGTTATTCTGTAGCTTTCCATTTTATGCAAAATGACGTATTGTAATGAAGAAAGCAAGTCGCTTACGTCTTTTTGTTATTGGTAGTAGCGTGATAGCGGGCGTGTGCGTCACGTGCGCGGGCGCAGTCCACGGCGTCCACGCCCTATTAACGCGGGAAATTAATCCCGGCCGCCACCGGGGACGGTGAGCAAAATAGACTTCAGATTAAATCATCTAAATCAAACTGGGAGAATCTGTAGAACATTCTATCCAAGTATTGCAGACAACAGGAAGCCAATTTAAAGTATTTAAACTTACATTTTGTTATATTTTGCCCGTTCGTATCGTTTGCGAAAATACATTTAATTACCATTAGAGCATGCAGTACCGGTTCCGGTACCAAGAATTTAATTTCCCGGTTCTGGGCATGGCCGGAACCGGGATTCCCGGTTCTTCCCGGTTCTTAAGGCATATTAAGATTATACTTAAGAAATTGTTTGTGTTAGTGTACAATCTTTATGAATGACTTATTTTCATATAAATTATTACATACGTATTGATAAATGACTTATTTTATCAAAAAATCTAGCGTTCCAACCAGTCGCGGATTTGCAGTCTTTGCCGCCCTAGGCCCCAGGCCCTGTAACTGCCCCTTTCTCAGCGCCCATCATATTGACTACATTTTGAGTTATTTCTTGTTATCATCAGCGAATTTTTTGTCACAATTCGCCGCCCCTAATATCTTGCCGCCCTAGGCCCGGGCCTACTTGGCCTTAGGGCAAATCCGCCACTGGTTCCAACCTATTTTACGAAACCAACCGGCACACGGCCCTTTACATTTTGAGACTTTGCCTATGCTCGCTCACATTTTTGTAAATCTTCCGCTACGTCCCTTTGGAAATTCCCAATAATCACTACAAGTAAATATTATTGCACGCGCTTTCATCGCAAAACCTTGGCTATAGGCTAGACTCTAGCCAGACTCTATACCAGCCCCGCGAATCGCTGGTTTGCCTCCGCCTGATGGGCATGGCTTTACGAGCTACACGGGAGGCCCCGTAGTCGATGCACTCGGCACTATGACGGCACGGCATACAGAAATTAAAAAATCAACCCGACAACGGAATATTTTCATATAAAACCAACTCCTAGAAAGAAAGAAGAATATTCGAATATACCTAATATCCTACTTACTTAAGATTAAAAAGTTGTAAAAAAATATAGCTTCCGTCACCGTCCTAAGTCACCCGAGCCAAAACGTAATATCTATTGGAATACCTACTTTACTAGGTTAATTTGTCGGGTTATTTGGGTCCCCCGTTTCATAGCAACATTATTAAATGTGATTTAATGTCCCGAGCTAAAGTACTAGTATTAAAATGGGAATAAATACGCATACTGATGAGAACCGGGAAGTACCGGTACCGGGTCTTCAGTACCGGTTCTTTCGATTCAATGAAATTCCCGGGAATTCCCGGGAATTTGAGAACCGGGAATTCCCGGGAGCATGCCCTAATTACAATAAAAGTTACGAGCGTTATGAACACAAGAATGATAACAAAATAACAGATTTTACCGCGTTTTCACTAAGGCGATACGGAAAATTAAATTAAACTAGGAAAAACGCGTTACCTATATTAAAAACAAAAACGGGTAAACAAATACGGTATATACGGCAAACATACACACAACAGTTTCTGAATAATAATCGAGCTCCTGATATTTTAATGCGTAATACTTCTGAAAATGCTAAAAATCAAATTTTTAGTTTGATGACAATCCATGACTTGCCTCAAAAACTTATGTGTCAAATCAAAACTTGACTGAAACGCCATCTGGTTAAATTAACATATTAATACTTACTAAATATTTAATATTAATAATATTTACTATCCATAACAAGTGAGTAGATACCAGTAGGGGCGTGTCAAAAATGTTCACTAGGTAAGCCGATGTTTATTTGGCTTGCTATTTCCTTTGGATTTCTGATCATCAGAGAATAATGTTCTAAGATGTCTTTAAATGGGCAAGCCGGTGGGAATCGAGTTCTATGGACGCTCCGCCATTGGTAGATACCATAGCAGAGATACTTTAAAAATATACATATATAATAAGCAATGACATTTTAAGATCAAAACTTAGGCAATGAGCCGTAATAGGTATTTATATTTTGACTTTTAATATTAATTATCATACAAATGAAATCCGAACGCATGTATGTAATTTAATAACGTCACATTTCAAAGAGAAATATGAAAATGTTAAATTAAATAGCATGCAATGCAATAATATCCTTCAGCAGGCAAATTAACGCAGTTTATAAACGGATACGTTATCACCGTGATGTAATATCGTGTGACACGGTGCCTGAAAATGGTACAGCGTAGTATTTCAGCCTGGACTACTACTACTTACAAATATTTTTAATGCAAATGTTCAATATGCTTTATTTATTTATTTGATAGATTTAGAATAACTGTAACAGTCGTTATACGCTGGTTTTTGGTCACAAAAAGTCAACGCGATGATGACGACGACGCGATTCTAGGGAACTTAAATATAAAATTCAACATTCAACAAAGTCCCTAGACATTGGACAAAGCCGAAATGTACATATGCATTAGGGCATTTAGAACCAATATACAAAGTATCATAATCATAACAATCGGTGTAGCTGTTACGAAGAAATTAACAAATTACGATTTTTTTACTTTGGAGCACCTGTATACCTGTATACATATGTTAGTAGCTCCTGAGGTAATAAATAGTATGAAACTTTCTTCGACCGTTTTGATTATCTTTTTTATTTTTGACATTAATAAGATTCTGACTTTTGACAAATGTCATCATTGCCGCACATTTTCAAACAAATTGTCAAAAGCACTGCCAATGATTAATACAGTGTGTTCCTTTTTGTTGTCGATTATTGGAAATAACTTTTGTTTGAAAATTTATTTTTTTATCTTTTGTTCTAATTAAAAAAATATTATCGTTAGAGCATTTCTGAGAAGTAACCCTACGTGGGATTTCAGGGTTTGTCCAATGGCTAAGGTCACCCTGTATAATAATCAAGTTTATAGTTTAACGAATTAAATCACGTTCAAAATTTCATTGTTAGTTCAGTCGAGTTTCTTCTATTCTTTAGGTACTAACTTCTGTCCGCGACTTTGCGTGGGATGATGATTTATAAAAACTATCCTGTCTTTCCTCGGGACTCAAACTATCTACATACCAAATTTCATCTAAATCGGTTCAGTGCATTAAGGTGAAGATGTAATATTAGTAGGCATTTATATATTAAGAAAAAACCAAAAACATTATCTGTTTTTACTATTCTGTGCCCGGTAGTACCACATGTGTTATTGTACTTCGTTTCACTGCGCACTATATTATAACACTCGTGAACGTCAAATTAATTACACACACACATGATCAACGGCGACCACCCATGCATTTTACCGTGATTAATATTATAGTTACTCATAAACAAAGATTTAAAGAAATAGGTAGTCCAACTAGACGTAAATAACCTTAAATAATAACATATACCTACTCGGCGTCACGGAAATCGCACACCTGGTGCGATCGATTGCGAGCGATTCTAAATAGCTCTTAGTGAAATGGTTTTGCCTAAATCAACTTGACATCATTTATAAGCTAATTTAATAACCTTTAATCTAATGTATCTTTTGTTTACGTGTTTAATTTTTTGTTAATATTGTCCGCCTTTGAAAGAATCGCCGTCGCCCGAAGGTGTGTGATTTCAGTGACGCTGTGTAAGGTAAACGGCCCCAAGTTCGTGTTAGTACGTTATTTCGTTAGTTTTGTTTCTGGCGCAAATAATAAGGAATTCAAATATTTTTTATTGAAATTATACATATGAAAAAAATCTGTATTATTTAATCTCTTCAATAAAATAATAACCAATATTTTAGTGATTAAATTGAGAGTAATATATACGACGGTTGAAACTGTCAGACGGCCGCAAACAGCTGTGTTGTATGCGTGCACTTTTTTTAGGCGTAAGGTGCGCGCTCTCACTTGTTAAGCTTATAGGAAGGAAAAGCTAAACCCATTCGAATAAAAGATTTTGAGAGTGTTTCTGTGGGTTCCTTAGTAATAGATTTGATAAGAAAAAAAATTGAATAAGTATATGCATAGAAATACCTTAAAATTGCAATAAATTGACTCACGAAATAGCGGTCATTTTATTTTACGTGTGTCTCCTATTTCGTGTCACTAACGAATCAAGGATTTTCTAGATACATTTTGAGTGCTTGTTTTTAAATATAACAACGAAGTTAATTAAAAAAATAAATTAGAAAACAATTAATGTATTTCATGAAGTTTCGTATGAGCGAAATTCGGTAAGTATATGTTTTTTTTCACTAGAATTCTCATAAAACGAGTATGAATGTGACCCGAGTTAAAAAAATTAAGGTATATTTTACGTATATTCTCATATTAACTACTAGCACAATTTTATTTGTAATTCAATTTATTTGATTTATTTTTGTGTATGTTTATATTTAACGTATAAGATCTCATAAGAAAGTTATGTTTTTTTGTAAATATATATATATATATATATATATATATATATATATATATTTTATATAGTTTTAATCAAGTATTAAAGTACCCATATGGTTTACAAAGTCTTAATTCAACCATTAAAGTCGACGAGTACAAAAAACTTTAAGCTAACTCTCAATTTAACTTTTTTTTTTAATATTATTTTTAATTTGACCTTACAATTACTCATAAGTAGGTAAGACCGTTAAATATTTAAAATAATTATCAGCAAATTATCACCAATTACTCTAACAAAACTATTCCGAAACAGGGGACACGAATTCACGAACTTAGGAGCTGAGCTAAATTTGTATCACGAAATAGGAGCCAAATAAGAGGTTCACGAAAAAATTCATAGTTATAAAAAAAATGTTTCAACTAAAACCCTATAGTTTATACATTAAATTATTAACAAAGAACTAATATAACTTACTCAAAACCTTTCAAGGTATTGATATGCTTAGTAATATTTAAAAAAAATATACAAACTCTCACGAGCCTTAACCTGCCGAAACAGGGGCCCTTTACCTTAACTCTTGAAATTCTTAACGTAGTTTAAGCGGACCTAACATTAGGTATGCGTTAGAATCTTCATTCCGTTCAAGTTTCATCACTTCATTACATTTTACTACACCCTCACGACACTGATTTCATTAAAAGTTGTTTTTTGTAGTGTTTGTGCACCTGCTGCTTACTAACTGTAGTATGTTCTAATAGCATCGCACCTAATAGACGTTTTATAATGTTTAAAACGTTTACTACTAGTCAGCTAACTGAGTTGATCTGTAAAGTGTGCTCTGGGGGGCAGTTTGAAACACTTACCGGGCACTTTGATTCACGTGCCAAAGTACCCCAAAATGATGTATCAAAGTGTCCCATGTAATGTATCAAAGTGTCCTGCAGGTGGGGCACAATTGAACAAATCCCATTTTTTGTTAAAATCCATATATCTCTTTTACTGGCCATAAATTTAACAAAAAATGATACACTTTGTATACCTTAGTAAATTTGTCATCTACTAAGTACAAAAATAATCTATTTTGATTTCATTTTGGGGCCTAAAATCGATTTCAAAAAAAGGTGTACCAAGCTGCCCCGCTTCCCCCTACATTAAAACTATGTTGGTACCTAGAGGTAGACACGTTGATATGCAAGCTTATACGAACCTAATACGTACCTTTTTTAAACTAATACGTACCTTTTTTTAAAACAAACTGACTACTTACCTATTGCGTGTTATGTCAAGAAAAATCTTGCAAAACATGTGAATTTTTACCAGGATTAGATAGGGAAGCACGCAAGTGTGCAAACCCAACAAAACTATAATTTATATTCAATTAAAAAGCACATCTCAGCTGTTATAAAAAGTTCTTTATAACTGAATAATAAATAAACGCATCAATTTAGTTACCTATTTTAAGTATTAAATAAGTTATTAGTAGTTGTTACCGACATTATATTACATGTACCGATACTACAACATGTGTAATTGTGTATACCACAATTTGAACTACATCGATTGTACTTCGATGAAATTTCCCGTATTTAATAAAAAAATAAGCTTCGTGTCCGTTTAAAACTCGTGTTTTTTTTAGGTTTACCTACCGCTACCTTATCATAGCTGCAAATTTTATTTGCTTTCATTGTCAGAACTGCAGTTCAATGTTTACAAATTCGTACAAATCCCTTTCTGTGTTAGCAAACGCTGATAACAGCATTAATCACTGGTCCCCGACAAGCGAGAGAATGTCAATAGTCTTGGCGAGCGAGCGTTCAAAATAGATGAAGACAGCAGACGGTCGACCGCTCACGCAGGAATCTAGGGGTGACATTCTACTTATTGAATGAGTCGTAGCTCATAGAAACCAGTATTACTGCGCTTTTCGATTACAGATATTAGTTACTAATCCCGATGTCAAATTAAATTAGTTCAACTTACTTGTTTTAACCGTTGTTGCTCAACCAATTAGAATACATGCCCAGACATTGAGCTGTTCCCAACATAACTAAAGCGACCAGCGAATTCACACAACTATAAATCTTCTTTCCGTGTCTCTTGGAATATAAATTAAAGTTTCAGTGATATTTTCGGTCATAATTACGAAAAAGTGTGTGATAAACACAGCCGTGACACGGAAACGTAGTTTGCCCTAATTTTTTATATCACGAAGTCTTTTCTTTGGTTTAAAGTTCCGAGAATGTGATCTATCATTTATTTAAGTTTTTTTATTGGGTAATCAGTTTCATCACCGTGACCGAATTGAATCCGAATCGAATTGGCTTATTAGTAGAAGAAGAAGAGGAAGAAGAAGAAGAACATGCCCGCTCCGGACCAGCCGGCATTTCAGGGGACGAAATTTTGTGGGGAGTGACACGCTCTGGGATGATTCGAATATTTCATCGCCATGCTATTAGGTAATCATGAGTTTATGACCCTTGATTTTACAAAATCGACGCGATTAGTAGCAAAAGCAAAACATTGAACTAGCATCCACTGTCAAAGTATCAGAAATTCCTTAAGGTGAAGTATCGAGCTCATTTTTTTTAACGCTAGGTTTTTTTTTTTTATATTATAGCCTCATTTATTCCTTAATACATTAAAATATAGTACATAACAATAACAATTCGTAGATAATTTCACATGCAAAATTAGTCTAGAGAGAAGTAAATTTAAATATTTATCTAATCAAATTCATTAAATTTTTTTGTTTTTTATTATTAATATTCAATATATGTCATGCAGTTTAATTAAATTTAAATTATTTATGTAGAATTTGAGTTTGCATTAAGGACCTCTCTTCGAGTGAAGGCCTCCTCCATATTATTCCATACATCTCTATCGTTAGCTTTGTTCATCCAGTCTTTGCCAGCTACTTTGTTTATTTCGTCTATCCATCGCTGCCTTGGTCTTGCTCTCTTTCGTTTATGTTGTGGTCCTGGCCAAGTAGTCACTTTGTATGTCCATTTCTGTTTGCTCATGCGTGCTACATGACCAGCCCATCTCCATTTCTGTTTTTTACAATGTTCCAAGGCGTCTATTACATTTGTTGTTTTTCTGATATCTGTGTTTCGTTTCCTGTCTCTCCTTTTAATATTTAAGATACTCCTTTCCATAGCTCTTTGGCATACTTGTAACTTATTGTTTATAGTATTATTGAATATCCAGGTTTGGCTGCCATATGACAGACATGGAAGTATACAGGTGTCTAGTACTTTTTTCTTAAGCTTTATAGGAAGGTTTGATTTCAACACTTCTTTATAACTCCAGAATTTACTCCATGTAATATTTATTCGCCTGTTTATTTCGTCGTAGTGTCTTGATTTAGTAAATGCTAATTGTTTACCCAAATAAATATAATCCTGTACATATTCTAGTTGAGTCGTGTTGACGTTGATGGGTATTTTTATAGAGTTAGTCATGATTTTAGTTTTTGTGGCATTTAACTCTAGTCCTATTTCTTGGCTGACTTTATGAAGTTCGCAAACCATTTTTTCTAATTGCACTGCTGTTTCTGAGAAGAGAACGATGTCGTCGGCGAACCTCAAATTGCTCAGAAAATTGCCTTTTATGTTTAAACCTCTCTGTTTCCAGGTAAGTTTTTTCATAATACTTTCAAGAACAGTAATGAAAATTCTAGGCGAGAGCGGGTCTCCCTGTCTAACTCCTCTGCAGATTTTGATTTCAGAGCCTTTAGTTTCCATTTTTACACAAGATACACTCTTGCTATATATATCTTTTATAAGCTCTATAGTCTCGTACGGTACGTCACATTCATATAAAGCTGTCCACATGCTTTTGTGTGATATGGAATCGAATGCTTTCGCATAGTCGATAAAAGCTAAGTAAAGCGGACTTTGGTGTTCTTCATATTTTTCTATGATTTGCTCTAGCGCATGGATGTGGTCCGTTGTCGAAAAGCTTTTTCTAAAACCAGCTTGTTCTGGTGGTTGATGATTTTCAGTGTATTTTGCTAGGTGTTCTTCGAGACAAGACGCAAATAATTTATACAAATTCGGTTGTAAGCTGATAGGTCTGTAATTATTTATATTGGCCGGGTCGCCCTTTTTGTACAACAATATTATATCTGACTTTGCCCAGTCGGTGGGTATTTTTCTATCATCTAGGATCTTGTTAAACAAGTTTGTTAAGTGAGGGGCTAGCAGAAACTTGCCTATTTTTATTGCCTCGTTTGGAATACCGTCCGGTCCATGACTTTTGTCCTGTTTTAGTCTATCTATTTTTTTCATAATTTCAGAATCAGAGAATCTGTCTAAAGTTGTAGAGTTATTGGCGATGGGTTCAATTTCCTCTTGGTAGTTATCTCGCGATGAGTAGAGATTTTTATAAAACGATGTGGCAGTCTCTATTATTTTTGATCTTGAGAAAGTCTTTTTATTGGTAGAGTTGGTAGAGTTTTCATTTAGGCAAGGAATCCATTGTTTGGTACTTTTCAGCGCTTTGTACCCTTTTTTCAAGCTGCCTGATGAGGTAAGGTGATTTTCTAATATTTTTATCCTATACTCTTGATGTTTTTTCTTGATAAGTCTATGTATATGTTTATATAAGTAGCTGCGCTCCTCCTTTTCTTCTTTTGTCAATTTTTTCTTAGTTGTTAGTTCATGTCTTCTTGTTATTAGTTGTTTTATATCTTCCGTAATAACACTGTATTTTTTCAAAGGTTCATTTTGAGTGCAGTTAAGGCTCTCTGATATACATTTTTTGAAAATGTTGTAAAAGGACTCTACATCTGCGCATTTGTCTAAGTTGGCTGTGTTAATTTTTTTACTTAAAGTTTGAAGGAAGTTTTGCTTATCTTCTGGTGTAATTAGTTTAGATTTAGTACTTCTGTAGTTAGCTCTACTTTTCCTTAGCTTTGACATAACGATTGTACTTCTTATTAATCGATGATCGCTGGGGAATGATAGACTGTTTAATATTTCAATATTAGTGACATTTTCTTTGTGATTAGTCAGTATGTAATCTATTTGACTTTTTCGTTTTTTTGGGGATAACCATGTCCACATGTTTTTCGTATTTTTTTTGAAGAGGCTATTTAGAATGAACTGGTTATTTTCCCAGCAAAACTGTAGAAGCCTTTCTCCTCTATTGTCTCTTTTCCCGTAGCAGTAGTTACCAAGGATTCTTTCTTCTCCAGCCAGACGTTGTCCGACGCGCGCATTGAAATCTCCTAGTATAATTTGGTGATGGTAGCATTGTCGACGGGCTAGTTGGAGTTGATTGTAAAATTCGTTTATTTCTTGTTCGGTTGATTCTGCAGTTGGCGCGTAGACCTGGATTATTGACAATGTTTCGCTGTCGAATTTAAGGTTCAAAATACATATTCTTTCTGTTAGTGCGATAAAACTCTCTATGTTTAATTTATACTTCTTCTTTATGAGAAATCCGACTCCATAATGACCTTTTGTCTCGCCATAGGAGCAGAATATATGCTCATCATCCTCTTCTATGTTATATCCAGTTCTTCTAATTTCAGCTAAACCGATAATATCATACTTAATATTTTTAATTGCTTGTTTAAAATCCATTAATCTTTCACTTGATAAAAGAGATCTCGCGTTGTAGGTACATATGTAGAGTTGTTGGAATGGAGGGTTTTGGTCTTTCGCCCCCGCGGTGACCGGCCGTGGTGGGGGTGATCGTGGAGAGGTCGCCTTATGTCAATATTTTTTCGAGTTACTACTTTGGTTAGATGTTGTAGGTTCGTTGCTTTTGATGGCGGTAGAGGGTGAGGGTGGGGGTGAACGCTAGGTTAATTAATAATAAATATCCTGTCGATTTTTTTTCACAAAGGAGCTTTGTTTTGTACCTGTTTTCTTTTTAAATGTTTTTAGCTTCCAGTTCAAGGAAGCAACGCAAAAGCTGTTGTAATGTTGCCACAAAACACACACACTCGCAACATAAACGTCAAATACGTAATTAATTACTAAACCCCTAAATCGAAAGTCTTTTTATGTAAACCAGTCAGAGTTTGTTTACAACCGAAAATTCCCGTTGAAAGAAAGTAACGACTTCGGTAATACGCGCCATACTTTAGCAATTAAGCACGAGAGCGCGTAATGTTTGAGTCGACATCGTTACAAAAAGCTGATTGCTCATAGCCATATATTAAGTTAATGGGGCCTGGCACTAAGCACGCCCTTGACTTTAACGATGCGGCGAAGGAGGCACGAAATAAATTTAAATTGGTTGGGCGGTGACCGCTGGTCACTCCTGGTACACGTATAACGTGCAGACAATGGGTTGTAGAGGCGTTGACCTCTTCAATTATTATTTAAATGTTCCGGAATTATATTAAGTGCCCCAGTATGTATTGAAACTGTCACGCGAGAGTGAAGGTGCTATACTAACTCGTACCTACTCCTCGATCAACACAGAATCTTGATGCTTCAAAAACACAATTTCTAAGATCCCCGAAGTTCCCCGATAGTAATGTACTGAAAAATTAAAAAATATCGCCCATACGAACATGACTATGCTATGTTAACTTTTTATTATTTGCCATTTTTTTTATTAAACAATTAATAAATTAAAAATAATCATAGTAAGAAGGTATAGTAGAAAACATGAACCAAAGTACACAGAAACGCTTTGAAAATTTCGTTTCATAATATTTTGAACAAACTGTCGGAACATAATAAAAACATATGGTATTCTTTGGTTTTACGTAACACACGGTTGACATAATACCTAAAAGTATAGATTGATACACAAATTCCTCTTCAACTAAACTATTATCTTTCAATAAGTAGAACAAAATACATTATTTACAACGAAATTCTCAAACTAAAAATTTAACAAAAAGGATTTCGGTAAACATCAGTAGGTGTTGTCGCATACCAGTATCTCCCTCAGTACCATCCCAATTATTAGAGAAGTATAATATCCATTTATTTACAATGAGCGGCTCCGTAAAAACAGATTCCATAAATCGATCTGATTCTTTGAAAGCGAGCCGAGCAACAATAACAAACAACTGTTTGCATAACGTTTGAAGCGCTACACAAATTTCGAGGAATTTTTAATTGTGCAAATACTCGTCTATTTTATAATTATAGCATTGTTTATTCAAAGCCCGGTGTAAATAAAATGACAGGTGCTACGTATATTTGCGTTGGGTTGATTGCCTCTGGCCGAAGCCCTGCTGCCGGAAACTATCTATTTTGTTTTATGTAAAGTTTCAACAAGCCTTTTCGATTCGATGGACACGTCCAATTCTCTATACCTAGAATGGAACTCAGGATGAAAAAGCGATGTGAGTTAAGCACAGACTGCCACCTATTAGACTCCGCAGTCTGTTATATCATGGTTACCAAACAGTCTTATATTTCGTATATTTCTAAACCTCGAGCTATATAAGTACTTGGAACTTTGCTTTATCTCATAACATTTTATATTAAACACGTGAGCACTGACTGCGAACGCAATCGCGCTGTGCCATTTACCCATGAACTTTTTGTTACAGACATATTAATTTTTCCTAAGATTTTGTCATCGTCATCTTCCTCGCATTTTTTTTCTTATTCGTAAGATTTTGTATTATTTAATACTTAAATGCAATATTGAATAAATGACTAAATACTGTTAGCTCAATTATTAAACTAAACAACTTTTTTACATTTCGGGCTGTTCGGTTGTGGAATGTGTTTTAAAAATTGTATTTGCATGCACTTGTATGTATTTTTGATGCAAATAAATGATTGTAATTGAAATTGAAATTGAAAATGCTTTTCCGTTAGAATATCAGATGTGCTAAGTCCCTTCCCATTTTTTTAAATCTTTTGAAATTTACATACCTACCTATCGCTGCCTTAACTTGCCTTTATTTGTGTTTATGTATGTATGTATATGTGTATATATTTACTGTATTTGTATGTATATATTATTTTAAAGTTCAATGTTTATGTATATATTAATCTAAAAAATTTAATATAGATACAAACTAGTTATAGTCCCAAAACTGAGCTATCTTCTAGTAGAAAATCTCCGCGTAACTCTTTACCAATCAATCAGTTGGAACTAAGTAGGTAATCAACAGCCTTATTTAGGTTACTGTGAGACTAGGACTAGGTCGATCACTTACTATGTGCATTTCTAATACAAAGTGTATAAATTGAATTAACCGCTTAGTGCATTCTAATAGAGCTTCAACGTGTAGGTACCTACGCTCAAAAGCATTGAAAGCCGGTCAGTTTTATATATATTCCCAAACAACTTGACCCGAGTTCATTGATCTTTAGTGTATTTCGCAGCGCTCCGGTAACTCGATTTCACCTAATGCGAGTTTATTGCAACAAAAAGCATTCCTCCAGGTGCATCCAGTGCCACGCCCTTCATTACAGCTCCGACGCCGCGCCAAATAATAGAAACGCTGCAAAAACCGGGGAAATACAGCTACAGTGTCTGTTGTCACTGGACATTCTTTGAAAATTTCGACATTATTTTCCATTCTTGTGAAAGTTAAAATAGCCTTAAATATCTCTCATTATTCACGAAACGTCGTATAAGTCCTCGCCTTCTCATTTGGCATCATATAGGTGCCCAAAAATAAGCTTCAATGACATAAATGGTAGGTCATCATCATCATTTATTTAAGGGTTAGACTCTTGTCGGTGGAGCGATTTCCATGCATGTCAGTCCTCTGCCTTCTCCTTGACAGGCATACGACACGAAGTTGAGCTTTTCCTTTACTTGATGTACGTTCTCCTTGGTCTCCCCCTCCGTCTCTTTGCCTCAACTCTCCCAGACTCCAGATGAACACAGGATATTACTACCACAATAGCGATAGCTAAAAAAGCTTTTACCACAAAAAGTGCCTATTTAAAGCCCGAATATCAGGCAATATACGCAAGAGGCTCATACAAGTGTACATCTCGAGCATAGCACTGTACGGAAACGAACCGTGGACAATGAGGCAACGTGATAGAGAAAAGCTTTTGAGATGTGGTGCTGGCGTCGAATGGCAAAGGTCAGTTGGACGGAGAATAAAACAAACGAAGAGGTTTTACGCATGGTAGGAGAGAAGAGAAGTTTGTTGAGAACCATAGAAAACAGAAGAGGAAAGATGCTTGGACACCTGCTACGACACGACGAATTTATTAAAAAGTCGTAGGTACGAGTAATAAAATGTAAGTTTTAATTTACGCAATATATTTAGTTTCTGATTTAATATTAAATTTCCACAAAATTTTGATTAGGTAATTTTAATTCTACATACATCTGACGTTTCCGACAAATTCAAACTAGGCCGCCGCAAATCAATAATTAATGATAACTGAAATCCTATCACCGTCGCCAAATCCAGTAATCGAATAGCGTCCGTCAAACCGTGTAGCTTCCTAGTAATTATTACACAGGCATTTAGCTGATCATTATACCGCTACAGCGTATATATTTGAGGTGATTGAATTGGTTCTAATTGAGGCTTAGGAGGATATATAGGCACTGACAACATCTAATTGGCGAGGTCTAACTATTTGGTGTTGGTAAACACTGTCTTAAGTATCTCACATTTAAGACAAAATAAAGCCTTTAGGTAGTAAACCGAAGCATATGTTGCTGTAACATTATTGGAACCCTGAACTCTCACCTAGCAACCAATTTGATATATTTCCCATCACGGATCAATGGTGTTCCGGACCTTTGTGAGGCGTGCGCGGAGCCGAAGCCAACACGTAGAGGCCCTTTTGACACATAAATGAAATGTAATTTGATTATTATTAAGACGATTGGTAATTTTTTCATAGCAACACAAAAGGTTTGGATCTCTAAGCATAACTCTAGGTAAGAAGAATTAATACTGGTATCCAAGTACACAAATAAATAGAAAACAGAAATCTCTTTACTCAAAATATGGATTTCTGGTAATAGTAGGTAGGTAGCAAAAATTTTATTATAAGTACTTTAAATCTAATTTTATTATTTTTTTGATAATCTGTACAGACTTTAAATTTAATAATGTAAAACATTCTATGCAGTAACAAAACTTAAAAACTATTATTAAAATGAAGTATAAACTAAATAAATTAAAAGGGTTAGTATCATATGGTCAAAAACGCAGGTCGTCTACGGCGTCAACTCACCTAAAAATCATTTGGGCAAATTTGCAGATAGTCTAAAACGTAAGCGGTCTATGAAGCCAAACCAAACCCAAATTAAAAGTAATAAAATAAATAAACAAAATTTATTTGAAATATTGAACTTAGTTACTAATACCTTTTATTGGTTATAAATGTTATAATGTTAACATCAATAGGTACCAGCACCAATTAAATCCTAAAGTAAAATACGAACTTACAGTACCTACCTAGTCGCAAGAGAAATGTATCTCCTTTTATTTTGCCTCGAATAAACGCTCTCTATTCTATTCTATTCTAATAGGGAATATTACGCATTAGAGTGCGTCACTAGCACAATCACAGATATCCTATCTATCTATCACTCTTGCCTATTCGATCGATAGAGAGGCAGATAACGAAATTTAGATTTTCGCGTTTCGCGGTAGGCCACCTGTAATCAAACCGCCTTTATGCATCAATGTCCGAGTGAAAACTTGTCAAAAAACTGTTCAAGGCCTAGTATGTATAAGTTACTCTATGGTTTACTATGTGCACTTGTGTTGCACTCTGGCGGCAGAACATTGCAGTAATACTCCCTATCTGCCTGAAGTCGCCCAGTCAAGTCTACTCCACGCGCTGGAGTGGCGAAAATCGAATCCAAGATCGGGTGGCTTTCACGTAACTTTTGTTTTAACGCAGTGAAAATTGGATAGAACTTTGAAACTAACTGGGCAGGAACATATTGCAATTGCAATCTCGTCGTGGACTTGTAGGTACGTTGTCGTTGTTTTATTATTAAAAGGCTCACTCTGTAATTAGCTCCGTGCCCGTTGAAGTTAATAAATTCAGAAAACTTCCCATTAGAACTAACGAGACAGGGGAGCTTACTTTTATAACAGCAGTCCGTCCCTTATCAGACTATTATCTTATTCTGAAGTTAAATATTCACATTCAAGATTTAGAAAAAAAATGTTCTCTACGGAATAAGGTTCAATTTCCATTGCAGGTGAATCTCAAAGCAAACGCGTCTGGTTTCTAAACATTATTTATTGTAACTAACGAGAGGCTATACATCTAGGTAGGTATAGGTATAGTACGGGGACGGAAATCGACAGAACATACCGCCCGCCAAAAACAACAGTTTTTAACTTAAATAAGCAAAATACATAACCTAAAACTTACGTACATAATTGCTCGAACTGATGCATCTAAAACACATAAGTACCACAAGCACTAACATCATAACCGTATGTTTTAAGTTCAACACTAATAAACACAACTACTGAATTCGATGCATTTCACTTGCATAGCAACAAATAACTAACTACAATTCGAGCGACGCTGGCGGGAGCCAAAGCAAGATGATAACTGATAAATAATATTCGATTATTACAAGTAAACAACTAACTGCCTGCGTCGCGTAGGTAATAATTGCGTGCCCGCGTAGGGTATCTTTATAAACATTTAGTACCTAAGCTTACTTCTAAATACAAGATCAATATTAGTTAAATAGGTCAACCATAATAACAAAAACTTGTTACATAGCATACACTTTTAGTGGACTGTATAAATAAAATTATTTTGTTTAACCGACTTTATAAAGGAGGTTCTATGTTTGTATTGTATGTATGTATTTTGTTCGTTTTCATGGATGACGTGAAGCGTAATATCTTAATATCTAGGTATTCTTTTAACAAACATATCGTTCTATTAAAAACAAGTTGAATAGGCAAGTAAACAAGGAAAACTTAATATCTAAACAAATGAAAGTTTAACAAACCTATTTTACGTGAGCATTTAATTACGTTTGTATGTACATAATAATATTACAATGGTATGCATAAGTGCTGATTATAAGAAATTCAGGGATCCGCTCGGTAACCCAATATCAAGATTTGACCCAGAATGGATCCGTGTTATACACTTAACATCTACAAAATGTAATTAATGCATCCAGCTATAAATGCGAAAATAACATAACTTAGCAGTTTTTTTTTTTTGTACTTAACATAAATTACATAGGACAAAGTATTGAGCGCTTGGGATAAAATACCTAATACAACAATGATGTTGTTAGCAAAATAGCTTGTGTCGCAAACCTTTGTGCTTATGTATTGTCGGCCAGAATTATTAGTACCTAAAATTTATTAACACTCGAAATAAATTTAACCGCCCACCATAGCTCGTTATTTTTCACTACAGACGTAAACATTCTTCTGACGTAGGTCATGGTTTGCATGATTGTGCCATGTAAAGTTTTGGCGTGAGCATCCGCATTACTCAACCGTCCTCCAACTCGCAGTAAATCGTCTTCATCTACATACGAGGTAAGTTTAATTAATGAACTTTTGTTTCTAACCTTTCCTTTATTTTTCAGGTCTTCAAATTCTTGGCTATATACTAGTTTCTGATAATACCTTACACAGCAGTTTTCAACTTCATCCAACTCGTCAGTCCTCAAGATATCATCTGTTTTGTATTTGTAATCTAGAAATCTCTTACATTGAGCTATCACTCTTTTTATCCTGACTATCGACGAAAATCTCTCCCAAATAGGTGTGTATTGTAGTGCAGCGTGGAATGATTTCTTGCATTCTAGATCTGTTGTTGGAATTGTAGTGGCCCTTAACACCCCAGTGTTTGTCTCCTTTAACCATACGGGTCCACTCCACCAAAGTTCATTGTTTGTAAGTTCACTTGCCTTAATACCTCTTGAGGCAAGATCAGCTGGGTTGTCTTCCGACAAAACGTGTCTCCACCTATCGTTATCTATATGCTGGATGATCTCCGATACTCTGTTGCCTACGAATACCTGCCAGCGGCTGGGTGGGGACTGCAACCATGCAAGAACCACCATTGAGTCTGCCCATGCGTAGATTCTGTGCATAGGTATGTTAAATAATCCTGAAATTTCATGCAGCAGCTTTGTCAATAACACCGCAGCACAAAATTTAAGCTTCGGGACCTTCAATTGTTTCAGGGGAGCTACTTTTGTTTTTGAAGCTAACATCGTGACATGAACAACGTCGTGCTCGTCAACAACTCTTACATACACAACAGCTGCATATGCAAGTGTTGAGGCATCAGAGAACCCGTGCAGATCCACTTCTTTGCAGCGAGATGACATCTTGATCCATCTTGGAATCTCTATAGTTTGCAGCTCATGTAATTCGTCTCTGAATCTCATCCATTCGTCAACCAACTCTGAAGATAGCTCATCATCCCAACCACAATGACAAAGCCATAATTTTTGGATCATGATTTTGGCTGTTATTACAACAGGTGAGAGCCATCCAAAAGGATCAAATAGGTTAGCAACATCAGATAAAATCACTCTCTTTGTTACAGGTATCCTGCTTTATCATTATCAAACTGCACAACGGGACTTAATCGCGTATTTAAGTTTTAAGATTTACCTCCGACGTTTCGAGGACGGCGTTGTCCCCGTGGTCTCGGAGAAGACTGGCTCAAGTTGACATCAACATCTTCTAGCCGCGCGAGTTTTTCGAACTACCCGCACTTGGTCTTGTTTATCAGTTTATCAGTATGTGGATGAGATCTTAAAACCCTCGTCCCGATTAAAAGACCGAGGGTTTTAAGATCTCATCCACATGGAATCCAGTCATTAGTAAATGTAAGCGGAAACGAATATCGACAGTCGATAAATCGAATATCGTTAGTGTTGTGTGTCGACAGAGTGACATCCCTAGTGCGCAAAACGTTCAAACTGATAAACAAGACCAAGTGCGGGTAGTTCGAAAAACTCGCGCGGCTAGAAGATGTTGATGTCAACTTGAGCCAGTCTTCTCCGAGACCACGGGGACAACGCCGTCCTCGAAACGTCGGAGGTAAATCTTAAAACTTAAATACGCGATTAAGTCCCGTTGTGCAGTTTGATAATGTTTAATAATCGTGAAAGTTTAAATCAGGTATCCTGCTTGCTGGTAAGTTTACTGAAACGTGAAAAGTATCATCCTTTCTATCCCAGGTAAGTCCCAGTATTTTTATTATTTTATCTAATTTAATCTCTTTCTTGTCTTTTACAGGTTCCGGAGTCTCCGTGCCATCAATCAAGTCCTTCAGGAGTTCTTCAGAGTTACTAGACCACTTCTGCATCTCGAAGCCACCTGCCTTTAATAATGCATTGATTTCTTTACAGGTTGCTTTCATTTCGTCGAGATCTTCGTGACCTGTCATAAGGTCATCCATATAAAAGGAGTTTCTTACTACCGCCGCTCCTCGAGGGTAGTTGTCTTCTTCATCATCAGCTAAACGTTGAAGCGTACGGACAGCCAGATGAGGTGCAGCTGCTGTCCCAAATGTAACCGTAAGTAGCTTATGACTATCTATCTTCTCAGATGTATTATCCCGCCATATTATGCGTTGTAAATCTGTGTGTTTGTCATTCATTCTTACCTGACGATACATCTTTATAATATCGCCAACAACACAGATTTTGTGAGTTCTCCATCTAAACACCAGAATACGTAGATCTGGCTGAATAGTAGGTCCTACCATCATGCTGCTGTTTAAGGAACATCCGTTAGGGCCCTTTGCTGACGCGTGAAAAACTACGCGCAGCTTTGATGTTTCCTTATCTTCTCTTATTACAGCACAATGCGAAAGATATACTGCATTACCTTTATCTTCTGTGTCGACCTTCTTCATATGGCCTAACTGTAAGTACTCGTGTGTAACCTTGGTGTATTCTGCTTTCCTTTCCAGCTGCTCTAATCTGCATACTGCCGGATGCTTTGTATCTCCACACGACCTTACAGTCTCTTCAAAATTTGTTTTTAAAGGAAGCTGTACTACGTACCTTCCTGTCTCGTCCCTTGTGGTTGTTTGTTGATATATTTCCTCGCACTTTTCTTCCTCTTTTGTCCACATGCTGTGCTTCTTGTATAGTTCAGACTCTACCTCCCAAAACCTTTTCAGGAAATTATTATCTTCTTCAATTTGTCTTGTAACATGTAGACTTGTAATGTGCTGTGAAACAGTAAATGATGCATTAGTATCTTTATTAGTTTTCTTACCCCCTGACAAAATCCAGCCCAGGTGTGTTTTTTGAGCAATAAAATTTCCTGGTCCTTTCATTAAACCTGCTTCTAGGATTTCGCTGTAAACTCTCGTACCAAGAAGAATGTCAATCCTCCTTGGTGAGCCATAGGTGGGATCAGCTAAATCTAATTCGTTAACTTGTGGCCAATTAAGGCTTCTTATTTCCCTAGATGGTAGCTGACTGGTTACGGATTTCAATACATAAGCATCTACATTTATACAATAGGAAATATCGTACCTTGATTGAATGCGTAACGTTACCCTATGTTTGAAAGACGTCTCACACTCCTCAATACCAGAGATCACTCCGCTGATTTTGGTTTTCTTCAAACCCAGCAACTCGACCGCCCTTGCAGTCACGAAGGACTCCTCTGATCCCTGGTCTACGAGAGCCCGAAGCACGTGTGACTGCCCCGACTCCGCTGTGACATGCACCATTGCTGTCGTCAACAAGGTGCCTTGACCAGGTTGTAGAACTTGTGATGTGGTCGACGTGTGCGCCACGACGACGGTTTGTATCTTTTCTTCATTGTTGTTATTTGTTTCTCCAGACGTATGCGATTCTTCACTTGCTTGTTTATCTCGGTGCAGTAACGAATGATGCTTTCTTTTGCAAATCTGGCAAGTTGTCTTTTGTTTACACTTAAATACACTGTGGTTCGGTATTAGGCAATTAAAACAGAGATTATTTTCCTGCACGAAACTGTATCTGTCTTCTATCGTTTGCTTAGAAAACTGTTTACATTGATAAATAGTTTGTAATGATTTTCGTTACAGAATGTGCACTTCACTTCGCTCGTTGCAGTTACATGGAACATCTTTGTTTTCACATGTTTATATACTTTACTTGCAGGCTCAACCATCTCCAGAGTACGGAACCTATTTTCCAGGAACGATTTTAATTTATCAAAACTAGGTAAGTCGTCCGTCTCATCTCTGCTTATTAACTCTTCCCATTCCTTGTGAGTGCTCGAGTCTAATTTTGACACTATGGAATAGTTAATAATTGCGTCCCAATTATTCGTAGGTAAGCCCAGATGTTTCAGTGCACTCATACATTCCACTGAAGTGTCCAACAATTGTCTTAAAGCTGTAGCCGATTCGTGCGTTATCGTTTTTTGTGAAAAGAATTTCTTAAAAACACAGTTAACTATGTATCTCTTATTGGCATAACGTTTCTTCAGTACTGACCAAGCTTCTTTATAATTTTCAGCGGTTATTGAAAATTGTCGTAATAATGCCTCCGCTTCTCCAGCTAAACTGCTCTTTAGATAATGTAGCTTTTGAACATGTTGCAAGGATTCATTGTTGTGCACTAATGCCATAAATAAGTCATGGAAAGACTGCCATTCAGTGTAATTGCCATTAAACGTAGGAAGCGAAATACGTGGCAATTTTACTTCACTACTATTCGATGTACTAGGTGTAGGTGTAAGTGTTTGTTTAGACTCACTTTTTGTCGGAACCATACTTTCTAACTTAGACATCATTTCGCCTTTGTATGTGTAATACTCTTCTTCAAATGCCTCAAACGTGTTGTCGGCGAAATAATTTGTAGCTTGACGCTGTTCCATAGGAACCGACAAAATTAACTTTTCATGTACGACTTGAAACTCTTTCCAGTACAATTCCAGTGTATCTATTCTTCCCTTCACATAACCAGCCGTTAATCTCTCCTTAGGAGATTTCTTGTAATTAACGTATGCCTTTTTCACCTTTTCTAGCGTATCTGCTTGAATAACTATATGTTTTTCAATCTTATCCATTGTAGAATAAGTCTATCACAACTAATAAATCAATAGTCTATCACATATAGTCAAAAACACAGCAATAAAAGTACGTAACCACTGTAGGAAAGTTCCACTCCTTTGTTAACTTTTTATGTGTAGGGTAAGCAAGCGCCACACGAAATTGTCCAACAAATTACCGAAATCACGGCGACTCACTATTGTAATACACGGCAAAGTACTGTCTTATTTGTAGTTAACAACACAAAACGTTATATCCACGATACACCTTGTCCTTTTGTCCAATTATCACACGTAATTAATTTGCAAAACTATTTTTGTAAAAACACTGAATTGTCTGAATCCTTAAAGTTCTTTTGGCTTAATTCACTTTTGTTACATATTTGTCCAACTAATTAACCACATTTTGATATGTATTTAACGTTATTTCACCGAAATTACACCAATTTTCTATTGAACCAATTATTTTTACGTGTCACTGTTCAAGCATCCGGTTCGAAGGACCATGTTCTCTACGGAATAAGGTTCAATTTCCATTGCAGGTGAATCTCAAAGCAAACGCGTCTGGTTTCTAAACATTATTTATTGTAACTAACGAGAGGCTATACATCTAGGTAGGTATAGGTATAGTACGGGGACGGAAATCGACAGAACAAAAAGTAAGGACCATTACAGACAATATTATTATCATTATTTTGGAGCAATATGCGAAATTTATAACGCAAATTTCGTTTAATTTAACGATCATCTTATTCTAAAACAAATCAATTAATCAATCAATCTTAAAAATAAATATTTTTTTACATAACGCAAAAGACAAGTAGACAGAATAATAATGTAAACCTAAACCATAGTCTTGAAATAGTCTTAATACAGGGCTTTTTTTGAATAACTAGCCATATTATGCGAGGTGATTAGACGCCATACTGAACTCCGAAATCACAATAACATTTTTGGCCATTGCATACATTTTGGTCGAGTGGATGTCGACGTTTTCTATGGGAAGGCCATTTTTTTTTGGGATTTGGGGGTTGGTTCCATAGAAAAAATTGTTCAGTATAACCTACCTAATCACCTTGCACAATATGGCTAGTTGTTCAAAAAACGCCCTGTATATCATAACAAAATGCATCGTATCAACTAAAATTTGAAGTTGTTTAAAGTTTAAATATTACTTTTTTAAGAACTTTAGGCCCTTGCCCAGCAGTGGGACACACCAATAGGCTAATAAAAAAAAAGAACTTTAGGCATGTAAGATAATGTTGAAATAATTGATTCTGCGGCAAATGTTTACTATGTTTCTGATTAATAAACGTTAATTTATGTATGAGTCTAAAGCGCATTAAACATTTATTTGATTCAGTAATGCATCGAACAATATCTCCAAAACGTCGTTACAGAAAATACATGTGAAATATTGCAAAAATTCTAATATAAATAAAACATGCACTTTGTGCATGCTTATAAAGTGATTAAAATGATGCATCGCTGGCCCGATCAATCAAACAGCGCCGGACGCCATCGGTCATACTCATACTCTATCAGCATTATCGTGCCAAATTCTATACAACACAGTATCTACGAGTATAATTATATTTGCTTATGATCTCAATTCGTTTATACTCGCAGTTTAAACGATTCTAGAACCAATGGCAACAACGTTTTGGAAATGGATAGATTGTATTCATATTGCCAATTAAAATTTTCATTAATTATCATTGCGTGTTAGTAGATGTGATGTTGTTTGTATAAACTGAGTGAAGTTTAGATTAATATGGCGTATTTCAAGAGTAAGTAATTTGTTTCCACTTTCCTGTTTGATGAAGCATGTGCATTCGTTACGACTACATATATTATTATCCTGATCACGAACAAAATGTGATCCGCTCTGGGGTTTTGTGGGATGTCATGTGAATTGATACGGCAATATGTGTGTTAAGTTTATACATAGGTACATAGATTTATTGGCTTTAACTTAACACATTCAGGGCCAAGAACCCGACTGTCGGGTACACTGTTCGTAGCGACTACGCGCTACATACGGTAAAGACGTGGCTACGCGCTACGAGCGTAACCCGTAGCACTTAGTGACAATAACGGCGCGATTCGGGAAATGATTTAGAGATTCACTAGATATGAAATAGTAAAGATATGTGACGTTCCACGGCAAAAGGTACGTTATGGCGGCTGGTGCTTACGCTCCAATATTCAGCCGGGGCAATGGTACCTTTTGCCGTGGAACGTCACATATCTTTACTATTTCATATCTAGTGAATCTCTAATTCATTTCCCGAATCGCGCCGTGAATGTGTTAAACCTTAAACAGTTTACTTGTCTGAATTTTACAACTCCAGCAAACGACCGATTTCCAATAATTTGCCACAATCTGATACTATAAACTTACAAAAAACAAGTACCTAAAATAAAAACTGAGCTATTAAAAACAGCTAAATAAAATTGACCGATCCAGCCTTGATTGGCTGCCATTATTCATAAATTTGAATTTATAATATCTGGCGATGCATTCAATAGTTTTTGTTACCTAAATGTTGTCAGTGGGAGAAAAGTCCAGTAGTAGTTCGACATTGTGAACAACAACACGTTATTCACAATCGTTTGTGAAATCTAACAAACCGTTTATAATCTAATAAAATATTTCTGTTTGTAAGAAAAAAAAATAACAGACGTTTTTAAGAGTTTTCTAAGTTTTATGAATAAGGGGTAGGTACATAGAGTCAGACCAATAAAAGTCTGCAGCGGATTTGATAGCCCACGCAGTCGATGTATTATTTTAAACGTCAAACTTCTATGAAATTATGACGTATAAATAACACTGGCACTGGGAGGGCTATCAAAATCGCTGCAGACTTTTCGTGGCTTAACTCTATTTAAATTTTGCTTTATGGCGTGGTTGAATTATTAAGCCTTACAAAGACAAAATAATGAACTGTTTTAATGAAAAGAAGAACAAAAAGGTTTTATATTAATTATTGTTTGCGAAATTCATTACAATCATTACACTTTAAATTTGAACTAGTGTTGCGCAAAATTATAAATACATATGTGTATATCTCAAAGATACTATTGTTCTATTAAAATCATCCTACAGTCAAACAACAAGGTGACGTTGCAGCACCGCACTTAGCTGCAGCGGAGCGGTCGCTCGGGGCCTCTTGACGTGAATTAAAAATGCACAGCACATTAAGTGCTCCAATGGAGACGACTCGCCGCGAGCGCGCCTCGGGACTAGCGTCCGCATTTGCCACATGTACCCTACTTATCGTACCCACTTCTAAACTATACGTAGCCTACTTAAAGTCTATTTCAATAGAACTTGCTAACTATGTAAACAAACAACGTAACTTTGTTTTATCACTATTTCTCTTTGAATTTTCACACCACATCAAATACCATTGAAACCATACACATATACACAATTGAAACGGTCCGTTCCGTATAATACATAAATATATAACTGTATCTTGTCTTGGATATTTAATTAAAAGTTTAAAATGGGTTCATAAGTTAGGTTATTAGGACCTGTTGGAATGACGGTTTTGTTTCTTTTAAATTCTACAATTGTCTATGATGGGTAGTGTTGTGACTAAAGTTTGTGATATAAACCCGCTACACACTACCCAACCCACGCTCTGTACCTACCTACCGCCGCGGTTATAAAATACATCAATACTAAGTCTTAAGTACTAATTTGTCTTCTGATCGTGATTAAACAAATTAAAAATAAGTAACTACTTGTTTTTTACTTTTGGTATTTTATTATTCGATATGGTTTGACATTAGTAAAGTAGTAAGTAGGAGTCTTGCCCATCACTAGTAAATTCATCATTCAGAGACAATTTCAATATGGCGGTTTGTTTACATAGTTAGCAAGTTCTATTGAAATAGACTTTAGTGTATGGTCTACTTAAAACTTTTCTACGTTATCATAACGTGTTTTTAGTCTTCTAAGTTGGCATTTGTTACTTGTTATACGCGTTGTACTTAGGAGGCCATTTCAAAATACTATTGTGACTTCAAAATGATATCTAAATGTTGTCAGACGCCAGTGTGTCTTGCTCGATTTTCTCTCTGGCTAACTATTAACATTATTTAACATATTTTGACACAATTTATAATTGTTGGATAATATTGAATGAATGAATAAATGAAATTGATTTAAGTATCATGTCAGGTACATATTATACTTATACCTAATCATAATATTATAAAATATTTATTATCGCTTATTACATACAATTCACAATATGAAGAATCCATAAACAAACAAAAATACAAGCAATTTTTAGCTATTGTCAGGCACTTCAATGAGGTAAAACGATTTAATGTAATATCCATTATCTTTCGTGACCAGCGTAATTTTTCACTTTCGCAATATTTACAGAAACACATTTTCATTACTGAGTTAATAATACGTAATGCACAACCATACGACACGAATATTGCGACCGCACGCACGAGGAACGGTTGTTTACAAACTACAAAGAGTGGAAAAATTAAGCGCTTTGAATGTTGCCAAATTAACAGGACAGATAGTACACGCAATATAATCCCTGGTGAACTATAGCAACTAACCACAGTTTATAATCAAAAACATTATTAATATTATATTGAAACAAGCAAATAATTAAATTTATGTATGCATGTAATCTAAACATAATTTTACTCGTTAAGTCTTTGATAAAATGAGGTAACTAGTTTTAAGTGCATCCTACGCCTACTATGATATTTACAAGTAAATTAGGTTTAAAGAGTACTTTAAACTTTTGATCATTCACCAACATAAATGATCAACCGGTGATTCATGCAAGTCATTTTGCACGTTCATACGTTTATTGATGCACAACACAATAAACCTGATAGCAAACTTACCTATACCAAAGACATATGTAACTTCGTATAAGACGAATAAAGTCTAAGGAAAAAACGTGCCTCGGAATTGAAGCAAAAGTCATTCTCGAATAGATGGCGCATACACCTTTAGCCTATCCTCGGCTAGATGGCGTGACGACACCGTTTCATATTTAACAATTTTAACACATAGATATCAGTGAATGAATATGGATCAAAATGATATAAAAATAATAAAATCATTTATCCATATATATACATGTTTTGATAACTTTATACGTTTTCATTTTGAGTTTTAGTCGTGTGTCGATAGATGGCAGTAAATTTACAGCGACTACAAAATTTACAATGACAGGACCCCTCTATACTATCTATTCTTTTTGCCTATACTGATATAAGATGCAGACACCTTCGAACAATATAAAGTTTGTTGGAAATGTACTCACCAGTTCAAGTAGTGCATATCGGAATCGAGGCAGACGCAATCGACGTCGCTTATCGGTGTCGCGAATTGTATGAAGTGGACTTTCTGTATCGTAAGGCGTAGCTCACTCCGCGATTTCGTCGCTTTGCTACAGGTAGCTAAAAGTACATCCGTTCCACACCAATTCTGGTGGCTAGCCAGAAGCCGCGCGTGGCGCTGTCGTCACCTAGCGGCCATATCTGTCCTGATAGTAACAAACGCGTTTTGTTAGAGAGTGAGTCTTCTGTACCTAGTACTATTATTTATTCTGTGGTATCGTTTGGTTTGGGACAGAAGCGGGTGGGTCAACAAAGATAATTTGCCCGCAATAAATTGAAGCAGCGATGAAAACACCTTTTATAAGTATATGGACTTAGTGTTACTTGTTTTCATAGAAATGGTGAAATGTTTATGAATTAAATTCTGTTAGTAACAAATATCTATTTGTGTCTGTTCCCTTTGTTAATAGAGGTACTAATATACTGAGTTAGATAAAATTTTCCACGTATAAAGCTTATACGTATGGGGATGGGCTATATAGGTATATTATTTGTCACCACACCAGCTGGTAAAAGCTCTCTTGATTGTTCAAAAACTCATGAGAAAGTTGTATTTTATCCACATGTTTGGCAAAGTAATTAAATGCAAAAGTTGTTTCCTTATGTTGGCCGTTAGAATTGCCCTGTTTAGTTAATATGATTTTCAATCTAAGCTGACCTGACCTACCTACCTAAGTACGAGTATTTATATACTAACCTGTAATTAATACGTCGATTGTCAGGCCCTCAAACAGTACAAAATAGGTACCTAAAGCATTTAATATGACCATTTAATGGTACCTATGGTACCTATTTTGTACTGTTTGAGGGCCTGAAAATCGACGTATTAAGTAATTACAGGTTAAGATAGACATATGTACGTACTTAGGTATATATGTACGTCAGGTCAGTTTAGATTGAAAATCATCTTAAGTTAATGAAATTCGGGCGATAGGCCACCGCAGGACAGGAAAGGTTAATTTACTTTATTTTCAGTGTGATTTGTAGGTTATATTAGATCAAATGTCAATATGGATATACAAAAAATAACCGCGAAAATGTGACGAAAAATCTGCGATGTAAAGGCGGGCAAAAAGAATTTATTGATAGGTTTCAGTTTCATCCGACATGGAGCTATTTCGAAATTCACTTTGTGGTGGTTTGAAAAGGAGAGAACTAACCCTTAGGGGATTTATACATATACATATTTATATATAAAGAATTTAAACGTCAATAAAACTAACCGACGTCTGTGTGTTTACTTTTGGCTCCAATTTATTTTACATTCCTATTAATAATTATGTGTTATGAATTACTTAATTACAACCGCTTTCCTTAAATTTAATGATACGTAACTTTTTTTTTAATTTAGGAAGTTCTTAAATCTTATCTTCTAAGTGTCCTTTTGACTTACCAGAGCTGAGAACTATGATCAAATTTATTAAGAATTGTTAATTTCCACGTGTATATTGATTACTATTAATACTATTAGGTATTTCAGACTTTCAGAGCTTAAAATCATAGAGAGAACAGATTAAAATCGCAAGGCAAAGCATACAAACAGCATGATTACTCGTACATCAAAAACTGTACGTTTGACTTGATGATGATATCGCGAGATGGCACGAATATTACTTCTCAACTGCTTCATGAAACGTATCCATTTGAAGAAGCAAGAACGCAGAAGAAAAAGGAAGGAAAAGGCGCTGTCGAGGGAACAATACGGGAAATCAACCCAGAAGCAGTAAAAGGAGCAGTCAGATAGATGGCCAACAACAAAGCGACTAGGCCTGGTGAGATCCCTGCAGAACTATGGAAACTGTTAAAAAGAAAGATGTATCACATTTCTAACACTGCTTTTAATACAATTCTGCGTGATAGACTACCTGACGAATGGAGGACCCTAACCTAACCTAACCCTAACCGTGCCCTAACCTAATCTGGATATCTGTCATCAACAGCGAAAGAAACTCTGAAGAAACTCTGACTCGACGACCCAGAACCGACGTGTCTGGCGAACTAGGACGAGGAGAGCCGGCCCCAATTGAAATGGGATTAGGCTAGGCCAATAGAGAGCTTTTTGACGTCTCATCATCATGTTTATTGGGTAGCCTCACAGACATAAAGGATAATTTGCGAAATTTTCCACATGAAAAAACGATTTCTAAACGTAACCCTTTTTTTCTTTCTGTGATATTCTGGAAACATTTTGCAACTTACCTATCTGAATCTAGAACTGATTATCTGGCGGTTTCAAATCCAATCTAAAACCTATTTTTCTCACCATTAACGGGTCGCCGACGACTGCATCCACATTTCGGGTGTAGTGAATGTCAACACGTCTATAATATTAAACAATAGTGCACTAAGTTGTTATAATTTAGATTTTATTACAACCGCATTGAGTATAAAATAGGAGGAACATAGTTAGGTTGTGTTTGATGCTGATTAGACTTTTAGGGGGCATGGGCGGCAACGCTGGGCGTACCATACCGTTATTAGTTACGCCGGGCAAGTAAAGTTCAAGAGCAAACTAGTGTGTCGTGAACTCGAGATCCGTAACAAGTATGAGTCGGAGAACTCACTTATACTGGTTCTATTCTAATGTTAGTATTTTGAAAGCAGTTGGAATGACTTTGTATGCTTTACGCGCTGACCGACGTGATACGCAAACTTAACCGTCATTGTCGCATTTTCACACTATTGTTTAACTGGAGCTTCAAAGCCCGCGCTCACGTATCTAAATAACATGCAGTTCAATGTGACAATAGCTATTATTAAATTAAGCACAATTTGCGTGTTTTTATAATGATTTAGGTTATAACTTTTTTCTCACATCAACAAAACTGACTACACCGACAATTTAATACGTAAAATCCACAAGTCTGTGTAACTTAGAATATAAATTCGAAATCTAGATCTAAAAACGTTGCTTAAAAGCTAATGCTTAGTCGCATACAAAGTATGGCAGCAGGCACTCAGCGTCTATGAATTTACTAACGTTTATCTGTTATCTTACTTACGTAAAGTTAGTAAAAAGTTTACAGACAAAGCAAAAAGAAATAGGTATTACCTATTAAAATTTGTATAAAGAACTAAATTGTGTAGGTACCTAAAGTGGCCATGTCACTTAACATACCGTTGCTTTTAGCTAGGGATATACGTACAGATGTGCCCGTTTTAGGGTGGAGTTTTTAGTAAGTAATTGAGAATTATAAGAATCGTTATATTGAACTTACATCACATTATCCAGGAAGGTATTAAAATAACTAGTAAGTATCCAATTTTAGAACATTTTTGTCAACAATGTTTGTTACAAACACCTACACTAAAAGAAACAATCCCCATAACTCCCGGAAACAAAACGGAACTAATAGCAGAGGGCCATAACTCATAAATACCTTTGTGTTCATACGCTCATCGCATCGGGCAGCGGGCGGCATGGGCAGTCACAGCTAGCGTGAGACTTCACACAAACGATGAGTTATTGCGTGTCATCAATTACCCGACAGACACGATGCTCGGGACGGGATTTAGGGACGCTGGAAGTGACCTGAATCTAAGACGTTAAAATGTATATAAACTTATTTGCACAAATGAAAAACAATTGCCATTTGAACACGTACGACTTATACAACGTAGGTGGATGTGAGGGTGAGGGAGAAACTTATATCTATAAATTTATAACCAACAGTTTTTGGCGAAGGAATTTCTCATGAGGAAACCAGCCCAAATGAGGATAGTTTATTTGTCTGGGTAGAAGGTTTCTTAATGTGGCAACACTGTCCAGTAGCTGCACAGTGTTGCCGTATTGTTAGGAGATCAGTTCACATCCTTATTTTCTTGGATAAAACAAGAACTGTCGTTAAGATTTAACCCAAAACTAGAAAAACAAACAAAAAAATCTGAATTTCTAGAACTGTAGACAAACCAATTTAATTCATTTTTCAATTTTATATAAATGAAACCAAACTAACCATGTCTAGCATTTCTTATTCCATATTAGTATATTCTAAAGCCCTGTTTACACCGTCCTGTTTCACATTGAACTAAAGATGTCATCACGAGCGCTTACCGAGGACGAGCCAAGCGAGAATCAAACGGACCATAACGAATGCGCTCTCTTGTTAAGGGGCCCACTGATTAACAGTCCGCCGGACGGTATCGGCCTGTCAGTTGTTCGGAACTGTCAAAATTTTGTTCTAACTGACAAGCTGATACCGTCCGGCGGACTATTAATCAGTGGGCCCCTTTACACATATTTCCTACGAGTCAACAACCCAATTTGCACTGGTACATAGTATAACTGGAATCACCAGCGCTTGCGTCATCGTTTGACATAGTTTGCTTGCAATAGCACTAACACCGTTCGTTGTTTATGCTATTGTTAACCGCTTGTTGGCCACGATTAATAAGAGAGGAAGATTTTCATTAAAGTATACCGTGCTATAATTGCGGGAAAACACTAGTAAATAGATACAGGGAATATTCTATCGCAATTAATATACGAGAAATACATTTACGGTTGGAAACAGAATTATCGCTTTCAAACAGGTTTTCAGTATAATTTGTAAATGTAGACGGTATCGTTAATGGCAAATAAATGATATATTAGGTAGGCACTTACGTACCATCACGCTCCGAGATTGTTGCGCCATTAAGGGTCCTAGCTAAATCGGTTGTTCAATACTTTCGCTATAAAATTTCCAATTTAGCAAGAACCCTAAATGGCATAAGAATCCCGTGTGGTGACTGTACATATAACGTAATATATAAGTAGCAAAGTAAAGTCGGTCGGGCTAAAGCTACTAGGGGATTATTGCGTCTATTTGGACCCTTTCTTTTACCACATGAATTACAAGTGCTCGTCCCTAATCTAGTGATAAAAGCCTGAAACGAAACGTAAAGGGCATTCCGACTAATCTAATTCGAACAAAATACTACATACATACAACAACCCGTTTTCAACAACCTGGGGCCCGTTTCTCAAAATCTTGTAACTTGTAATACAAGCGGATGTCACTTTTTGACAGCTTTTGCTAGAAAGGGACTTCCACTTGTATTACAAGTTACAAGCTTTTGAGAAAAGGGCCACTGGAGTAATAATTTAAGAATATAGTGAAGAGTGTACTCGTACTATTTTTAATTATACTTATCCAATAATTACTTAATTCAGGCCCTATTTTAATACATACGAGTATTTACTTTTAAAGTTGTCCGTGTAATTTCGTAGTGACTCGTCACATCAAGAAATATTCTTAGATACTAGATAATTATCAGACCATAGCTGTTGACATTTGACTCTGCTAAATGAAGACGTGTGAGATAACATTCCCTATGCTTTGTTGGCTTAATGAATTGGTGCTAGCGATCTCCATTTGGATTATGTTGTTACATAATTACTCCATGTTTGTTTTGTGGTATTGTTTTCTTGTTATCGTTTGCGGCTGTAGCCGTTGCTGCTGAGCAAACAACTGTTATTTGTTCCCTAGGCTCTAATTAGTAATAGAACACATTTAGCCTTGACACAATTAACTAGATTACTATTACTGAGTAAAATGTAGGTTCTCTGTTTGGCCCTGTGGTTGATTGGTAGAGAACGCCATTTGGCATTATGTAAGTCCGCCATTTGTACATTGTTGTAGGTATATATTTTGTGCAATAAAGTTAAAATATATAAATAAAATGGCTGTGACATATACAGAAGGACGAATAGAAGGATAGACGAAACTAAAAGCGTTCCGTTTTTACCACATTTAATCCTAAAAGGTGACAATGTCCGTTCTTGACTTGCTTTAGACTTTGAATAAAAGCTCTAAAACAACAAGTTGTATTTTTCACGCAAAACTTCTCTTTCGTATCTTTTTGACCTATCTAAATTGAAACTACCTAAGGGTAACATTCCATTTCTAACCGCAGCTGCATTACTGTCAATTTTACTATGGAAATTGACAATGACAGCGACGCGTTCAGTACCGGTAGTGCAGCTGCGGTTAGAAATGGAATGTTACCATAATGCGTTTTAGGGTGGCATGTGTCTGAAGACCGCTACAAGCTACAACGTAAATAAGAGAGAGCCACCGCTCTCGTAGTAGTGTCGCTAGTGCATAAGCTTTATTGCTAAGACAACTTAAGAGCTCACGATAGTCACGATGCTTTAGAGTTTAGAGCATAAATATCGATCCTACCAAACTTCAAAAAAAATGGAAAACGTTTAAGTGGTTATTAAATGTGGTTTAATTTTGCTATCTTAAAATTGCAGCTTAAAGTATATTGAATTGTTACAATTTTTTAAATACCATAGAAAATAATTACCTACTGGTTTACACAAAAATCTCGCTGTTTACGATCCTATGCTACATACATATGTCGTGAAAGATTTTTGTTTCTACAATTCTGACGCTGTATTTTCATTAGTATAGGTTACCCAACAATAATTATTAGAGATGGAGTTTCTCCGGTCTAATAATCAACGATATTAAATTTATATCTCAAAGCTAATCAACTTTAATCACGAGAATATACGTCGCTACAAGTTGTCACTAATGGCAACGATTAAGTAGCAAGACTGCTAGAAATAGAAGCGGACTGTTCTAGACAGTTGGGACTAAAAACAATCTCGAGCCGAGCCCTCGGCCGGAATATGAGACACGATTAATCAACTGTTACTGTCAAAGTTCGCAGTCACAGTCTGTACCTGTCACTGGCATTGGCGACGGTTATATCTACGTATATGTACGTTTAATACCATCTATTTTCGGCAAAATCACTACTTGTATAATCTTTCATAGTGGTATATTGGTTAGTCTTTCAAATTTGAAAACTTTTAAGGAGAAATTTTCTATCATCAATACTTATCAACACTAAGCTTAATTTACCCATGATATTGATTCCACGAGTAGTTTATTGTTTATAATTATCTGACATAACACGTAAAACACTTTTTCTCATGATTCATCCTCGAAGGGTTGAAATACAGATTGAAAATTTATGTATCGGAGATGGGATGAACTACTTTTACGCGTACTAAGTCTCAGGCAAAAACTGGTAAATACTGATTGACAATCTGAAGCGGACACCACGGCCACCAACATTATTGCTTTATTACCCGTCTACAATCATCAACGCAAGTTAGCACCATCAATCGTTTAATCCCCACAGCCAATAAAAATGCTTGCGCGCCCGACTGTACGAGAGCGGAGTAATAAATTAGCACTAGTAATTTCACACGCAACTGAATTCGAACAGTTGAACCCGATCGAAACTAAGTGTGTTATTAGAGCGAGCGAGGATTCTTCACTCAACTTCGTAGCTATACTTTGTTCAGTGATATTGTTCCTGAAATGTTGCAACTTATAAATAATTATGTAGAACTTGACGGACGGACGAACACACGCATTAAGCACATTATCAAATCGTAACACATAAAAATCTCCAATTAGAAAAAACATCTTTTAATACGAGTAGTGACATACTTGATAAGAAAACGTTAGAATTATTATACATACCTATTGTTTAGTGAATACTTAGGTACAGTCAACAACAGAGCTATGAATACAGGCAAAGTGCCAAAAATATGTATACACGGCCTTAATGTACAGGCAATAAAGTACTATATACATATTTTTGACACTTTGCCTGTATTCATAGCTCTGTTGTTGACTGTGCCCCTGTAATCACGTCCACGAAAATGAAAGCAAAAAGTCAATATGGTTGATGAAAGTACTTAGGTATGTACTTAGTTTAAGATCACATACATATTATTTTTTAGAAATTCAACAGACAAGGCACAGAATAATTACGTCAGTCTCACAGCTAGTGTAATATCCCCTCAACTGCGACTATGTCACTTTATGCCCCCATAAAGGCAATGGGAAACTTACCAAGTATTCACATATTCGCTATGATATGTCGACGTTGGAGCAGAGATAAAGATTTATGACTCAATAATACTTTATTTTTCTCAGATTCAAGATAGATATTAAATTTTACGAGTGCTGGGGCTCTTATTTGAGTAATAATGGCGCGATAACCCGCGTTGTGATAAAATGGGATGAATCACTACTGAAGAGCGTTTGCGTGAGGGAAATCGGGTTGGTGTAACCGTATCTACCAACTCGCCGACGCTTTTACTTGTAAAATTTGCTAAAAATACGCGTCTATATCGTCACGCGTTAATATTTTATTTACATTTATAGTTTATTTTGATTTTGATACTAAAAGGATAATTCTCTTAAGGCCTTACCATACAAATGTAAAATCTAACATTTGCTACTGAAATATGAACCTACATATATTGTAGCAAACGAGTTGATATCGTTGTTTTAAAAACTGAATAAAACAAAAGAAAATCAACTCTGTTTCCATTGAATATGATTAAAATTGCCTACTAGTTCTGAATACGTGCTATAGCTATAAGTATAGGACCGTCAGCTTTTGCAGGTTATCATAAGAATAACCTTTAAAAATGCAGAGCAGCGAGAGGATGATGCAGGCATTATTATGGGAACCTTTGAGCCGGGTAAGGTGCAGGGTGGAGGCCTATATTAGGTAATGTTTTTGAACTGTATTGTTAGACATAGTTTTTAGTTGATTTTATTTTAAAAGTCTTCTGTTTTTCTACCACATTATTTGTATAAATCTTTAAAAAAAATTGAATAAATTTACCACTGGAAGATAACTCTGAAACTGATATTGATATTGAATAAATGTTTTAAACTGATTTTTATTTATAAGTTTTTTTGTGTTTATTTAGATTAGGTTGTTTCTAATGTGAATATAAAAACACACGCAATACATAAACCGTAGAGATGCCACGAATATTCGGCAACTATTCGGTATTCGGCCTATTCGACAACTTTGCCGAATATTCGGTATTCGGCCGAATGGTACCTACTATTCGGCCGAATACCGAATATCTGATGCACCTATCTAAAAAGAAAAAAAATACACAAAAAAATAATCAAAAACTAGGTACTTATATTTAAAATATATTCTTGGAAAGTAGTTAAATACGAAGGCACGTTTTTGAGCATTTGTTGATTTCAAAATATTTTATTTTTATCATGGGTCTGATTTGATTGATTCTAACTACATTAATTGATTGTGTTCAACATACAAATATATCTTAGCAAACATTGTGCTTTTTTGGCGAACAGTTTTCATAATAATTGTGACTCAAAATGTTCGCATGTCATGCCGAATATTCGGTCGCCGAATATTCGGTCGCCGAATATTCTGTATTCGGCCGAGAGGGGGGCCGAATATTCGGTATTCGGTATTCGGCGAAATTCACTATTCGGGGCACATCTAATAAACGGTATAAACATATATTATAAAAACCCTCACCTAAAGGTGCCACCGGCTAAGAGGCAGGGATTTTTAAGATTATTATGTATTATTTGTAATTATGTTAGTTTCTAAAGTATGTCTGACTGTCTAAGGTTGTCTAACAGGCTTTAAATATTTTATTAGATGTTAAATACTCCTCCTGATATTTTTATAACATGTGTAGATACATTAAGCATGCCGCTAAATATGCCAGTCAAGGCCGTAGCACCCTTTTAGGCGTCTGGTTTGGTCGATTAGGTCTGAAGGCATTAAACTCATAACCGCGACTATTTCGCATTCTATAAGGGAAACCTAATGATGCTAGCGGAAGTAAGTGATACAGTCACTGGTATTTACGATATTTTAAATGGTATTTATGTAGTTTATATATGGCATTGATATATTACTGCAGGTTTCATTTTGCTCTTTGGTCTGCATTTTCATATGTATTTTACATTATTACATGAATATAAGATCAAACATAAAAAATGCATCGAGAATCTGAACTGTCAAATCCGTCGAAATTCGTCGAGATACGTGAAAATCCGTGAAGCCAATTGTATAACAAAGAAATATTCAAATTTAAAATACATTGTTAGGTACATACATTCGACAAAAAACGAAACTTTGCCAGATCTAGCAATGGAGGCCTTCAATTTATGACATAAATACTGAAACGGACCACAGATTATTAATTATACACTATTAGTTTAAACATTTTTAACAAATTCATTTAAATACGGACATGGCGTGGCGTGATTGTTTACTGCGATTCAACTTTAGGAATTAAAAGGTTAACCAATTATATTTTCTGACATTTATTGAAACTTCCAACACAACTGTTTTTATAAACCAGGTAGAGCTTAAACCTTGTATTTTTATAAGTGAGAACCTGTAATTGGCTCTGTGAATCTATTTTAGTTTTTAGAAATGTTTATAGCTGTTGGTTTTCCATGTATGTAATAAAAATAAAAAAAATAAAAAAAAATATTTTAAATATATATAATTATGGTTTTTCCTTCATTCAGGTACCTAGCTTAAAAGGATGTTGTAATTAATGGATACGTCTGTAATATCTAAAGGCGAAAGCGAAAACCTACATAAGATACCAATAAACAGATAATTTTCACTCAGTTACAATAATATACTACTAAAAATAAAGCTCCTCCCCTTAAATACTCTCTGCGGCAACGTTGTCCGAAATGAAATTTACGACAGCCCAAAACATCTCAATTCTGTCTTGATTTCCCGATCCCCGGGCGGCCTTTTCATCTTAGGGATTAATTTAAAATTAGATTAGATTAGCATTCATCAGATTCGTATCGCTGCCGTTTTTATTGAATCGTCATCTGGGTCCATGAATATGCGCACTTGTACAGTCAACTGTAAAAATATGGGTGTACAAATCATCTCAAAAATATGTCCCATAACTCTTATGTCAGTGAATTAAGAACTATGGGACATATTTTTGATTAAGTTGTCTACACCCATATTTTTACAGTTGACTGTACACTCGGCAAAATGGAATCCAGGTCGCCGTAGAATCACCTCACTTTGACAAATGGTAAGAATTGCTATGTTACATCCTTTTAACAATTTTATCTATCACATTATTTTTAAATATGTACACTTGCATGATGGCCCGGGATTTTATTTATCCGTCCGTACCAGACTCGGATCAGTTATATGTTGTATTGCGTAACACGAGCAAATAATTAAACCATAGATTGTACTCCTCAAACGGTGACACTTTTGTTCTACAACTTTTAAAAATTATCAAGTATTTAGACTCCCTATTGTTATTGTATGAAATACAAAATAAATATTATTTTCAATGGACGCCATCGCCACGCCATATCATTGTGATTGACGTTGCTTGTCACGCCTTAAACATAACAAAATTCGCAATACATTGCGTCTTAGAATAAACTTTAAAGTGTATTAAAAATCAAACCCCAAGTTATTTTTAAAAGTCGCTGAACAAATGTTGGTCAGTATGAGGAGTACAACCTACAGTTTAATTTTTTGCTCATGTTACAGGCCACACCCGGTATATTATTTTTATTTTCAGAGGAAATTAAATCTGAAATGCTACTCTTAAATAGATAAGATATACCTATATGTATTATGTATTTTCAAGAAAAAAAAAAGGTTTGTTCGTCCACCATGTTGTCCCTTAATTTCACCGTCCCAGAAAATATACAATAAATATTTATAACTTGATAAATATTTAATATTTTCAGTGTTAACACTCCCACTCCCCAGTGAAAGTGCTATTATTTTCCAAGGTTTTAATCCCGTTTCGCTTGCTGTTTGTTTTGTGTAGCTATTTTTTTTGGCTTTTTTACGCTTTTTCGGCTTCTGCTTGAAATGCGATCGTCTCAGTTTTTCTTTTTCCTAGCATGAATCATGGTCGTAGGCTCTTGAGTTTTATGTCATATAAATGCAACAATATTTAGTTTAAATGTACACTCATATTTATTACATAGTCTATGCTTTTCAGTTGTTTTCGTTACGCCTTGTGAAATTGGATGATCTAATACATGTCGGTCGACTACGTCGACTGCGCAACCCTTTGTTGCTCGACCCGGCACATTGCCCGCGCCGGATTACGTTGGATTACAACCCGATGAAAAATCCCACCAAATACGGACAGAACATCGCAAATTGAATGGAAACGTAGTTTGCAAATCGACTGATGCAGTCCGTCCGTGCTTTGTTCTCTATTGCTTTTGTGAACGAATAATACGTCTACAAAAATCATTCGCTGTAGGTACCTACCTACACATGTAACTTGATGAAATTTTCAACCGAATCGTCCATTATCTTCGTTACGTATTTACTTTGTGAAATTTATTGAAAGCGATACGATATTCCATGCAGATAGCAATATTTATGGAATACTGGTCCGATTTAAATGGTTAACACTTTATCTGTAAATGTCTAGTATTTTCACGCGATATCGTTCGATAATAAAATTACATTGTGTTTTAAATATTTTAACTTAGTACTCCTATACCTTAAAACGAAATAATTAATAGTTACTTAGGTGTTCACGAAGGTGAAAAGCTTGGGTACAGTCGACGTCAAAGATATAATATCTTTACACTGTTGCACCTTACTCCTTTGTGATAAAGCGAAAAATGTAAACGTATCTTTAACGTGGACTGTACATACATATTATAAAACTCATGAATATAAATAAAATCACGTAATTTATAACCAGAGTAATGTAAGGTACCTACTATAAAATATAAAAGTAAAAAAAAGTGTCAGGACAAAAAGGTTTAGATAGGCTGTAGACTGATATCGTTGTTGATTTAGTAATCTGCAAGGTATTCCAAAACTAAAATAAACCTAGGGCTGATGGCTCGGAGTAAATGCTGATGGTTAGCTAGATTTGAATTACGTAATCGCGAACGCGTTACGTGAACGCTTTCCTGAGACTGTGACTCCAATAGACTTTAATTTGATAAGTATATGAGAATGCAAGTAGCAGACTATTTTTACGACGTCCAGCTGTAAGAGAAAGGTATTTTAACCTTTTGATCGCTATCGACCACTATATACGTGACAACAGCTCCGCGACGCCACGGACCGTTTATAATTCACCTTCGTTCGTCGCGATAAAGTTTACTTTTGCGAGTTTTATTTAGTTAATAGTTCTGGCGCTTAAGAAGTTAAGGTTCGACTAGGTGCCAAGGGTGCCTATTAGGCGCTTCGGGTGCTTCTTTTTCTAGATTCGCAGATATTGTAAAAATTGCACCCGTGATATTTGAAATGTGGATAGGCGGTTGTTTTATTTTTAGTGAACCTAAAATTAATCAGAGGAAATAAATACTTTAAGAGCCGGCTACAATATATAGAAAGGTAGTTAAGGTACATGTAAATAATGCAAATCAAATTTAGTGCATTTTGACGCTAATGCTCTGCTAACTATGTACAAATCATCACCTGCTTTATTATGTGTGGTATTTTGTATAACAAACAAGTACACATTATCTAGACAATTTTTGTACACATACGAGGTACGCATGTTTTTGCTAAGATTTGTCATAGTCGCGGCCCTAAGCTGAGCGATCAGTCGTCACAGCGCGGCCGGCTCCGGCCTAAGGTGTTCATTAATAAGGCCTCTGCCATGAAACCTTCCTAACGATACCCAGACAGGGAGAAAAGTGACGCGCTTAAGTCGTCTACAAACATGTGTAAATCTTCGCAAACATGTTCATGCTGAAGCAGGCGTGGCTCACTCCGAAATTTCGTCGCGTCGCTACAAGTACATGCGGCCACACCAATTTTGGTGTCTAGCAGTAGTAGTTGCCGCGCACCGCTATGGAACAGACACCTGCTCGCGCTTGCGCCACCTTGCGGTCATATCTGTCGTAATAGACGCGTTTTGTTAGAGAGTGAAAGTGAAGTTATGTACCTAGTACTATTATTTATTCTGTGGCTGAAGTAAAAGACAGTTCTTCTAACATTTTACTTTAGTGTTAAATCTTTCAAACGATGAAACAGATTGATGTCTAAGAAAATAGTGACAATAGGTATATACTTATTACAATTAGAGAGCGAAAGAAAAATACAACAACCGTAGCTAGCAAAAAAATTTAACTACAATAATAAACAATACCTTAGCAGGTATGTTAGGTTAGTAGAATGGGCTGATTGGTAGGAGAAGCTGTTTTAGATATAAGAGAGAAAGAATCCTATAAACGAATGTTGCAAGCCTAAAAATTCATCTATGTTTCTAACAACAATTAGGATATCGCGAAGGTTAAATTTGAAAAATCTGTCCTACCTATCATATGCTTTAGTACAACAAGAAGTATTTATTGGAGGCAGATGCCTTATGAACCCTTTCTTATAACCCTTTTCTTATAACTTTCTTATGAACTCTTATTATAAACCAAATCTCAAATTTTACCAAAGCCCACAAATTAACATAACTTTTCTTACCTTCGCGATTGCGCCAGTATGAATTAACTACGACTAAAATAAATATTATGCAATAGATAAAGTCATAGCTTTTGTGTAAAAAAGTTTCCTCAATTTGTAAGGCCCTCACGCAACCATTGTCATGGAATAATTTCAAAATCATCGTGCACAATGAAAGATTGCGTCAACAAAAATATTCATAACTGGACTGAAATATTGCGAGTAATTTTATTCTATTCCCTGTTGTAATTTTTCAAGAAGAATTTCTTCAGGTTATGTGAAGTTACCCCAGAATGCTAAAGAACAGTTTACGGAACATCGTATCTGCTATTTGCGTGATATTCAAAATTAAACTGTATTTACATAGCGAAAAGTAGTTTTTGTTTTATTTTGTTGAATGAAGTAAAATGTTTCCTAAGCTATTGCTCGATATATTCGAGGCATGGCCATGTCACCCGGCGGCTACGCATTTGTTATTCCATTATTACCCTTATTTAATACGCTCGTGATAAATGTTGCCGTTTTTCCTACGGCTGGATTAAAAATAAGGAAAAGAGTTGAGTTTTCCCTGTAATTTTAGGGTACTGTGAAACAACATTTTTAGGCCTTCTGTGATGAAACCAAGGAGTGCTTCATACCCGGGATCGGACCCTGCATACATATTTAAATTTAATTACATAAGAAATAGCAATTGCTAACAACTACTTCCATTAGAAACTATTTCTCCGAACCATGGCTTCAAAAAATATGAAATTAAATTTAATCTAAATCCATATAGCCCCAGGAGGTATAGCCAGTTTCGCGTGAAATAGTAAGTAATCAACAAACGTTCAATAAACATATATTCACGAACTTTCAATGTTTATATACGCAGTATTTGTGGAATTCTGGTGTATCAACTAATTTGTTCAAGTTTTACTTCATTCCCATCATCATCATCATTTAAGAGCATGGCTCTTGTCGGTGGAGTATGCGCCAATTTTCGCGGTCCTCGGCCAGATTCAATAGGTCCCTGTAAGACACGACATTTGCTTTTGCTTTTTGTTGTTGTGTATAGCTTGTTCGTGGTTTTCCTTTTCCTCTCCTAGCTTCGATCTTACCTTCTAATATAGTTTTAAAGAAAGTGTCGTGTCTTATCAAGTTACTTATCATTTTGCCTCGTCTATTCTCTATGGTCCTCAGTAGGTTTCTCTTCTCTCCAACAATTTGCAGCACTTCCTCGTTCGTTTTTTTCTCCGTCCAACTTATTCTCTCCAATCTTCTCCACAACCACATCTCAAATGAACTCCATTATCACGTTTAAAATAATTGTCCAGAACCATCAGCAACCTATCTACCGCAACTTAACTCGTTTCTGAAATAATTCTCCTGACTATTCGATTTCGCTTTTATACGAGTAGCAATACCACTAAAGGGATTGCCTCGTCTGCCTTTCCCATCCATGGCCTATATATATGCCAGTTTTTATTTCTACGTATAGCTTTTATTTATTCTAGACAGACGTTGGATATGTACGAGTACAGGTAGAAATTGAAGTATTTTCTGGAACGAATATTATTGAAGACTGACAATCACAGTTTATTAGTGTGCGCATGACAAACATAACTTTCAGTCGTAAAAATAAAATACTTAAGTAGAGCAATTGTAATAAAAACTTGCCCCTGCTATTTAAGTTTATTTTTATATTTTTCAAAAGAAATCAAGCATAGGTACAGCTGCCTCGTGGCAAAGTAAAAGTAGAATAAATAATATTATAGACGCTTGCAACTCCGGCTTAGACTAAGGTCTACTTAGAACGCCACGCCACCCGCGACGGACAGAGTCCAATCAATGACGTCACGACAGGCGACTAAGGCGCCGCCCGCCGCGGGTGCACGGTCTGCTTAACTCACCCGCCGAGTGTGACGACCAGTCTATTTTGCACAATGTCCGTACCCATCGATCTATAACATTAAATACATGTAATTATATAATAAATACTTGGCAGGTTTTTATATATTTTATATTTATATAAATTATATACCTTTATAAAGTGCTTTATGGTAAGTTGAAAATAGGGTTAAGACAAAAAGTCGTGCTAATTCCGAATCACGTTCCAACTGCCATTCCATTTTGCCCCATCGCTCAGTGGCCAATTCCCACTTGAAGTGCAAAAAGTCGTATGCTACGAGCAAAGTTGTCACTGGTAGTATTATCGTTATCTACTCAACGATTTTGAATCTTACCCAATCTCCTGTAAGTTCTGTCAGAAAAAAGATACCAGTGGTGTATCGTTATTACTCCATTATGCACCACTATTCCAACTTTTTTTTATGAAAATTTACTTTTTAGAATGTATTCTTTACTCTGTGGTGCCTTGTTATCGGAGTGTTACGATGGAATATGAAAGTCTAGTTTGCTCTTACCCCCTAATGTATACATTTTCAGAACAAACCTTTTCATTTTATTTGACGATGGTTCCAATGCAACACTACTCATTTCATCAAAAATCCATTCCATCTTACCCCAACGCACCCTATTAGGAGGGCATTTTTTTTACTATGAAGTGCTAATGAGGATATATTTTTTTAATCTAGTCCCTTAAAGAGTTAAATAATTATAATGAAGTTTTTGAAGTTCACTAAAGCCCAATAATTGAGAATGCCCATATTTGAGAAATCAAATGTTTAATTACAAGCTTTACTTTGACAGCTTTTCTGATCGTTATTAAAACTTTGACCAGCTAAGTGAATAAATATTCAGTCCTATACAAACATTGACCTTCAAATAACTACAGCAACTATGAAAGTTATTGTGAACATAATAATAGTTCATGTTTAATAAATCAACATTAAACCTACTACATTAATCGAAGCGTGCTTGTACCCAGACATTATGCCTTTCGATCATAACGTGTGAATTTATTTACTTTATTGCATCAATAAACTTTTATTTGTCAGCTGTTTCAGCAGCCGTATTTTAAGTTGTTATTTCTAGTGCTTAATAATTATCAACTTTGCCCAAAATATACTATTGATACTAACTAACTGTGGTATATCCCGCCTTTGCAATTTTTCCATCAAGTGTCGTCGGTCATCGATGAAGAAAAAACTTAGATTCTAAGCAAGAATAAATGCATTAAAATTAATCAACTAAAATTAGATACACCATTATCAAACTGCACAACGGGACTTAATCGCGTATTTAAGTTTTAAGATTTACCTCCGACGTTTCGAGGACGGCGTTGTCCCCGTGGTCTCGGAGAAGACTCAATAATATGTTTAATAATCGTGAAAGTTTAAATTAGATACACCATATTGAATTTATTTAATTTTATCACTTGCTAAACACCCGAGGAATTATGACTTGTGGAACACTCAAACAAATTAAGTTCATTTTATTGCTGCGACCGAAGCGCCCATTTCAATACAATTTCCCTAATGCAGCTAAGGGGAGGTTTTGCAAGAGGACCTTAATTATGTTTATAGATTAAACTTCTGCAATTGCTACAGCAGTCATTTTAAAACACAGTAATTTCGAAACACGTTCAGATGTCACATGACTACACATCGGTAACTCGTGGCATTTAGGTAGCACTTAAAAGATTAGTGATGAGCACACATCGGTAACTCGTGGCACTTGACAGTTTCTAACAGACTAGTGATGTGACAATGTTCTTCCTATACTCCTACTTCATGCTACCGTCATCCGATGTCCAGACCCCCCCCCCCTAATTTGAAATGACGTAATTTATGAATAGCCCCAAAGTTAAGTGCAAAAAAAAAGTTTTTTTTCTGTACCTAAATGTCTCTTAAGAAGATTCTGAACTGAAGAAACGTGATGAAGCATCTCTCGTGGTAAAGCGTAATAATAACCGTGAAAAATTGTATGAAAAACGTTGCAGCGACCATTGTTGAACAATGTGGTACGCGGGAAACGTATTAAGTGTATTCTACTGTTCATATTTAGCTCAAAAGCAAGCTTTATAATCAACTGTGGCACTTGACAGTTTCTAACAGACTAGTGATGTGACAATGTTCTTCCTATACGAGTCGAGAAAAAGAAACCACTAAAAAAAGGAATTAATTAAACTAATCTTTTAAGTGCTACATAAATGCCACGAGTTACCGATGTGTACACATGACTATGTTGGAGAATCGACTGACATCTTATGAACACGTTAGTGTCATTGGTTAAAATAAGTTTAGTATAAAATATGTGTTTAGTTCTAATTGACCGACTGCATTTTTTATCAATGGCTATTTACAACGACAATTTCTAAGTATAATTTTCTTCCATTATTTAGCTTTATTGACAACCAATAATATTTGGAAATACGTAGAAGTATGGATGACACAACCAATATTTATATGACGGTGTGTCATTCTTTTCAACAATAGAAATTACATAGATTCGACAAAACACAACGTATGTAAATATTGCACTTCTTGTCTATCATCATCACATCATCTCAGCCATAAGACGTCCACTGCTGAACATAGGCCTCCCCCTTAGGCCTTCTTGTCTATAGAGTATTCATAAAACTTGGCATTACGTTAACATAACATAAACGAACTACCTATTAGTAAAACATTATTAAAATCGTTAAGCACCGAGCGAACTAATTGAAAAAAAAACTGGTTAAGTACAAATTGATAATAATATTCTTTCGCTAAAAATCGTACTTACACTTGGAACAAACGAAACGTTTCAATTTAACCTTAAAATAAAAAACTTGAACAAATGAATGAAAATCCAGCATGCAGGGCTTAATAGAATCCAGACAGATTAAGTAAATCTGTAATTTAGTGATTCAGAGAGCTGCCTGGATGGATTCGCAGTCCTATTATACGCCTTTAATCAGCTTAGGCTAATACTAACGTGGCAGTCTGAATTAAGCGAAAGATTAGGGTACCTAATAATGAAAGATTTCACTGTCCAGCTTCGAATGTCATTTAGCCAATGCATGACTTTAATTCAAGTTCTTTGCATTATGTAATGGGATGTATTACTAAAGTTTGTTTAATATTATTATGTACCAAAGCAAATACGAAAAGTACTCGAGATTTAACTCTGGCGCCTAGTTTAAATGAATAGCAAAAGCTCCCAAGTTAACTTCAGGCGCCGTTAAAAGTCTGGATACTCTGTATCTAGATAACATCGCAAGGTGCCGAAACACGAAAATTCCATTTAACACCTTCAAACAGTGAAAGGGCGAGAGAGACCGAATAGTCACGGAATGGCATCATTAGCCCGGCTGCTACGTGACCACATATATCTAATTGAATGGGCCGACGTCGCCGCGAAGGTGACAAAAGCGATTACTTGAATTTGTTTGGTAGCTGAGCTATACCATTGATTGGCAGGATATTGAAAAACTTGTAAGTGTTTACATACAATACTTAAGGTCATTTAACCACACTCGTATCTAATTAAGGAGGTACTTAAATATAGATACATCCAACACAAATATTTTTTGTTAAGAGCGCTATTACATTTCGGCGTTGAGCGAGTTTAGGTATTTTACGCGCTGCGGCAGGCCGTGCGAGCTCAGTATGCCGATCCCTTCTACCACACTCGCACTACAATGATGGATTAAACATTCTTGATCCTTCGCGAAGCATATTGAAATCAACCATAACAACACTAACTGTGCTTAACTTTTAAAGTCCTAAAACTGTTATTTGGTAAGTACGAAAATACTAAATGCAGTGCAAATGTAAGTGTGTGCAGTGTTCATAAATTAATTTTTCATCTAATTTTGACGATTTTTGACCCCCCCACCCCTCAAATCATCCAAAAATCATGCTTCGGATGACTCTGTTTCCTCCTACGTCATACTACCATCATCCGATGTCCAGACCCCCCCCCCCCCCCCTCCTTCCATTTGAAACGACGTAATTTATGAATAGCCCCATACTCGTACTTATGAAGGTATAAGTATTACTCGAAATAAATTATAGGTACTCGCTTATTTACATGTTTCGTCATAGCATTTGGTACCTATAGGTTGTAAAGTTTGTATCAACGAGGGTTTAAAAACGAACTGGTACTGAGGATCTGATGATGATTAAGGTGGTCACGGATACCAATCAACCATGTAGTAACATGATTAGGCTCGTTTGATTCGTCTCAACAAGATCTTTGACACTGAAGATACACAGGGTCTGATGATGGAGCTGGAAGGTGGCCACGGGTACCAGTCTATCATGTGACTAAACAACTTCGTGTTTGGGCTCGTTTGATTCGTCTCAACAAGATCTTTGGCACAAGATAATACTCAGGGTCTGATGATGGAGCCGGAAGGTGGTCACCGGTACCAATCAACCATGCAACTAAACCACTTCGTGTTTAGGCTCGTTTGATTCGTCTCAACAAGATCTTTGACACAAGATAGTACTCAGGGTCTGATGATGGAGCCGGAAGGTGGTCACCGGTACCAATCAACCATGCCACTAAACCACTTCGTGTTTAGGCTCGTTTTATTCGTTTCTATAAGATCTTTGACACAAGATAGTACTCAGGGTCTGATGTTGGAGCCGGAAGGTGGTCACCGGTACCAATCAACCATGCAACTAAACCACTTCGTGTTTAGGCACGTTTTATTCATCTCAACAAGATCTTTGACACAAGGTAGTACTCAGGGTCTGATGATGGAGCGCGAAGGTGGCGACGGGTACCTGTCTATCATCATCAGCTCCATCATCAGACCCTGAGTAGTATCTTGTGTCAAACATCTTATTGCGACGAATCAAACGAGCCCAAACACGAAGTGGTTCAGTTACATGGTAGACTGGTACCCGTGGCCACAGTCCAGCTCCATCATCAGATCCTGAGTACTATCTTGTGTCCAAGGTCTTGTTGAGACGAATCAAACGAGCCTAAACACGAAGTGGTTTAGTTGCATGGTTGATTGGTACCGGTGACCACCTTCCGGCTCCAACATCAGACCCTGAGTACTATCTTGTGTCAAAGATCTTATAGAAACGAATAAAACGAGCCTAAACACGAAGTGGTTTAGTGGCATGGTTGATTGGTACCGGTGACCACCTGCCGGCTCCATCATCAGACCCTGAGTACTATCTTGTGTCAAAGATCTTGTTGAGACGAATCAAACGAGCCCAAACACGAAGTGGTTTAGTTGCATGGTTGATTGGTACCGGTGACCACCTTCCGGCTCCATCATCAGACCCTGAGTACTATCTTAAGTCAAAGATCTTGTTGAGACGAATAAAACGAGCCTAAACACGAAGTGGTTTAGTTGCATTGTTGATTGGTACTGGTGACCACCTTCCGGCTCCATCATCAGACCCTGAGTACTATCTTGTGTCAAAGATCTTGTTGAGACGAATCAAACGAGCCTAAACACGAAGTGGTTTAGTTGCATGGTTGATTGGTACCGGTGACCACCTTCCGGCTCCATCATCAGACCCTGAGTACTATCTTGAGTCAAATAAATACATATAGAATGTCAGGTCGTTTCAAATATTTTTAATCCTGTCCGGTAGTTTATTAAACTGTACCATTATAAATTATAATACTATAAAAACAGTGCTAGGATCAAAGTCTCTCGTTGCGGTTTACACGCACACAGTATAGCGTTTTACACGGCGCTCGCCGCACACAATGATAAAAAACCTCGTCGTCGCCGTTGAAAATGTGCGGAGCCGACCGACACACGTCCTGCCTCTACAAGCTCTGCCGCGGCACTGAGCTGGCGCAGCGCGCGTCATCGGTAATATAGAGTAGTTTTCAAAAAATTGCCAAAAAATTATAGTAGAATTTCATAAACACTAATGTATACCAACAGTATAAGCAAACGTTGCAGATTGCTTGAGTATGAAAATGACTTCGATATTAAGTAGATTTTCGTAGGAATTGACACTTGTTTCGGAGAGAAAATCGAGTTCGTTTTACTTTGATTTTCTCTTTCTCAAAGGTATGTAGGAAAAATATAGTATGATATGCCTAAAGTACAGGGTATTAGTAACACAAAATAGCCAGGTTTAGCAGAGTAAAATTCTCAACATTTCCAAATAAGAGCTCGCCATTCAGTGCTTCACGGGGTTTTTCGGAAACGACCATCAGAAAAAAAATCATTACTAATTTAATAAGTCCTTTTTCTAATATTTACAACGATATTTATAAAGATAAGAAGACGCTTTTACTGGAACAAGTACTCATTGTTTCTAATAATGAGCGCAAAGTCCTGAATTTCGTCGACTAGTATCATCAATTTTGCATTATTTCGACTTTTCTTGTAAGAGCGCTCTTAAGTGCCCTCTCCAACATCACGATTATGGTTTTTATTAGGTGGATGGCACGGTAGTGTGCCAAATTTTATGGAAATAAACATCCACATATACCAAGCATACAAACTGTCACATTTATAATTTAGTTAGTTAATCCAAAGTTAAGTGCAAAAAAAAAGTTTTTTTTCTGTACCTAAATGTCTCTTAAGAAGATTCTGAACTGAAGAAACGTGATGAAGCATCTCTCGTGGTAAAGCGTAATAATAACCGTGAAAAATTTTATGAAAAACGTTGCAGGGACCATTGTTGAACAATGTGGTACGCGGGAAACGTATTAAATGTATTCTACTGTTCATATTTAGCTCAAAAGCAAGCTTTATAATCAAATATTTTGTTTGTGGAAATGGCAACGTCGGTAAAATGACGAACGAATTGTCAGCGCGAGAGGAAATTACACCCCTAATCAGATTATTCCAGTGACTGCTGACAACTGACGAGTTTGGTGCACAAGTCACAGGTCGATTATTTAAACGCTATTACAATTTTGGTGAAAATAAGAAGGGAACACCTTTTGTGTAGCAGAACTTGGCTACCTATTTGGTTAGATAAGGCTGTAACAGTACAGTAAATAATCAAAGATTTTTAAATGTACTATTTCGGAATTTAGATTCATCTACATCCAACATTACTGGGATTACTTTCCTAAATGTCAGAAACACTTTACTAAAAATTAACGTTAAATAACAATAAATGACTTAAACATCATTTGCTTAAAGCATTACCATATAGTCACAAAATTAGCTTGTAACACCATCGTCAAAACGGCAAACATTTACGAATGAATACAGATTTTCTATATTTAGTATTTAATATGAAGTTAGGAGTACATTTTTAAAAGATTTCAGAGTAAACGCTGTGAGCTCTAATTAAGTTGCTAGTAATGTGTTCAAAGCTTTGAGGTCTGGATCTTAATTAGTGTTAATCTTAAGATAATAAGCCACGTGTTTTTACTAATTGGAGTTAATTGAAAAAAGAAAGGACCGGGAAAACTCTTACAGGAAAATTATGAATTTACTTCAACCTGTTTGATGCTTGGAGGGAAGTCTTTTTGCGTGACTTTTTCTCAAAGTTATTTATATAACCAGACTGTAGTTTACAGTTTTCTCTGTTGTTATATAAATCACTACCAGCTAGTCACAAGTTATAAAGGACAAACTCAGTCAAAAAAAATAAAGATAAGTCGCATTTCTTAAAATTTTGGCGACATTAACATTTAAGGTGTTTTTAATGAATAACAATATTGTATTCAATATTGTGTTATAAATAGTATAATTGAAGGAATGTTTACAAACACAACATAACTGCTTAGAGCGGTTGACACTTATTTAAGAACATTGTTAATCGTTTCAGGTGTCAAACAGTGATGTTGTTTTTGTAAACATCCCTTCAATTACTCAAAATTGGGAGTTAGGTTGTAGATAGCAGAATTTAATGTAGAAAACAAACTATAATTTGCGTTTAAATAATAATAAAATACCTACATTCGATTAAAAATAGTAATACCTACATTTTTTTATATACTTATAGTAAAACAATAACTACATACTATTACCATACTGAATCGATTAAAAGAGAGGAGCCCTCCATAATACTCGACACAGATTTAAAGCAGTGTGCTTCCTTTTTATAACCATTAATGGCTCTCAAGAGAGCAGAAAAAGGCAAACCGTCTTTTTCATTCTAATTACTTTTAAAAAGATGCATGTAGAGCCAGAGGCGCTCTACATTACAAGGAAATGTGAATGTGAAAGAATTTGTGAGACATGTCCCGGAAAAGAAATAAATATCCTATTTTTGTCAGTAAATATCCTGGACTTAATTAAACACGGCTGTCGTGGAAAATAACATCAACATTCAAGGTTATTCCGTGAGCAATTTCAACGATATCTGTGATTCGAAAAGAGGATATCAGGATGTCAATGTTATCATTCGAATTTTCTTTAACAAATTTTGTCTCGTTTCTTCTAAGTAGGTTCTTGAAGCATATATTTTCTCTGAAGTATAATCATGGGATTTATAATGGTGGTTATACCATATTTGCTTTACAACGAAACAAAACAGTTTCTCTGCAAGATAAGACATAGATATCCTAAGAAATACTAGGACTTTGAATCGAACTGTTAAAATTGCTACAACCATGAAATCTAATTTGAACTAATTATACCGTCAACAAAAATATTGTTTGAGTCAAAGTTATTTCACTCTTACTTAATATGCCTTTAATCCTAAGCGCTATTGAAAAAAAAATGTCCTTGCTATTTATAATACAACGAAAAGAAACGAAGTAAAAACGGGTTTAGCAAGAGTTCACAGTTAGTACTTTTCCGTGTATATTTTCCTCGTTTGAGTGTAAAAGAAATGGCTGCGGTTTAATAATCTAATTGTGGCAGAAATTTGGGTCGCTTTTGATTGGCTTTAGTCACGTGAAGCTAAGTTAATGAAATTGAAATATTATACTCAAACGTGGGTAGCAGGTGTGAAATAGAACTGAGCTTATGTGATTAAATAATTACGTTTAGTCAATCTTAAGGCTATGTCAAAAGTAAAGCAGCGGTTGTAATATGGTCGCATTTTTATCGCCTGTCACCATGCCTGTCACGTTCTAATAAGTATGTATGTGCGAAAGTGATAGGCATAGTGACAGGCGATAAAAATCATACCATGCTATACTGCCGCAACTTTAAAAACAATATTAACGCTACACCTAAACAGCATTACCAGTAGAACCTTAAAGTGAGGTAAAATAGGTTACAAATACCTAATGTTCGAATAGTTAACTTACGCCGCTACCCCGTGTTTGTATTGTAACACCTATAGTAAAGAATTTTTCTCCAATATGCTCGGAAATGTTCACCTTATTGTAGCAAAAATAGTACGCGAAGTTCTTCGTTATTGTCAAACTCTAATCAAAAAAAATCAAACTATCGCTGTCCTGCTCTAGCGGACGGGAAGTAAAAAAACACTACAGTAATAACTTATTACTGTAGTGTTTTATACTTTTTAAAAATAAAAACGCAAACAGCCAATTATTATAACCGCGAGCCGCGTCTACACGTCCCGATCAGCTATCATTTCAAGCTACAGGATAGAGTGAGATAATAAGATAAACGACCTTACTTGTCTCGTTCTTACAAGACCGTTGTGCTCGTGTATGATCGTGCGAATACTGCTTAATAAAATCAAAGATTATTTTTATATTTTTTTAAGGATCTCATCGGTGTTCATAAAGCTTATATAGTTTGTCAAAGGACTTTCTCATTTCAATCATAGACAAAGAGAATCATACTATCTTTGTCTTACACTAGTACTAGCACCCAAAAGAAAAGGATGGGTATAGTTTTCCTGGTTCTTACTGACTGACAAATTAGTTTGACCAACTATATTGCACAATTATATTGAATGAACGAATATTGAATGGTACTGAATGGCAGAATAAGTATGTGCCTTTAACTTTTAAAAATGTATTAAAGAGGGAAATAGTTTTTGACTTGACATTTTGATGTGAAGGTTCGATTTGAGTGATGCTTCATGCTTAAATAATTATTTTACCTTATTTCCTCGCATGTTTGGAGAAAAGCACTATATATGCCTCGGCAGGAATAGCAATTCGTGGATTCGTCTTCTTTGTCGGACTCCGCTTCGCGTCGTCCGACAAAATCGAAACTCATCCACGAATTGCCCTTTCCCGGCCTCTGCAATAATGTACTATACTTCAATCATAAAACTCATCTAATGTATTTGCAACATAGTTTACGAAGTGTCTGTAATTTAAAGCGTGAGCGATGATAATTTTATTCACAAAAACAGATGAAAGTTCTATTTAATCCAACAGGAATTGCAAAGTGATTTGATGCAAATTTTGAGTCCTTTCCTTATGTTGGCTGGTAGAATTGGTTTCTAAGTGACGATTTTGACTGATAAATATTTAAAAATGTTCATTTGAATTTGATTGTGATATTATAGTGTGATGTAAAAAAATGAGTTTCTCTCGGTAGCAAAGTTTGTTATTACCCTCATGGCTTGAAACCCTCGCAAAACTCCAGATTGCAACCACATCAATTTAAAAGGCTGTCAGGATATTCGATTGCGTAATGCGTAGGTGTCTTATTCCTATTTAGCGATAGCGGTACAACCTGAAATTCGGGAATCAGCTGCAAATGGTGTTAAAGGTATGAAAATCGGCAAGATTAATCTTTAGGCCATTTGAATCAATTTGACCCGTAGCACCAAAAAAAAACAAACGGAAAGGAGGTATGACGTCATCTTTTTTTGTATGAAAAAACACAAATTTTTGTTCAGAAACCTATCGTGTGTGGGATGCATCGTGATGTAGTGGCAGTACCCAAATGAAAGGGAATTTTGAGCCGGTTCTAAAAATATATCACATTATTATATTTACGTCAATTGCATTCAATTAAAATTAAAATAATTTTCAAAACATACCAAGTTTGGTCTCCTCCAGATACGAACCCGTTGAATTATTTTTTGTAAAATATACCTCAAGTAATACCCAATATCCTCATATCTAACCCCAAGAAATTAATTTCGAAAATATTTAGTTTTAGTATTTTTTTCTCTTTATTTATTTTTCATCTCAAGTTAGGTTATTTATAATATGAATATAAAAGTAAAATATAAAAACACTTACAAAACGATAAAAAATACATATAAACACATTATAAAAAACCTAACCTATGGTGCCGCCAGCAGCGGGGCAAGGCCCAAGCTACCGGTGGTCAGGGCCGCAGAGAGAGGAACCGGCGGACTATCCGCGCCGTGTCCAAGATCACCGCCTTCTGCATCTGACCCTTGATCCAACTACCTAGCGAGAGTCTCTCAAGATGTTCGAGACTCTTCGCTATTAGACCGTTCACTGAAACGACTATCGGGACAATGATCGTCAAATCAACATCCCACATGGCGGTTATCTCGTGAGCCAAGTCTAGGTACTTACTAGACTTGTCCTTCTCGGCCTTCACGAGATTCTCATCATGGGGGATGGTGATGTCAACGACCACAGCCCGACGTTGCGATCGATCTATTATCACTATGTCAGGTTTATTGGCTACAATAGTCCTGTCAGTGATGATAGATCGATCCCAATAGAGCGTGGCACGACCATTCTCGAGAACAGGCGCAGGTAAGTACTTGTAGTACGGTACTTCGCGGTCCACAAGGCCATATAGAAGAGCAAGTTGCTGGTGAATAATCCTGGCTACGAGATTATGTCTGTGCAAGTACTCGCCGTTAGCAAGATGAGAACACCCGGAAATGATATGCCTGAGTGACTCTCCGGGACGGCGGCATGCCCGACAAATGTCGACCGTACCGTCCTTCAGGATATATTTCCGATACTTGTTCGTCATCATCACTTCGTCCGCAATTGCACAGGCAAAACCCTCGGTTTCTCCGAAGAGGTCCCCGAATCGTAACCAGTTCACCGACGCGAGCAGGTCCACATCGTGTCCCATGAGGGCCTTGTAGAACCGCCCGTGTAGCACATTACTCTCCCATGCCGCCTTGCGATCCGCAGTACTTAGTACCACAGGTTTGCGCCAGGTCTCGTTTGCCAAGGAGAGCGGCGTGAGGTTCCTGTCTACTGCCACTACATCAAGATGCATCCCACACTCGTTGTTAAGGAAATAATTCCTGAGATTGTACACCTCGCGGTTATGGAGATCCTTGGCGTTTAGGAAGCCTCGGCCTCCACACTTCCGTGGGATGTACAATCTCATAACTGACGAGCGTGGGTGTAGCATGCGATGTGCGGTGAGTAGTGACCGGACCCTCCGATCCAGGGCGTCCAGCTCGGTCTGAGTCCACCTTAGTATGCCAAAGGAGTATGTGAGTAGGGGCATTACCCAGGCGTTGAAGGCGCGCACTTTATTGCCTCCTGACAAAAGACTGTTAAGGACTTTTGTGAGCCGACTGAAAAAGCGCTCCTTCACCGACCGTCTAATACCCTCGTCCTCAATACCCAACGACTGTGACATACAAAGGTATTTATAGGTTTCTGATTCAGAGATAGATCTGAAAGACATTGTCTCAGAGAGTTGTAAATTTGTTGAATTTACAACCCTCCCCCGCTGTACATACATAACCGCACATTTATCGACACCAAACTCCATGTTGATGGCACTACTGAAAACTTCGGTGATTTTCAGTAGTTCCAACAAGTCTTGGCTATTTGGTGCAAATAATTTGAGGTCATCCATGTACAGAAGGTGAGAGATGACTTCACCCTCTCTCCGAAGCCGGCAACCTAGTCCCAAATCCTTCAGCAGGGTGCTGAGGGGATTCAAAGCTAGGCAGAACCACAGGGGACTCAGACTGTCGCCCTGAAAGATTCCTCGCTCAATCCTTATAAAATCCTGCGGGCCAGGGCGGTCATCCCCGCCTCCTGGTTGACGAAGGACTGTGGTCCACTGCCTCATACACGCGCTTAGGAAGTCTCTCAAAGCTGCATCAACTTTATACTCTCTCTCTCTCTCTAAGACTCTAAGACCCTCCCCAACCATGAATGGGGCACCGAATCATAGGCCTTCTAGTAGTCAATCCAAGCGGCTGAGAGGGCACCCTTGTTCCGCCGGATTTGTTGGCAGATGGTCATGTCTATAAGGAGGAGCTCTTTAGTACCACGGGACCCAACCCTACATCCATTTTGAGCGGAAGCCAGAATATTGTTTGCGACAATGTGCGCGTTGATTTTTGCTCTCAAAATGGATGTAAGGAGCTTGTAGAGTGTAGGCAAGCATGTGATGGGTCTGTAGTTCTTAGCTTCCGTGGTACTACCGGACTTATAGAGCAGGAAGGTGACAGGTTACAGGTTGTTAAGGAAGGTGGGAGAGAACCAAGCTCGAGGGCTTGTTGAAATTGTGCTGCCAAGCAGGAGTGCGAGCATCGGAACCACTTTAGCCAGAAGTTGTGCAATCCATCCGGCCAGGACTTTTCCAGTTCTGGGCCGTGCGGATGGCACAACTGACGTCATCGGGGCTGATGGTGACTGCCCCCATAGGTTCGATGGACTCGCACTCACGCTCGACAACACTCATCCAACTCCCCTCGGTGTGTCCGACAGGCACCGACCAGATGCTACGCCAGAAGTCAGTCATGGCAGTAGCATCCGGCGGCTGCGTGTCGGGCGTACGAAGGTTGGTTTCCTCCCACTTTCGGTACACCTTCCTTTGGTCACTTTGAAAAAGGCGATTCTGCTGGAATCGATCCACACGCTCTCTGTAGCGGCGAATACGGTTTGCCCATGCATAGACTTTCTGCTTTAGAAAGTCGATGCGCTCTGTGACATTGGCCATGTAGTCGCGGGGCCTGATATCCGTCCCCGCGAACGCCTTGTTCACAAAGCGCATTACTCGGGGGCGATTGTTGCCCCCCCTGAAGCAGATCAGCTTTGCGATGAGAGTCCTAAACGAGCTGATACGTCACTCGATCCGCGCTTGCCATGCAGGGACACCTCCGAAGGTCCTAGGTGCACGTTCAGCGTCCGGGAACTTGACGCGAGCAACACGGCACGCCGCGATGGCTCCGCAGTACATGATCGAGTGCGTATCATCTAAATCTTTACTAGTCCGTAAATGTGGCTCTAGTAAAGCGTTTAGGGCTCCCATTAGCGCTAGATTGCGTCTATTCATAGGCAGACTTGGTAATCGGGGCCTAGAGTTGGTTGTGGCGCGATACTGCGTAATCGCCTGTTCCAAAGTCCTCCTAGTATTTTTTTTATTATTACAAATTTTGATATATCAATCTATCAATGAAACGGCCTCCTAGCCTAGTCGATAGTGACCCTGCCTATGAAGCAGGAGGTCCCAGGTTCGAATCCTGGTAAGGGCATAAATAAAAATGCCCTTACCAAGATTCGAACCTGGGACCTCCTGCTTCATAGGCAGGGTCACTATCGACTAGGCTAGGAGGCCGTTTCATTGATAGATTAATCGATCACAATTTGTAATAATAAAAAATAAAAATAAAACACTAAAACTAAATATTTTCGAAATTAATTTCTTGGGGTTACATATGACGATATTGGGTATTACTTGAGGTATATTTTACAAAAAATAATTCAATGGTTTCATATCTGGAGGAGCCCAAACTTGGTATGTTTTGAAAATTATTTTTATTTTAATTGAATGCAAGTGACGGAAATATAATAATGTGATATATTTTTAGAACCGGCTCAAAATGCCCTTTCATTTAATACCACACACGATAGGTTTTTGAACAATTTTTTTATATATTCCACACAAAAAAAAGATGACGTCATAACTCCTTTCCGTTTGTTTTTTTTTTTTTTTTGGTGCTACGGGTCAAATTAATTCAAATGGCCTAAAGATTAATCGTGCCGATTTTCATACCTTTAACACCATTTGCAGCTGATTTTGGTCAACCGCTAGTACACTAATTTATTAATTTAGTGAATTAATGTTACTAAAATCGTGATATATATTTTAATATTTGAAGTATGTGATGCATTTAGTATTTTAATAAAGTTAAATAAGGATACATATGTTTGTTTTTGGACATCACAATAACACTTAGTAATATGCAACATTTAAGATATTTTATAGGCGTCACTCAATGAACAAGCAAAAATATTGATCTTAAGTAAGTATATTTGTGAAATGCATTATCATAGGCAGGAAATTTACCATCAAAATACAAAGTCTAAATCAAATTTATTCCTAAATAAAAACATAACTTAGGTATATGGCCAATATCTCTCTAGCTAGGAGCAATATCATCTAACCCTTTTATAAATTATTAACATAGTAAATATCGCAACGTAAAAAAAACTGGGAAACACATACATATATCCAAGAAAAATGACAAAGGGCGAATCACGGCAGAATACATTTTGAATTAATAAACCGAATACGTCATAGTCAGTAAAATTACCTTAATAGAACCTTAAATCTCACCCACACAAATACGGAAGCCCGTGACGAGTAATTTCATACCCATTATCACATTGTGGGACTGGGTCCCTCAACTTTAATTGTGATCCTCATAACAACGTTTCCGCAGCTAAACTAAAGTTAGAGCAGGCCGCATGTCACACCGTGTAGTTGTAATCTCCAAATAATAATAATATAACAATCTAATACAAAATATGAGGCACGGATTGGGAAAAATGATATACTGTCCGATTCGAACTTTAAGATATTACGTCAATTAATAGATCTAGAAACGATATGGATTACATGTGTTAGTGTCAAAAGTGACGTTTTTGTTTGAAGAAACGTCACAATTGACACTGACATATGTAATCCATATCGTTTCTAGATCTATTAACCGACGTATCTTAAAGTTCGTATCGGGTCGATATTCATGGGAAGATATCTTCATACTATTAGACAGCTATCAATTGTCAGATAACTAACAATGTGTCCCGTACGCGAGGGTGGCTCCACAGTCACGCAAAAAGCGATTCATAAAAACTAAGTTTTCGTGTCCTGTCCTGTGTTTTGTCCCATGTTTATTTTTACTCATTGCATTCTAAATGCAGATTGTAATGTTCCTGTGTAATGTTTTGACGGTAGTCACATTCTCACATTACACCAATACATAGGTAGGATACGTTCGGTAGGTTACTTCAGATGCCCGAAGGGCAAACTGTCCAGAAATAGGCGCCCGCGTAGCAGGGCTCCATCGACACAGGAAACGAGACAAAGATTTTCACGTTTCACGATATGCCTAAGAATTTCACGGTCTGACTGATCTTACGATCGGCCGCCGAGATATAATATAATGAGATCTAAATACACTCCAGTCGGTGTAACCGCGGTCTCTGTCAGAAACAAAGCGCCTGCAGAAAGCGGGGTTGATGTAGCGGAAACTGATAGAGCGTGCTCTGGCGTTGCCGATCCAACATTCGCACTCAAATACCGCCTGGATAGCGACAAAATTCACTAGAGTTAGACCAAGATAAGTCTGCAACGATTTTGATAAAACAATAATACAAGTGTTATTTTAAACGTCAAACTTCTATGAAATTATGACGTATAAAATAATACTTGCACTGCGTATGCTATCAAAATTTTCTTACGAACACCATTCACCAGAGTCTGGTCGTCTATTAAACTCAATTCGAGCATCCTACCCACCGATATTGCAGAAAAAGCAAGCCTAATTAAATTCGGCTTGCCTAAAACCCATGTATGACGCTCCGCCATGGGTTAGTATGTAAAAAATTAATATTTTTAACAATATTTCGCGTTTTCTAAGAAATTAGATTATTCAGTCAATAATACACTAAAACTTTACTTCGGTTACCGAAATCACGTATATGGCTTTACAATTACGTGCTTAGAGTACCTATATAAGGTTTAACAATTACAACATTTACAAAATATTGTTACACCCTGAATTATATTACCAATAACAATCCGTTTTATCGATTTATTGACGATCGCGGACGTGGTTTGACCCCCGAATTTATGGCCAATATATTAAAACCAGTTAGTTTAGGGTATTCGATAATAAATGGCCGCTGTTACGTGATGCCCAGAGGGTTGAGTAATGAATATTCATCCAAATTTACAGTTTATATAATGGTAATACGATCCGCGGGCATTAGTTCTTACAGGTCATTTAGTTTGTACCGTACTTGTACGAGTATACTATTCATAGTCTATTTATATACCTTCAGTAGCTATGGTTAAAAAATGCTCACTTCACATACCTACTACATACAACCAAGTAACGAAATCGATACACAGACACAAACAATTTGTTTTTATTATTTCGTGTCCAAAGCTTCTTACTCACGCCCATTTTCCAATGAAAATCGTATGCCATTGCGCCGTCTGCGGGGAAAGACACACTCCAAACGTAAAAACGGAGTAAGAATATATGAAATGCATACGTCTATACGACACTCTTTACAAACAGTAGGTATTGTGACGCTTCGGCGTCATTGAATGGCATGCACAATTTGCGGATCGCCCCTCAGTTTGGAGCCATTGTGAGATGCACCCATCGAACAGATAACGAAGGCAATGGGATAGAAATGGAAACCGATAAGAATATTGGATGAAGAAAGAAGGTTCTGTTTATCATGAGATCTTTTCTTCATTTTGAGTATACCTACTTATTACTTTAAATTAAATTAAATTAAAAATTAAAATTCATTTATTTCAAGTATCTGTGACTCATAAATACATAATTAAAATACAGGCATTATCATTTATCATTAAACAAACACTAAACACATACTTAATATTATAATTTACAACATTACAGCAACCGTGGTAAGCACATTGACAACCATCATCTATTTCTCAATGTGTTTACCACAGTGCTGCTGGGCGTATGAAGTCTGGGCGTTGGTTAAAAGCAATTGATTAATTGTACATAATAAGCTATAATAACCATTAAATATTACGACAAAAACAACATAGGTAATTTATAAGCTTTTATATTGTTGTCAATGTCTACTTGATATTTTATTGAAAACATAATTATCTAGTGAGATTAAAACCCATGGTTTCTAACTAAAAAACGCAATATTTTTTGCACTTTTTTCTTCGTTTTTAGGGTTCCGTACCCAAAGGGTAAAAACGGGACCCTATTACTAAAACTCCACTGCCCGTCTGTCACTAGGCTGTATCTCATGAACCGTGATAGCTTGATACATCATCTGTGAAAATTTCAACTGTCTAGCAGAATTTTCACAGATGATGTATTTCTGTTGCCGCTATAACAACAAATACTAAAAAGTACGGAACCTTCGGTGGGTGAGTCCGAGTCGCACTTGTCCGGTTTTTATATGATTTTGTACCCGTTATTATAAGGGCAGAAGGTGATAAATGAAAAACACTAAATTTGTCCACTTTGAAAATTCTGGACTCGACTATTAATAAAGCCAATGTTATAATCAGTGATCGTTAATTTTCCAGCAATTTTGGTGCAGCATTGTTGGTTAAAAGCATCTGTATGCCCTACTCTAGGTGAAATAGATAATTAGGGTTAATAACAGTAATATTAACCTTAACCAATCCTCTCCCTAGAAAATAATTGAAGAAAATCCTTTATTTTTACTATGCTGTATGCTGCACCAAAAATGCTTCGCAAAAAAAATTAACGATCCCTGGTTATAATATAAATACCAAAATTCATCGGAATCAAAGCGTAATATGTTGAGTATTAACGCAAATCGATAAGAGTTTACTGGAATGTTTGCGCCCGTGAACCGTGTGTACTGCATTTATTCCACTTTTTAAGGCCCTATCTCACTAAAATGATGACTGCAAAACCAACCTTGCTCCCTAAGAAATAAGGTTCTAGTACCAAAACAACGAAAAAAGGACTTATGTTTTACAAAAATTAAACAAGCGTTTTACAATCAGATTTATATCAGAGGGGATTAAAAAATAACGAGTTGTCGTCACTGGTCTTCTTTGTGAGGTTCGCCTTTGTTAAAAACGTCCACATGTGTGAACGTAACAAAGAGGAAATGTAAAAATAATGTTTATTCTTCGGTTGACCTGCCGCCTGCAGCCGACATTCGATCCGCTTAAAGTTATAGTGGCGCCGCGATACACACAAAAATTACATCGTCTACAGTAAAACAATTACTTAGTTGATGTGTCTACAGAAAATAGTTATATCTTATTCTGCTAGTGTTGACTGAGACTTGAATTTAAAGGAATTGGAATGGAAAGCATGAATACAAAATACTTTAAAATTCAGCACGTAAGGAGACGCCATTATTGAAACAAAACTACTCCAAATAAGTTACATGCGCTGTTTGGTCAAGCACCACAAAAACTGAAAGGCTATAGTCGGACTTTCATACATTTGCGACCTTTGATTGTGGAGAATGGATTTTTTTGTGGTAAGCTAAGCACCCCTAATGACGTCTATTATTTTGCCCAAGTTTCAGCTTCTTATGTTTGACAGTTTCTGACTTATGTCACTTATATGATTTTCAGAAAATAATGATTTTCTCATAAACTAACCACACAATTTTTTTGAAATTATTAGTCTATATTCTATTAACTAAGACCCATCTTTACAGAAAATATTAATATCACTTGTTTAAAAAAAAGAAGGAAATAAAAGGAATCGAAAAGTTCAAACTTTTTTTTATGTGTTACGAGCTAGCGACACCTACAGTTTTTGTTCATAGAGTGGTTGATATTCTTGTCTACTTGCGTAAGTTTCAACTTTTTGCATTTGGTACTTAATTCATACCTAAAAACTACAATGTCTGTGTATATATAGGCATACTGTACATTCTAACAAGACATTTAATGACGTACACAAACTTCCAATTTCTAAATTAGTTTTCTTATCAATCCTTCACGTTAGTTGTATATAGATAAGATTACTGCTGGCCTTCTTCCTTTTTAGAATGTACAGTATGCCTATATATACACAGACATTGTAGTTTTTAGGGTTCCGTACCCAAAGGGTAAAACGGGACCCTATTACTAAGACTTCGCTGTCCGTCCGTCCGTCCGTCCGTCCATCCGTCCGTCCGTCCGTCCGTCCGTCCGTCCGTCCGTCCGTCCGTCCGTCCGTCCGTCCGTCTGTGACCAGGCTGTATCTCACGAACCGTGATAGCTAGACAGTTGAAATTTTCACAGATGATGTATTTCTGTTGCCGCTATAACAACAAAGGCTGCTATTTAACTGATCACCAGATTTAGTAAAATTTAATACCGAAAAAATCTATTTTACCACCCTAAAATCATGCATGATCACCAAAATTATAACACCATTTTAATGTGAAATGATTACCAATTTTATTACATTTTACTATCCTTTTAACGGAAATGACACCAAACTAATCATTATTAACCCAAAAATAGTCAATGATTACCAAATTTCAAACCCCATTTTAATGTGAAATGATAACCAAATTTTTACATCTTGCTATCCTATTAAAGAAATTGACACCAAAATAATCATTGTAAACCCAAAAATAGTAAATGACCACCAAAATTAGAACTCCATTTTAATGTAAAATGATAACCAAATTTTTAAATCTTGCTATCCTACTAAAGCAAATTACTCCAAAATAATAATTGTAAACGCAAAAATAGTAAATGATCACAAAAATTGTAACCACATTTTAATTTAAAATGTGCAAATATTTAATATATCGTTATCCTATTAAATTAATTAATCCACTTCGTCACCTTTTTCTAGTAGCATTTTATTTCTGTAACAGTCGCAGTTCTAACCTAACCTAACCCACTTTTCTAGTAGCATTTTGTTTCTGTAAGGGTCACAGTTCAAACCTAACCTAACCCACTTTTCTAGTAGCATTTCTTTTCTGCAAGGGTCACAGTTCAAACCTAACCTAACCCACTTTTCTAGTAGCATTTCGTTTCTGTATGGGTCGCAGTTCAAACCTAACCTAACCCACTTTTCTAGTAGCATTTCTTTTCTGTAAGGGTCTCAGTTCAAACCTAACCCAACCCACTTCTCTAGTAGCGTTTCGTATCTGTATGGGTAGCAGTTGAAACTTAACCTAACCTACTTTTTTAGTACCATTTCGTTTCTGTAAGGGTCGCAGTGCTAACCTAACCTAACCCACTTAAGTGATAGCAGTTTAACTTATTTTTCTAGTAGCATAACGAAATGCTACTAGAAAAGTAGATTAGGTTAAGTAGGTATGCGGTGCGGGCTACGGGGGGTTGAGCGGGAGGGGCTAGTAATTTTGGCATCAGTTTACTTTATTTGGTAATATGTATAAATTTTTTGGTAATCATAGTGGTTTATTTAGGTGAAAATATCGCAATTTGGTCTTCAAGATTTGGTGATCATCAATGATTTTTGGTGATCATTCAATATATTTGGTATTTGAATACAATTTGAACTTGACTTTGAATTTGAATTTGACTTTTGTATTTTTAGGCCTTATTTTTTTGGTGTTCAGTAATATTTTTTGGTAAGCATGATTTTTTTATTTAGGGTACCAAAGTATTTTTTGGTGGTCATTATATTTGTAGCCAACAACAAATACTAAAAACAGAATAAAATAAAGATTTAAATGGGGCTCCCATACAACAAACGTGATTTTTGACCAAAGTTAAGCAACGTCGGGAGTGGTCAGTACTTGGATGGGTGACCGTTTTTTTTTTGTTTTTTTTTTTGTTTTTTTTTTTATATGGTACGGAACCCTTCGTGCGCGAGTCCGACTCGCACTTGCCCGATTTTTAGGTATGAAGTACCAAATGCAAAAATTTAAAACTTACGCCAGTAGTAGACAAGAATATCAACCACTCTATGAACAAAAACGGTAGGTGTCGCTAGCTCGTAACACATAAAAAAAATTAACTTTTCGATTCCTTTTATTTCCTTCTTTTTTTTAAACAAGTGATATTAATATTTTCTGTAAAGATGGGTCTTAGTTAATAGAATATGGACTATATATGGATAATTTCAAAAAAATTGTGTGGGTAGTTTATGAGAAAATCATTATTTTCTGAAAATCGTATAAGTGACATAAGTCAGAAACTGTCAAACATAAGAAGCTGAAACTTGGGCAAAATAATAGACGCTATTAGGGGTGCTTACCACAAAAAAATCCATTCTCTACAATCAAAGGTCGCAAATGTATGAAAGTCCGACTATAGCCTTTACCTTAAGTTTATGCAATTCGTAACATCGTACCTTTAACCTAACTGTAACCTTAGCAAATGCATGCACAATTCCGCATGACATATAAAACAAGAATATTAATACTATAAATTGTCACAAGCTGAAATAAAATTAACGATAGTTACTGAGTACGTAACTGTTATCCCTTTCAACGGCTACAGGAGGATTTAGCTTAATTATCATCAACGTAACTTCGTTAACTCGCACTCTCTTTTCTATCGAGTTACGCAAATCCGTCCCCTTTTCAGTAAAAACAAATATTTGTGTGACACCCCGCCCAGTTCGACAGGCGCAGGTAAACTAATATTACTGTAGTCTAACACTGTTATATAAATTAAACAGAACGCTTATACCAATTAAATTAATGGAGTAATTTCGGTGATTGGTGGATTGAATTATTAACTTATAGAATTTCGTCATACAGTATCTAAGTGAAATTATATAGTATATAGTTATACAGGTTATACTTATTTATATCGGGTGGAAGTGTAACAGAACGAGGGACTTTTATGCATAGGGGTAATGTTTAGGCTACGTACTATATTTTTTACTAAATAATCACGTTAATATTTTTAACCGTTTCTGAGATACAGTTTAGTGCAAAAATCTATGTTTCAACCCTAGCAAATAGATCCTGTGAATGACATGACATGTGTCAATTTAAAATGTAAATAACTTTGTAGGGTGTCACTGATATAATAATAATTACACATCGGTAACTCGTGGCATTTAGGTAGCACTTAAAAGATTAGTGATGAGCACACATCGGTAACTCATGGCACTTGACAGTTTCTAACAGACTAGTGATGTGTTCTTCCTTTACCAGTCGAGAAAAAAAAACCACAAAAAAAAGGAATTAATTAAACTAATCTTTTAAGTGCTAAGGTTTACTCGGGTAATTCCGAATGTCGAAAACTGTCGGATAATTCCGAAAAGAGACTTTTATTATGATGGAATTAAGGGTGATTTTCATCTGAATTTCGGAATTATCCGACATTCGGTAATACCCGAATACACCTTACCTAAATGCCACGAGTTACCGATGTGTAATAATAATTAATTTTAATGATTTTGTTTTACTTTTTAAGCCAGCTTTACGATTATAGTTAATAACTCACCTAGATTATTCCTCACCTATTCATTCAGCTCAGTCTCTAGAAATGTTCCACCCAGTATAATAATTACACTTATACATTACTAAAGTACCTAATGTAAACAACGTCGTGTGTCAAATACGACATTTCAATTAAGTAATGTTAAGACATTAAGTACCTACTAGTACATAATTATTAATAAGTATATTAAATTAGATGACACATTGTTCAGATTAAAAATAACTAAGTAATATTACATACTTTAAAAAACGCGAGCTTTAGCTAGAAACAAAAAATCGTGTAAAATACGAACTTAACTCATCCATTAATTCCCTTATTCATGGGGTTGCAGCCTTGTTCATAATACCCAATTAGTTCCTCGTATCTATACAACTACCCAATTACGTGGAGAAGAGAAAAGCACCATTAAAAACCTATTTGATCCTTAATGCCCCTAATATTAACGCTGGGTGTCCATTTCTATTTTCTATGTTAGGATAGATCTATAGGCAATAGGCATGCCGGTTATGCTAGGAATTCACACATTAAACTAATTAGTTTTAGCACCGAAACTTACGCTTAGACAAACCAATTTTGCAAAAGGTAGCATTGATGATTCTATTACAATTCATTAGGTCAATGACATTTTAAGCAAAACTTTAACTTTTTCTTTTATCATTTGTAAAACTTTTCCTTGGGTCTTTGGAGATGGACCGACTATTTCATCATGGCAAACAGTTGGATGGGGAAACGTATGGACGATTGTTGTTGAGATTTACAGTTACGGGTTACTGGAGACACAGTAACAGAAAAACAGTGGACAGCAGAGGGGTCTACCAACTGATGATTATTTATATTGAGCTGATTTGAAACTATTATATTATATTGAGCGGACTAGAATATTATAACTAAGGTTAAATCTAAACTCAAAAATTACCCTACATAATTCAGTCCTAGCAATATTGATGTAAGGCATTCGTTCCCTCCTACCATCTCGTACTCTATGTAAAAATACACATGCTAGATATTATGCATTATCGGAAAGATATCATTCTAGCAGTTAGAGAAAAATATGCTTTAAAAACACGAAAAATCAAATAAACAATAAAGAATACAATACTTATGTACAAGAGCGCAGGGAGTTACCAAAATGACATTCATGTTTATATTTAAGTAGCCCTTCTTAGTTCTCAAGACCCGTTTATCTGTCTGTCACAGTCGATTAGCCTTAAAACTTTTATGTACAGCCATTGTACAGCGCTTTCGAATTCAGCCGTTACAAGTCAATTGCTGGTTGACATGAGGAGGATTAAGTTAGTCTATTCTATAACTAACTATTCTATTCTATTCTTTCTCTATTTATCTATTCTATATCTTTAGGTATTTAAATAAAAGTAAACAAAATCTAACAAATCAAATTACTCGTTAAGCCATTTGAGGGTAGATAAAAACATTACATGATCAAATAATGTAGGTTAAGGTCAGGTCGTTCAGTCACTGATCCAGGCGGTTTTGTATTTGGTTGGTTAACCAATAAATATTATAACTACCCGAAATTTTACAAATTGTTTGTTTACTTTTATTTAAATACCTAAAGATACAGAGTATAGGACAAGCCATGACATTGACACTAAGGGCTCGTTGATCGCACAACTCAGATTTGCGTCTCCTATATGAATATGCCAAGCAATACTAGACCATGGTATAATAATATACTCCGCCTGGTACTCTATTCCGAGATTCGCGTATGACCTAACTGACACGGGCCTACGTCATCATGCTGTTTACAGGTTCTCAAACTTTAAAATGTGGGAGAATTTTAACCAACGGTGAAAATTATTTTAACGGCATTAATTTTAAGTTATTCATGTAGAAACATAGTAAAATAAAACAAATCGAATGTATTAAATTAAACTTTATTTATCTATACAAGACAAACGTTTGAAAAACTAATTCACAGTTACACATTAATTACCAAGCTTACGACGTGAAAAGTTTGGAAAACACTGCGACTGCTGACACTGAGCGAGAAGGAAATAACAATTAACACGCGTTCGACAAGGATGACGGTCAGGGCATGAAGTTATCTAGATCCGAATTGTCAAATGTGACAGCGCTATCCTGTCTTGCCAGTAATGTAAACAGAATTACCCGAACGTCTAAAATTTCTTTCGTGAATCGGAAGATATTGCTAACGAATAATTAAAAATGGCGTGTTATTGTAAAATTTAAGATAAAATACATATAAATGAAAATTATAAAATTATAAAGAAATATTTTAACTTATTAACCATAGGTATAATGTACCCATGTAACATGTTATGTTGAAATAAAGTGGCAATGTTATTGTGACGTAGGCCCGTGTCACTCTGGGAATAGAAGACCATGTTTTATTAGACCATGTACTAGACCATATAACCGTGAACGTTAAGCTATTTTAGTTATGATCAGTGTCTACGAAGAGTCTCAGGCTTGCCGCAAGTCAGTTAGCCGCTTAGAGCATATAATAACCGGGGTCGCCTTTAAGAGCTTACCCCTCTGCCGAAAACCTTGCACAATTGTGTAAACTTTTGTATGGACTGACAATTTATCTGACATGGCTATTTGTACGTTACGTACAAATCATGTGCAAATAGCCATACATTTGACGTGCCCCTCCCCCTCGGTAGACTGTTTTGTACAGAAAATGACAGCCAATGCGTCTCCAGTTACTAAATGCTCTAAGGTTAGCCGACTTCGAGTCAACATTTTAATTGCCTGATCCAAAACTTTTACTTAACGTGATGAGTTTTGCAGTTATAATCTTATAACATTACAAATCTTAAATCTAGTAAAGCTCCTATTGGTTTTGCCCTTGTTTGTAAATTACCTCTAGAATTGTTGAAGAAACTCTGCGATGAAGTTATACCGCTGTGCGGCCGTTGGGTATTTTTATAACTGGAAATAAAAACTTTGTGTCCAAGTTTGTTACTTTTATTTTATTGTTTTGTTATTGGTGTTAGTTTTAGTAGTATTTTAAGTTTCCGTCACACTGTTCCTTATATGTGGGTTAGATGTGTGACCGTGGGTCTGGGGGGACAAATAAATGCAGACATTCTCGCACCGATAATATCATATTTTTGAAGAAATTGCATTCGTCGTATTTACATTTATTCGTAAAAAAATCTACTCAATAACTCATAAAATTTTCAATTCTGTAATAAGCACAAGGTAATTTTGAATCTTACATTTCTCACTACTTGCCTCGTTAATATTCATTTAGAACAAGACAATGCAATATATCAAAGAGTACTTCAATATTTTTGTTAGAACATTTAAAACTCGACAGTATCACGTACTGCAGACGAAAAGGGTCCAGGATATTTATCTAGGGCGCATTACTTAAATAGCGGGAGCATGGAAATAACAAATGACTAGCGCCGGGAGCTACAATAGCCCGAATATATCAGCACTAGGCCCGGCGCATCGGGAAAGTGCTCTTTACAACAAAAACTACGAGAGGGATGTCAAAAAATCTAACAATTCTGTTATTAACACGTATCAGTTATCATTTAGGTATTTTTTTAAAATATTTATTGGTTCACCAACAATTGTTTACACTTTGTAAAATATAACTACAAACGTTTTAATTATTACCGCTAAGCGTAACAATTACTTAAAGGTAAACACCACATGCATTGAATAAAGTAAGATATATCTTTTAATTGCATTTACCGTAAAATATATCTTTGATATAGTGAGTGGGGTGGTTTGAAATTGTGATGTCTACCGCAAACTAATCTCTATTTTGATATTTTGCTGGGATAACAGTTATCAGCGACCACCACTAGTGATGGTCGAATAAATATACGATAGACCCGATTGTGGAGTCAAATATCAGAATGGAAATGTATAACAAATCCATTTATACCCAAATTTCAATTGCTTATCGTAAAAAAAAAAATCGTACTTGGAATCTAAAATGCTCTAGTGCAGAAACGTATCATTTTCTGCACACATTTTAGAACAACAGTGACCCTCCTTCAGAGCATGAGAAATTAAAAGTATATTATATAATATATACAAACATTATTTGAAAATAACAAACGAGATGCTAAGAAATTATTGGACTTTTTTTACCATTAACTACATAGACATACAAATAAAATACATAGGTATAGGTATTTAGGTAAAAGCTTAAACGTCTTTTTTACCATAAACGTAAAAAAATACCATAAAATATTTGTATCCTATTGATCGTGAACGAGGTTGTAATTTTTTACAGAAACAATTTGAACTCTGCCCTGCCGAACAAAGGGAAACATTTAGGGTACGTATACTCGTATTTTGAGTAATGTGTGCCGTTTATTAGAAAAAATTCGAACGAATATTCAGGAAGTCCAAAAAATATTAACATGAGCAAATTCATAAAAAAAAGAATTATTACACATAATCCGACGAAGACCAATGATATCAATATACGTCAAGCATTTTCAAGTCATATTTATATTATGGACTATAGGTTTACCACTTATCTGCAGAAGCAGTTTGTAAAAAAAATAAAAAATAAAAATTATTTATTCAGGCGAAATAAACCCTATTTGTTTTTCTTCTGCCAAACTGCAGGACAGTTTGTTGGCAGTTTGTTGCAGTTTGTTTGTTGTAAATAAGTTTCGTGGTGATTCTAAATAGTAGAAGGTAGCTAAGTCTTGGGTCTAAAACAAGGTTATACATATAATATACTTTACTTAATTAACATTACACATTCCTCTTCATGCAGCCGAGCCTGCAACCAGTCCGTAGCTGACCATAGAACTTCTTACCGACTGCCTCAGATAATTAAAAGTGTAGCATTACGCTGCGACATGCTACGGCATGCTACGCAGCGTAGCACTCGGCCTAACAGACTGTTATGCCAAAAGTGGAAGAAAAACGGGTTTAGATATGCTTTTAACATATTCAAAGTGCTTGCTACAAATTTAAACTTTCATACCCGCATCAATATAAAGCCGCATATCACAAACGTTTTTATGAGCATATTCTTTTATTATTAACATGTAACAAATAAGCAAGTGAGTAGGTACCTATTATAAAGAAAAAACACATTATTTCAAAATAATAATCTGTTATTGCTTTCTATTCATCATACTAGCATGTAATCTCATTTCAAGGTAACCTTAGTATAAAATGATAATAACTTAGTATAAAATATAGGTACCTATACATAGAGACAATGAGCAGATATCACGAAATTAAATTACTTAATATCTGGGAGACCGAGCTTTGCTCCGAAAACATATAAAAACTCAAAAATGCGCGTTTTCCCAGAGATAAGACTAGCTAGATCGACTTTTCGCCGCCGAAAAGCCCCGTACCTATATAGGTATAGCAAATTTCATCGATATCGTTAGAGCCGTTTCCGAGATCCCCGAAATATACACGGTGTAACATGAGGAAACCGAATAATTTTAACAGCGTATTCCTGATCATATTTAGAGACAAAAATGTCCTATAAACTTTTTTGAAATTCGCCTAGTTTCAGAGTAAATACCAATTTAAAAAAGACAAGTTTTTATTGTTACATAGTGCTAAACGCCTTTTTGATGGCGATGTTGCTACTATGGGACGTAGTCTAAATATCCTTATTGATAGATGTCAAAAAGTGACAAGTAACACTTTGCAAAAACTAAATTTTACTTTAAACATTTACTTTTTATGTACAAATACATTAAAAAAATTGAAAAAAACTAAACAAAAAAAAATTTTTTCAGGCGAAATTGATCTAAACTCATATTATTTTTTTTCCTTCTTATGACCTCAGAAATGCGTGGTTAAAATCTTTCGCATTCCTGTATATATAAATAAATAAACAAGAATTGCTCGTTTAAAAGTATAAGATTACTCAAAATAATCGTTTACATTGTCTGAAGTATACGAGAACAATAATTCAGTAGGTCCTCCTCCCGTAACCCGCATAATTTTCTTTGACAGTCAGTGAATAAGGAGCTCCCAAAATCCTCTAATTTACCCTGTTATCCACGCGATCGCATCACAACGAACTCTATTTTCCGCTATTTGAATCTAAACCTTAATGGACATCAAAGTATCCAATAAGCCGAGGCTGGAATGGATCTGACAAAGGGGAATTATTACACTATGATCTCGATTCTCAAGTAAGCCGCAGTCGATCTCACAACGTGTAATATAATGTTGCCGATTATACTAGAAATCTGTAGATCTACACATTGTAGATAAATAGAAACTAGCTTCTATCTGCGACTTCGTCCGCGTGGTATGATGATAATCTGCCCGATTCGAACTTTAAGATACGTCTATTAATAGATCTAGAAACGATATGGATGGTAGATGTATCAGTGTCAAAGGTGACGTCTTTGTTTGAAGAAACGGTCTATTAATTGACGTATCTTAAAGTTCGAATCGGGCCGAATGATGATGAAATTGATGAATATTGTACATACCTACTTTAGTTTTCTCAATAGCAAATGACCAAACATTAAAACATTCAACAAGCATGGAAATCATCTACGAAACTTAAACTTACTAAATGGTAACAAAGTTGCGAAAGTCGGACACTTCATTTTTGCATAGACTTCTTCCCAAAGTGGGTGGCGAAAGTAAAAAGCACTAAGACTGCATAACATAATGTGCAGCTTTAACACTTTTTTCTTCTGAACGACAGTGTGGGACGGCGTTACTCGCCACCCTAGGGATCAGGGCTGATTCTTATTGCTTACCGAGTAAACGCCTCAAAGGAATTATGAACCACCAGTACGGGTACCACCAGTTTTGACATTGACATATTAACTCTATTACGTAAATTACTTTCTATGCATCTCGCTTGCACTAATATGCCGGTACGAGTAATATGAAGGTAAGTTACTTAGACGTGAGGGAATACGTCAGTGTCAAAACTGGTAGTGGTACTGGTCGCTTGAGATGACAATGTATTAGACCAACAGGGCAATTCGTCATTTAGTTAAGTCGGACAACTATGAGCGAAATACACGATAATTGAATTACATCATTAAAGATATTATTCTGATATCAGTATACGTTCATAACGTTCGATTTGCCCCGCATGGCCGAACGGTACTGTAGGTACGGTATGTCGCGTTTTCCCTACTTAAAGGCGTTTTGGAAAACTAGTCTCCTATAACTAGGCAAAACGGGGTTTTACGGTAACTTTTAATGTAAAAGATAGAGGAAGCTTATTTTTATTTGTCTTAGCCATAACCCGTCGCGTCGTTGCCCAAAAAGTCAAATCGGTTATCGATATCGGGTCGAAGGATAGTCTTTGTCAAACTTGATGTAAACCACCAATACCGATTAATTGCATTGTTTATGTTCTGTTGACAGCCATTTTGAGTCATGTTTTCTGCTCACATCTGATACTGGTTTACCTGAGCCAATGCACTCGTTAGTGATTATAATAAAGGCCTAGGATGTTAAAGTTTTCTCAGTCGTAATACGTTAACATTTTCTTCGGTTAGATAATCCTAGGTTTCTTAGACTTCACGTTTATTTCTCGAAACGGTTCTGGACTAAATCCCCTAGAAATTGGTGAAGAGAATTACAATACTGAGGAAGTCACGTCATCACATACTCAAGAACTCTGGCAACCCCAATAATGTTTACGGGAACACAACATTATTGCATTCCTGCAGAGGACTGTACGGCATAAGCTAATGATTCTGATATGATTAGTTATAAGTGAGCAAAAAAGGAGTGTAAAGGTTTTTAAAGGGTGGCTGTGTCGCACATATAAAATTCAGGGGTTGCAAGCGCCTATAGGCTACGGTTACCGCTTATCGTATGCTTGTTTGCGACCGACGCGGTATTACAAAAGGCATATAAATAATGTATGAACTCACACTTACTAATAATCGCGTGCACGGACGGCAACACTAACAAGTACCCATTAACATGTCCAGAAGCGGTGACGTCTGTCAGCATGCTTGTCATTTACTCGCAATAATCCAATATGGCGGCGCGTGATCTCATTGGCGCTAAGCTGGGTCACGGGATCCATCCATTATTCATGGTAGAGCGCGACGGATAATGGCTCAAGTAGTTTTAAAATACCATAAGTTTTGCACTATTTTAGTTCAAATCGGGTAAGGCACCAGCAGACTTTCGGAGCTACCACGCCTAAAGCTTTGGTGCCGATGCCGTTAGGAAATAATGGAATACGTTTTCAGGAGAGGTTAGATAAATTATATTTTAAATATAAGGCTCTCTAGAAATAGATTACATTGCTTACATATAAATTTTGCGAGTTACCTTTAAAACTTGAATGTGTGTCTTAGAACTAATATGAAACGATTACATTTGAAATGAATATATCACGACAGTCACATACGTTTAAAATACACCTACCTACTAAAGAACGTAATTGAAGACACTGTGTGTAAATGTCACTATAATTAATTGTATAATATTCCCCATCCCAGTACTTAATGTTACCGAGCTAAGCCTCAGGCGTAAAGCCAGACAGACGGCATGCTTATTGAGTACGGAACCCGTCGAAACCACATTTTCAAGACACGACGTCGGTCAATAACTCTAAATAAAAACAGTAATGGAATTATGAACACAAAGAACTGTTTACAAAGTCCACCGCTGCGCCGTTCTCAATAGTACCATTGTCCGCTGGCTACGGGGGAAAACACGAAAATCGAACAATATTATATTTTCCGAGGCATCAATGCCACTTTATGTCAATCAATTTTTTATTTGGATTCGAGTCAATAACAAGAAAAATTCCATTCAAAAACGATATTTTCATTTTTTAGGGTAGGGTTTCGAACACCAATCACTACACTTTATAAAGCAAAGTGAATATATCAAACAGGGGGCGCCGCGTCTGTCTGTTTGTGTGTATATGTTCGCGATAAACTAAAAAACTAAGTACTGAACGGATTTTTATTTGGTTTTCACCTATCAATAGAGTGATTCTTAATCAGAATCCGAACATTTATTGGTAAAAGCAATATTTTTACATGTCAGGAATTCACATTGTTGTATTCTTGAGGAAGGTTTAAGCAGGCCACTGACGAGCCTTCCAAATGGATGCCGTTACAATGGATTCATCCAAATGGACGGCATCCTAATATTAAACATTGTACGTTTTTGACATTCACGGACCGACTTTTGTTGGAAGGCTCGCCAGTGGCCACCTTTAGGTGTATCATTTGTTAGCCCATGCGAAGCCGGGGCGGGTCGCTAGTAATTATAATAGGAATTCCTTACAGGCTTAATTTGTTTACTATAAATACGTCCGCACGTCATGAATGTCATGATAATTCGTCTTTTATTTTAATTTATTTTTATTTTATTTTATTTTAGTACATGGAAATGATGGAAAACCAACAGCGCTATATACAGGGTGTTTGTACATCGTTTGCCAAATTAAAACGGCAGATAGGTTGAGTCATTTGCTATCTTCCCAGGTCAAGAAATTTTTAATTTTGCCCACTTTTTTTTTCCAGCTCTATGCCAGTTTTTCGTAAATTTCAAATTTTTACTTGCGCAAAAGTAAAAATAAACATGGCCAATTTTTTTTTCTAGGCATGAGTAGATAGCAAATGACTCAACCTATCTGCCGTTTTAATTTGGCAAACGATGTACCAAACACCCTGTATATCCAGATTTAATTTTAAGAAAAGTCATCTAACTTTATAATTCTACATTTGTTATTTAAACACAAATCTAGATATCCTGCCTTGAACACAATAAGAATTGTCGCATTCTGGTCAATACCTATCCGAGATACTAAGATATAGTCAGGTTTAGAGAAAGAAAACTAGGTTCTGTGCTTGGAAAAAAATTTAATATACTAATAAACCTATTTCATGTCACTATTTAATATACGTTATTGAGTTATGGATACAAGTATTATCTTACAATATACGATAAACATTCTTAGATCGTATAAATAGTATCGTATGTATAACTTTCCCTAGTTTGGGGCTGGGTCGATATTTGTAAACTGTCCCCAAAAAAAAATATCACCAATTTCTTCTTATTTTTTATCAAACTTTTCAGAGCACCTTTCATTATTATGTGGGTAATTTACCAAACGAATAACTTGTAAAGCACGCGAACCGGTACAACAAAGGATATTTTACGTATTTTTTAATTAAAAAAAGTTGAGGTATTTTTTAGAAAAGAATCAAGCAGTGCCCTGCAGCAGCAGGTAAACATTTCAACGGCTACCGTTCCAGAACTGATATTTGCCGATAGGTTTCGATTGTAAAGTAAACTTTATTTTGAAGGTGATACGGTAGCTTTTGTTATAACGTAATTGTAATTGATACGAGTTATTAGAAGTATGCAGTGGATGTTGGCTCCCTGTAATTGAATAAAGCCCCTGCTGCTTCAGCGAATTCTCGATAAATTAATTTTGTCAGCTCTCTTTTCATGCCGTCTGATACAGAATGGGAAGAATAGTTGTTTTTCCTCGTGGTAATTACAAAAATAATTTCTTGATGCACAGCATAGACAGATTAAGGAATATTTCCATTATAAATTATGATTGGTATCTACTACATTATAATATCATAATGCTGGCTACTTTATTGAAACCATTTAGTTAAATATTTCAACAGCTATTTTTGTCTTGTTTTATATTTGTACAATCTGTTCTACTACTACTATAAAAACCCCCAAAAACAAATGCATCTAATTTCTAATTAAATACAAAAATTAAGGCTCCTTAACAACATATTAATTTTAATTATGAAAGCCGAACCTCGGGTTCCGGGTGAAATAAAACTGCGACCAATTAGGGACAACAAGGTGGCCGTGCCTTTGGATTAATAGCCTTAATTAACGGTTAAGGAGGAGGCCGGGTCGTTAAAACGTCAGGAGCTGCGACACTAAACCCGAGACACTCAACTTTTTACTCCTTGAGGGTAAGACACGTAATGCTTGCTAAACCTTCTTAGGAGCGTAAAGCCAGGAAATTAGAAAGGAACAAAACATATGGCGCGCCGCAGGAAACTTGCGACGGAAGATGTAGCGATCGCGCGGGTTTTATTTTTTTACCTTAATAACTCTGTAAGTTGGTATCTATACTATGTTTAAAATGTTGCTAGTCAAATTCCTCGGCTATAGGTATCACTAACTATTATATACTAAAATCATGGACCTAGAATACTACGGACGTAGTTTTGCTAAGACAAAAACTGTGATTCCATCATCCACCAATTTCCTAGTATTTACGCGTAACACACACACATTGACAGTTATCTCAATGCCCTCATCCACCAATTTGCCGTCAGACGGATGGAAACGTCAGTGAAGTAAATATGTCCAAGAAAAATGTAAAATATGCCGGCATGCGTAGTTAAATCCTGCAAGAATTGTACCGATCGAAAGAAAAAAAGTGACGGAATAACTTTTCATAGCTAATTTTATCAATTATCACGGTATAGTACATAAAATCTCCATATTTCATTGTTTATAAATGCGAAACAGGAGTGTGACCAGTAAGTTGAATAGGGTAATTTCCCGAAAGTAGGGTAATTAATGCCCTTCTTATTAAATCATAATGTATATAAAAGAGATAATTTAGGATATTTAGGTAAATAGCTAAATTAATGATTTTGAATTTCAAACTAGGTCGGTATGGTAATTTCCCGATAATAAGGAGATTAAAGACGTTTACATGAATAATATTTGATAGTTAACGTTTATTTGTTATGTAAGGTAAACATACTCATGGTGCTCGACGCGGTCCCAGTCCAGTACATGTCATCTTGAAACTTAAACCATTGTCAATATAGGTGACAGCAAGGTGTCATCTATTGGGCATTAACATGTCGAGCACTAGTACATTTACCTTATATTTATTTTTTGTTTAAAACCAGATGTGTTACAAGTTAAATATCATTAGGTATTGAAAATAATATTTGCACAAAGTAATTTGCAGGTAATGCGCATTTTCAAGACCTATAAAATCATTAGGTACACACAATTTTATTGTCTAACGTAAAACTGTCCTACTTTAAACAATATTTGAAAACAAGGACGATATTGAAAATAATTGTTTCACCATTAGGGGAGAATTTGTGTTACATGGTATCACTCGTCTACACGCACACTTTCAAACCGTCCGCCATTGCAGTGTCACAGTTTGTCTTAAGTGACATTCCCTCTGTCAAATATATAACTCTATGACTAAAATTATATTGCTGTTGTATGCAGGGTAGCGATACTCGTATACTTTACAATTTAAATAAATGAAAATTAGACATGTTTTTGTTATTTTTAGGGTTCCGTATCTCAAAAGTTAACCATTATATAGAACAATACTTGAAATCGAATTTAGGCACAACAATAAATAGAATTACTATAAAATCCAAAAGCAAATTACCGGAACTACATAACAAATAATGAATATGAAGAGAATACTAGTATTCGGTCCTATAATAATTACACAAATACTTGTTGAAACTATGTGTGTCCCAATAACTAAACTTGACTACAACCGATTTACATAACCTGTCCAAAACCCCTCAACCCTAGTTCCGAACACTCGTAAATAATATCGGCCACGGCACTGTATTGGAATTCCAAAAAATTATAGCGACACAATTATTACGTAGGGATCGATGTCGTAAAAGTAAATGATCAGTTTTATGGCGTCGGCGGGTCCAATTTTATGATGTGGGAAATTCAGTAGCCCCATAGCATAACATTACGCTTATCTGAGCCAGACAGCTGAGTTGTCTGTAGGGAAGCCGATATTTTGGCATGCGAAAAGAGTTGTTATCGGATTAGGAAAAAGTGCTACTGTTGCTTGATTATTTGTAAGGGTGTTTAGGATGCAGATGAACAGATTCCTGAGAAAATGAAGTTCGGCAGTGCCTTAAAGATGACCTGCCCCACAAATAAAACTCCAAAGCGAATTACAAAATGTGTCCAAATACAATTTGCTAAACGCCGAACGAAAAGTGAGCCTTATTTCAATGCACGAGCTTATATATCTATTCGAAATTGTCCGAAAATATATACGGGGTCGGCTATGGAAAGCTTCCAAAGCATAATATTTAAGCTTATCTGTGGCAGGCCCAGACAGCTGAGTCGTCCACAGACTGCCGGCGTACGATAAATCTGACAAATTGAAGATTGCCAACGCGCACTCACTACCCTTGAGCAGGGACAGGAACCGGTTACCTTAACCGGGGTTTTTCATAGGGTTATTTTAGAGGTGTTTATAAAAACCCCTACCATAACGGTAACCGCTTAATAAGGTAACACTTTGATTCGGTAACCGTATCAGCACCTCTAGCACAACTAGCCGCGACAGGCGCGAGAAGAGACAGATCGGCGCGACTTGGCGGCTTGTCGCGTGTTGGCAGCACAACTCACGCGCGAGAGCCGCGACAAACTCGCGATCAGGTGTCACTGTCAGAAAATGACAACGATCGCGACTTTGAACTAAAATCCGTAGCACAACTGCCTATTTTGAGACAAAATATTCTCTCGTCTTTATGTCAATCCGCGAGTCGAAGTCTACGCGACTTTATAACGCGACTCGCTCTCGCGGGTGGTTTGCTTGTACTTTTTTAACTAAACTCATGATAATTATAACTTAAAAACAAGTTTCATATATTATGTAATAATATAATTTGTATAATTACTTATTGCCCTAAGGGATAAGGAAGTATGGAACAATCACTAAATGCGCTTTACGCACTCTTATATCGATTATGCACGGTGATACCTACAAGTACCACAACACACCCATCATGTTTACAACTTTAATTTCAAACAGCTAGCTTGTAGGTACTCAATTAAGTAAAAAGGTACATATGCAGGAATTTGTAAAAGTAATCCTAAGATTTCCTTACACAATACTTTCATCAACCTAACAACGGAGCCCGCTTGCTTGTACATAAACGAAGCCGATGAGGTGGGTAGGTACAAATGTTCAAAACAAACTATCCAACTTATTAAGTAAGCCGTAGTCTTAGTAGTAGTATTTAGGATCACGGATAATTTCAACAATCTCTTACTATTTAGGTACGGTTTGGAATCTTCCTCGACTTCAACAAAATATACCTACATGTGGCCTGTGCCCACTGCATCGTACTGTAACAGAATGGTGTAATACGTGGCTGTAACAGGATCATGTCCGGCTCAAAATCATGCTTTGTATGAAATATTATCAGTCATCACCCACTAAACCATTCCGTCCCCTGCCAACACCATACCGTGACGTGACTGGACCGAGCCGACCAACAATATTTTGAAGGAGTCGTTACGCACATGTCATAGTCTGCGTAGCATAGGTACGGTTATCATATGGTCTACCATATTGAAAACTCCTCTAGATCATACCCGTGTTCTAGATGTTTCCCTTCATGTTTGACAGGGCCTGATACGGTCATGTTATGATATGTTGCTGTCAGCATTAGGTATGAAGCGGGCCTTGGGGAGCTAATCATAACTTCTAGGAGTTCTAGGTACCTACCTACTTTATTTTTGTTTCTTTTCAGGTAAAAAATACAGGTGTGAAAAAACAACAATATTTAAATTAATAGTATATTGCTTTGCCTAATATATTCTTGCAATATTCGACTTCTTATTATTAAACCTAATATATTTTAACATATAGAACCAAAATAGAGAAATTGTAAGAATCTTCTTTATTACCCTTGAAAAGTATTTTCTCTGTTCCTTTTTCTTCGACATGCGGCGTAGGACAATTAAATATAACCCTGGAAAGAAAATTGGTTTGTAAACAAAACAATAAAATATGGTCGTGACTTCATCGAGGACTATGAAATAAGCTTTTCATATCAATTTGTGAAATCATAAACAGTTACACAGTACACACACATGCCATTCATTATTGGCACAAGAAAAACTACTTATATGAAACTTATTTGAGAGTTACTGCGGCAGCTTAGATAGGTACGCCATAACCATTAGGGTTATTATAATAGTTCACTTCCTCGGTGGTGTTCTAAAAGCTAAAGCGCTGCTCACATCCTAGTTAATTTAGAAACGGAGACAGCTCCGCGTTTGAAACCTACAAGCTTGCCTAGAGTGTTTCTTTTCCTGACTCTCCACTTCGGGTCCCGTTGGCGTGTTCCTGTTAGCTATATTTTCCTTTGGGTGCTGGGATATCAATCGTGTCTAGGATAATGCTGGACTTATTCTGAAAAAAAAAAACACAATTTACAACAGGTATATGAGAACCAAACCAATAATAGCAATTCCATTAATTATAGTTACATACAAAAATATTTTATTTAAAAGGTTTATTAAACAGAAATTAATGAAGAATATATATTTTAAGGAATATTATCAAAATTTAGTATATAAGGCTCTATTACTCACATTTTTTTCATATTTTTTCTCGTAATTAAATGTTGACAAAATTTGAAAGTTCCTTGACTTTGACAGGAAAAACTTAACCATCGACAAAAAACTAGATTTTTTACCACCAAAGAACGAATGAAATAGCGCAACCCTGTTTCCGATTCAGTGTTGTCACATGTAAATAGCATTTATATTTAGACTTTGATTCCATCGGGGAACACTGATGAGTCGCGCCGCGACTTTGAGTTCTCTACGCGGCTGTTGCAGTCGCGGGTACAAGTTGTGCTACGGAAATCGACAGATTTGACAGCCGCGGGAATGACGACTCGAGTCGCGGTCTAAGTCGCGGATGCAAGATGTGCTAGAGGTGCAGATCGAGTTAACCTCTGTTACCGGTAACCGAAATAAAAACCCAGTCTATTCAGTTACCTCATTATGAGGTTTTTGACCAGTTCAAACGATTGTAATCTTTACGCACACTTAAATTCAACTTATTATTGAATAACCGAGGTTGGCATGGGCGGTCTATGAAGCCTCCAGCACAAACAAGTTCTTTTGCCTTTCCTTTGTTTATCTTTATACCTACTTGTGTGGTGTGTTCTTATTATAAATATTATTATATTATAACTAAAATAATTAAAATAAATAAATTAAATAAGTTTAATAAATTAAATAAGTTTAATAAATTAAATAAATTAAATAAATTAAATAAATTAAATAAATTAAATAAATTAAATAAATTAAATAAATTAAATAAATTAAATAAATTAAATAAATTAAATAAATAAAATAAATAAAATAAATAAAATAAATAAAATAAATAAAATAAATAAAATAAATAAAATAAATAAAATAAATAAAATAAATAAAATAAATAAAATAAATAAAATAAATAAAATAAATAAAATAAATAAAATAAATAAAATAAATAAAATAAATAAAATAAATAAAATAAATAAAATAAATAAAATAAATAAAATAAATAAAATAAATAAAATAAATAAAATAAATAAAATAAATAAAATAAATAAAATAAATAAAATAAATAAAATAAATAAAATAAATAAAATAAATAAAATAAATAAAATAAATAAAATAAATAAAATAAATAAAATAAATAAAATAAATAAAATAAATAAAATAAATAAAATAAATAAAATAAATAAAATAAATAAAATAAATAAAATAAATAAAATAAATAAAATAAATAAAATAAATAAAATAAATAAAATAAATAAAATAAATAAAATAAATAAAATAAATAAAATAAATAAAATAAATAAAATAAATAAAATAAATAAAATAAATAAAATAAATAAAATAAATAAAATAAATAAAATAAATAAAATAAATAAAATAAATATAATAAATAAAATAAATATAATAAATAAAATAAATAAAATAAATAAAATAAATAAAATAAATAAAATAAATAAAATAAATAAAATAAATAAAATAAATAAAATAAATAAAATAAATAAAATAAATAAAATAAATAAAATAAATAAAATAAATAAAATAAATAAAATAAATAAAATAAATAAAATAAATAAAATAAATAAAATAAATAAAATAAATAAAATAAATAAAATAAATAAAATAAATAAAATAAATAAAATAAATAAAATAAATAAAATAAATAAAATAAAATAATTAAATTAAATTAATTAAATTTATTAAACAGATATAACAAATTAAACTAATTAAATAAATGAAATAAATTAATTAAATTAAATAAATTAAATAAATTCAACAAATTCAATAAATTAAATCAATTAAATCAATTAAATAAATAAATTAAATTAAATAAATTTAATAAGTAAAATCAATAAAATCAACAAAATATAAATAAAGTAAATAAAATAAACAAATTTTTTAGTATTTTTTTTAGTTCTGACGGCACATCACTAAAACTACTTTTCTCAAAAATGGACGGCAAAGTCGACTTTGCCGTTTAAAAAATTGGTCGCGAAGCGCATAGTTTATGGTCAGTCAAAAATTAAAAAGTTAAAAACATTGCAGTCTCGATTTTGGGACTGCAATGTTGCATACAAAATCCATTATTTGTCGAGTTCCAAACTTTTTTAAAGTTGAAATGGTCATATCAAATGAAGGCACAGGCCCATTAAACAGCCAAACAGATGATTAGTACCGCGACTATTTAGCTGTCTCAAATAGGTTGACGTATTTTCGGCAGAAAAATACACTTCTATTTTTTTTTTTTTATAAAAAGGCGGCAAAGCTAATTTTTTCAATTGTTTCTACTTTTTTCTGTGAAAATATATACGTAAGAACGTTGCTTTTGTAAAATATTTCTATGATATTTATATTTCTTGCACCATTTTTGAGAAAAGCACTATATATGACTCGGCTGGAAGGCTACTTGCTGGCTTCGGATTCAATTAAACGGACTCCCAAGGTCGTCCGTTTAAAACGAATCCTCAGCCTGCAAGTAGCTACTTCCGAGCCTCGACAATAATGTACTATTAATGTAGCAAACCAGTAAGCAACCGATAATAAAGGTTACCATAACTGAATGAAAACCTGTTAAAAACCCTTAACAAAAACCCTATCGCGATGGGGTTTTGAGATTAACTCGGTTAAAGGTTAGGGTTACCGTTTCAATAAGGTTACCATTACAATCAGGTAACAGTATGATAGGGTTACCGAATGATACGGTAACCGAATCGATTGGGTTACCGAATTGATAGGATTAACCGTAAAGAGGGGTTTTCCGGTCCTTGCCCTTGAGGCACTACGAATGCCAACATGGAAGAGGAAAAACTCACTTTATTTGTCTATTGAAATTAATATTATGGTCTAGAACCAATTTTTAAGTTGCTAAAAGATTCGCTGTTTCAAAACTTGGGAATCAAAACGAATTTATTTATGATGTTTGTTAGTTTCGTCATGCCTTCTTGCTGACTTTTTGAGAATGCTACTTACCAACGTATTATAATTCGATTAACTGGAAACTTACTCACACTTTTTAGTACCGCTTGTAATTAGAATAATACTTACCGCTTGTAAGGACAAATATCCTTTTAATTTGTAATGTGATGTGTGTTTTAGTAGCATGTAGGGACCGTGTCGTACCAGGATACTAAAGGGCTGGGTTCGGATCGACCAAGGTGGAGACAACTTCATCACGCTGCACCGACAAGAGCCCAGATCTTAAATTGAATAAAGGATGTTGTGTGTTTTAATTTGTGTTTGTTTATTAGTAGGTTCTTACAACTTACAAGCGATTCCTCTGTTTACAATATAGTAAAAGCATAGCGTGGCATTTCTCCGAGAGCACATCTACCAGCTTAAAGGTGAGGAATGCAATTTATTCAACATACCTACAAGGAATACGCTACGGTCCTAATGTCTCCGTAGATGGGTATCACTAGGACTTGCATGTATTTCTGTTGAGAAACGGCTTACCGCGCATGAGATAAAATAGGAGTGTCTTCCGATTTTAATACTATATGTGTTTCAATGCAGTAATTGGAACACTTTAAGATATAAGATGGTTTATAAGGAAACGAATTACCCTACCCAATTACCCAATTTTGCATGTATAACTGGCCTTAAAATTTATAGTTTATGATGGTTCATTATTTTGTAAGTGGGTAGTTTTTGCACAGTGTAGTTTTTCCTCAGTCACCCGTTGACCACGAACGCTGTAAAGAGTTCGAAACGTCGGGATGTAGTATGAGTTCAATATACGCGATATAATCCGTTTCAGGGTCAAACAGATCACTGTGTTATGTCTTTCCTGTAGACATACACAAGAGTTAAGGGCTCTAAAGGTTAATTTTCTTATTTAACCCTTATCCACGTGAAAAGGTCCTCCTTTTATTTAAAGAACTATGATAAAATCATTACTTACATGCCCACAAGCTGTTAACTATTGCCCACAGGAGAGAAAACTAGGGTGTTATCGCGAACAGTACATTTTTCTCTCCTGTGGGCAATAGTTAACAGCTTGTGGGCATGTAAGCAATGATTTTATCATAGTTCTCTAAATAAAAGGAGGACCTCTTCACGTGGATAAGGGTTAAATAAGAACATTAGCCTTTATAGCCCTTAACTCTTGTGTATGTCTACAGGAAAGACATAACACAGTGATCTGTTTGACCCTTAATAGTTTTATTTCATGAGTAACTATCGCGGTAACCGAAGACAATATTATGAATTACCCTACTTAGTAACAAATAGTGACACAATTATGTTATGAATCTGTCCCGAACATCGCAGTGGGTACGAATATGAAAGCATTAAAATGACAAATGGTGAAATGCTGTGATGCCATTTTTCACAGCGAAGGAGGTACGCCCATTACAACGTAGATTGAGGCATATTAATTCGCGCCGTTTCGTTTAACGCAAACGATTGACGCGATAAATTGGGAAAAATCTAACGATGAATTTGAAAATATTATTTTCTGTACTATTTCATTAGGTGAAATGATTATAGGAACTATCGAAGCAAAATACAATAAAATACTTACTCTTTTTTACACACCTCACAAAGTCCACAATTTAATTATTACATTAACAAAGACAATATAGAGGTAACAACAGGCGGTCTTGTCGCTTATGAGCGATCTCTTCCAGACAACCTTTGGGTAGCGGAGGCAAGACAATTAGAATATACAGTAGGTGGTGCAGATACATTGTTTTTAACAAATATTATTACGATTCGAAAAAATATTATGACAGCGACAAAAATAAAAGACGATATGCCTACCTATATTGTGAATTATGAGATTTATGAGTCAGCGTATTTTAAGCTTCTGTACATATACGTTTGAGCCTTAACACATTTACTGCCAGCGACCCGCTAGGCGGGTTCTTTGTTCGTGGGCGCTTCTCGCTATGTACGGGTGTTACCGTGTTATCGGCTACACTCGTAGCGCGTAGCTTGCGCTGGCACTGAATGTGTAAACTCGGGTTATTTACGTTGTCGGAACTAAGATAACGTCACATAATAATATGACGGGATATGAACGTAAACTGCAATACTCGTATCTGGTTCCTAGAAGTATCTCGCCACCATTATGAAATTGTAATATAACTTGACTATTGAATGTCGCGCTGAACAATATTTTCTTCGTGTTTATTATTTTGAAGTAACGAAGCTTGGCATATTTTCTTCCAAGAAAACTTGTGTAGGTATGCCGTCCTGCAGCGCTGGTGTTTTGAGTTAAGTAGTTCTAAGAAAGACATGTAAACGTATGTACGTGTATATAGGGTAAAACCTGTAGTGATTGACATCCAAAACACCAGTAGTCTTAATGGTAAGTACTCGTACTTTGTGTTAATCTTATTTATGTTTGCATAATTGTCATCGCTAATGCCATGAACTTAAATAATTGATGCCAATATTTGGTAAGTTTTGCCCTACTATTAAAACAAACGGTGAGACTCAAGAATCACTGATGAGATATGTCAAAATATAGAGAGGAAAATGGGGACTAACGTTTGTATGGAGAACCGGTCGTCCACTTTCCTCTTAACTCTCTGCTAAGGGAGAGAGGCGTATGTGAGCGATCGCTCGATTAAGAATATGACACGTCGCTCATGCATTGATATCTGCATAAACGCTAAAAATGTGACGTCCAAACGTAGCTCTGATTAGATACGTAAACAATGGAATAATATATACCAAATTTTACCCGCCATGTACACGTATTACATTGGTACTTAGTGTCGTATTAGTGTCGTACATCGGCCGATTCCCGCGCTGCTATCACCGGAACGTTGGTAAAAGGTGGCTGAATGTCACACCGAATCATTTTTGAAAATTACTTTTTTCGTTGCCGTAACGAGTTCTATAGCTTTACATCAACAATAACAGTCACTTGAGCCAGTGAAAAGCCGGTTCGTCTTAGGCCACAACTACAATTATGTCGGAAGTGTGCTGACTTGCAGCGAATATGCGGCCACACCACAACTACAACAAAAATTTACTACGTCAGTTACCTGACGACGCGCAAGATGCTCTCGGAGGTAGATTGCAGTAGTTGTGGCCGACAACGTCTAGAAGATGATAATGGACTGATTAGATATTTTTTGGCACCGAGGCTAAAAATTTCCACTTAATGAATAAAATAATAAATACGATAATATTATATTGTATACAAACACTCGAGATATCTGATGCAGTCAGGGCGCTTACAAATCCCGTTTGAACATACTTTGGAAGTGACAGTGCCGGGGAACCGCAATTTTCTAGGAAACGTTACTCAACGTTATGTTAATAAATAGCACAAATTATATATTTTTTGCATTAGTAATAGAAATGAGATTTTAACAGCACTCATTAAAACTTGTTAATAGTAAGGTAGAAAAAATTGGTAATATATTTTTTGGTTCATGAACGTTTTCAAAAAAGGCAAAAACATTCTATAACGGGAGAATTTAAATTTTACGTGTGTAAACATTATTATTACCGAATGCGAGACTTTGCTTTACGTTTCATTATGTCCCGGTGTGAGAGACTGCCATATAAAATCGCTTAAACTGAAATCGTCGTGTAGGTCCCGACGCGGTCGTGCAGGATTGAATCGCTTAGCGACAATGTCGTTCTGGTTCGCCTCAAATTACTTCAATGGCTTTTCGATATACTACCCATTTCATGGGCGAGGCCTTTTAAATTATATGAAAGCGCCTAAGCAAAATTGTAAGCAATATTAGTAATGGCCGCACGTACTTACTTGTAGGTCTCGCCCACTGATTTAATATTGGATCACTTTATTCGTACACTTTGGACCTTCAAATAATTAGTTGTTGGCATATAATATTATATCAAAACTAATTTATTTTTAAAGTTACCATGTTGGTATATATTTCTAAGACACGTGTTACAGTAAGTATATAAGTATAAAAATTGAAACACAAAAGATGATACTCGTACATCTTCGAAAACACTATTTTGAAACCCATCAGTCACTTGAAGTTTGCAGTGAATGAAAGTGGGAAGTTTTTGTACGTGTAAGATACATTATTTATGTTACTTAAATCTAATACGTACACAGTTACAAAGTAAGTACTTGAAAATCTCTAACATCTATTTGGTCTTCCACTCAAACGCGACCTACAACCAAGCAGACACTAAAACCACTCCAACAAAACCCAATCATATATTACGCACCTAATCTCGTATAGCTCCGATAAATCATAGCTCACTCGTTCAACTTTGGGACCACAAATTATTGGTCCAATAAATTGTGCCACAAACATGAGCAAAACATCAACAATTTCAGATTCGGACTTGACAGGAGGCAAATTAATGAAGAGCGGTCCCAGTGGATTTATTAGGGTCCCGGCCGCTTGTCTATCAAAACACCTACTAGTCGCTAGTGTAATTGGGGTTTCAGGGTAATTCTCCCGTCAACATATGAACTGGAAACTAATGTGAATGTGTGAACTGGAAACAAATAAACATATACCTATAAGTAAAAGATAAAATACTGTTTATTGCTAAGTATTTATATGGTAGGAAATTTTTTATTTATTCATATTAATTAACACAGCATAACACTTAAAACTAAAGCACTGTGTGAGATTATAGTTATTTAATAAAGAAGCAATCTTATTGCTAAATAGCGATCTCTTCCAGACGTTCATTTGATTTTACATGGATTCAAAAAAGTTTGTTTAACGTTTAAGCCTAATATAAAATGTACTTCTGAACTATAATTTTAATATTCTATTTGCGAGTTCCTTTAAGTAATTGGCTCTGTATTGCTATTTAAAAAGTTAAATGTATCATTTATAGCTGTCGGAATTTCTTGTATAAATAAATAAAACGAAATTGAACAAGCGAGAATCACTTTCTCGTTCGTTATGCATAACTAAAACAACGGGGAATCAAACACGCGTGTCAGCTTTGACTTCAATGCATATTGAACACCCGTAGGTAGTTTAAGCCCGGCACCTCTAGCATATCAAAGACATGTGCGATATCGTTACATGCGTCTTTTACTTAGATACACTTTCTATTCTTAACGAGATACCTATATACTACATTATCGGAAAATACACGCAGAAGCCAATCGTGTCGTCGATTTCACATAGAAATCCTACGAGGATAATATTTACGCGTCTAACATAAGATGTGTCGAAGTGAACGCAGGCTCTTAGATTTTATCTACTAACATATTGTTACATCATTATAAAGTGTTGACATATGATAGGTATTACATGATTTACATTTTAGCGATTAACTTAGAGATAACATTTTTAAAGTCAAACAACAATATCTTTCGATGTAGTACGTACAATGTACAGTCAGCAAACCTATTAGCTTAGCAGCCCTGCATACATTTTTATATGCAGCTGCAAAAGTGAACTTACAGAGCGAGATCGTCACTCAGTGAAAAAGCTCTTTCAATCTTCTTCCTCGCGTTATCCCGGCATTTTTTCCACGGCTCACGGAAGCCTGGGGTCCGCTTGACAACTAATGCCATGATTTGACGTAGGCCTTAATTTTTACGAAAACGACTGCCATCTGACCTGGATGGTCACCCACAGGGGAAACTAGGCCTAATTGGGATTAGTCCGGTTTCCTCACGATGTTTTCCTTCACCGAAAAGCAACTATCAAATTTAATGATATTTCGCACATAAGTTCCGAAAAACTCATTGGTACGAGCCGGAGTTTGAACCTGCAACCTCCGGATTGAAAGTCGCACGCTCTTACCGCTAGGCCATCATAGAACTTTATGTATTAAACATGTGTTTTACTTCTACTATACATTACTATACATTTAAAAAAATAAGGCCATCTTAAAACACTCCTTGATATTACCTTATTACTAGAAAAGAATCTACATCCAATAGCCATCCTTTTAGTATTCACGACCAACGACGGTCCTTTCATATTGAGATACGTTGGATCATATTGAGAATGGGGACTGAAGAAGTTGAAATTACAAAGAACCTAATCAAATGCTTGAATAAGATACTCGTATTTAGATAAATAGATTTCTATGCGCTTGATTATTCAACATTTTTTTAATTTAGCTTTATACGGCAGTGGAGTTGTATAAGAAAGGTTAAGATGTGAATCCACAGGCAAAACACCCGTAAAACACAGTTTCGAGTACTTACTCAAAACTGTGTTTAGGTACTTGACTTGCATGGCCCGTCATATGGCTTAGAGAGTATACTTAATAGCAGACCCAGTTTACCCGGCATAAATGTATTTAGGTCAGAGGTTACCTGAAATATATGACTTCGCAATTTTTAAATGGATTACTTCTATATTTCCGTGCATAGTTAATTCAATACGTGCAGGGTAATTGCGTTTTAACGCAATTTTCAAGCACATCGAATTTTATGATATTTTGTCATCAATTTATTTAATATGAAATATTACCAATCAACGCCAAGCGTCGGTGGACGTAGGTGTTTTGATTAGGCGTCGTTTTAGTTAGTACCTACGAAGCCAGATAGCACAGGACCCTGTGCCTGTGCTATCTATTTTCGAAAGCATTTCATTTTTATCATCAGAGGTCGTAGGATACTTACTTCAGTATATTGGTAAAGTCCGAAATAAGCTGTAGGTATAATGCAACACCTAGCATTGTACGTACCCCGACCCCCGAGGAACCGAGCATAGTACAGTCGACGTCAAAAATATGTTTACGTTTTTCGCCGTATTACAAAGGAGTAAGGTGCAAAAGTGTAAACATAACTTTGACGTCGACTGTACCCACTGTACCCGCCCACTTAACAAAAGAGCAATTTTTAAACAAGCATTCATTTCATTCTTTATGTCCACTTCCTTGATCATAAAAATAAAAGGCTAACGACTCGCTCCCCCGGGGTGAGTCGCGAAAGAATCTCGCGAAGACATGATTCTGGCTTCAAATTAATTAGGTCAATGTTAATTGCACTCTTGTTTTATCGTACCCGTTGGAATCCCGGACACAAAGTCAACAATTACAAAATTAAATGTTTGAAAAATTCCCCGTTTCTTTAACTGGCTTAAGATACCGTCAGGCACGACTTTTTCTTATTTCAGCACTATATTTTTAAAGCTCTTAAGCTACGATAGCGCAGATAATCTGAATTATTTATCGAACAATAATACCTTTCAATGGTTTTATCATCGGGTTGAAACTGTTGCCATGTACAGTTGCCATCAGATACATCGGAGCGGCCAACGTGTTCACAATATCTAAATGCGCGCTCTAACGCCTTGTCAATAGAGGCGTGTTCAGATATTTGTGAGCGCCTTGGCCGCTCCAATATATCTGATGGCGTCTGTACCTAACCGAATGTACAAATAAAAGCCCTTCGATTTGAAACACCCTCGGCACGCGCGTTCGCGTTGCCTAACTCTGAATTTCGTCAAGGCTCCCCTGAAAGTTTTCCATAACTTTTTTGTGATCATTGAATTTGTTTGCCGTCCACTCCTGCCAGTCGATATAAGTTTGATGAAAACTTATACTTCATACTTGAGGGCAACATTACTGCCCCTTTTGTGTACTTTAAAGTTATTCAGAAGAAATCATAGATGTTTTATTAGAAAGGACTTTGTTGATTTAATGAAGTTTTTCTTTAATATTTTTTTTCCGTAGATTTATTTTACTGCATATATGACTGGAGTTTATGTTTATATAAACAAAAAGCTGTTTAAGAAAGTTCAGCCTTCTTACATTTTTAAACAAGTAACAATTTATAATACATGTCAATGTTGAGGTTAGGTATCCCAATAAAACTAACATAACCTAAACATTGACTAAACGATAGGTACACAAAACAAGCTTTTCGTCGTAGCTCCTATTTTTTTACTCTATAAAATATCTTGAAAACCAGTTTTAACTAGTAAAAACGCGTTTTCTTTAGTCAAAACTAGACACGCTTTTTCACCGCAGCGATATGGAAATCTAGTTTTAGCTACCTAAGGAAAGCGCGTTTTCACTTAAAAAGGATTTTCACGGCTACAATTAAATTTAATACATTCTATGCCATTATTGTCTTTGCCAAGGATAGCTATAGGCAAATCGTAAAAGCTTTTGACAGCCCACCGTAAAAAAATGACAAAGGGACTGTCTGTATATGAAGATTCCTCTTTTTATTTAGGCTTCAGTCCGCTCATAAAATCTCGAGCCCACTAATAAAATGTGTACCCGAAATTGCGTTCGACTTCCTTTCTTTTTCCTATAATATTCAATGCATTGGCGTAAGTTTCCTTTGGTGAAATTACCATTCAATTGGAGTTTCACCTAGCATGCGGTACCCTAGTACAGTGCAGAGACAGACTGATATACTCACCCAATATTTGAACTTATGTCAAATGAAATTCTTGGAAGACTAAACAGTATTAGTACTAAATTCCTGGAAATATTCTCGTATCTCTCTCGTATCTCGTAAATATTCTCGTAAGGCCGATATGTCACTGCCATATCTATTTTCGAACGAGCGAGCGAAGCGAACGAAGTTCTTACATTCGACTTGGGACACGCGGCTGGCTAGGGGCACGTCCCGGCATTTCGATGTTTTTAAGCTGAACTATCAGAGGATAGTTTGATACTCAAGAACTAAAGTAAATTTGTTTTAATTTAAATGAAATTGGGTAAATGTGTAGTTGAGGGAATTATATTTTAGTCATTAAATTATGAGCAGGCTCGATCAAGGGGTTATTGAGCTAGAAGAGCTTAGAAGGCTAAAAAGCTATTTGTGAGGGGTCTTGCTATTCTGGTCATCTTTTTGCAAGAAACTATTGTCGAGTTTGGTATCAAATGAAAGTGCTCGGCTTGCACTTTTATAATATCGTTTTTAAATTTACTATTTTGAAATAATTAGCAAGATAAAAATAAACATAATATAGGTATTTGACATTTGACAGGAAATATTTCGGCTTACCACAGATACAGTATCAGTTAAGGGCTCCACAGACCTTGTAATATATCCACGCGATTTTTGATCAATTGCCGCCTATAGTGGTACATAAAATAGTAGAAATTAAATAAAATGGAACTCTAAAATTTCCATACTATAGTCGGTCAAACAAGTTTGTCAGTTAAGTAGAAAAAGGCGCGATATTCAAATTTTCTATAGGACGATAACTCTTCGCGCCTACATTTTTTAGCCGCTTTTTCTACTGACGGAAATGGCTTGACAGACTATAAATTGTTGCCATGTGTAAGCATTTTACGTCAAAAATGTGACAGCTACGTAGAAAGTGGCGCCCTCATTTATTAACCGACTTCCAAATCTCAAAAGGAGGAGATTCGATTGTGATTTTTTAGGGTTCCGTACCCAAAGGGTAAAACGGGACCCTATTACTAAGACTCCGCTGTCCGTCCGTCCGTCCGTCTGTCACCAGTCACAGTTGAAATTTTCACAGATGATGTATTTCTGTTGCCGCTATAACAACAAATACTAAAAAGTACGGAACCCTCGGTGGGCGAGTCCGACTCGCACTTGTCCGGTTTTTTATGTTTGTTACTCCATATCTCCGTCATTACTGGACCGATTTTGAAAATTATTTTTTTGATTGTATGCATACAGATTGGTCCCGTTTTTGTCAAAACCTAGTTCTGATAATGAGATCCATGAGGAATCGAGGGAACTCCTCAAATCTTAAAGGCATACATATAGTGATTTATATGTTTTATCAACAAATCAAGCATATACATTCAAAAAAGTGACTTTTGATAAAGTGGAACTGCTGATGATGATCAGAACGGAACTCTTCAACGAAGCATAGTTCACGTTTGGCGATTTGTCCTCTTCGTTATGTTTGTTAAGCAAGTTAAGTTTTTAAGACACATTTTTGTCAAGCTCGAGTTCTGATGATGGGATCCACGAGGAATCGAGGGAACTCCTCAAATCTTAAAGGCATGCGTATAAAGATTTTTGTATTTTCATCAGAAAATCAAGCATTTTCATTCAAAACTGTCGCATTTGATGAAGTGGAGCTGCTGATGATGATCAGAACAGAACTCTTCAATGACTACACGTTTGTCGATTTCGAATTTCGATTTTGACGGAGCTGGCCCTGGAGCCAGACCTGACCCGGATCCGGGCTCTTATCTAGACCTGAACCCGGACCTGGACCCAGACTTGGACCTGGACCAAGACCTAGACCTGGACCTCGACCTGGACCTGGTCCTGGACCCGGACTCGGACCCGGACTCGGACGTTGACCCGCAAAACCACTGATACCTAAGCTAAATAAACCACTATGATTACCTACCATAAAATATAGGTATAAAGTATAATGATGCCAAACTTACTAGCCCCTCCCGCTCAAACCCCCCTACACCGCACCGCACGCGCCGTTAAGTGGGTTAGGTTAGGTTTGAACTGCGATCCTGCTGAAATGCTATTAGAAATGTGGTTTTGGTTAGGTTCGAACTGCAATCCTCACAGAACCAAACTGCTATCAGAGAAGTGGGTTCGTGGGTTCGTGAGGCTAAAACTGCGACCCTTACAGAAACGAAATTCTACCTACTAGAAAAGTGGGTGGTTTTACCTCCTTTTCTACATAGTGCACCATCTATGTACAATAATCTTTCACCGGCCCCCATAGAAGTCGGTTTTCTTTTCTTGAAAATTATTTTCTAATATTTTATGTCGAACTATACGAGTAAGTAGGTGCAATAAAGTCAATCGCTCTGTATAATTTTTGGCAAACCGCGAGTTGTCAGTTCGGGGCGAACTACTAGTATTATTAAGTAACCAGTTGCAACTAGGCTAGGCCAGGCGCCCTAGCCAAGATGACAATAGTCTGCGCCGTAGCGAACGAAATGCTATCTGTCTCTCTGTCACTCTTTATTAGTGCGATATGTCTACAAACATTTTTCGCGATAGCTACTCTATATAAAAATGAACTGTCATAGGGATCGACAATCGACGCAACAGGTATAGAATGTTTTATCTTAAGTCATACAATAAATACTTAATCTGATACTATTTTGTGGTGACTTAGAAATCTATAGTTTAAGCATATTTTTATAGCGACTGATGTACGGATGAGGATAACCATTGTTTGTATTCGTAGAGCAACAACTAGCGTTTGACAGAGGGTGGTTTTTCAGGCTCATGAGGAAAGTTTGCGTTATTCTATTCAGATACCGAACTCTAAAAATCGTCAACATGCGAGTTACATTACATATGTAACTATAATTATCTACTCTCACACCTCCCCTTTCACCCACCATCGGTGACACCGTGGCGCTATCCGTGTATTCTCAAATCTCAATTACACGAGCGCGGCTGCGTCTAGTAGACGACGAGCCAGTGTAACTTGAAGATTTCTAAATATATTTGCATAATGTAACTATGGAAATATGTATACATATATATTCTAATCTGAACTTATTAACGGACCGGATATGCGTAGGTACTTGTGTTTGTGTTCACATGAATGTTCCCATTAATCTACAGAACGGATTGTCTGCTTTTGTTCAGGTTTTCTTTAAAGGATTTGACATACACCAGTGACATTTTCTTACATAAATTTAACTTATCTGCTGTCGCTCCTTGGACCTAGTACTGGTAATGGTTTGTCATAGTCTCAAGCTCGGCAAGCTACTGCGATGATATTCTTGTTCGAAACGGTTGTGAGTTGTATAATTGAGATGAAATGTGATCCCGAGGGGGGCGGGATTCAGTAAGTCGTGATCAAACTGTCGTCATTGCTCACTAAACTACTAACAACTTGTAATGTGTTATTTAAATGGGATTTGTTGCTAATTGATGGTACCTACTGTAATAGGGTACTTCACACGATATTTAGGCAGGAGCAAGTACTTACGAATAAGTTGAACGATCGGGCGCACTCGGCTTAAGGGATGTTCAGAGTATCATAGCGGTTGTTATTCGCTTCACTAAGTATTAGTTGTTAAATGTTGTTACGCCCTATAGTAGGGTCGCGACGGTATGGTTGCGACGAATTAATAATTATGATTACTATTAACATATAGACAGAGTAACTTTCGCAATTATAATACGAAGTAGGCATTTATACGAATATCTTTTATTTTATAACCTAATAAAAGCGAAAAAAAAACCAAGATTTTTAACTTCACTATATGGAGTGTAGTTATGTACTTAGATTAGGAACTCCATACTACGGGGTAAACGATAAAATCCTCTCTTTCATATAATAATAAATATGACGGAGGCACGGGCGACGGCAGTGGGCGTAGTACCTCAATGTATTACTTCACAGCTAAATTAGTATGCTACTAGTCTATCAAATAAGCATTCGGACTCGTTAACCATACTAGCGCCTACTATATCTCAGTACTAAATGATAAAAAGAACTAATTGCTAAGCGGATGCAAACTGATTTGTTGTAAAATAAAAGATCACATGAAACGTTTAAATCTTTATTCAAGTCAAACTAGGCCGGCTCCAACCCTACACCTCTGACCTGAGAAGATTTAGCCCAATATGGGACCGGTAACAAACTCAGCGGGACACATCCTTTCAAAACAACACATCCTTTCTTTATTTCACAAAAGTAACCTTCTAATGAAACATAAGAAATCAAAATAACACTTGGAATAAAACACTTAGCTAAATGGATAAAGAACGTTAGATTCTAATAAGCTTTCAGAATAAGCCTTCAGGTATAAGCCTTCAGGAACGTGGCGAGTTAGATACGAGGTTGGCTAACGAGTACGTCCGATCTCTAGCGCGGCCCGATCAAGAAGAAACACCCGCGGCGGAGCCTCGCTGCTCCAGTCCTCCCGCCTCAACGTCAAGTTGGTCAACCTGCTTGACCAGTCTACCAACATAACGAAAAAAATGCCAACTCGTGCCTACGTTCACCCAAGAGAAACCTCTTGACGTTCCGAAGCCTTCTACCTGTCATCTTAGTTCAACAACACGCCAATAGATGGCGTTACTCTCTACGCAACATTATGAATTTCGTTACAACCCAGTAATACGTAGCCAAACATTGCTAATCGACTTTATACAGGCGTCTTTAACTATGAACTGTAACGCTGCAATACGTCCTTCTGGAGTCACGCCCCGACAAATATTTTAATTTCACGAAGAACCAGTTTGTGCATTTGAATCTGGCTTTTTTATTTCTTTATTTTGTCTAGGTTTCATGTCAAAGTATAGTTTTCAATTACCTATAGGTACTAAGTCCCACTGAATTAAACAACGAATAGACGCATAACATGAACCGGAAGTGTAAGGGTTTCTTATTGAATACGAAACTCTAAAAATGGCTGTGACTTGAGGACACAGTATGGCTCAGCGACCCGAAGAGGATCTTGACCTCCGAAACGAGAGCACGCCACTTTTTCCGATTCTGCGCCGTTTCCTGCCAACACGGTGTACAGACGGTCATTTTTTTTTTTTGCTAGCCTATTAAGGTGTCCCACTGCTGGGCAAAGGCCTCTCCCCTTGTCTTCCACGACTCCCGACATAGCGCATGCTCTGGCCAGTTACTGAAAAAGGTGTCTAGGTCGTCCCGCCATCTCCGTCTGAGCCTGCCGCGTCCGCGCTCAAAACATATCAAAACTAATTAAATACCTAGTCGAAACTTAATAATAAGGCTTCCAGATCTTGCAATAAATATGAAGAGTCATCACTAGACCAGGTTTTTTACTAAACTTTAAAATATATTACAGTTGCTATGTTGAAGTTTGGTGCCAAGTCATATAAATGAAAGCCTTTTACCAAATATGTCGGGACTTGCCAAGACCCGCGTGAAAGTGTCGGGCTATGTCAAGAGAGCGCTTTTATAGTTGGCTCCGTCTCACTTGTTTATTTGAGCTCTTATTAAGTGTCAATTTGAGGAAACTAGAACCGAGTTTATTCCATAGTCATAGTTTATGCAAGTTACACGTCAAATCTTAGACTTCTAAAGTAAACTCTAACAGGTTAATCTAATCGGGTATATAGTGGAATAATATAATACCATGATTTGATGTACGTATTCGTTATTAAGAAAGAGTCTTTTTCTACTCTTCGACTCTAATAGTTGTTTAGAATTTGGTATTTCATCTTTAATTTCAGTTTGGTATACACAAACTCTTACTCGTACCTACTCAGGCCACTCTGCTGAGTAACCTAAACACGGCAATCGACTGATAAGCTTTCTATTATATTAAGAGTATTTATTGCTAGTTTACTGTTAAAATCTTATCAATGTTTAGTTCGTTTTAACCGTTCATTTATTAGGCCAGATAAGCCCTGCATCTGATACGTTCATGGGGGCATCGACAGTAAAATTTGTAACAAATTGCATACAGTATTGGATAAAGCAAGAGACATTTCACCCTGAACAGAGCATTAAGGTGCACGGGTCCAAAATTTATACCCGCGTGTTGGTAGAACAAAATACCCCAATAAATCGAGATAAACCAATTTGCCTCAATAAACGATTTCAGGAAGGCCTTTCATGTTTCTTTCGAGTTTTATGGTCATTTAAGAAAAACCTCCATAAATCTGGGCGTGAGGTCATTCGTTTATTGGCTTCTTGGAATAATTCGTATGAATTTTATCTAATACCTTTAAACCAGCAATTCTTGTTTATTTATTTATTTATATAATATGGGAGACCGAGCTTTGCTCGGAAAACATATAAAAACTATATATATATATATATATTTATTTATTTACTAGCTGTGCCCGCGGCTTCGCCCGCGTGGAATTCGGTCTGTGTCAGTAAGCGGCTAATTTCTAATCCTAATTTCTCTCCCTCTCCCCTGGAGGCGGAACATGAAGTAAAGTTGACATATGGATATGCTAGAGGACTGAAGTCCAGATAAAATATTTTACAATTAGGTACCACTAAATAAAACTACACTCCAAAATCAATAGTTTTATTCGCCCTTATTCAAATTTTACACGTGATTTAAACTTAGAGAATATAACCAAACGGAGTGGCGGCCAATGGTCAACCGAGGTTTATCTGACATGGCTATGTTTATATACGTTACGTAGGTACACATTTGATGTGCCCCTCCCCCGCAAAAAACGCCAGACTATTTTGTACCGAAAATTATAGACATGGCGTCTCCGTTGGTTATATTCTCAAAGGATTTAAACGACAGAGTAGTACGTGAATATCGGACGATACAGTAAGGTACATGTGCGCGAGCGAAAGCGAAGCGGCCTGCCTGGCTAGAGCGCCACTTACCGTGGTCTTCTTCAGACTCCTGAGCTATGCTGAGCGAAAATTTTTCGATATTTTTTTTTTTACTTTTAGTATGGAAATCAGTCACATAATTTTATCACGAAAATTGACAGTGCTGCAGCAGTAACGTTGCAACAGAGTAATGCTGCTGCAGTCCCCACCCGAATGTCACCTTTATCATACCTTAGAAAGTGATTGAAAACGCGAGCGAAGCGAGCGCGAAAATTTTTCGATATAAAAAAACGCAATTTGATAGACAGTTGTACATTTTTACTTTTAGTACGGAAATCAGTTACATCATTTTATCACGAAAATTGACAGTGCCGCAGCAGTAACGTTGCAACAGAGTACCTAATGCTGCTGCAGTCGCCACCCGAATGTCACTTTTATCATATCTTAGAAAGTTATTGAAAACGAGAGCGAAGCGAGCGCGACAATTTTTCGATAATTTTTGGTGCCCCCTAGACATGGTGCCCTAAGCAAGTGAAGGGTTAATCCAGCACTGCAAATGACAGAGGTAAATGTTTTTTTTTTCAAAGTACCCACCTTCGTGGCCATTATTAAGTGCTTAAGGAGGCGATACGTATGAATATGGATTTGATATGGGTGCGATATAATTACGATTAGGTATAATTCATGACGGAGAAAATAAATAATTTTATGCAATTATACGCGTGTTGTGATATGTGTGTTTATTTTAACACTACGTAACTATAGGCAAAAAGAATAGATAGTATAGAGGGGTCCTGTCATTGTAAATTTTGTAATCACTGTAAATTTACTGCCATCTATCGACACACGACTAAAACTCAAAATGAAAACGTATAAAGTTATCAAAAAATGTATATATATGGATAAATGATTTTATTATTTTTATATCATTTTGATCCATGTTCATTCACTGATATCTATGTGTTATAATTGTTAAATATGAAACGGTGTCGTCACGCCATCTAGCCGAGGATAGGCTAAAGGTGTGTGCGGCATCTATTCGAGAATGACTTTTACTTGAATTCCGAGGCACGTTTTTTCCTTAGACTTTATTCGTCTTATAGGTATGTAAACCCAATTTTAGTTTTCTTGGTTACTTAATGTTTACTCAGCTCCCCAAAAGATGGCACTGTGCCATGAGGGGCAATTAATTTACTGTCGTTTAATTTTGTTGTGTTATTAAATCAACACAATTATTCAATTAAATTTGTTGATATCCGTACGATTGATTGAAATTTTAGAAGAGGGGTCTTCTAAACTTAGAGTTAATTTGGCAAAATCCTTCCTCGGAGGCTTATTTATGTCACATCGTATTAAATTCAGCGCCATCTGTTAGTTTACCAGGGTACTCTATAGTGTTAGCACATATTTGAAAAAAGTTTGCCCCTCCTTCCTAAGTAGCGCCATACGATTCAGGGGCAAACTTAAGTCAATCATGTGTTGTGACTACCCCTCCTTTTAGGGGTTGAATTTTTATAGCCTATAACCTGGCCGGGGATTTTCTCGACAGATTAGTAAAGTTTTCATCAAAATCCGTTCAGCCGTTTTCACGTGATGCGCGTTCAAATAAACAGACAAACAGATAAACAGACAAAAATTCTAAAAACTGTTGGAACGTGTTCTGTTATCGATTCTAAGTATCCCCAGCCAACTTTTTTGCAAATATCTTCCATGTACAGACTTTCGACCCTCTTCAGCTTTATTATATGTATAGATTTATATATATATTTCGGGGATCTTGGAAACGGCTCTAACGATTTAAATGAAATTTGCTATATGGGGGCGATAAATCAATCTAGCTAGGCCTTATCTCTGGGAAAACGCGCATTTTTTAGTTTTTATATGTTTTCCGAGCAAAGCTCGGTCTCCCAGATATTTAAGTTTATTGTCGCAAAGTGAAGAAAATCGCAGATTGATCAATCAAAGACCTCATGAAACAACCGTTAGGAGTACTCGAAGTAAAGGTGACATTCGGATGGCAACTGCAGCTGCATTAAGCCCTTGCTACACGGTCGCCGACAAGCCTTCTAACCGTCTGACCTTGGTCTGTCCTTGGTCAGTTTTGGTCAAATTTTATTGGAAACAACTGTCTACACGGTCCGGGACGGCCCCGCGGTCTGAAGGCTTGTCAGCGACCGTGTAGCAAGGTCTTTACTGTTGCGACATTACTGCTGCGACCTTGACGTGGGCGCTGTATCTGTCAATACGAGTATCTTTTATAAAATAAGTGACGGATTAAATGTCATAATCGCGGCAGTAAAGGATGACTCACGCTAGACCGGGCCGCGCCCGGGCCTAGGCGTCCGACATGTCATTTTCTATGACGGCTGATCGGTGATCACGTGGTGCTTTCCTTAGAAAACGAAGCGCCAGAAGCTCCGGCCCGGCGGCCCGGTCTAGCGTGAGTTATCCTTAATGCGGCGGCAAGCGTCAACACAAAACTTGACTTGAGAATAAAATAACAAAGCTTTGAAAATAGATAACAAATTGTTAGTTAAATAAACAAGCATTTTGACAGCGATCGGTTATTGTATTAATTTGTGCGAGAGAGACGATCATACGTACCTATTGTATTGTACCTAACATCGAATTCCACTCCTTATATGTAAAGATACAATCGGAGTTTCACACGTTCAGATGAGAAAATACTTAATGAATTTCACACTATTGAAGACGACTACGATGTAATCCCAGTTTATCCATGCGAATTACGGCTTAATTAAGAAATGGGACTAGTGCAGCGGCGAGGGCGAAATAATCACGATATCGGTGCCGAGTGTGCCGAGCTGTGCCGACTAATTGATTAACGCCTGCAAGCTCATTACGGTCGCACCAAGTAATTCTGTACCTGTTCTCTGAGGTAAACCCAATAGTGATTCCCTAAATTTTTGAGCGTCGAAATAAACGGCATATTTCTAAATTGTTTAAAATAGTGACCACTTCTTCACCGTGTCCAGGTGTCCACTGCTTCGTTACACAGACGCACCGCTCCAAATATGCAGGGAGTTCATCCTCCTTTTTAACTGACTTCCAAAGCTCAAAAGGAGGAGGTTATCAATTCGGTTGTGTGTGTTTTTTTTAACGTAAACGGTCATGCGCTGTACCAATTGATATTACAGAGGAAAGAGAAAATAGTGGACCGTCACCGCTGCCGAAGTTCGATTACGTTGAGTTGTCGATGGGTCCGTTGCTTTGACGTCCGCCATAAAAGGATTAAAAGGGCAAACAAAATACGAGTAATCAGCATGACTTTTGACCTCAAACGTTTTAAGGTAAAGGCGATAAACAAGTAAAAATACGCTCCCGTTGTAGCTCTCGTTACAGTAAGATCATAATTACATATATTATGAACTTAGCCGTACAGGGAAAATGCGAAGAACGCTCCACGAGTTATCGCCCTAGGCGGGTTCTATTTTGGGGGCCATTAAATATTTGAGTGTTATTGTCAAAATGTTGTATTTACTTCCGTTAAGTATTATAATGAGAATTTTTTGGTGTAGGGTCCGGTAAATAAGTACTTTATAGTCACAACAATTTCAATGATATACGTGAAATGTTGTTTTTTGCTTGTAGGTATCATGACATGATTATAATTAAATGATTTGATAAACCAGACTTTTTAATTTCCGATAACTTCTTGCAAAGCTTGCAATATTTACAAGCAAATATTGTAACAAAATTTTGCGACCTAAGAGTACCAACACCAATGATACTAAATGTTAAGTGACAAGTAGAAATCAATGAAAACTTACATTTCAAAGCATATTTAAACATACGTATTTTAACGCAAGCGAGATAGTAGGTATTTACATGTTTCAGAACGATACCCTAATAATAATGATATGGGCTGGGAGTGTGTGAGCCGATTAATTGATTACCAACTGCGATTGCATTATAGGTCCCAGTCTCCCAGTGCTTGCGATACTCATTTCATTACAGAAGTTAAGCTTCGGATTTACCAACGTTCGCGTTATATAAACAAAGCATTCACTATAGGTTATTTTCTTTCTATACCAGCCATTCTCTAAGTGTGTTCTGCGGAACCCTAGGGTTCCGCGACACCCCTGCAGGGGTTCCGCAAGAATTTAGAACACTATGCTTTAGTCGCCTCGAAAAATTTTACTATGCAAAAAACACACTTCTAAAAACCATTGTTATATTGTAGGGTTCCATCAAGTATTTCGCTTTCCAAAAGGGTTCCGTCAAAAAAAAAGATTGAGAACCGCTGTTCTATACGATACAGGTAAATTCGCAAAAATGGCCGTATTTACCATTTAGGTTAAATCGGAACTTTTGGCAATTTTAGAGGCCAAGTAACATGTCATACCAAATGATAACTCTGATTTTCCAGACACTGCAATAAATACTTACGTGATTCGAACCCAGAACCTGCAGCATTATTGACAGGGTCTCTGTCGACTAGGCTAAGAGCTTTATCACTATTACGTTGAATGCCTATAATTGTATGTATACCAGTCTGAACCTTCAATTTAAGTAATGTCCAGTCAAAACCTATAATTTAAGTAAGACTAGCAACAAACACTTTCAAAATAAGCATTTTGACATTAAGTACATACAATTTCCATTCATCCACTCGATCTACTGACTGAACCATCCTGTACGATGGATATATAGGTGATCAAACTCGTTCAATACATTTGTTTTCTGAGGCGTTCAAGGAAAGACTTTGTAGGTACCTATAAGAAAATTACCCTAGTAAAGCGTGAATTTGAGTTGAATAATATTTTACTTAGTAGAAATTTAGCAAATAAACTTTCAACATTTTCAAGAACAAACTTATGAAAAGTTTGGCAAAAAATTAAACAACTTGTTCCGCATTTTTGTTAAAGAACCAACCGCAGCGCCCCATAAAAAAGTTGTTTGGAAAGAATTTCAAAAATAATCAGACGTAACCGTTATCAGGCAATTTATGATACCAATAAAGTTGATTTCGGAAAAAATGGAAAATTGCTACCTTTATTTATTACGCGAGTATCTCTTGAAAATCGTTACAGAAACCGCAGCCCGACTGAGATACAGATCGAGAATTGCGCTCCTCTCCCTTCCGATTTATTCCCGAGGGACCTCGCTGACGCGAGGGTGGCTACAGATAAAAAATTACCTCACGGCTGCGACCAGCGCAGCTGAGCCGGGATGCATGTGCATTCCTGGCGTGCAATTTGATAAATTATACCAAATTCAATGTGATGAAATTGCCCTTCAAATGAGATTACTTGCCGACGAGGCGTTATAAATTATTCACATTGCAAAAGCAAGAATTTCGTCGGGAATGTTGAACGGAAAATGAAAAATAATGTTGGGGTTTTATACGAACCTACAATCTAGAGATACTTTGTGGTATTAGTAATCCAATTAGAGCACATAATGACAAATACATGAAAATACGATGCTGAATGTTATATTTTAAGAATCGAAAATAATTAAAGGTTTGATATTCTGTGAGTCATTTTGTAACAATGCTTATTAAGCAGAAATGGAGGATTTTCATATTAATCGTCTTATCCTCGGAAAAAAGTACCGCGCTCCTTAATTTACTTCAACCTTCCATCGATGAAGTGGGAGATACCTACTCGCAATCTCCTTACGAAGAAAGGACGAGCGATTGGAGCACTCAATTGATTTGCATCGCGGACAAAGCCGTGGAAGAATCCGGTGCGGATTCCGTGCAATTCGCATCTCAAACTAAATCTAGGAATTAGAAGTCGAGCCGTGCACGCTGCTACTAAGGAATTTATTTTCACAGAGAAAGAAGCTATTAATCATCGCCTATTACCGAGTAGTAGAAATGAGAAATGTTACACTATAAATAATGGCATGAAACTAGGTACTTTAATTTCAGTAGTTTGCAAACTCGGCGATTGTAAATTGCGATTTCACATATATTATTTATTACTTTGAGTGCTTTTACAAGGTCGTCAGAATGCATTTTAATCTTGCTATGTGTCAGTTGAATTATAAGTTACGGGTATTGTGTAAAGGGGCCCACTGATTACCAGTCCGCCGGACGATATCGGCCTGTCAGTTCAACGCAAAAGGTGACAGTTTCGAACAACTGACAGGCTGATATCTTCCGTCGAACTGGTAATGTGTGGGCCCCTTTAGGGTTAGTAAACTTTAATAAAAGTATTTGCGAGGAATTCGTAAAACTAATCTAACAAAAAAGAAGAAAGCAGACATTGTTAACATTATAAGCAGCGTACACAAGCAATACCGAGCACAATGGCATGTGGTGTAAATGAGTGCTTCGTTTATTCTCCGCTGACAATGCCGAGTTTGTTGCGGCTATATTACCCCCGGGACAACGGGGGTAAGTAGGGGAAACGTAAAAATATCTAATTGAATTTTTCATCTCAAACTACGTAGCCACAAGAAGTTATAGAAGCGAAAAGTAACACTTTTTAATTTTGTTTAAGAACATTGATATGCATTGTTTTCCTCTTTACATCCTTCTCTCTTTTATCACTTTAAATCTGACAACGTCCCTGGCTTTAGCCGTTATAAAGCCGTACTTGCCAATTATTAACTTAGCACCATGGCTATCACTGTAAAAACCGCCGGATCACGTGTTAAATAAAATTGTTTATATAACATTATATAATATATTTAATATTTTAATTTTTAACAAGCGAAAACGTCTGCGAACGGTGCCATTAAGCTTAGAATACATTTAAAAGTGGAAAAATTACTGTCTTGGGTGAGACTTGAACTCACGGCCTATGGATCGATACTCCAGCGCTCTGCCATCTGAGCCACCAAGACCTCATCCATAGCCAGCAAATCAAAAAATTATAAAATAAAATATGTTAAATATGTTGAAATTATATTTAACATTTATTTTATATCTATAAAATGAATTAACACAATTAACCTTAACCTCCGTAGAGTTATCCATTAAATGATGAATAGACTTTATTCTAAATGGGAAATCCGGAAACTCAATGAAATCAAATCGAGTTATCAAAATTCTAGCTTACGTATCTTACTGAATACGTACCTAAGGGCATTGAGTGCATTGAATGCCTCTGCGCGGAATGGTCTGCTTTGTGCGACGTGAACCAGAACATTCAACGAGTTTAATGCAGAACTGGGTAAATCTGGATCATCTATTGAAAAGGTAAATTTAAATTTAAAGATTCATTTCGAGAAGGGCAGGTGCAAGATAAAGAGCGATAATAAGAGGTTAATCTGTGCTTATTCATTGCAAAATTTGCAAAGTACTGTTGCTGCAAGACTGTTTGTAAGTACGAGTGAGACACGCAAATTTCGAACCTGCCAGCAGTGTTAGGTCACTCATATTATGTTAAGGATAAGCTTCAGCCGAAGTAGAAGGTAATACAACTCACCAACGTGATACTAGTTTGTTTTACAAGAGGGCAAACTTGTTGTTAACGCATTCACTGCCAGGGGGCGTGGCCTAGGAACAAACTTGTATGACGGTGAACGCACATGTGCGTTGGGGGCAGTGAATGTGTTAAACGTCTTGTGCACATATTGATACCCGAGCAAGCGAAAGATTCCAAAATTGAACAGCGAGTGGTTCGAAAAGTGGTATCTTGAGCGTTGCGAAATACCAGCCTACAGTAGGAAAATAATGGAAATTTGCATCTAATTACTTTACCACGTTTGTGGATAAAATAAAACTTTCTCATCAGCGTTTGATGAATAAAGAGAGCCTTTATGAGCTGGTGTGGTGAAAAAAAACTTTACTTACTTATTACCAGCAAAGTCGTATCTAAAATTTATAAACGCACCAATTTCGAAATTTCCGTTTATTGTGTCCTAATGCAAATCAGAGCATTCAACGAATTTAATATATTCTTCTGGCTGCAAGGGGCTGCTTGTCACTACTGTTCTTAAGATCATTCGCAATATAAAAACATATTGCTCTTCGCCCTTGTGTTGTGCCGCTTTATTCCTTACCCTACTCTCGCTGGTACCGTTTATGACAAAACAAATATTCATGATTGCAAGACTAACAATGGAATACTATAAGAATCAGTTTAAAAATAATTTAATATACTTACGCCATGGCCGACTTGGAATATTAATTCATCAGGCCTTTAACATCTTGACAGATTTATGCAGCGTCTGTAAGCGAGGAATGACGTCTCTCATGGCTGTATACGCATTTGCCACCGCATTTGTGGCAGCTGAAGCAGGGAGCCATATCGGCATCATCAGGTGAATTGTGCCTCTGTGCGTTTTCGGGCAAGGTCTTGGAACCATGCGTTGCCGTGGATTTCGCGACCTTTCGCGATGGTACCCCTCCATCCATCGCGATCTGGCACGAGCTCCTCCCAAGTGTCCCTATCGATATCAAAAGCGACCATGTCAATGCGCGCAGCGACTTAGACGCGTTGATGAGTAATTAAATTAATAAATTGCGAAATTAGCGCGGCTCGGCCGCCGCTAGCAAATATACGCGATGAGTGTCTCCGAACCGAGTCAACCCATCGTGAATGAGTTCCTCGCCTTCCTGCAACTAAAAAACAAGCTGGTGCAGGAAGGAGCGATGGATGCGGCGACTGCTGTTCATATGAATTCGCGTGCGTCGAGTTTCACCGTCGAAGACATCTGTGAAGCGAAGAAAGTGCTGTGCCAGTCCCTTGGGATCGTCGGCACCTATGTACCTCACCGGAGAGGGGATGAAACCGGGAAGAAGTCCCTTGAGGATATTACGAAAATCCTGAAGGAGAGCAAAGACCGGATTCCGGAGTTTGTGGCGACGGATACCCCTATCCTGCCGTCGTGTGATCCGGATAATGTCGACGTTCGCAGCTTGTTCAAGGACATCGTGGCCCTAAAAACAAGTTTAGCCGAAGTTATTACGAAGTTTGAAGCTAGCCTAATAGCTACTATTGCCGAGTTACGTGACGAAATTATTAGTTTGCGGAATGCTCCAACTCGGTCGGCGGTTTCAGATTTCAAGACCGATCATCGACCTGACACTCGTGTCGAGTCGGTCAGTTTGCGTGTTGCTGACACGGTAAAATGTGTCGCAGGCGCCGCTGCACCGCCCGCACGCCCCCCGCGCGTGCGGCCGCCTTCTGTCTCCGCGAAGTCCGTGCATATGCTGACGTCGCCGGTCAGCCTGTCGCAGCTAACCGGGTCAAGGCGCCTGTTAAGGCGTGTGAATCACGGGCTCCCGTTTTGGAAAAGTCCTCCCGCACCAATGTGGATAAGGAGGGATTCACACTGGTGGAAAGGAAGAGCAAGGCGCGCAGGGCGCCCCGTAAGACTCTGTGTGGCACTGCGGAACCGGTTAATTCTGGTCTACGGATTGCGACACCGAGTAAGGCGCTCTACGTGTCTCGCCTGCATTACTCCGCCGGGGCCGACGAGGTGGTGGAGTACGTCCGTCGGAAGACTGACTACACGCTGAGGGTGCACCAGCTACAGTCGCGTCACTATGTGCACTTCAGTTCATTTGTAGTGCGCGTGCCGCGGCCGCTGCAGGACACCATCGCAGGCGCAGACTTCTGGCCGAAGGGTGTGGTGTTTCGGCGGTTCCGGGGCGAACTGCCGAACCCTACGCCGAGTCAGACGACGCAACGGAGCCACGCTGTTACGTCATCGCCCAAATCTAATGTTTAGTTCATTTCATTTTTATGTGTATGGTTTTTCCTTGTTTTTCTTTTATGTTGTAGTTTCACAGTGCCTTGGTTTTATACTGTAATGCTGTGTTACTTATTTAATCAATAAATAAATAAATAAATGTCGCGTTTCACGCAGTCCTTAAAACGCAGCAAGGGACGTCCAATGCGGCGCTTTTGAAATGCTATCTGGCTCAACATAATCTGCCTAGGCAAACGACAAATAATTACATAATACGTAATCACATAATAATAACATAATATTATTACATAATATATAAATATGTAACCATTTCTAGTTACTAGTGAATCACGATTCACGATCCCGATTTCCCGAGAATTCCCGAAACTGATCCTGACCCAGTCCCGAGAAATTTCAAACCATGATATGTATCGGGCTAGGCAGTATCGTATAATACATTTAATAATGTCACATTGCTAAATGTTTACACGATTACATAATACCTCATTAGATAGAAAATCAAATCAAAACACGAACCAAGGGAATACGATGTTCAATTGTAATTATTTAATTTTCGTTTTCATGACAATTTCTGTTAAAGCAATTTAAGAAAACGGTCAATAACATAAAGTGTTAATGAAAATGGTTTTTTAAGCTTATCATTGAGTAAAACCGTAAACCTAAATAGAATCATGTTAAATAGACAATTAATAGTAAATTCAATCACGGTTAATGTTTCCCTTCGGTTGACAGTAGGTTTTGCCTTGAAAATATAACAAAATCACATTACTCCTAGAAGTCTTTATGTCTGTAACAAAATCGTTAGCGGCAAGGTGCCGCCGCGCGGTCTTTACGTCCGAGCTGTGATGAGATTCTGACGAGCGCGGACCTCGAGTTAAATCACTCTTCCAATTTACTCATACACGGCGCAAACACAAAAGAGCATAGAGTTATATGGACAAATAAACTTACATAATACGTTGAGATTTATTTTCTCTTACTTCATATGTTTTGTTAAATATTTTTAATTAAAAATGTAAAGTAACCTACGGCATCAACTTATATGGCGTTTTAAATACAAATATGACAATCTTTTCCCGTCATAGTTGAATCATACAGATAATTATCCCGTTTATTCTGCGAATATCTAAACAAAGTTAAGCGCTTCAAAGTTCAATTTTTGGTTAAATTAAATCATCATAAATATCTTCTCCACTTGCTTTTGTCACAAAACAAACATCATGCACAAGTTTTATTCACAGCTGCGTCCTGTTAGTTTGGCCAAAATTTGCCCAACGTGTACAGTCAAGTGTAAAAATATGGGTGCACAAATCATACTCAAAAATATGTGTCATAGCTCTTAAGTATGTCAGCGAATTAAGAAATATGGGACATATTTTTGAGTAAGTTGACTAAGTTGTCTACACCCATATTTTTACACTTGACTGTACCATCTGGCTTCATAAGAGATTTTGACTCACTCTCTGACCTATTTAAAACTCTTTTCGTATTTACTCAAACGGTCGCTCAAACCAAAAGACCGAAGAGTTTTATGTTGAAACAAACTTGTTTTAAAGCTAAGATTGCGTTGAAACGGCAAATGCGTCCGTAGCTTTGTTTGTAACTTTAGTTACATGTTATCTCGGCAACTCACAGTCAGTATCCTGTTTACGTAAAGGAACTATGTAAATAAAATAGAAATTTTAACCGACTTAAAAAAAGGGGGACGGGGGACTAAATAGTCACAATACAGCTTATGTTAAGAGGGGCGTAAAGCCAGGAAATTAGAATTTAGAAGGGGACAAAATATATGTAAGGCAGGCTGTGTTAAAATTGCGACGGATGAAATGGCCATTGCGCGAGTGTTTTACCTTTTATCTCAATTACTCTGAAAATATACTTTTGTTTAAAAATTTGCTCGTCAAATCCCTAGACAATATAAAACTAGTTATTTGATATTAAAATTATGTTGTATACTGCGATGGTTATATATAGGGTAACGATAGGTACATAACTGAAATTTTTTAATACACGTGTGAATTTTTTCATGGCATTTTCTCTTTGACTAAAACGTGTAAAAATTCAAACTACAATCTTGCGTAAGCCATCTTAATACTGTTACTACGGGCTACGGCGTAGCGCACTCCTCTACGAACAGTTTTCAACACACATGACCCTTTTTCATTGGTAACCCTCGACTCAAACAGACGTGGTGTTTGACTATTTCATTACTGTTAAATGAAGTTGTACTCAAAGAAAATATAACAATTAAAAGTAACTTCAATAACAATAGTTAAGATTCCTTAAACATTGTGAATTGCGCGCAATTTTCGATTATAACGGACTTTAGCTTTCGTATGCGGACTCTTAAGACAGCTAATACCTATCAGTTGTAACACACGAGCGCGGCAGCTCCGAAATCATATCTCATCGACGCGTAACGAGATGTCAGCGCCACGGCGGACCTACGTCATTGTCAATAAACGGGCTTATTTGAACATATCGCTGTTCTATGTTATGCCGAGATTGTACTTAACTCGAGAACTATGTACACCTGTACTCATAACCTAATGAGGTTAAAAACTACCGATTATTCTAGTTCCAACTGGAACCATAGTATAAATAATAGTACAAGGTACAGAAGGTTCACTCTCTAACAAAACGCGTCTATTACGACAGATATGACTGCAAGGTGGCGCAAGCGCGAGCAGGCATCCGTTCCGTAGCGGTGCACGGCAACTACTAGACACCAAAATTGGTGTATTTGGTGTGGGCCGCATGTACTTGCAGCGATGCGACGAAATCGTGTCTAAGTGACTAAAGCTTTCTTTGGATTTGGAATACTTATTTTATTGAAAATTTATTGCACAGTAAAAAAACTTACAGTTATAAAAGGCGAACTTAATACCACACGGCATTCTTTACCAGTCAAATTTAATAAAATCTAATAATATGTTTTGTTTTGGCTTTGAACGTTTATCCTTGACTCGTCAGATTTTGTGACATGACAGCTACGTGTTTCTCATTAAATAAAATAGAAAACGGTAGATGGCGCTAGGCGATCTTATAAGGCGCGTATGTGGGATGTGGTGGAAATGTTCGGTGCGACGGTCAAGCCTTGATAGCACAGTTGGTAGAGAGGTGGGCTGGTATCTTGGAGTTGTGAGTTTAAGACGCGCCAGACGCCGTGAGTTTTTCATTTTTACAAGCTTTTATTTAGTTTCACCTGACCGTTGTCTGTCTGTCTGTCTGTCGGTCTGTAATCAAATCTTGCAAGTTAAATTTGATCCACTTCCCGGTTTCCGATTGAGCTGAAATTTTGCATGCATGTATAAATCTGATGACAATGCAATATTATGGTACCATCGAGCTGATCTGATGATGGAGACAGGAGGTGGCCATAGGAACTCTGTGATGAAACAACGCAACCTAATCGTGTTAGGGGTTTTTAGAATTGTCTCGATGAGTATTAGTTGTCTGTCATAAACAAAAATTACAGTCAGCGATAAAAGCTTGTACCAAAAATGAAATTTTTGCCAAAAACTTTTAAGAACTAGTAGGATTTTTCTCCAGCTGTAAGTCGATCACTTCAAAGAAAACGAATAGGAAGGAAAAACACGAGAATAAGAATCTTTAACTTGTCCAGTTACGTGACTTAAGTTAAAAATATACGTGCGATTTACAGCAACGCCCTTGAGCTGTTGTTCCGTATTAATTTAATGTAGTCCCAGCCGGGCCTAATTATAATAATTGATACTATTAGTGCTTCAATTAATTAGGAAATGTAACAGGCCCTATAACGCCGGTTGGGCAGATAGAACACAGATACTCGTATCGATCGCTTTAACGCTCTAGGCAACGAAAAATGGGTGTCTACGTCCTTGGCGGTATGTTTTTCTGCCTGCTTAATGCCTGTCGTAACCAATATTCAAGTTTTATTACTAAATGTTTCACAAAATCCGCAGTCAACCAAAAACTTTGCCGTATTTTTGGTCTTCTTCCTAGCTCAGAGACAAACTATCATTAGTAAAAGACGTGTAAATCAGGACTTATTACAAGGGGGTGCCCGAGCCTCCCGACTGCCCGATGGTCCGCTACCTCCCCTACATACCTAGGTACATAATAAGGGTTCTTGAAATTCAAGGGCCGAGGTTACAAGATGAGACGTTATTAATTACACAACCCAACGGATACCTACATAAAGTACAATAATACATAGGTAACCTGAAATAGTACATTGTGCAACATGGGGCATAAGTTGAATATTGCAAACGAGAGTAAGTTAAATTGCGACGGCTTGCCGGAGCGATTTATAGACTCGAGTTTGCAATATTATTACGCCCCGAGTTACGCACAATGTTTTTCATCACACTTGCGATACAAAAATTAAGTATAAAGACAAAAAACTGTTAATTATGGCACTAGAAACTTCATAACTCCCTAGGGAGAACGCTTTTTCTATAACTCCCGCTAAACCTGCGTGCAATTCCACATTTACTGAGCGAGTGTGATGAAAACCTCATTTACATAGGTACCAGCATAGTTATAAAAACTTTTAGCACCGGCTCGGATGTATGTCCCTAAACGCTAGCGTTTACGCTTCACGTTAGCTATTCTCAAAGGCAACATCAGTTTCTCAAACTTCCACAAATACATTTTACTTTTGTACGAAATCTTCCATTTTATCACGTTTAAACAGGCGTCGACCCATTTACGGCATTTTAGCTTAAAACAAAACACAACGGGCTGTTTATTCGGCACCGTATGTTGTTATAATGTTGGAAACAACAACTCGGAAACTGAAATTGTACCAAGCTTGATTTTCTGTACCTATATTTACATATTAAATTACCTAAGTGGCGTACTCCCTCACGTTATAAGAGATAAGACTTACTTTGGAAACGGAATAAGCATTTTCTATCTAATTACTTGATTAACCTTATAATCAGCAGTTACTCCTCAGTATTCCGATCTGGTGGCTTAGCACAACTTGCGCTGTCGCGTGCGACTCCATACCTACTCGAAGTCACGTCGTACTTGACATATGGAGTCGCGCAACAACGCTAGTCATGCTAAGCGGTCCAGACCGCTAGACCCAGGTCTATTTCACTTGCTACATTCAAAGATACATTATTCGCGCAACACAACGTGCAAATGTAAAGAAACGGAAGCGGATTTTTTGTTTTTTCAAAACATTTAACTGACGCTGATATCGGCTCCACAAATAACTTCAACCAAGAACCTCACCAAATATCACCAAGGGGGACGGGGCCTCAAAAAGTAGCCGAAAAAACTTTGCGTGATTCGTGCACAAGCCCGTAGCTTTAGTTAGATATTCAACAATTAATGAGTTCTACATCTTTCTTTTTATCGATAAATAGTAATTGTTATAAAAATCTGGAAGACTTCAAGCAATCAAGAGTCAAGTGGCAATAACTACTAACTGTGCATGTCTTTCAAGCCATTACACCCACTCGCGTGTCACAGGAATATACAAAACAACTGTCGGTCTCGGACCTTTTAAGAAACGGAATTGCGTAAACAGCCGGCGGTCCACGGAACCCCCAAATTAACTTAATTGCAATTGAAATTGGCCACTGCTGGGCTGGGGTACTATAAAAGGAAAATATCTACAGTGCGTTGCAATATTATAATATTCTGTAGACACGTATATATAATACCGTACTACTATAATAATAGTTGTAACAAACAACTGAATGGTTAAACCGAAACTAAAATTAGCATAAAGATATATGGGACTTTTGGATTAACATAGTATCCTCTATGCATTTTATCAGAGGGAAATAAATTAGGATAGGGGCGTTATTTATATTAGAAGGAAATACGGAGCTATTACTATTAATCTTTAGGTAGCATTTATTTGCATCATGTTGATAGCCACAAATATTTGTTCCCAAGGAATATTTATTTCTATGTATTTGTTACATAGGTACCTACTAGGTATATAATTAATTACACATAAATGTCGTCGTCTAAATAAGTAGCCTCATTGAGTTTGCTAATAATAGGAAACTAAGCCCATTTGTGTAAAAAATGTTGTCCTGTAGAATTTATTGATTAATTTATTTATGGTCTCATTGTGGGTCGCTGAGCCAACGGAGTAAGTAAGTAAGTAATTTATTTATGGGGGTCTATGACCATCATTGCATCATCTTTATTCCTTATTTAATGAATTTACTTTCTATAAATTCCATTTAAGGTTATCGTAAATTCCATCCTTTCTGTATTGAATAGAAATTCAAGTGGGACCCGTTTCATTTGCAATGGATAGACACCTCGCCAAATGGATCCTCAATTAACCGCGCAGACGCTCGAAATAAAAGAAAAATATTATCATTCGCCCGAGGAGCCTATACAAGATTGTCACCGAGTGTTAATAGGCCATTGTCAGCCATTTCCACAGTTTATTCAAAGGGTTGGACAATTTCATTCGGTTCGTTAACGGATGCCGGGTTCGTTGCTTTGAATTTTTTATTCCCCCTCCAGTAACGAGGGAGAAATTACTTTCAATTTTATTTTTTATCCCTTTATTTAGCATATTAATCTGAAAAGTTTCCGCTGAAAACTGCTTCCGTATTTGGTATTTGCAACTAGCAGTCTGAGTTCAATTACGAACTTGCGCTGATGAGGTTTCCGAAACTTGCGTACGAGCCGGAAAGAACCTTTTGAGGTGCCTGTGCGACGAAGAAAAGTTTTTAACATCTCTTTTAAGAAAACAGCTCTGCGCTTACTAATTGTGTCCATAATTGATAGTACATTATTGCAGAGGCCGGGAAACGGCAATTCGTGGATGAGTTTTATTTTGTCGGACGTCGCGAAGCGGAGTCCGACAAAGAAGACGAATCCACGAATTGCTATTCCTGCCGAGGCATATATAGTGCTTTTCTCCAAATATGCGAGGAAATAAAGTAAAATAATAATTATTTAAGCATCAAGCATCACTCAAATCAAACGTTCACATCAAAAATGTCAAAAACAATTTCCCTCTTTAATAAATTCTTAAAAGTTAAAGGCACAAACTTATTCTGCCATTCAGTACCATCCAATATTCGTTCATTCAATATAATTGTGCAATATAGTTGGTCAAACCAATGTGTCAGTCAGTAAGAACCAGCAAAACTATACCCATCCTTTTTTTTGAGTGCTAGTACTAGTGTAAGACAAGGATAGTATGATTCTCTCTGTCTATGTTTGAAATGAGAAAGTCCTTAACTATATAAGCTTTATGAACACGGATGAGATCGTTAAAAAATATAAAAATAATCTTTGATTTTATTAAGCAGTATTCGCACGATCACACACGAGCACAACGGTCTTGTAAGAACGAGACAAGTAAGGTCGTTTATCTTACTATCTCACTCTATCCTATAGCTTGAAATGATAGCTGATCGAGTCGTGTAGACGCGGCTCGCGGCTATAATATAGACGGTCAAGCAAATCTTGTCAGTAGAATAAGGCGCGAAATTCAAATTTTCTATGGGGCGATATCCTTTCGCGCCTACATTTTTCAAATTTGCCGCCTTTTTCTACTGACAAGATCTGCTTGACCCAGTATAATTGGCTGTTTGCGCTTTTTTTTTTTTAAAGTAATAAGTTATTTCTGTAGTGTTTTTTTACTTCCCGTCCGCTAGAACAGGACAGCGATAATTAGATTTTTATTTATTAGAGTTTGACAATAACGAAGAACTTCCCGTACTATTTTTGCTACAATAAGATGAACATTTCCGAGCATATTGGAGAAAAAGAAATTGTATCATTCACGGTAAGTTTTTACGACCGTCAACTTTTAAAGCAAAAATAGTATTGAGACGTTAATCCCTCCTACCTTTTTTTGGTCAAGGAAAAATCTTACAGTACCTATAGGGTAAAAGTGGGATAGATGCCCCACTTTTTTAAATTACTTGTTATCTCTTGGTACAAAAAGCAAGATGCCTTATTTGTAAAACGGGTAGGTACTTAGGTTTATTATCTTTAATTTTATGAAAGGAATAAACATTATCTTTGATATTTCCAGAGTATTGGCGATTATTGCGGACCTCTAAATTTTGGGACAACTATCCCCTATATGGGATAGTTGCCTAATCCATGTAAATTACATTTAGGATAGATGCCGCGGCGAGAAAGAGGATATTTATCCCGCAAAAACTTTGATCGCACCTAGCTGTCCCATGCAATTGCACAGAGATATGCAACACGGTCAACTTAGTTGTAGTTGCAGAGTCTGTCGATAGATAAATAAAATAACATTTATTTCATTCGCGAAACTAGAGTAATTGCAATCAAGGCAACTATACTCCCGGGGCATCTATCCCACTTTTACCCTACTTATGTACGTCAGAGGTCTATTTATGGCTGGTTCTCTGCTTTCCTCGTAAACCCTGCTCAGAAGCTATATAGTGTTGTGAATAACGCTCATTTCGAGGCTTAAAGACTCAAACCCTAAGACTCTCGAGGCTTAACGCCTCAAGGGCGGCAAAGACGATTTCTTACATCCATACGCGTTAAATAAATAAATACAATTTTCAAATATAGTCGAGTCTTTAAGACTTACGAGTCTCGAGGGCTCGAGTCTTTAAGCCTAAAAATAAGCGTTATTCACAACACTGGCTATACGATGCAATAGTAGTTTGGGCAAGTAGCACAATATTAATTAGATTTATTAATTACATAAACCACTCCTGCTAAGCTGTATTTTTATAAAAGTAAAGCTATCCTAGCTATCACTAATGAAGTCGCCAAAATCCTTTAATACCCTGCTATATAAGATAGCTATAACGCTTTCATAGCTCTATAAATCAGGTAAATGGGGCCGACGCGGATGCCATGTCGCGAGTCGTTATCAGTCATTCCTCATACCTCCCTACCTAACATGTTATAGGCCAACTCTTCAATCAAAAACGTCTTGTATTTTCTTTTCATATTTTCCTGTTTGAACACGTCATTAGAACGAATTGTGCGGGGTTAGATGACAGGATGTATGTATGTAAATTTTGTTCAATTAAAGATGTTTAAGCGTGTATTTAGGAGCTTGTTACAGAGAAATGTTTGTAAATATTTTTGAATATTTTCATATTTATTGTGGCTTTTGTTACTTATTTTTGGTTGAAATTATATTTATTTCGTGACTAGTGAAATATAGCGTGATTAAAGCATCATGTGTCACACAGACGGTATTTGAATTATTAAAGTAAAATATCAATTAAACTTTAAACAGTGAAGACAATTTTTTCCATATCGCTCTTATTAGCTTATTACAATATACCTACTTTATCTTCCTATTTTTTAACTTTTCGAAATATTATTCAAAATATGAACGTCATTTTATGTGCAATAAACCTTGTAGATCTATTCGTTATTTGGTAGATAACATCTAAATCTGAGTATACACTTAAGAGAAGGAAATGGAAAATATGTACACTCTCGGCCCGATTCGAACTTTAGGATACGTCAAATATTACGGCTAGATACGATTAGATATGTCAGTGTCAAACAAAAACGTCACTTTTGACACTGACATATTTAACCCATATCGTATCTAGACGTAATATTTGACGTATCTTAAAGTTCGAATCGGGCAGTTTATTCATTTCGTTTGACCATTTCGTGGCTTTTATGTTATGTTACGCGTTGTTTTCTTCTTTTATTTTGCCTCGAATAAACGCTCTCTATTCTAATCTATATATATTCTATTCTAATACATATAATGGTTTTTCATATTTTGATACGCAAGTACATTACCTATGTAGTATGTGCTGTGACTGAATTTTAGACAAAACAAGCTTCACGGCTAAAGTGTAAACTTCGCAGAATCTCAATCTCAATTCCAGATTAGGTAACTCGTCACGTAATTCGCTCAGTTAAATGTTGGCTGCCGTATTAATATCCGGTCGGATCTCAATATCCGCCGCCCATCTGTCAAATGTTCGAGCGTTAATTTGACTTGTGTTGCGGCTGACGATCAGGGTAGACGGAACTGGAAAACCTTCAGCGGCTTTAATGACATTATTTGAACTCGTAGGTACGTGTACACACTATCTACACATTTGAAACGCGCGTGGGTGTGCAACAAACAAGACAAGAACAAGTGTGACAAACAGATGATAAAAACTAAGGTTTGCTCACAATTCCCTCAAACATTCAAAACTAACTTGGTGCGCTTGTTCTAATTCCAATTCATTCTTAATTGGTTATCAGTAAAAAAATATCCTTATTTATCGACATCCTTGGACACTTGGACAGAGACACTCTACTGAATCACGTTGCTTGCTGTTTATATTATTCAAGACAATTACAATCGAATTTTTACCTACAGTCATACATAAATAGTCCTTTACGGAATTAGGTAACAATCATAATCTCATATTAGTTTAAAATACGGCAAACAAACTTTAAAACGTGGTGGCCTACGATGTGGGACGGTATCCAACGGCTGTGGTAGTTCAGGGTATAGTTACAACACACTTCTTTCACTCGTCCGTAGTATGTGACTTTGATATGCATAACATTAGCATCTCGTATGGACTAGTGAGTATGAGCATAATTCTCTTACCTTTGATTTCTTCACAAATACTGCGACAAAATGTTTTCCGCATCCGGATAATAACTACAATCCGGACCTAACCGCCATTAATAATAAATACCTGTAACTCATTCCTATGAGATGGAAGTCGAACTCATTCATAACCTAAAGGTCAAAACTCCAAGTATTCCACGAGTCTCCTTATGGACACAACTCTTAAGATTTTTTAGAGAATGCTATAGGTAGTAGGTAGCTGAGTTGTGGGTTGATATTATTGAATTTTCGAGCCACGCTATGGCGTTAAAAGTGTAGCGTGTGCAAGCAAGACTCCGGTGGAATACCCCTATTGCTAATAAGATTAGTAAAAGAAGTCAGAGGTATACTGGAATGCCTCAAGCGAAGTGATGGGTTAGTGTTTGTGAATACCAGTGCAGGATCGAGGGCACTGGGGCACGTGGCAGATCGCCCATGAAATGGACGGCGAGATTAGAGCTGCAATGGACGTCCCTTACATGAGTGCGCCAGGATATGATGGTCGTTCTTGTCTATGTGACAGCGTGATAAAACGGTGTCCGTCACTTTCTACCCCGCGGTGTTAAAAAGTGACAGTTATTTTATCATATGGATAAAACCATCCATAATACGGGCGCAGGTCAAATGTAGGTTCAGAGAAAAAGGCAATTACTTCTGGCCGATTGAATTAGTTTGGCGTTGGGTAAACTAATTTAGTTATTATAATCCCGACTCCTCAAAAATCAGAAGAAAACATAATCTTGTCAAGTTGCCAACCACAAACAAACGTGGATTCGAATTTATCGTGAAACTACTAAGATTTTCTGCAAGAGATCGCTTCTTAGCGATAAGACGATAAACTTTTACTAATTGGTGCAATAAATAATATTTACTACTTCCAGTAGCGCTATAGGATTATTTCTGTGCGACGTTGAAATGTATTGACTAAAAGATCCCACATATATCTGCGATTATATCGCCTTAGTCAAAAGTACCCTATTCCTATTTGCCGACGACATAGACGATGGCACTTTACAGCCAAATACCACACCGATTCCCCCAAAAAGGTTATGACATTTACACACCCACCTTTCACAAATATTACAACTTGTAAAGAATCTTATAGCACCTTTATATTGCGTTATCCGGTAAAGCAAACACCGCACGGCGCCGTATGCGGATCATGGTCTTAATTTGTTTTCTCATATCATATTTTATCGTAGGAAACTTTCCTGTACAATACTTTCATATGAAAGTCAGGTATCGACTGTGTTTGAGGTGACAATAAACCATTCCTACTCATAAACAGGTAATGTCTAATAAAAACAATTCGATTATTAGTTTCTACTATTACCCAAAGGCATGTACATATATACCACTCATAACAATGGAGACATTTCGATCCCTAAAACTAAGAGGGTTTCTAAGCCCGACCGGGCCTTCATAACTGAGGTACGGAATATTACGGAAAGGGGGTGTAAATTAGGATCCCAAATACCTCTTTATAGAGATTGCCTGGCTGTCCATTTGGGGGCGAGTCACGTAATAATATTGTGGTCGACCTAATCGCACGAATTTGCTGTCATTGTATTTACTGTAAGCGCTGAAACTCCGTCGCCGCCTATTTTCATAATAAGTTCGAAAACAGTTTTGTGAGGGGACCGAAGCGGAACGGGGTTCTGCTTATCGTCAGTTAGGTAAGGTCAATTTTATAGACAACAGTGGATATTTATTCTACATTACAATAGGTATATACCTAAATGATAGATTCTGCTGCTGAAATATGTATTATCTATTATATGATGTTGTACTCAGTGAATATTAATCAGTCAGGAACTGAACAATTGTAAGCAATTTACTTTGTTAATAAAATTCAAAATACGGCGCAAAAGTTAATTCATTCGCTACAAAAGCATTGTATTGATGAAATAATTTGGAGCTGGCTGCACATACGTATTCGATTCGACAATGTAAAGAAGGAATGGAGTTAATGTCATTTGTTTGTTTATGCCGAGCCGTATGTGTTTGGAAATAATTGCTAATTAAGTTCTCGCATTCATAACATTAAGTGGGTACTAATTCTCTACAAGTGATTTTAGTTTTCACCTGACGGTCAGTCTACAACCGGGTTTTTAGCTTTAGTGCAGTCAGCTGCAGAGAGAGGTGACTCCGACTGCATACAATCAGTCTATGCAGGGGGGTCACCTCTCTCTACAGACGCGGTCAAATCTAGTCTAAAAGAACATTCGCCCTTCATGCATGGCAAGGTACATACATGCTTGTAAGAAAAGGTTAGACATGTTTTTTTACTTTCCTTTTACTACGACGACGAAAGCAATTTTACCAACTGGCTCTAGGTAACCTTTTAAATGTCACGGCAAATTAGGTTTCATTGTTTCATTTGTCAAGTTTCTTTGGAAGGATCTTTGAAGGTTGTAGTAGGTAACTATGTCCTGGAAAAAACATCGCTTACAAAGAAATCAGGCAACCAACACAGATTTCGCACTGACACAGTGTAAAAAGTAACAGTGGACGCCTTTGATATTTGCGTAAATGCCGACACCGCAGAAAAACACAGTAGGGTTGTCATAGACTTTTACACACCAAAACAAACGTACCGAGCTAATAACAATGGCCATGTATGCAGCTCAGGTGCGCGCGACCCCGCGCCCCGCGCACCCCGCACGATTGCCCTGTCTAGACGGCTTCGTCGAATGACTGTATTTTTTTATAGACTGTGGCACTGAGGTTCAGAAATCTTCCATCAAGAATGTAAGTAATTTCTTTTCGGGTCTAAGACGTTTATCGGATTTATTTGGGATAAAGTTTTCAAACAAAATAATATATTGAGATCTAAATAAAAGCGATTTCGTAAATTGAGCACATTTAGATTCCTTAGAGAATTTGACATGTTCAAATAACATTTTTCTACTATAAGTTCACTATAACTTTCAGATTAAGGTAAGTATTTTGAATTTTGCATCTTGTGTTATATATATAAAGCCGAAATCAGCTTCAATAATTTAACGAAACTTATTTGAGCCGATTCCTTTATAACAATTCCAAGTCCCAATAAGGCTTCTGTTCGGACCTGATTTGATTTATAGCCGCTGGTAAGACCGCTGCCTATTAAAGGAAATCTACAACTTATGGTACAATCAAAATGCGCCTTCTTGAAGAATTTCCATTAAAAATCAACCAAAAGCAAATAGTATCTTGCATAGTAATATAACTGCATTTAATTGAAGCCCTGATATATTGCTGCGTCGGTTCCAAAATAATAGTGAAACTAAAAAAGATTCGAATAGGGTTTATCAATTTCCGCGAGTCGGGGACAATGCGACTGATGGATGGACCAGGGCAGTTATTATGATGCCTACGACAATTGCCGCATCTGGGAAACCAGAATAATGTGATCCCAACACCCTATATCTCATCGGAATCATGTCTCATCTATGTCTCATCGGAAGATCAGCGCTGGAAGTCGCCAGCAACATGCTGAGATGGGGCCATTTCGTGACACTTTATTTTTCACTATGTTTTTTCTAGGTACGAGTATGTCTATTGTCTGTGTGTTTACGAATAAAAAACTATTCTATTCTATAGATACAATAGTGCGCATTTAAATATTTTGATACGTTATATTGATGTATACTTCTGCGATTAATTTATATAGAAAGAGCGACTAATTTTAAGGCGGTAGGTACAGCGAAATGAATGTTTGGGTTTCAAAGTAAAAGTTTGTGGTGCATTAGGGAAGCGCACTGAACGAGATAGGCAAAACTGTAAAGAAGTCGGTTAGCGGCACCATAAGTCTAAATATTTACAATTCTTCCTGAGGAAACCAGAAAGAAAGCGTAAATTTAATAGGTAAAGTATTACAATGGTTAACTCTCGGATTGATAATCAAAATAAGCACGACTTGTTTCAGATGCGTCGAGCATACTTCTTCAGGGGTATGAGAGCTGTTCCGTTGCATTCATGTTGTGTGGCGAAATATCACACTTATACTGGTTCTTATGCGGCGATGTGTTCGATAAATGTCAAAAATAAAGCCCCATCTGAATGGCCCCCGCTTACGGTGAGTTATAAATGACCGGCCGGGCGTATAGAATGCGGCGCTTTATTTGTATTCGCCTTTGAGCCTTCATTCATACAATTTGTGACACATGCGTAGCGCCGAGGTTTTATTTCACGTGTTTTCCTTTTGTACAGTCAGCATCAAAAGTAACGGATCAGGATATGCGTTAAAAGTATCTACCACACTTTAATCACTTAACAAATTGTGATATATGGACTGTAGACATACCCAAAGTTAAGGGCTATAAAGGTTAATTTTTACCCTTAATCCCCTTACCCTTATCCACATGAAAAGGTACCTACTCCCTTTATTTGGATAAGTATGATAAAATATACAGGATGGCTAAAAAATAACTGCATTCCCGTTGCCGGGGAGTTTTTGGGATTAAGTATACTGAGCAACTTTTACCATGGGACCAACCCCGAAATCGCGAATAAAAAATTTGGCTGTTTCATACATTTTGGCTGGTTCATTTTCTATGGGAGGGTAAATTTTTTTTTGTTGCGATTTCGGGGTTGATCCCATAGGTAGTAAAAGTTGCTCAGTCTAATCCCAAAACCTGCCTGGCAACAGGACTGCCGTTATTTTTTAGCCACCGTGTAGATTTTGATATATCCTGGACTTTCAGACAAGAAACAACTTTTGTTTTTCTGCGTGTCCCTGGCATCCTTTGCATCAAGCTTCTAATTTTTGATCCCATTGGGATTTCACGCATCTCGTAACCAGTCCTAACACACAGGGATACATCACGATGTGAGTCGCGTGTCGAGTGACGGATGGACCGGCTGCCGCGATTAATGCGTTCGCAGGCCGCCTGTCGACGCCACGTGCCCGATCCGATTGTCTGCTGGTGCGAATGGTGTTGTTTTGACACTTCGTTATTTATTATGTCTTGACACATCTGTGATCTAGGATTCTATCGAAATTGGATGGGAACCGTGTTGGTTCGGACTCGTTCGCGACAATCCGTAACCAAATTTTCATTTCACATATTTTCAAGCTAAGGAATGCTTTACCTATGCCAGATAACTTTTCGAATTTGGATGTGAATGGTCAGTTTGTAAGGGTGTGTGTACATATACATATACAGCGAGCGGCAAAATTGTATCAACACATTTTGAATTAATGCATGCATAAAGTGGCCATGCAATTGCTATCAAAATCGCTGTAGAGTAAGCTTGGTCTGACTCTACCCGACTTTGTGAAGAATTTGGGATTCGACCTTACGTCTCGTACACCTTTTGGCGCCTCTACATGTGTAATTTTTATTTATTGTTTACATAGTTCTGATTAGGTATATACCTATATTATTTTAGTATAATTTAAAATTATTTTATGAAAAAACTTTATGATTTATTTTTTAAGTAGTCACATTACTTACATTTATAAATTATAACCGGTGGACTTGGTCACGTTTTCTTTAGTGTATGATATCTATTTCAGTTTATATTATATACAAGTTATTGAAAGAGACATCTGTGAGATTTAAACGACACTTCGATACTGGCCTGAAAACAAGTTGCGTTATGTTCCAAATTAATAGCTCCAAGCGCTAGCAACGAAGTTCAACACAAGATTGGTAGATGACGCTCTACCTTGTGTTACTACTATAGAAACACAGATGGCAGCATACTTATGTTGTAAAATTTATATTGTGATAACATTTACTACTTTAGGGTGGTAAGTATTCCACCTGTCCAATTTCTTTGTCCACGTTTTGCTTAATGAGAGAGTGAGACGCAATGACATTGGACCGAGATATTGAACAGATGGAATACCACCCTTACCTCTTCGATATTGACATTATGGAAAATATTTTTATAAAATTGTACGTTTAATTATTTTATTTTTATTTTTTGGTTATTATAAGAAAATGATATTCCATACAAATTTTTAAAAGCTCGTTAGTCCCATACAAGAAAGAACAAGAAAAATTGGCAATCGAATTTGAACCTATGGTATTAGAAAATAGAGTCGAATTTGTTTTGATTTAAACCGAACGAAATAAAAGAAAAGCAACTCTGTTTACTTTAAATTTCACTGGAGGTAATTTGGACTAGTGTTAGGACATTGAACCTCAAGAGGTTTAATTAATTAATAAAACGAAAAAAAAAACAAATAAAGGGCATAACTATGGACAATATTGAATAATTAAATTAAATTGTGTAAAAATATTTTCTATGATGTCGAAGCACGACTGCTTCACTATCGTCTTAAAAATATGAAGGCTTTTAAGAACTAGCGATAGTAATTATGATCGAAAAACTTTAAATACGAAGGTTTTCTACCGAAATCGTAAATTCTAACAAAGGTTAAGGCCGCTTTACGAAATAATCAACTAACAATATTTATCAAGAATGCACGTCGTCGTCATAGACACTCCAAATAAATATCCTTTAATACTCTGCGATGCAGACATTGCAGACACATTATTCTATTTCTAACCGACTTTGTTTTTGTTTAATTATAGTGCAATACGCATTACCTACGCTTCATATAAATACATATTATAGTGAACCTAGCATCGAAGAATGCGGGAGTAGAAGCGTATTCAGGTATGCAAAACATGACACCATTTTGATTTTAACCCGACCGGTGTTGTGTTTACAAAATACAACAACTAAGGTGGTGGTACTATTGCTCGACATGCTAATGCCCAATAGATGACACCCTGCTGTTACCTATACATGTATTTACAATAACTTAAGTTTCAAGTTGACATGTACTGGGACTGTCTGGGACCGTGTCGAGCACCAGTACCACCACCTATGATTACGTATGATTTGTCACAAGCTGTTGAAGTCACATCTTAAATACCGCTTCAAATGCAGTAAATACACACATTCATGAACAAAGACATTGCCAAAACCCAGTGCCTGAGTCCCCGCCCGAATCAGTAGCAATCTGAAACATATTAATTAAAATAGAAAGTCCATTCAAATTCATCAAGAATTTAAATTTAAACACGTCATTATATCATTAAGGTCTGCATGAAAATTTGCCTGTAGGCACCATTACGTCTCTCAAGCCGGCTGATGACATATAGGAGAAAACGTGGAACACTGACACCGATCTGATGGCAACCCTGATTTGACCTGTAGTATTCTTATAAGGAATTCGCCCGTTAGTTTAGACAGTCACTCCGTTTACAGGGCTGCCAAAACTGGTTTTGGTTTGTGTTATTGTAGAATGGTGCATTATTTCATCTGTCTATCTTAGATGCAAATCGAAAATAATGATAGTACTAAGTTGATGTTAATCACAGATAATAAACGATAGATGTGACTAGAACCAAATGCGAAAATATATATAAGTAAGTAAATATTTTCATCGGAATAGATTTGTATACAAGATGTAATTAGAATAAGTAATCATAATTATATTAAATCAGATTGGAAGTCATTATATTTTATCATTTTGAATAAGCCTCATTTTAATTTATTAGAATGTAATTGATTAGAAAAGTAGTTTAAATAACCTTATGTTAAAAAAATAAAGAAAAGTGCCCAATTTCTTATGCATGTAATGTGTTCGTTCGTTACAAATTGCTGGTTCAAGTTCAAGCTATTAAAAAGATACTTTATAAAATACAGATGTAGTTACAATATATATACTTGTTTTCTATAATATTTTCTCGGAAACGTTCGTATTTGTCTTGCTACTTCAGTCAACCTCAGTACTTTTTGTTCCAAGACTGACTGAAATAGCAAGACACCTTCGTACGTTTCCGTGAAAATACGATGGAAAGTAATTATGCACTACACCTGTCTTAAAGTAGAAAACAAATGAAAGTAAATTCATTTGAGTTGAATTCGGACGGGTGAACCCTAAACACCGCAAGCCTAATCGCAGAGCGCGGTATCCAACCAAAGCTATCATCAGACGAGTGAAACCACGTGAGTCAAGATCTGTTACATCTAAAACAGTATATCGGCCGCAAGCAACTTTGCCTTTCAACGTCTCTTATGGTCGATTGATTCAGAATTCTTCGTACCATTTCACAAAGTTGAAAGTCGAGTGTATTTGGTCGCCGAAACTTGGAAAAATGGTTGTCCGTAATGTAAAGTGGGATGGCACCGGCAAAAAGTATCCCATAAACGAGTGGTTTCATTCCAATCGCTCGTGCATGGACTAGCTCAGAGAGACCAGTATAATTGTGCTCTCCGATTACTCATAGTTGTAAAGGCTGGAAATCATTGTTACTTTGGTTAGTTCGAGTCGCTCACAGTGGCAAGCCTATAAGAATACAAGTCTATGAGTCACAGCTCGACTTTTTGTACTATCAGCTACTCGTCAACGCGTAGACGGTACCAACTGTCAATTATCGCATTGCTCATTTGATTCATACCACAGGCAATCACAATAGCATTGTAGAGAGGGCCTACCGCGAAGAACGACAATCATAATTTCGTTATCTGCCACTCTATCGCACTTCCTTATTCGTAAGACAGAGGCAGGTAACGAAATTTCAATTTTCGATTTTCGCCGTATGGTCTCTGGTTATCAAACGCAATGAAACACACACAGATGTTTGTAGACAACTGACTTGCTGAGGATTGAAATGTTGAGACAAACCAATCATAGTTGATTCTATCACAAATATCCGTATCCGAGCGAGTGACCTAGGTACTACATAACAACACAAATTCCTATGAAATGGTGTGAGAAAAGAAGCCCCAACCCACAACCTTCTTGCGAGAGATCTATGTTCATGAGTTGGACTTCTGTCTAGTCATGATGATCATGTATTTTAGTAGGCATTAGCTTCTGTACATAGAAGGAACCTCAGCGTAAGTGAATGGCTCCGGATGACCAAGCCCCCGGCCTTCGCGTCAGCTGTCCCACCCACATCCATTGACTCACGCCTGTCGCCCACCTCTCAACCGTCGGCTCCCTATCATTAGCGTTTATACTAAATTAATATGTACACGATTCGGTAGTTCAATGCCATTTTTAAACTGACTTCCAAAAAAGGAGCTTCTCATTTTGACTGTATGTTTTGCCATTGTCTCCCTCTCTCTCTCTCTCTCCTTGGCAAGTACTTATCCTCTTCCTCCCATCTGAGATTGGGATCTGGCTTCCTCTTTTCTTCTTCTACGTTGCCGTCTTTCAGAAACAGTATCGGTATTTTATCCTATTCATTTTCATTTGTTTTCCTGTCCTTCTGTCCCGGGGATTATGATGGTATTCAGTGGGATGGTATTGATCAGGTGAAAATATGATCATTCTAAACCAAATCCACAGGCCACAGCATGAATCGGTTAATTTTAAAATTATAAATTCAAGGTCACAAACACCAGGTAGAAGACAAATGCTAACGGTCACAAACCCTGGCTTACCCGCCACAATTTATAAGCCCACCTGTACATTGTACAACTTGTATTCTGTTACCGACATCCGCGCGATATAAATCTCCTTATCCGGCATCGTTGACATGACCGGCCGTACATAGATAATTATAAAGATACCGCGTAAATTTACCGCCTAAATCTTTACAACGTCCGGCTGTGTCAACGGACGCGCGTACAAAATTAGCTATAGCGCCAATGCGCGGCAAATAAACTATTAGGTACGTAAAGTATAAGCTGTACAAGCAGTTATAGCAGCGTGCGTTCCAGTGCAATATAAACCCTATCAAAATACAGCCAAAGAGTAATTGATTACAAAATTGAGGTAAAAAAGTTTGGTAAAAACGTTACCGTCCCCAGTTTCGCCCTGCACCCTAACCATTTGGTTAGGGTGCAGGGCGAAGAAAAAATGGTGCAGTATAGTTGTCATTTGACAACTATACTGCACCATTTTTTCTGGTCACTGAATTCTCAAACGTCAACTTTCGACAACCTGTCAGAATCAGGATCTAAGACAAATTCGTGCCTAGAATTTTTCTTAGATTATCACAGCCTACACAATTAATGATCTTGAATCGGAATCATACATTCATGGAATCTCTAAGGATGAATCACTTTGTCTTGGTTAAAGAAGTTGAAATAAATTAGACTATTAATATTTGCTACATATTTTATTCCGTTCAAATGTAAACTGAATGACGTTGACATGATACCACAAACAAGGATATATACATCTCAGAAGTGTTCCAATTTTACCAGGTCTGCTATATTTGTTTTGGTTAGATAGCTTCCTGGTTCCTCTATCTAACTCTACCGCTTACATTAACACTATGGATGTAATTATTTGTATCAACACAGAAAAGGCCATAATAAAAAAACAACGGGTTGCACTCCGGGAGTGCCGGCAGAAGTGAAAACTCAATGACATTGTAACAGTTTTTCGATCAGGTCACGTGTCCGTCTTACGTCTTACGAATCTTACGGTCACGTGACCTGTCGCGAGTTTAACATTTTTTCCCCATCACAAAAAGTGCACAGCGCCGCTAAAGAAGTTTTCACTTCAAAAAAATATGGCCTTATCTGGATTTTTGGCGTCTATTCCGATATTCCATCCGATGAAATCTTATCCATATGCAACAGTCGCATGACTTTATACGCATATAGGAAAAGTAAATCAAACGCACACGCACAAGGTATAATAATATCGATTGAATAATTTATTACTAAATGAAACAAAACCCCAGGCGCCGGAATTTTAATTCAACGCACGCGCACATAGCTGAAGTCCGGGGAGTGAAGTTGAAATGGCAATATCATTGCGTAATAAAATTTCATACATCCAATACTACGTCATACGGCCGATACTCATTGACGCCTGTACGTAACTTGACTTGGACACTAACACTTAAAGAAGAAAATAAGCTCCTGGTGGCAGAAAGGAGAATCCTCAGAAAGATCCTGGGCCCTGTGAGAAGAGCAGATGGCAGTTTCGGGGTCCGTAAAAACGTCGAGACTGAGGATCTTGTGGCTACGCCCAATATTATCGGCGAGACCGCCTCCGCTGGCTTGGCCACGTATTAAGAATGGATGAGGATCGCGGCGCTAAAAAGGTATATCTGGAACGCTCGGTAGGGCGAAGACCGATCGGACATCCCAGACTTGCGCGATCTTCAAACCGATATCTGGCGGGAGATTACGCAGGTTAGAGACAACTGGCGTTTACTCGTGTCGGAGGCCAAGACTCATTTTGGGTCGCTGCGCCATTACGTAGTAGTATATATAGTAGTAGTGATACTATGTCAACGACGACCGAAGAATCCTTCACTCTAGTATTTAATGTCGTAAGTCATGCGTGCCGCAAGGTTACTTATTTAGAATCTTCTACTGCGATGGAATCATTTATTGAGGCGGAAGTCACAACAAATTTCAGGGTGGCTTTAGTACTTATTTTCAAAATCGAAGCAAGGAGCAATAATTCTGCCCTTGAAGTCTTGACTCTTATGGATAAATGGAATAACGAATATTACTTTGTTGTATCTTCTTCAATAACTATATAACGTAGAAAGAGTAAATCTGACTACGTACTTACTATGTTAATAACTTCAAGGCTAGACAAAATGTGTAAATAAGTTATAAATACACTTGGAGCTTGTCCACCCTTTTAATCAAACAACAAATAACACAGAAATGTAAACAACAGATTAGAAGAGCCCAAATATCGTCACCAAAATAAATCTGCTCTTGAAATCAGTCTGCTAGCTATCGTGCTAGGGACGATGAGTCACCCGGTGGATTCCATGTCAATGTAGCGCCGTTGAACTTGCCATTACGCCACACTTCGTCGCGCAGTATAATTGGAGATACGGTTTTTATCATTACAGACATTAAAATGCATGAGAAGGCAATGTACCGACCGGCTCTCCTAGACAATTATATCAATATTTGCTTTTACATGCAGATCTGGTTTTTGCGAGAAAAGAGACTATATGCGATAGTTTGGACGCGATGTGAAGGGACAAAATGCTAATTGGTTATGTCATTGCGATTGGATAATAATTGTGATGAATTGTTTATTCTTAATGCTTTGACTTTTTTGGTAAGAACTCAAATGAAGACCTGGGTCGGTGTGAAATAAATGTGGCATAAACTCATCCAAAATCTTAGTACATAGTTCCTTCCTTGCTTCTCCATTGGCAATAACAATTTTATTATTGATCCCATACCAAAGCAAAATATAAGTATTTATATGACCAAAATTGCTTGGTTTGATATTCATAGTTTCTAAATGGTTAAATTTAATATGCGGAGTAAGATACCGATTACCGATATTGTGCCTCGTTGTCATATAATATTCACAAACGTGACCATTCTAATGTGCCTATAGTTTCAACAGTTTGAACTAATTTTGAAGATCACGACATTCAATTGTTCTGTGAATAGTCGCAGTTAAGACACCGTCTTAAATCTTAAGGGGCCGGTATATGACGTTTTCGATTTAGACCTCACTTTGTAGCCATAATTTGTTCAATAAATGTTTAATACTTGCATTAAATTATACGTACATTTGTTCACGAAGAAACCGTGTACCGACTCTTCATGCCATTATATTTTTAATTTGCTGTTATTCTCTACAAATCGACACTAAAAGTATCAAAAAATCAAAATATGGAGTTCCGTTTGAGACAGAAGCAAAACAATTTTATCTTTGACAGTAATTGAATTATTGTGTGATTTTGAAAGCTAGATAACTCAGCTACCAATTTATTATCGATTTATATTTTTACTCACAAAGACAACACAGAAATTCAATCTCAAATGTAAACTTTCGAACAATTTCCATACATTGACGACATCACTCAAAATTCTTCTTCAAGTCAGATGCCCGCTGGGGCTACACCGGAGCACACGTGTACTTCTTCAAATGAAAATGACAGCTTGCCTTGCTTGCTTTTGACAATTATATTGACATTAAATCATATACGCACACGAGAAAGCATACCAGTAGATAAATTGTATTTCAAAAAATAGGGTACATAAATATCAGCTCGTGTCTCATTTAAATTAGATTTGCTTTTATTTACGGGTCATTATGGTTGAAAACCGCAGTAAACTATCTTAAAACAATACGATTACAGTCGAATTTAAGTATTATGTTCCTTCAAAACTCGCTTAAAATGAAAAAAGTTTAAAGACTCATCTTTACTGATTGGGATCAATTTTCATTATGCTGGTATTCATTTTGCGTCATTTTAAAAACGTATTTGACTTCTGTATGTCAATGAATTGTGATGACAATTGTAATCTTGTATTATAAGAACTTTTATCTTAAAATATTGCCTATTAACAGGAAGAGTTATGTAATTCGTATAAGTAATATCTGAAAGTCTTGTACCTAGATCTGTAATACCATGGATTGCGACGAATAAATGATTATGACTATGCCGTACGTGCTGTTCTCTGAAAATCTTCAAGAAAAAATAACGGCTAGACCAGCACTAAGTACTAGCGAGTTTTTGCGGCTTTGGAGACCGAGATGAAGCTTACAGGCCAATAGCTCTGTGGCCTGATTATTGTTATGTATACCTATGTATCGAATGATTTAAAAATTTACTATAAAAAGCAATGTTTTATTTCGATTAGGTCTACATTTTGTGCATATTGCATATCTGAAGTATTTTCGTACTAAACTTGAAACTTTCATTGAAACTATTAAAATAATTATTCCAAATGTACAGTCACCTGCAATTTATGTTACACAACGAAGGTCTCAAAAATATCTGACACGATCTTATTTGTAGAACCATAAGAGCATGTCACATATTTTTGCGGCCTTCGAAGAGTAGGTACCGTCATTATCACCAACTTTGCCCGCTTTTTTTTAATAAACACGAATTTCTCAAAAAAAAATCACATCATATGACTTTTTTTCTCAGCACGTCCATTGTGATCAAACGCATCAATTTATTTGAAGAAAAAATTTTTTTATCGTGTTTTTACCCATTTTTTTGCGTTTTAGAGGGCGGGCAAAGATATCCGGGGTTTTCGCCAACATTGCCCACGTCAATTTGGTATTCAAATACAGCTCGTATGATGATGATGTCTAAGAAGGACCACTTAAAGGTTTTGGGCAATCCTACCATTCCCTGTTAATAACTTAGCGATAAGTGTAAAAACTTTTAAATAAATTTGCTGGGCAATGTTGCCTACCCGTTTTTGCCCATTTCCAAATAAGGTTCGCCTAAGAATTTTACAAAGGCTAGGGTTGTCACTTTTGAGAAAATCTGTTACAATAGTTTAATGGCCAAAAATATGATTTTTGCTGTGTTTTTCATTCGTTAACGGGATAAAACATCTAAATAAAGGATAATAAGACAAATTAAATACAGTATATATTTATAAACTTATTTTAGTGTACAAACATAACCTTCTTTTACTTGCAAAGTTGGGTAAATTAGATGAAAGTGACAACCCTAATCCGTTTTTCGTGGTGGGCAATGTTGGTATGGATGCCAAATTACCGGATTACTTTGCCCACCGCTAAAACTTTTGTGTATTTAGGCCTTTTTAGTTTAAATCTCAATAGACATAATCTATGCTTCATGTGTTATAACTCAAACCCGGTAATATTTGTCAAAGGGTTCTCAATTTTTTCTACTTGCATTCATTATTTATCAATTTTTTGCCCGCCGAAATATACCCTATATTAGACAACTCGCTCAAAATTCCCAAGTCAAGTTATGCACAAGTTTGGTATATAGTTTTGTCAGAAATATAATCTATTTTCTACTAAAAATAGCAGGGTGGCCATAACTATTATAAATTTTTCTACATTAACGAATTTGTATAAAATTGTCGTTTTGGGCAAAGTTTCCCTGGAGGCAAAGTTGGCGCTAATGACGTAACATACTATTGCAGGTGACTGTACATAAATGTTTCGGGATTTTGAAATTATTTTCCAGGTTAGTTTAGTAACAATCAAGTTATGCAGATACCGATTTCGTGAACGTATAAGTAGTAAGATACCGCTATTGTTTAGCGATACCGATTATTTTTAAAGGTAAAACTATACCGGTTGAAATATAAAGATATTAAAATTACAGCAGGGACAACCATTTTTTATAGGTGTACCTAAACCATCATTGGCGGAGCGTTAGCAAAGGTCTCCGTTTCTGCTTGGGCAAAATGCTTTTGTATGTTCTCCTTTGCAGATCACATTTCTCAACTGATTCTCGTGAAAATGTGTATGCAGGTTCGATAGAATTATTCTGTTTCGCTTTATCCGCCAATATGGAATTGCCACCCTGCCGAAACTTTATTTATTTAAATTCCCATTGAATGGATTTTGCACCTTATGAAAAACCGTATAGAGTAGTAAATAACATTTTACATCTGACTTAATGACATCTTGTTTTATTCGCTGTAATTGTACAAAACGCGTATCTCGACAAAGCAATATTAGGTAGTAAAACAGTCAACAATCAAATGAATTAAATAGGTATGTCACGTGTGACATGAACAGACAAGGAAAGCAAGATTAAATGCATTGTTTCTCTTTCATCTTTCAATGGAACGCTTTTACCTTCAAAGGAGGCTAGTGGTCAATACTAAACTAAAAGTCCAATCTTAAAAAAACATGATGGGTCACTGACCTGTCCCAGTAAAGTGAGGTAGTGTGCGTGAAGTGCGCTCGTGTGTGAAATGGGGTAAATTGACAGAATCTGAAATTTTACCCACCGCTACCGTCACCTTAATATTTGCTATTGCAACGATCAGAAGAAAGGTAACGTGTTACTGATATTTTATGTTCAGTGCGTAAGGTAACTTGACATTTTGCAAGTTTATATAACTCTTGCAATTTTATTACAATTTTCTCAAACATGCAATGAAATATTGATGTTATGTTCCTTATAATAGGCTGCGAAGTATGACGTTTCAGGTGCGGCTAGGACAAAAGGTCGTTAATGGAATTTCATACACATCTTGCAGGCCTAGGCCGGCAAAGTCCTCTTTTTTAATTTTCATTTCACAGATATTTGTGACACAGCATCGTGGCATTCATCCATTTAAAAAAATTAGAGGCAGTATTTGCTTTATGGTTCGTAATCACACTCTGCCACTACGCCTATAAAAAAAAAACAATGTTTGCTATAATTTGCAGTTTTATTTGTATAAAATCAACATGAACTTAATAAATAATACATTCTATAATTTTATAATTTTAAATTATAAATTTAACTACACAAATAAAAACATTTAAAATATTTCATCTAAACGTTAGCGGTAAAAAGGTCTACTCAAACACGCGTAGTTATATTTTTTTAATTGTTATGGAGGTAAAGTTGAAAAATATTCATTCTGTTTTATTGGATTTATGGTGCGTTGTTGATTTTTTGACTTTAATATGAGTTCCGACGAAATAATGAAATTAATATTAATTGTAATCGTAGGCGTTGGAATTGGCAGCGTAAGCAGAATTGATTTTAATATCTTGCTGCCTCTGCCGCCAAGTCAAAGACGAAGTATGTATATGGTTGCTTATGGCAATTTTATTATTTGAGAAACTATGAAAAATGGCTTACAGTTTATTAGAAACAGTTTTGTGGCATATTTTAAATGGATGTAACTACAAATTCGTCAACACTGTGGAAATTATACTTATTTACTCCGTGCATAAAGCAACGATGTATGTGAAACATGATATCAACATGAAAGACTATGTAAACTTATGTGACGAAAACGACAGTCAGACGGATACAAGGCGAAAAAATCAAAGATACATGAAAATATACGGGTAGTAAAAATACACGACTCGTGTAAAACATACGCGTGATAATTATATAGGTACGTGTTGGTTATATTTTGGGTGTACATTACTTTTAGTTTTTTCTATAAATAAAACTTGGGTTTCGTGGATTTTTTATTTTATTTATTTCATTGCATGTTTGAGAAAAGCACTATACATACCTCGGCGGGAAATGGGGTTGCCCGCGCTCAGACCTATCCGGTCTCGCTTCGCTCGGCCGTCTATATGTCTTCGGCCGGCAACCCCTTTCGTCCCGGCCTCTGTAGTAATGTACTATTAAAGCTATTGTGACCTTAATGCTCGGCACTATCAAGCAGACAATAAACTTTTGCAACTAATATGACCGAGTGCAGACGTACCCACTAAAACTAGTCTATATAAATTACTGCCAATTTTCAGGTGGATTTATTTCTTGTTCGACACAAAATGAATAACTATGTAGTTAAAAAGTCTTGGCAAATAGTTATGTGCAATTTATTCTTATCTTTTCTTATTTATGAATGTTAAATAGAAAAAGTATTAATTAATTACGACAACGAATATAAATAAAAGCAAACGTATTTATACATAAAATAGAAAGGTCTACTTAAAAAGTATAAGACTTTGAATAATTATACTCCAGTAAAGATACGGTTACGTTAAACATTAATTAGTAATAGGCAATTCTTTTTTTATTCCTGTTCTTTTGATCATTTTAAGATACTTTATTTTCGAATCCAACAAACTTTCTGTCCGGAAGTAGGTAAAAAAAAATAGTTAAAAAAAAGAGCCGTTCTTGTTTGTTAAAAATAGTAATAGTATTTTTAGTTCGTAAACGTGAAGAAAATAATATTTATAATTAGTCGACAATGGAATCAGTCAAAATATTAACACGGAAAATAACTCATTCAATAAATGGCGGGGCCTCACGGATATACGTCGTAACTTGATATAAAAAAAAGTAATAATTAGGTCTTTGATTGAATTACCATAAAACTACCTCATTAAGCTATTTATCCGAGAATCCGACATCAATATTATTTGTATCACTTGTATATATATTTACGCCTTAAACATGCTAGAAAAAATGGTTATAGATATAATTTCTTGCAGACTTTGTTCTGATAACGTTCAAAGTGATATTCAATACATAATCACACAAAAATATGGTCAATGTAATAAATATGTGCATTTTAACAAATTCGCTAAATGAAACTACCAAATTTGAACTCTTTGCGCTAATGCTAAGGATTACATTTCCTTGCGGCGCGCGGGGACAGTTTCAATGCGGGCGGTGGCGGGAGTTCGTGCCAAGGACGCGTGGATAGTATGTAGGTAAGTATGTACTTACCTACAAGTTGCTACAAGTGACAGGCCAATTCGAACGTGCGCGGGCGTCTCGCTCGCACCAAATATTTGTGCGGCCAAGTCTGAGCAAAATGAACGCGCGCGTGAATGATAGCTGATTAAAAATAACTGATATCATTTCCAATATTATTTTAATATTGGTTGATGTTAAAATTATATTCGTAATTATATACGTCAATTATGACCCACTACAAAAATAAAAATTGCGAATGACTATATATCGTCTTATTTAATTTCAGAATGGCATAGTGTGGAGTGGCATTATAAAAGGAATACTTATTATCGTAGTCATTTGACAGTTTTGGTGACACTTTCACATTCTGTCACAGCGAAGTGTGTAGGCCCACTCTTTCATTTGATATTAACGTCTATCCAACAACTTTGTCAGTAGAAAAAGGCGCGAAATTCAAATTTTCTATGGTCTCATATAACCCTTATATATATAATAACCCTTCGCGCCTAAGCGTCTGTAGACTTTTTTTTTTCAACAAACGTATTATATTGACTATTTCGTGCTCTTTCTATTCATAGTTTACGTTCCTAAGTTCCATAATAAGTATAACATAGCATAATAAGAGTCGACGTCAAATATATGTTTACACTTTTGCACCTTACTCCTTGCACCATATTCGGAACCTAAGAATAAATAATATTGAGAGTAGCAACACTGTCGTAGGGGGCTATTCATAAATTTAAGTCATTTCAAATTTGGGTGGGGGGGGGGGGCGGGTCTGGACATCGGATGATTGTAGCATGACGCAGGAGGAAACGGTGTCATTCGAAGCATGATTTTTGGATGATTTTAGGGGGGGGGGGGGGACAAAAATCGTCAAAAATAGATGACGTCATGTATGGACAGCCCCTAGGTCGTATTGTCTTTTTCTAGCATATACGTCCCTCTCTCCCCCACACTCCTACCGCACAGGCAGGTTGCTTTGTCAGTTATACAAGACAAATTTTCAAGTCATTGTCTCAAAATTATACATATTTGCACCATGCAGGATTAAAACTTTAGGTTCCGAATAGAGATGCACCGGATATTCGGTTACTATCCGGTATCCTATCTCGCCCTTATTTTAATATCCGGCCGGATACCGGATAGTAACTATGCTTGATATCGGAATATAATCGTACTCGATTATTATTTTAAAACAATTTAAACGTTCCATTCACTAGCTCGCGCACTAATTTCGTACCTAGTGATAGACCTATATGAGTCCGCGCGAAAGTTCATTACGAAACAGGTCAAAACTTCCACAATGCGCACCTGAAAAACCGGAATGTAGGTATATTTCCGCCGGCCGAATATTCGGCGGCTGAATACCGAATATTCGGCCTATGGTCAGTAGTTCCGGATATGATAAGTTATTTAATTAGCGTTTTATTTTTGTGTAAATGCTGTCATTAAACAGCTGTACCGATATTCGGAACCTACGAATAATATTGAAACATGTTTGTTATCGCCTGGTGGTGGGAAGACGCCAAACCAATGTGATTATCGACCGCCGACGCGACGACCGGTCTGGCCTAGTGGGTAGTGACCCTGCCTATGAAGCCGATGGTCCCGGGTTCGAATCCTGGTAAGGGCATTTATTTGTATGATGATACAGATATTTGTTCCTGAGTCATGGTTGTTTTCTCTATATATTTAAGTATTTATATATTATATATATCGTTGTCTGAGTACCCACAACACAAGCCTTCTTGAGCTTACCGTGGGGCTTAGTCAATTTGTGTAAGAATGTCCCTATAATATTTATTATTTATTTATTATTATTTATTATACATAATATGTATAGGATATTATCCTATGATATACTTATTATGTGTATGTAATATAATTATATTATGAGTGTTTAATTAATTATGTAGTACGTACACCCTTTATTGTAACACCTGTGAGGAGAGAGATATTTAGTAAAGTATACAATTTGATAGGTACATTTTGTAAAATTAATATTTATTGTATTTATTTATTTATTTCAAATAACAAATTGCACCTTACAGCTAATGCCAAAACGGCACAATTTGGAACACATTAACAACATAAAGCATTTTTAACATTATTTATAACAATACAATATACAGCTAAGACACATGTATTCATTATGGTATGGTACTCTTAGGCATCTCTCTTTCTAATATCCTCTTGCACTTTCACATCACTATTCCGGATCGTTTTTATTTGCTAGATAATTTAACGGACGGATTTTGTAGGAGAGGACGTAAAACCGCTAAAAGATGGACGAGTAAGTTTGAGGGCCGACACGTTGGTGGAGGCCCTCGAATAATACGACTCCATCTTTAGCGTTTCCGGCCGAGGCATTACATAGTGCTTTTCACCACTACTGCGAGGAAATAAGGAAACATTTGCATAACTATAAGTACTAGCCCGCGATTTCTCTGGTAGCAAATTACTAGCCACTGCCTGTGCTGTCTCTTGAATTTTGGTAGGCGTCAGCGTAAGAATATCATTTTCTTCACTAGAAGAACTCATTTTTATAGCGAGCGTAGATACGTGTTTCTTATATTTTATAGTACTATCCAATTCAATGAGAATTTTCCGATCCCGCCTTTTTCCTTTTTTATGTTTGGCGTTTTTCTGTTGTTTGCTTCAAACCGACTCTAAACTTAGAAGCGTTTTTGCTAAAAAACCACAAACAGCTACAAAAGTAAAAAACGCCTTAAGCGTGAATCGAATGAACTGACTGAATGAATGAATAGACATTTCGTTTTTTTTTTTAACAAGATATTGGTCCTATAAATAACCTAAATTTATTTTTGAAGGAAAAAGTTGCGCCAAAAAAGACCTTTTATTGATTTTTATGTTTTAAATTATACTCATTGCTGTAGCAAACTGTCACCAATGACAGATGATGATAACAATGAAACATTGTAGTAGTGGTGGTTCAGGTGCTACAGCTATTGCCTACTTTCCAGCTTGGTTTTAGACCTATCTATTGCCACATTTCCGAACAGTGGCGTGAAAAATTTAATTATTTATTTCGAGCGGCATAAGCCGTTAGAAACTGTTTTTCACCACACCAGCTCGGAAAGGCTTACTTTGCGCTTCAAAAACTGAGAGCAAACTTTCATTTTATTCACAAGTGAGGCAAAGGAATCAAATGCAAATTTTGAGTTGTTTTCTTATGTTTGCTGGTGGAATTGACTTTTAAATCATAAATATTTAATAACATTCATTTGTATTTGATTTTGTATGATATTTTTACATTTAATATTTGCTTCGGGTTGGTATGGTGAAACATTTTGTGTTTCACTTGGGGCAAATTTTGTTTAACCCTCGTGCTTTGAAACCCTCGCAACGCTCAAGATTCCATGTTTCGAATGTTTTACTTGCTCAAGTATCAATATTAGCACGAGCGGTTAAACAACAACTTTGCCCCCTTGTAAAATAAATAACTATTTCAATATAGTCAGCTAAACTGAGGTACAAATTCAAAAACTCACCAGCAGTTTAGCTTCACGACCTTCCAGATGGAAAAACAGCAAGCCAATGACTTGAAAATTTGCCTTGTATAACTGACAAAGCAACCTGCCTGTGAGGTGGGAGTGTAGGAGCGAGGGACGTATATGCTAGAAAAGGGCAATACGACCTACCACAGTGTTGCCACTCTCAATTAGAGATGCAAATGATGCAATGGATAGTTGTTTGGTCAGATACCGGATATTCGGCCTGACCGTCGGCCAAATATTCGGTATCCGACCGCCGAATCTTCGGCCGGCGGAACAATAAAAAAAAATAAAAAATCATTTATTTCAGACCTTGGTTCATACACTTACACCAAAAAACTAATTAACTACAAACTAAATTTAACAATACCTACATTTCGGTTTTTAGGTGCGCATTGTGCAGGTTTTAACCTGTTTCGTGGTGAACGTTGGCGCGGACTCATTTCTATGTTCGAAATGAGTAGGTACCTACGCGTGCAAGTGAGTGGATGTTTAAATTGTTTTGAAATAATAAACGAGTAATGTACAATATGACAGTGACTGTTTCTTAAATCCAATTTGTTTACTCTGAAATCAAGCAAAGTTACTATCCGGTATCCGGCCGGGTATATTATTCTGAGGTTCCAAATATTGGTACAGTTGTTTAATTGTTGTTTAACAGTTGTTGCTTAATTTGGAGATTGACCCCAATTTCATTTCTGATCAAATCGGTCGATTTGATCATCCCGTCTGGACTTCACTTAACAGCCGTAACACATTACCGCGCCGTTCAGGGTCACGGTGCGCCAAACCATAGCCTGATGTCATGTATAATGTACCTACTTAGTCCAAAATTATGTTATTTACTAATTATGTTATTTATATGCATTAAACGTTAAATCTGAACCAATTCGATTACTATTCTATAGTGAAACACATTCAGCTTGACTATAAAAAGCGCGGCAAATTTAAAACATGTATAAGTAAAAAGCATTTAAGCTTTCAATAGCGCTCAGAGACCTGACTTTTATCTCGATATCGTAATTTTCTAGCGACAAATCCATTATCTATACAAAACTGTCGCAAAAATGTTATCGCTTGTATATCGTGGTACAGGATAGGATGGAGCCATATACTTTACTACTTGCTTGCAAGTATCGTAATTAAACAGTGCTAAGTAGTTAAATACGCGCAATGTATTTTTATGTCATAAATAATGTATTTATTTAATGTTAATTTAGTATTAATTATAGTATGTATATTGTTTTATCCACAAATATGAATAATTGTAGTTAATTTACCAATAAAACATAATTTATACGGCCACAAATAAAATATTAAATGCTTCTAAAGTCTGTTTGGTTATTTCTACATGGAAACGAAGTCATTTCAAATTATAAAAACATTAACTGAACACCTTATTGCCGCCTGCAGTCACCGCTCGCCGCTCAGCTATCCGCTGACGTTAATACCGCGGCCTTACGTTTTGTGACACTGAGTTGCGTCAGGGGAGCGACACGGTTCGGTGCGCTTGCGTTCAGTCGAGTTTTGGAATATTACTGCAAATTTTTGTTGTTTGTTAATTTGTTGGTTATTGTTGTTTGTTAATTTGTTGGTTATGGTGTCGACTTTCATTGCCCTAGTCGCCAAATGATGTTACTAGTGAAATTTTAACCGACACCACACGGTAAAAATAAGTTTAACAATAATTACTCAATTAAAAATCGACTAAAAGCGGTATTTCTAATACATAACTTATATTTTTTGCTATTCAATTAAAGAGTACTAACAAAATCCTAACTCAATTAATTAGTGCAAATATTTTAAGGTTTGCGATTCTTGCTCGGCCTTGCGTCGCAAGGTGCCCGGTACCACTGTATTGCAGCAATAACTAGAAATGCTTACTTTAGGGAACATTAGCAACTGTCGTTTTTGATAATTACATTTTAGTGGTGAGGGGTGGTACTTAAATGACCGCTATTGAAACCTTAAATGGTTTAAACTTATAGGCGCGAAGATTTGATTTCCCTAAGAAAATTTTAATTTCGCGTCTTTTTCTGCTATCAAATTGGGTGTGTGTCAGTATAATAGCCCTATATAATTGGCCTATTATTGTATTAAATTTAACGCGCACGCAAAGACGGAAAGCCTGCAATTAGGTAAAATTTACTTTCTTATTTACAGCACTCTTGCCCAGATTAAAGCTGATAATTAGTTCGAATCTAGTCTCCCATATTTTTTACGTTCACTGGTACATATGTTTTGACCGAGTAAATAGTAAATATACTAAATACTTTTTTAAATATTCGCGCTCGGGGCGATGGAAGTTTCATCGTTCCGTCGCCCCGCTCCATGCAACGACCAATCGCGTCAGCTCGCTGGCTCGTGCGCGGCAACTTTAAAGCAACGATAACGTTTTTGATGGTTTTTGTGTTACGAATCATATTTCAAGCCGATTTTTACAGTATTCGACGAAAGAGAACTCATAATGAAAATCCCATATGATATTGATCTATTACCATTTTTAACCAGGCAATTAATGCACAACCCCATAAAACCCACCATACGGTATTATTTAGTGTACGATTAAATTGCAACGCTTGTACTTATTGTAATTTGGAAATAATGAGAGAAAAAATAGCCTATTACCATTTTTGAGGACGGAAATATACTGAATTTAATAATAACCGTAGGTTACTTACTTTAAATGTAGGATACAGAGCTATTTTTTGTGTGATTCATGCTTAATGTCATAAAGCAAATATTTATCTATGAGTATAATTTTAAAAAATGTTATTAATATTTTTTACAAATTTTCTGTGATTTTTTATATTTTTACATTTTTTTTTAAATACCTAAATGTAATATATTTATTTGGATTATGTGTCGACGTAATCACTAGATTTATTATCTGTCCCATACACCGAAAATTTCAGCTATTACTAATTATTTCCATTTCGCCATACTAGCCGAGCGTACCTTTCTTGGCCTATTAGCTGTTTCAATTCAATGAAGCGGCGACACATTTCGTGATAACCTCATATTGGTATTACCAGGCGTGACTCCGCGATTTTGTCGCTTTGCTACAGGTAGCTAAAAGTACATCCGTTCCACACCAATTTTGGCGGTTAGCCATAAGCCGCGCGTGGCGCTGTCGCCACCTAGCGGCCATACCTGTCCTGATCGTAACAGACGCGTTTTGTTAGAGAGTGAGTCTTCTGTACCTAGTACTATTATTTATTCTGTGGTATTACGGAATACGGATATTTCAGTCGGCACCATTTTTGGCAACGCGGCGTGCCAGTGACGTTATCATCAATCAAGTTTGTCATATAAGTACCTTCGTTTGCCAACATCGCGACCAAACGAGGTTGTTAGTAAACAAATTGTATTTTAGTTCTAACATTAAATTCTTAAATGCATAAACAATCATTAATGAGAATGAGTTATGAAAGGTACGATTTTTATGTGACTTGAAATATCCTACTATTCAAGGGTGGATTTTTTTTAAATGAGATCGAGGGAAGCTATCAGGTCGGTCTCTAAGAAACTTTTGATGCTGAATAGGAATGGATTCGATTGGCAGCAACGTAAATCCAAATACTATTACATCACAATGGTACCTTCGATAAAGTAAGATGTAAGTACTAGGTCAATTCAACTTTTCTCAGTAACTCCCGTATCATAACGTATAAATATGTATATGTAGGTAATTGTTTTTGACAAGTTTGCAACCTCCAAATATATCTTGATTTTTAAATAAATAAACGTCTATAATTCTTGATTTTTATTTTTATCGTGATTAAATGTTGACGGATTGGTGGCTGCTTTCGGATGAGAGAAGCACCTGATGGCGTCCTCCGTTGGCTCGTTAGGTGGATGACATTCGGAAAATCGCGGGGCACTTTTGGATGAGACTAGCCCAGGACCGGGATAAGTGGCGTACACGAAGGGAGGCCTATGCTCAGCAGTGGGTGACTGAAGGCTAGAATAGTGATGATGATGAAACATATCTTGGTAGAATTTCATCTAGAGCCTTATAAATACTACCGCTCTAAAGTGACACTCCCACACTAGAACGAGTTGGTCAATTTTAACGCATAACATCCAACGTGTCCATCTTTAATATGATTGAAATCTCTATTATCCACCTGTCGAACCAGCAACACGGCTTTATTCTAACCTCTCGTTACGTAACCGATAGTTAATCAACGGGTAACCGACAGTTTGATGGATCTGAAGATAAAGACGAGTGACACCGTCCCGTGATCCTGTTCCGCTGAGGTCCGTTAGATGACATGTGTCAAATTAAAATTCCTATGTAAATAATGTGTGAGTACTTCTAGCTCGAACAATTTGCTGATAAACTATTGAGCACGAGACACTTTCCCCGCTAGATGTCAGTACGTTATGATAATCGAATGGTTTTTACGTGTGCATTTAAGATCGAAGGTCCTGGGTTTGAATGCCTTTCTCATATATTGGCTATCTTGCATACTACAGATATGAGATATATAATATACTTATACAAGTTTTGTCAGTTATAGTACAATAAAAAAAAACTGCACGCATCTCTATATTGCTGTTATAATATTACTAGCTTAAGAAAAGGACAGTATGATTCTCTCTGCAAATGGTCTACTGACAAACGACTCTTGCCAAACTATATACCAATAATTTTCCTTAATAAAAGTAATAATTTATTTAACGTTGGATGTAGGTACTTAAGAGCCAACAGGAGTGGTCATTCCTCCATACAAACGTACTCCCCGTTTTCCTCCGTGGTTTTTGAAGCTAGAGCAATGATTTTTTCAATACAGATTAATATTGTCAATATCTGTGTCGGACCGTTTTGCTTTTTTTGATATTTTTGTTTTTTAAGGCGCTAGAGCCCTTCAAAAATGGCCAAAATGGCCTAATTGACTATGCCGGAATGAGAGGCGTGGCATTCAAAACTGATATCAATTAGCCAAAAAAGCAAAACGGTCCGACACAGATAATTTCATAATCATTTAGATTTACAAATTTGGTTACGATTGGTTAAGTTTTGGAGGAGGAAACAGAGGAGTACGAAACCTCGATTTTTGACATTTTTACGCAGGATTTTTCGCCTCAGCTGCAGTTGTCCCTATCGCACTAATTTTAGGGGCGGAGTCAAGTTTCTAAATACGTACACAGCCAGAAAAGTGATGGGCAATAGTCGACATGTAATGTCGATAACCTAGTGATGTGAGAAGTTATCGATAAACCATAACAAAGTCGCGATTTGCCTCTTAGTAGGCGAAGTTAGTGAAGTAAGTAATACCTATTGCACTTTTGCCTCAGGGAAAACCGTTTAAAGGATGACTCACGTTAGACCGGGCCGTGTCCGGGCCGGAGCTTTCGGAGCTTACTTTTCTATGACATGACAGGCGACCACGTGATGCTTTCCATAGAAAACGATGCGCCGGAAGCTCCGGCCCGGTCTAATGTGAGTCGTCCTTTACACTATTATTTCTTGGTTCATACAAAGCTGAGTAGACGCACTTTTATTTTATAATAATTTTTGATTTTATATCTGTGGTAATAAATGCTTTGAATACATTTTTCTAAACATCATTCTGAATCCAATGAGGTATCACACCTTTGAACTTGTAGACTATACTGTTGTCCCAAATTGGGGTTTCGTATTTATTCCGACCAGAATCAGGAGCTCCTCAAACACAGGTACCTAAATGTATCAAAATCTGACTCAAAAATAAAAATCGGCCGAGAGCATGTCGGGCCATGCTCAGTGTAGAGTTTCGTAGTTACCGTTCTGTCAAAATAGGCCAAACGGGGGCGATAAGTTAGTATCATACGTTTACAAGGGAGTACAGAGCTTTCAACGTATTTTTAGATTTTTACTAAGAACAGAAGATTTTTTGCAATAACTCAAAACCGACTGGAGTCCGGTCATGTTCGCTATATAGTTTTCATTGAAAGTAGTTATTAAGCTTTTGTTACACGATTTTTTTCATTTTTTTTTGGACAATGGTTCAAAAAAAAATAAAAGTTTAAAGTGTTATAATGGTTCAAAAGTTAGAGGCGGGTGGTGGGATATTTTTTTTCTTTCGGAGCGATTATTTCCGAAAATATATAAATTTATCAAAAAATGTTTTAAGGAGACCTTTATTCGTTTTGAAACACCTATCCAAGGGTACCCCACACTATTGGGACTAAGCAAATAAAAAAAAATATATATACCTTTGGGTTCAATTGGCGTAAAGGACATTTTAGCGAAAATGAGTTTTATATACAGTTTTCATACCTGGCTTAACAACCTCAAAGCTGTACTCGATTGCCTAATCATGCATGCCATACGATTAAATAAATAAATATATAGTTTTGTTCAGAATTCCAAGCGCTTTCGTTCTGTATAGTTAAAATTTCGATATCTCATAAAAAGTTGCCTTTACGACCTAATTTTTACACTATGAGCTTGCAAAAACAGCTTAGCTCAAGGGGCGTAAATGACCAGTTATAAAATAGAAGTTCAAAGATAGTATCGTAAAGGTTACCGCTAAATATAAATTATGTTGTAAAGGACTAACAATACTAACATGTCCTTTGTCGTCCTTTAGCCCTTCATTTGTCATGATAATTTTCCATATCGTATGGCCAAGATGGTCGTAAAGGACATATTTGACTATTGAAATTATTTTACTTGCCCTTTACGACCCGTTCTAAAAATGATTTTACCTTAAGTATACGAGGCGAACAAATTGTAAAGGACTTTTCTAATTTTTGTGTCGTTTAAACTCTAAATTGAAAACAAATAACATGGACGTAGCAGTGTAGATTAACAAAAAATCGTTCGGAATCTCTTAGTCTTGCGACAATACATACTAGCCTGTGCATAATACACTCTGAACCTTTCCGACTGGCATTTCTTGTTGATTAAGAGAACGAGACAGGTGTATCAGTGATTGCCCATTGCCTCGCTCCTGACTGTTTATTATCCGTTCCTGAGCGGTGGAAGTTGTTTTTTGTGCGTAATTTAATTATTTATGTCATTGGTTGAGCTCGGCTACAATAGCTAGTTGAAATAAAGAACAATGCTTCGTTTCAAACACACTCACAAAGTTTGGAACGTATCTGGGCGAAGTGGTAATTAATACTTAATGACCGAATCGGTTATAATTAATTCGTTTACTTACTTGTTTCATAATATGTAGTTCTAACAGAAGATATTTTAAGTGTTTGAAATTAGAAATTATTGCAGCTACAGTTAACAGGGATTAAATAACACAGAAATGACTACTTAAATAGGAATAAAAAAATCGATTTAATATCTTATTGTTTCGTATTTTGAAATAAGACATCTTGAAAAATTTAAACTATAGAATTATAGTCTTTTATTCACTAAGGAAACGTCCAAATGCTTGATATGCTAATTCTTATCATCGTTAGCTGATCTAATTCCCTTGTTATGATTAAAGGCTGTCATGTTATGATTGAAGGCGGCTAGTGTTAAGCACTGGGACATTTAGTTTACCTTCATTCCCGAATATTAGCTACTTTGTGAGCAAGTAATTATTTTTTTGTAAATAATTGTTCAAAATATTGTGCTTTCTTTATTATTACTATATTATCAGAAAAATATTAATAACAACTGTACCTAATCGGGTTATACCTAGCATCATTAACTACCGTTTGATACATTTTTAAGCTTCGTAATAGTAACCTATGCTGAAAACAGTTAACATGTGCAGGTACCGTGGCTGGTAACTAATACACCCCGAATTTTGAATAAAATAGTCTGAGAATGTCACTTACGACCCCCTACTAAACAAGATACATTAAATTATCAAAAAACGCAGCATGGGTGTAAAGGACATTCATAGTGTTTTGACCAATTCTATAGGGCATTAACTTCTTTCGTTTTTATTAGGGTTCCGTACCCAAAGGGTAAAACGGGACCCTATTACTAAGACTCCGCTGTCCGTCCGTCCGTCCGTCCGTCCGTCTGTCTGTCACCAGGCTGTATCTCACGAACCGTGATAGCTAGACAGTTGAAATTTTCACAGATGATGTATTTCTGTTGCCGCTATAACAACAAATACTAAAACCAGAATAAAATAAAGATTTAAGTGGGGCTCCCATACAACAAACGTGATTTTTGACCGAAGTTAAGCAACGTCGGGCGGGGTCAGTACTTGGATGGGTGACCGTTTTTTTTTGCCGTTTTTTGCATTATGGTACGGAACCCTTCGTGCGCGAGTCCGACTCGCACTTGCCCGGTTTTTTAATTTATACATATGATTGCTAATTCAGGTTAAAGAGACTAACAATACTAACATTTTGAGTACTTTTTTAATACACATCAAAAATATAGCTCCATAAACAACAAAAATAAACCAACATTTTAAATAATCTGTCTCCTGAAAAATAGCATTTTGTCCTTCACGCCAATTGAACCCAAAGGTATCGAATATTGTATGGGAGGTCTCAGGTCTGCAATTCTTTTTTTAATAGTTTTTATTTTACCGTTCTGTCGCAATGCGTGATTCATGTATCCATGCCAATAAGTTGCAATTTTGCAGCTTTTTAGCACTTACGATCACGAAGCAAAGCCTCGGACAGGCAGACAGACGAACATGGCGAAACAATAAGGGTTTCTTTGGTGACTACACAACCCTAAAAATCGGACCACTAATAAAACAGTTATTAAGATTTTAATTGGATTGCAGGTTGTAGACGGATATTGAATTCAGTTAGGTACCTAAAGTCAAGAAGTTAAATCACAATAACAGGGAATAAGTAAACGCTTAGTGGCGGTAGCGAGCTAACGAGTTACCACCGAAGAATAAGTTTGTAATATAAGAAAAGAACTAGGTGTAGCAAAGCTACCTATATAACGGGCCGACCGCTTCGCGAGGCCCGTGAAGGCAAATGACGTGTGCGTCTGTGTGCGCGCACCACACACACAGGGATAGTCCTTCTAGCGATGTTACGATTCGACTTCACAAATCGGTTCAAACCGATTTAGGTCTGAAGTCGACTAAATCGACTTGAGTGTTCCGTAAATCGACTTAAGATACGTTCACCCGCTCTAAACGCACCCTTTCCGATTTGTTGCTGCGTCACTTTCGTTGGACATATTGAGGCATAAAATGTACACGAATCGACTTCAAACCACGAAGAAAAATGTTGCCATGCACATTGCCGTCATTATTGAGTCAAGTCGAAACTTGGTATCTACAGGTAAAGTAAAATGAAACTTATGGTTCAAGTAGTAAGGTTCAATTTCGCATAGGCTTAAAGAGATCGATTAGGCGGTTTACTTGGATCGGTTTGCCAGTTTTGCGCCGCGTCGATTTGCTAACTGAACGAATTCGCGGCATTGACTCACGGAATCGCACGAGACCGCACGCTCTTTCCAGCTTGCTCGTATAGTGCTTTCCCGTTTTATCTTTAGCAATTAATGACATTTTAATTTACCGCGCAACAGAAAGTAAAAAAATATTACAAAAGTTTTAAGTCAAAAGTTTTTGCTGTCGTGTTATTCTAAGGATTCTAAGGGTCGAACAAACCGTAAAATTTACAATTCGATTTCTTCAACTCAAAACCAAGCGACTACGGAGCGGTTTGAACTACTAATAATTAAAAACTAGAAGTTAAATCGACTTGGCCAAATCGGTTTGCAAACCGATTTGGGTTTAAATCGGAGTCGACTTATTCGGTTTGAAATTTTTTCGATTTGACCCATCACTAAGTCCTTCGTTACGCGGCGCCGCCCCCGTCAGCGCGACGGAGATATTCACCTCAAAATCTCAAAACTGAGATCGGGCTGACGTCCCGTTTCGTCTTAATGTTCCTTAAGAACTGAATCCCTCAATACAAATCATATAAGCCCTATATCAATTTTTAAGTGAATTTATTAGTTAGGTATCAGCAGTGTGTTAAAATTAGTAATTAAATTCATGAAATGGTGCGAAGACTTCTACGAGCAAAGCAAGATCTGATCAAACTTTCAGAAAATCAATAAACAAATCATTAAATCGTAATCAATTACAATGTCTCGGCACCTTGTCATCGGATAAGAGGCGCCGGAGCCGCGTAACCACATAATTGTATCATCGTTTCATCATTAACAGAAGCAGTAGTCAGATCAATCATTCTTACCGATTACCGGCCGCGCATCTAACTTTCATAGTACTTTCACGATAATAATCATAGACTACCCCACATAGACATAGCATACACAAACATACGATGCGTGGCAGAGCAGTATAAAGCGTGCGACTTTCAAATCAAAAGTCGTGGACTCCAACCGTGGGTTGTACCTATACATAAGTTCATTGGGACTTAGGTATGAAAATTCTACTGGTTAAAGCCATAAACTTGATTATTGATAAATATTTAACACCATTGCGACCATTTATATTGCATCTCCCATTTGCGGTTTTGAAAACAGAAATGAATACTATCGGGACGAGATCAGTTTAAATAGTACTACTAAAGTCTATACTATACCTACTGACCAGAGCTCTTCTGGGGCAGGAGGTAAATGTTGGGAAGAAACCTAAGTACATAAAACAACAAATAAATTCAATCAAACCCCAGCTGTCGCGCTCGCTCTCACATTTTAGGTAATTAGGTACTACGAGTCTTATATGCTACATCTAATGGGTAAGGGGTCTGTGACAATAATGAAGCAGATTGTTTGCTCAACTAAGACCACTTCTTTCCGAGCTAAAGACATACCGATACTCAAGAGCCTTAAGAGGTGTAGAAATTTAGAAACTAAGTACCGCGTGGCCGTGAGAAAAGTTTTTGACGGCTAGTTGGCATTTGCCGAGAAATTCTCTCACCTCGCTTTGATTTTCCTTCTTATCTCTAGGTGCCAATTATGTACAATCTGGCATAATTCAATGACAACAGAACTGAAGTCTGCGCACATTGCGCTGGAGCACTGAGGATCCCTCGCCCATGATGACGATCCGCGACACACAGTCACATACATACCCTTTCGCTAATCTTCGGAGCTCGAGCGTTGACACGTAAGATAAACATGAAAAGTCCCAAAAACATATGGCGTCAGGTCCTTGTCAATAATGTCAATTTCGTCTAGCTAGTGAAACTGTATCTATGACGACATGAATTCTTCTTCGACTATTAGTACTATTACACTGAATGTAATTATAGATAGATAAATAGATAGAATACTCTTTTTTTATTGTATAAACTACAAAATAAATTAAATATACAACTTACTGATAAATTACTTCATACTTACAGGTAAAGACATTTAATGTTACTTATCCTAAGTGGGCGGTTACGCGCTGTCGAGCTTGAGATATTGACAAGACGGACGCGACAAGCGTAGGTAAAGATAAGTGTCAATAATGTCTATAAACGTGGAATATCCGATAAATGTGCATCGGTAATTATGTCATCGTGAACATGCTAACATCTACTTACAAACAGAAGTGCGAAGCAACTTCTAAAAGCGGACTTATTGAATCTTATTTCTGTCGGCGGGTATCTGTGCCGGCCTTGTAAGTTTCATCGCAACCCCCAGACTGAAGACCAAAGCGTGAGACTCAATGAGACTTTTTATAATGATACCAACGGCAACGGCCAACTTCGCAGAATCTATTAAATCACTCTCACCCGAAAAACTCGATGCTTTATTGCAACAAAAAGTTGTTGTGTTATGCGATCACACAAAAAACGTAATAAGTAACTAATAACCATCGCGAACCACTTAAAAACGTCTAATCAATCTGTTCCACGCTTTATCCAATTAATCAGAACAATAATGTCGCAACAAAGACTATAGAAATATTTGTTGGTGCAACAGATCGTGCTACGGTGAGAAACGTTGAAACATTTCATTGGATTCGATCTAAAAACGTCACTCACACGGCAAACCTCTACCACGAAATCGCACTATCACTAAACTAAAGCTGAGTGAACAAGATGAAGTTATACATAACTAATATTTGTCCCTCTCACTCCCGTCACTAATCAACGAGCACGTAGAGGTTGTATTGACCAGGAACAGTGTGAGATGTTACAGGGTGTTACATTGGACGTATCATGCTAACGTACCATTATGGGCTCACCTGTAATAGAATACGTTGGCACAGTTTTGACAGAGTTACGTTATTATGATAAATCAAAGCGTTGCTTTGACAAAATAATGTTAACTTTATCTACATTACCTACCTGAATCAGCTTTGTTACGAGTATGAAGTTTTTTCTTCGGCTTGCATCACACCGGCTTTATTACTAATGTAACTGAGTAGTCTAGTAACGATTGAAGACATTATGATCACCATATTTCTTAGCTGTCATAAAAGCAAATCTAATTTTATTATGTCATTTATGTCCTGCTGTATAGTTTTGAATAAATTGTTGGCATTGGGAATTTTCAGTTTCCAGCGAAGTCTTGTTTCGTATTTTCAACATGGGCTTCCATAATCTCCATCAACTGCGTGGTAAATAAAATAAGTTTCGCGGGCGATTTCCGAGAGTGCGATCGAAGGATTTCTCGAAACTTTTAGTGTAATCAACGCAGACTGATTCTTGCCACTGAAGAGGGGTATTTACTGACTAAATAATATCTTGTCAATTCAAGACACCGTTTTATTTTATCCTGGCGATCACATTAATCACTATTATAATATGAACCTAAGATTTCTAACAACTATACACGATCAAAGATCAGTTATACTGGTTTTAATCCCCGTATTTTCTCATAAGGCTTGTGAATAACCCATCTATGTGTCATAATGGGACTGTTGGCAGAAAACGTGACGTCAAAGGTATTTTCAAACAAATATTCGTAGTAAACTTAGGTTTAAACTATCAGAAATCCACATGTTACAAAGCAAATCACAGTCAATAACTATTTAGTGAAGTGGATAGAATCAGAAATATAGACAATCGAGTATAATTATAAAAAAATATCATAATTGTGTCAGCTTCATAGTGACAATTTTCTAAGATCACATAGGTATAGAGCTAAGGCTTACCGTTTAAGTGGCCTAAGGGTTAATTCATAATTGTCAAATATGTGATCTTAGGTTGTGTCGACTATAAGGTAAACGTTCTAGTGCTCGACATGCTAATGCCCAATAGATGACACCTTGCTGTCACCTCTATTGACAATGACTTAAATTTCAAGATGACATGTACTGGGACCGCGTCGAGCACCAGTACGTTTACCTTAGCTTAAACCCAATGAAAAGAAAAGTGGTCACTTTATATGGAATTTCTCATACAAAAGATACACGTTTCCATTGCTCTGGAGTGTATAAAACTTATTTACAACCTTCATGTTCATACCTTCATCAAGTATATAGTTATGGGTGGGCTTAGTGCATATCGGAAAACGCAAATACCTTACCATACCTAAGTGGTTAGATGAGCATTGATCAGATTCATAGTTGAGTCACACGCGGGCAATACAAATACAAAGAGACAATAAGTAACAAAAAGTTGTAAATTGCATAATTGTTAGCCGTTAGTTACTCGTATTGTGAACTGTTATAATTATTTTTTATTAACGGTGATTGAAAGAATTCTTACGGCTACCTTACATAATATATTCTAAAGTTTGTACGTGTTGTGTGCAAGTGTGTTGTTGTAGTGTAGTGTGTAGTATGTGGAGAGCTAAAATCGTGTGTAATATGTCTTCCAGCAAAACACACATTACACTAACATATTGTAAATATCAAGTAATACTAGAGTAAATTAAAACTCAAGGAAAGTTTTATAATGGTAAAATAAATTGTGTAAAATTTTCATTAAATCACAACGTATATGTAGGCATCAATGAGTAGTTATGACTATGTATTTCATAATCATAAAGATAAATTGCAAGCAACAGCGATGTTTCTTTAGGCGTTATAGCATTTCAGTATTAGCTAATACTTGAGGTAATTCCGTTTTTATTGGTGAAACCGCATACATTTTTAGTGAAAGCAATAAATATTTATGGGCTCGTTCTAGCAGTTCGTCCGGCATAAATGTGTGTACGAAGTTACAATAAAGTCACATTAACCAAGCGACTACGCTCATATCCAAACTAACGCACTCAATATTGAATCTTATTTATAAGATTTTATGTTGCACAATTATTATTTGCTGAATATTGGTGTTTACGCTCAGTAGAATTTAGGTAAGCAGTGCTGGTCATTCAATAAACGCTGAAGGCGTATAATAACCGTAAGCGAACCAATATAACTGAGACTTTGTATTCCTAATACTTGTTACAGACGAGGTCAAGTTATACTAGCAACTAACTGACAGTGGAGACAAATAGTTTTGTGAATGAATTGCGGGGTAGAGCGGAAACCGCAGGTTCGCAGAAGCGCCGCGAGTAAATATTATTGCGATTGCGCGGCGGCGCCTGCGCCGGCTGTCTTCACACGTGCCTGAACGTTTGGGAAATTGTATAGTTTAAACAGGTGTTTATAATTATTTTAGCGGATGTGCTTTCGACATAGGTTTTGTAATGTGATAATAATTAACCATTACTGAAGGTTCATTCCTAAGATTCTTCCCTTAAATTTGTCCTTACCTACTTAAAAAGTTAAAAACCAAACATTCGTATGAGTTACGAGATCGACAGTACTTAAACAAATGTGAACTACTGGGACAAATAGGTTTTTTTCAGTTGGCCCCACTAGTAAAAATGAAATTTACCCATTTATTTCTGCCGCATACCGAATGACTTGTGGGCCAAGATAACCACGGAGTGGGTGCCCCGCAAATCACACCGGGGATCCGGCAGACCTCGTCGCCGATGGCGGGATAAACTTGGACTCCTTTTCGAGAAACTGGCTAGAGTTTAGCTCAAAACCGGGACGAATGTAAGAGGAGGGGGGAGGTTTTTGCCCAGCTCTCTTCTTAGTCGGTTCCTCAAGGCTGAGGGTCGTGACCATCAGGAGTGCAGTTCTTCACCACCGCTCTCCAAACCCCCCTGTCTTGGGCCAGCTGTATTGACCCCTGGATGTTGACGCCCGTAGCGTCGCGTATGGCATCAGACCACCGAGTTGGAGCCCTGCCTCTACTCCTCCCTTCGACGCACCTAACCAGAACGAGCTTTTCAAAGCTGGACGGGTCTTGGCGGGCCACATGGCCAAAGATGGTCAACATTCTCTGGAAGCATGTAGTTGAAAGCCCAGCTTTGCCCAGCGGTGGGATACAAAAGGCTCAAAATAAATATTTTCGTTGAATGAAACCATCGTGGGACAACATGCATGACACAAAAAATCCTAATACCTAAATTTTATGTCCCAATTCCGCATTGGCTAGAGCCGGGATGTCACACAACTCATCTTGTATATGTTATCTTGTACTTGTCCCTAACAGGATGTACACACTCCTGATTTGAATTTTAGGAATACACTAGCGTGCATTCCACCGAGTTTCCTACAATATGCCACTTTGAATTGTTTATTGCACAGGAATCTCATCTAGTTACGACCCTCTTTTCCAGGAAGCTAGCAAATTAACACCTCAGCTTACAGTGCAATAGCCGACCCTTTAATAATCACGACTTCGCGGACACGAGGCGTCGGGTACTTTAATCATGTGGTGAAAAACAGGCCAGGCTTGTTCCAGTCGCTGTCAAGAAAGAGCGACTTGACCACTCGGAGGACCATTATAAAGCAAGCAGGGTCAGCGATGCGGTAAAGCTATGATAGAAAAGCTACAGTATAAAGTATGGTTCTTCCCAGATCTGCTTACTATATAACTGGCTTATAGTATTGCTAGCTAATTTATACAGTTCTATACAAGTTATTATGCCTATCCGATGGCTGGAAAAGAGGATTTGGTAGCAAGAAAATGTTGTTGCTGCATAATGTACTCATATGGACAGGAATCACCAGTACCGTTGAGCTTTTTAAACTTGAGAAAGAGTGGAAAAAAAGCGGAACTGACTGCCAAACTTAAGTAGTGGGAGAATCACCAATAGAAGCAGATCTAAAGTCCTGTCGAGAATGCTGCCTTAGATCGGTTTGTGAAATAACATATACACTTATACTAGTTAGTTAGTTATTTGGAAAGTAACATTTCTCATGAGATCTTACCTCGGTAATACTCGCGGAACCAAACAGAATACAAGACAGCAAAAATTCCGCGGTACAGCCCGAGGCTCGGTTCGCCATACATCAAAACTGCGTTAATACCGTTAGCAGACCGAAAGCGCATATTTCGGTGCATTAATTACGTCGGTCGAGCCAAAAATAGTTTAATACGCTTCCTCGGCGCCGGCGCAACGTGGACCAGGGATGTCGCGCGCATCTGCATATAACTAATAAGTGCATAATTTTGAAGTTGCATGCAGTACCGAAATTTGACATAAAAATCGTTGTTTCGGTGATATTTTTTCTATCAAACCAACTTTAACCTAGTAAGAATTTGGTTAGTCTAATGTGATCTTCTTACGAGTATCGCTCACGTTTTCATGGCATTTAGGTACCCTTGATTAAATCTAGTTACAATATCTTTACTACAATTTGTCGCCATTTAGGAAAAGGATCCAACCCACAAAAATCTGTCTTTAAAATTTGAGCCTTCTATAAAAAAGAAATGTCTTTAATTTACATGACATTTTTTAAGGATGAATCCTTTTTGCTAAACTACGTCCAATTTTACGCAGTCCCCTCTTAAATGGTTGTAGGCCAAGAAAGGTACGCTCGGCTAGTATGGCGGAATGGAAATAATTAGTAATAGCTGAAATTTTCGGTGTATGGGACAGATAATAAATCTAGTGATTACGTCGACACATAATCCAAATAAATATATTACATTTAGGTATTTAAAAAAAAATGTAAAAATTTAAAAAATCACAGAAAGTTTGTAAAAAATATTAATAACATTTTTTAAATTTATACTCATAGAGAAATATTTGCTTTATGACATTAAGCATGAATCACACAAAAAATTATTCTGTATCCTACATTTAAAGTAAGTAACCTACGGTTATTATTAAATTCAGTATATTTCCGTCCTCAAAAATGGTAATAGGCTATTTTTTCTCTCATTATTTCCAAATTACAATAAGTACAAGCGTTGCAATTTAATCGTACACTAAATAATACCGTATGGGAGGTTTTATGGGGTTGTGCATTAATTGCCTGGTTAAAAATGGTAATAGATCAAAATCATATGGGATTTTTATTATGAGTTCTCCTTCATCGAATACTGTAAAAATCGGCTTGAAATATGATTCGTAACACAAAAAACCATCAAAAACGTTATCGTTGCTTTAAAGTTGCCGCGCACGAGCCAGCGAGCTAACGCGATTGGTCGTTGCATGGAGCGGGGCGACGGAACGATGAAACTTCCATCGCCCCGAGCGCGAATATTTAAAAAAGTATTTAGTATATTTACTATTTACTCGGTCAAAACATATGTACCAGTGAACGTAAAAAATATGGGAGACTAGATTCGAACTAATTATCAGCTTTAATCTGGGCAAGAGTGCTGTAAATAAGAAAGTAAATTTTACGTAATTGCAGGCTTTCCGTCTTTGCGTGCGCGTTAAATTTAATACAATAATAGGCCAATTATATAGGGCTATTATACTGACACACACCCAATTTGATAGCAGAAAAAGACGCGAAATTAAAATTTTCTTAGGGAAATCAATTCTTCGCGCCTATAAGTTTAAACTTTAGGTTTCAATAGCGGTCATTTAAGTACCACCCCTCACCACTAAAATGTAATTATCAAAAACGACAGTTGCTAATGTTCCCCAAAGTAAGCATTTCTAGTTAATGCTGCAATACAGTGGTACCGGGCACCTTGCGACGCAAGGCCGAGCAGGAATCGCAAACCTTAAAATATTTGCACTAATTAATTGAGTTAGGATTTTGTTAGTACTCTTTAATTGAATAGCAAAAAATATAAGTTATGCATTAGAAATACCGTTTTTATTCGATTTTTAATTAAGTAATTATTGTTAAACTTATTTTTACCGTGTGGTGTCGGTTAAAATTTCACTAGTAACATCATTTGGCGACTAGGGCAATAAAAGTCGACACCACAACCAACAAATTAACAAACAACAATAACCAACAAATTAACAAACAACAAAAATTTGCAGTAATATTCCAAAACTCGACTGAACGCAAGCGCACCGAACCGTGTCGCTCCCCTGACGCGACTCATGTCATAAAACGTAAGGCCGTGGTATTAACGACAGCGGATAGCTGAGCGGCGAGCGGTGACTGCAGGCGGCAATAAGGTGTTCAGTTAATGTTTTTATAATTTGAAATGACTTCGTTTCCATGTAGAAATAACCAAACAGACTTTAGAAGCATTTAATATTTTATTTGTGGCCGTATAAATTATGTTTTATTGGTAAATTAACTACAATTATTCATATTTGTGGATAAAACAATATACATACTATAATTAATACTAAATTAACATTAAATAAATACATTATTTATGACATAAAAATACATTGCGCGTATTTAACTACTTAGCACTGTTTAATTACGATACTTGCAAGCAAGTAGTAAAGTATATGGCTCCATCCTATCCTGTACCACGATATACAAGCGATAACATTTTTGCGACAGTTTTGTATAGATAATGGATTTGTCGCTAGAAAATTACGATATCGAGATAAAAGTCAGGTCTCTGAGCGCTATTGAAACCTAACGCTATACATGTTTTAAATTTGCCGCGCTTTTTCTAGTCAAGCTGAATGTGTTTCACTATAGAATAGTAATCGAATTGGTTCAGATTTAACGTTTAATGCATATAAATAACATAATTAGTAAATAACATAATTAGTAAATAACATAATTTTGGACTAAGTACATTATACATACCTACATGACATCAGGCTATGGTTTGGCGCACCGTGACCCTGAACGGCGCGGTAATGTGTTACGGCTGTTAAGTGAAGTCCAGACGGGATGATCAAATCGACCGATTTGATCAGAAATGAAATTGGGGTCAATCTCCAAATTAAGCAACAATTAAACAACTGTACCGATATTTGGAACCTCAGAATAATATACCCGGCCGGATACCGGATAGTAACTTTGCTTGATTTCAGAGTAAACAAATTGGATTTAAGAAACAGTCACGGTCATATTGTACATTACTCGTTTATTATTTCAAAACAATTTAAACATCCACTCACTTGCACGCGTAGGTACCTACTCATTTCGAACATAGAAATGAGTCCGCGCCAATGTTCACCACGAAACAGGTTAAAACCTGCACAATGCGCACCTAAAAACCGAAATGTAGGTATTGTTAAATTTAGTTTGTAGTTAATTAGTTTTTTGGTGTAAGTGTATGAACCAAGGTCTGAAATAAATTATTTTTTATTTTTTTTATTGTTCCGCCGGCCGAAGATTCGGCGGTCGGATACCGAATATTTGGCCGACGGTCGGGCCGAATATCCGGTATCCGACCAAACAACTATCCATTGCATTTCTAATTGAGAGTGGCAACACTATCGTAGGTCGTATTGCCCTTTTCTAGCATATACGTCCCTCGCTCCTACACTCCCACCACACAGGCAGGTTGCTTTGTCAGTTATACAAGGCAAATTTTCAAGTCATTGGCATGCTGTTTTTCCATCTGGAAGGTCGTGAAGCTAAACTGCTGGTGAGTTTTTGAATTTGTACCTCAGTTTAGCTGACTATATTGAAATAGTTATTTATTTTACAAGGGGGCAAAGTTGTTGTTTAACCGCTCGTGCTAATATTGATACTTGAGCAAGTAAAACATTCGAAACATGGAATCTTGAGCGTTGCGAGGGTTTCAAAGCACGAGGGTTAAACAAAATTTGCCCCAAGTGAAACACAAAATGTTTCACCACACCAACCCGAAGCAAATATTAAATGTAAAAATATCATACAAAATCAAATACAAATGAATTTTATTAAATATTTATGATTTAAAAGTCAATTCTACCAGCAAACATAAGAAAACAACTCAAAATTTGCATTTGATTCCTTTGCCTCACTTGTGAATAAAATGAAACTTTGCTCTCAGTCTTTGAAGTGCAAAGTAAGCCTTTCCGAGCTGGTGTGAAATAAATAATTAAATTTTTCACGCCACTGTTCGGAAATGTGGCAATAGATGGTCTAAAACCAAGCTGGAAAGTAGGCAATAGCTGTAGCACTTGAACCACCACTACTACACTCACGTGCAAAAGTATTGCATCACTTTGCATTTTTTCGTCCGCAATATCTTTGTAATTTACCCGATTCTGAAAATTTTGGTATCAACTGAAAGCTTATAATGTAACGCATTAGAAAAATGGTAAATTCAATGAAATTTCGAATCTGAAGACTATAAAAAATCATAAAACTGAAAGTAGTCGCATAATGCTCCAAAAATAAATCCGGAAACTTGAGAATAAAAGTCATTTTTTTAATACAATATCGTTTATTATTATTAAATTAATACTTGGTATTGCCACCTACAGGCCTCCTTTCACAAACCAAGTGGTTTTTCATAGACGTAATTAATTTTCTAATGTGATCATGAGGAATAGCGTCCCACTCCTCCAGCAAGGCTCCCTTCAACTCCTCAACATTGACCAGGGCAGGATTCCGCTTTCGAACCCTCCTTTTTAGGTAGTCCCACACGTGTTCAATGGGGTTAACGTCCGGGCTCATCGCTGGCCAGTCCATTGTGTCGATGCCCACTTCGAGAAGGTAGGCTGCGGTGGCCCCAGCGGTATGACACGGGACATTATCCTGCATTAGGATGAACCCCTCATCAAAAATACCGGCATAAGGAACAACATGTTCCTCCAGGATATCAGTGATGTACTTGGCAGCGGTCAATCCACTGTCACGGTAAGGACGCCACTGTCACTGGCGGGGGCGCCAGGCACGAAAACCAACCAATGACTTAAATTTATGAATAGCCCCCTACGACAGTGTTGCCACTCTCAATATTATTTATTCTTAGGTTCCGAATATGGTAAGTTATTTAATTAGCGTTTTATTTTTGTGTAAAACGCTGTCATTTTAAAGCCGTACTTTTCGCCTTATTGCAAAGGAGTAAGGTGCAAAAGTGTAAACATATATTTCACGTCGACTCTTATTATACTATGTTATACTTATTATGGAACTTACTATGTTATACTTATTATGGAACGTAAACTATGAATTGAAAGAGCACGAAATAGTCAATATAATACGTTTGTTGAAAAAAAAAGTCTACAGACGCTTAGGCGCGAAGGGTTATTGTCTCATAGAAAATTTGAATTTCGCGCCTTTTTCTTGGCAAAGGCACTGACAAAGTTGTTGGATAGACGTTAATATCAAATTAAAGAGTGGGCCTACACACTTCGCTGTGACAGAATGTGAAAGTGTCACCAAAACTGTCAAATGACTACGATAATAAGTATTCCTTTTATAATGCCACTCCACACTATGCCATTCTGAAATTAAATAAGAACGATAGATAGTCATGCGCAATTTTTATTTTTGTAGTGGGTCATAATTGACGTATATAATTACGAATATAATTTGAACATCAACCAATAATATTGGATATGATATCAGTTATTTTTAATCAGCTATCATTCACGCGCGCGTTCATTTTGCTCAGACTTGGCCGCACAAATATTTGGTGCGAGCGAGACGCCCGCGCACGTTCGAATTGGCCTGTCACTTGTAGCAACTTGTAGGTAAGTACATACTTACCTACATACTATCCACGCGTCCTTGGCACGAACTCCCGCCACCGCCCGCATTGAAACTGTCCCCGCGCGCCGCAAGGAAATGTAATCCTTAGCATTAGCGCAAAGAGTTCAAATTTGGTAGTTTCATTTAGCGAATTTGATATAATGCACATATTTATTACATTGACCATATTTTTGTGTGATTATGTATTGAATATCACTTTGAACGTTATCAGAACAAAGTCTGCAAGAAATTATATCTATAACCATTTTTTCTAGCATGTTTAAGGCGTAAATATATATACAAGTGATACAAATAATATTGATGTCGGATTCTCGGATAAATAGCTTAATGAGGTAGTTTTATGGTAATTCAATCAAAGACCTAATTATTACTTTTTTTTTATATCAAGTCACGACGTATATCCGTGAGGCCCCGCCATTTATTGAATGAGTTATTTTCCGTGTTAATATTTTGACTGATTCCATTGTCGACTCATTATAAATATTATTTTCGTCACGTTTACGAACTAAAAATACTATTACTATTTTTAACAAACAAGAACGGCTCTTTTTTTTAACTATTTTTTTTTACCTACTTCCGGACAGAAAGTTTTTTGGATTCGAAAATAAAGTATCTTAAAATGATCTAAAGAACAGGAATAATAAAAAAATTGCCTATTACTAATTAATGTTTAACGTAAGCGTATCTTTACTGGAGTATTGTGAGATATCGTTGGTAGAGACGTGCAGAGCAATGTTTAAAATGCACAATTATTTTTAACTCTCAATAAGATCACATACATTTTATTACTAATTTATCTCGTAATTTGAATCTTACGACAGAAGAACTTAGAAGGTGTATAAGTATATGGACAGCGAAGTAATGTAAAGTTTGTAATTTTATGAATAAATGAATATGAATAATATGAATATGAAGACGAATAATGAAAAAGCCGATGAGAGGTTTGATTTATTCTAGCAGCACGCAGCACAGTCAAACTAAATGAAAGGGACTAAATGCAGTAAATACAAGAATTTGCAAATGGTCTATCTATGCCTAGCGAAGTTAAGGCAGACTAAGAATCAACGAATCTTCTTATTCACATCATCATCCGCATCTACTGTAGCATGTTACACCCCTAACTTTACCGAGGAAAGCTGGGAAAGAATTTCTTCACTGGACATGCACATATCCAAATGTTGACATAAGGCGGTTTCCACATAGCAAACAGCAATGAGATGACATAGCGCTCAAAGCACCGACAGTGTGACTTATGGCCGCATCATTCTCCGAACTGGGGCAAAGAACGAATGCCCAAAATCATAGACAAGGACGGAATAAAAATTACCTATCTACAAACAAGTAATTGTTGTAAATGGGTCAAACAGATCACTGTGTTATGTCTTTCCTGTAGACATACACAAGAGTTAAGGGCTATAAAGGTTAATTTTCTTATTTAACCCTTATCCACGTGAAAAGGTCCTCCTTTTATTTAGAGAACTATGATAAAATCATTGCTTACATGCCCACAAGCTGTTAACTATTGCCCACAGGAGAGAAAAATGTACTGTTCGCGATAACACACTAGTTTTCTCTCCTGTGGGCAATAGTTAACAGCTTGTGGGCATGTAAGTAATGATTTTATCATAGTTCTTTAAATAAAAGGAGGACCTTTTCACGTGGATAAGGGTTAAATGAGAAAATTAACCTTTATAGCCCTTAACTCTTGTGTATGTCTACAGGAAAGACATAACACAGTGATCTGTTTGACCCAAATGCCAGCAGTTAGAGGTATCCGACCATGAATTTATTTATTATCCACAGCGCAACGTTATTAGTCTCCGAGCTCACTAGCTATTAGACGGCCTGAGTCCTCAAATAGTGATGCACGCGTAGATTGATAGTCTTTATTATTTATTTATCTGCTCTTTATCTACCTACCCAAAATGTTAGGTGTGGACTTCAAGTGTGCAAAGATGCAATGTAGTAACGCATAATGTTTGCTCAGTTCTTGAATGAATGGGGTCTCTGAATTTAAGCTACCGTCTTCAAAGGACGCTTAAAACAAATATTTGTACGAGTAATACGTTTCCTCAGATTTAGTGTCTACTAAAATAGCTTTTATTTATAATAAAAGCGATTCACAATGCGCCGGCCAAATCGGGACCAAATATTATTAGTGCCTTCTAAGGAACTTTAATAACCAACAAAGCGATGCGGGCATTGCCACGGACCGTGAAATAACCAAGTTCAAGCTAACTCATTAACTGAAAGGAAACATGCCTCGACTTGTGGGTACTCCTTTAAAGGCCTCGAAGTGTAGACGTTTTGGACAAAAGATTAAGGGCCCGATTCGGATTTTGAAATAGACATCTATTAGACATCTTTTAGACATCGCCAAGATACGATAACGATATGTTTAAGATCTAACCTGTCAAATTTGACATTTGCGCGATTCTGGAGATACTGTTGAACGATTTCCACAGGATATGACTTAGAGATCCAATTCACATCTAATATATATCTTACTCTATCTAACGTAAAAGTGACATTGGTTGCCCGAATTGCGCTCCAAAAGAGAACTAGTTGATATCTAAACTAAGTATCTAGAATGGATCTAGTACGTGTCGTCTCTTGTGAATATCTTGAAGTTCGAATACGGCAGTAAGCCGAGCTTTGGTCGTGATAGACGTGTTGCGCATATTAAAGATGACCAACCGCCAATACCACATTATTAACGTCATAACATTTTTCTACTAACCATCAAATCTCTTCTATCAATTATTGTACACTTAGTCAGTTAGTAGACACTAAATGGCAAAGTGAGTGACTTGTTGGTGACTTGAATACGAGTTTATTAAGTCATATTGAGAAATCTTATGAGAAATAAATGTCTTAAACCATATCGTAAACAACCTCTTTGTTAGATTAATTTTAGTAATGAATGCACCTGCATTTCGAAATAAAAGTCTAATAAATTATTATAGATAGTTTGGAAAACTGTTAATCTTTAAAGAAATAGTGAAAGTGAAATATTTATAGTCAATGGTGTCATAAAAAATAGTGACTTAAGCTTACAACTTATGATCATTTAAGGGAGAGGAGAGTTTATGTAGCAGCAGCAATAAAATTGATTTAAGGGCACTTTAATTGGACACCTTTCGTTTTCATAACTTTCTTTTGTTACCTATGCTTTATAATATATCGATCTAATCTTTTTCACTTATGACTGAATAGATTACACGCAAGTTACTTTTTGAAATATTATGGATGAATAACCACTTCTTTCTTCTTTCGTAACGTGAGTTACGTTAATATAGGTAGAAGTGCCTACTACCTACAATACATTTTCACAATATTTTTTGAAGTGAAAACTTCTTTAGCGGCGCTGAGCACTTTTTGAGGTGGGGAAAAAATGATAAACTTGATTCAGCGTAACGCGTAAATTAACGCTGACGTCATGTGTCACGGACAATGTTATTCACCAAAGAACTTTAGTCATAACGTATCATATTCAGGTCAATTATTTAAAACTGGACTTTTATATTAAGCAATAAAGCTCAATGTTCTAATCTTGTACGGGCTGAAATACGAGGATCTCACAGTTACATTCTAACTTTATATCACTCCAATATAATTCAATAAAGTCTCATCTTGATGAAATCGCTAATAAAAGTGAACTCTAGTACTGGTGAATAAAACTCAAGGAGAAAGGAGGATGGGTCGATTATACATAGTGCTGCAGACATTTTGGACTAGTGAGTTTTCACTTCTGTCGGCACTCCCGGAGTGCACCCGTTGTTTTTTTATTTAAATATTTTATACCTAGAGTATAATCTTGGACGATCATTATCAAATTTAGATATTAAACATCCAATTATCAGACTTAGGTACACATACACACATATGGTAATATCGTTAGATAATGAGAAGGTACATCAAATTCGCATGCGACCATGCTCGCGAATTTGTTCAAGGTTGTCTGTAAGAGATCGCTCTTTAACGATAAGACTGCATGTTATTTTGCCTCTACTACTAAGTGCGGAGTTAGCTTGGTCCGACTATAAATAAATAAATAAGTAATAAAAAAGCCTTTTATTTCTCGCAGGTACTTAATTAACAAACATAATTAGCGAAATACACTTAAATCTAGGTTTAGTATTATAGTAATATTTAATATTTAATGTCAAATCAATTTTCTAATAGTGTGCAATTAGTAATAAACAAAAAGAATAGATAGTATAGAGGGGTCCTGTCATTGTAAATTTTGTAGTCACTGTAAATTTACTGCCATATCGACACACGACTAAAACTCAAAATGAAAACGTATAAAGTTATCAAAAAATGTATATATGGATAAATGATTTTATTATTTTTATATCATTTTGATCCATGTTCATTCACTGATATCTATTTGTTAAAATTGTTAAATATGAAACGGTGTCGTCACGCCATCTAGCCGAGGATAGGCTAAAGGTGTGTGCGGCATATATTCGAGAATGACTTTTACTTGAATTCCGAGGCACATTTTTTCCTTAGACTTTATTCGTCTTATACGAAGTTACATATGTCTTTGGTAATAAATATAATTATAAATTGATTTTAATTTGTTTTTTTTTTATTCTGCAAGAACCCCTCCTGTGAAGGTGAAGGCCTCCTCCAGTGATGACCAGTGTTCTCTATCTTTGGCGACATCCATCCATTTTACGCCTCCTATTTGGGTGATGTCGTATGCCCACCTTGTGATAGGTCTGCCTTGTTTCCTGGTTCCTGTTGGTCCTAACCATGAGGTTATTCGCAATGTCCAGCGGTCATCAGTCAACTGTACCTACTACACCTACCTACATCCAAAATGTTTAAAATGTCACATTTTTCAAAATTCAAATTCAATATGTCGGTTGTTCGAAACGTTTCCCACATGCGCACGGGCCCCGGCGCGCGGCGCGGCGTGAGTCAGCGGGGTCAAGAGCACGGCTGCCTACCTGATGAGTTTTACGTGTGCCACAAAACCGTTGGCTGCACACGGGGAATAGGATAATAGACCACATTATATACTGTGAACAATTACGACGGGAAACTATTAAGCGGATTTGGCACGCCGATGACATAGGTACACAATTAAGTTCTTTGATAACATAATCATGGAGACACAACACTGCACGCGAACAGCTTTTCACTTTTCAGACGGCGGGTCTTAACAGCAGTCTATAGGCAGTGATGGTACCGCACGTCCTCCGTCCGTCTATTTTCGTAAACTTTTCTAAGTGTTTCCAGAACGCTTTTACAGGATGTGACGCCTCTTCATCCAGCAGCAGCTGTTACTTCGACAGTCACTCTCAACATATCAGTCTATGATTTTATCATACGTTGAATACTGACCATATGATTTTCCATGCACTTAGACAATAATCAGCCGTACACTGCCATTTTCCAACGGTTCACAGTGATCTTGGACAAAAAAAAACAGTACTAGTTTGAGAACTCTAACTAAGCAATCATATTTATATTCTTTTGTCCTTTATATTAATGTTTTGCCGTGTGAATTTTGACATTTAATTTTATATTTCAATAGAGTTTATATTAGAGGATTGCCAACGAAGAAAAATAACTTTTGCAGATTATCTTATTACTACTGAAGTGAGAGAGACAAAAGGAATTCAATGAAACACTGAACCGTACTGCTAATAGCTAACGATGGAACTTTTCCCACTGCGTATTCAAACAAGAAATCAAGAACACTTTTTGCTACCAATACCATCACCGTAATCAGTCATGGTTCAGTAAACATAAACACTTTACATTGAATCTTGGCAATAATGAGTAAGCTATAGCTAGAGCGCTCATAAATCAATGCAGTTTGTAAGAAATAGTACAGTCGACGTCAAAGATATGTTTACAATTTTACAAGGTGTAAAAGTATAAACATATATTTGAAGTCGACTCTGTACCTACCTATACAGTATTGTGGCTCTGAATTCTTCAAAGTTCAACTCAGTTTCTCTAAGTTTTTTTAATTGTAGAAGGGAGTATTTTTGAAACATTGCGAGTGAACTAAGTTATTATTTAAACACATTAAAAACTATGCGTTTCATAAAAAAATTAAGAGTAACAGGTATAGATGTTAACCTCATAGAAATTTAAAACGCATCAAGTTTTAAAAATAGATTTAGGATTTTACCAACACTACATCTCAATGTACATACTTACATAATTATACTACCAGACATTTTTTTAATTATTCCAACCTCCACGCGCTAAAGAGTTCGTGATCATAGAGATAACACCTACTCGTATAATAACAGTCCAAAATATATATTAGTCCTCAAACATGAATGAAAAGCTTGAATGGAAAGTTAATAACGACTGAGTTCTTGTTAGACGAAGGACAACGGGTCACGCTTCCATTCTAACGATACCCAACACTGTACCCAACGTATTACGGGCACAATTGCACATTACTCTTTGACAGCTCATGACATAGAACCACAGTTACTCTTATGGCATTAAAACATATCCACATAGGTTTCGAATAACAAATGTTAGTTCTCGCCGGTGATATCGTCACTTTAAGTGGAGCGTTCATATGGTCGCTGTCATAAAAAAAGTCGATGGGAACGGTGGTAGAATCCGCCCACGCTGCCACTTCCATCTCGCGCCGCTGCGTGACCATGGGATAGGATAGACTACATGACCGGGAACGTCATTCTTTAAGTATTATTGTAGGCAGGCCCTACTCCCAATGCTCTCCAAGCGCAGACGAACTACTATCTAAAGTAATTCCGTATATCTGTGACGTCAAGATTCGTAACAACTATAAGTAAACGGAGATTAACTTATACTGGAACAGCTGAAGCAAAAGGTCGCCTGCGGTCATCAAGCGGCGAAAATTATAATCCCGGGTTATATCAATCGCTCACCTAGCGTCACCAACATTACGTGGACCAATGTAAGTGCATTCTCCGATTACACAGTTATCACAGACCTCGAGGTCACGCTACAGTGTTTTGCCCGACTCACGCATTCAATGCCAAGTTTTGGAACATAGGGCCCGGAGCAGAGATCGAGTACCCTTGCCATTCGCAGTGTTGATGCATTGACGGAGATTTTACACAGAATGGCCTGTCACTCTCGACTTGAGCGTCCGCCTCGAATGAGGAACTTGTGGGAAAGCAAATGAAGAATGGCTCTTAGAGTATACATCGGTTAATTTCACAGCAATATATATTTACAGGAACTTAAGACTTCCATTTTAAAGAGGGTTAGAGAGTTAAATGAAATATACTTGGAAGTAATATATAGAATACTTAGTATAAATAAAGCTTTGTTTTGAAGGCTTTAAAAGTGTAGCATCTAAGTTTATGTTTACTATTATTAATTTTGTTTAATGTAACTTGTAAGTTTGTACAATTTATATAATGTATGTGTGTGAATTGTGTAATATAGCATATATCCGACCAAAGAACTAAGTGCTACACAAAATTGCGGCTAGTTTATGTTCTCAATGAAACATTTTTGTTACAAGAATTAACGAATAACACAGTAGAGCTTATCTGACCGAAAACATTATGTTTATGCTATAAATGTCGTTACAGATTGTTGATTATGTCGTTACCAACATACCTTGCGCCATGACATCGCAATCATCATCTCAAAATGTAAGGTTACTTGTCCCTTATAACATAAACCACACACATAAGTCATTTAGCGAATCATGGCTAAATCTGGCTGTTTACTCTCACTGCATGCAAGTAGGAACGAGTTGAATCTTCAAGTGAGCCAATATATTGAGATCTCTAGATAAGTAACAACTATGGGTTATTTTGAAAGCGCAGTTTTACTGGACGGATCTTTAACTCGCGACGGAAAGCGTAAAGAACGCATCCATTATTGTATCTTACACATCGGAAAGGAAGATTTGTATTGAGCTAGCTATATGAGAAAAAGCGCTGTTAAGCGAGTAGCGTTACAACTCTGCGTTAAAACTAAAACATCGTAAGTTCAGTATATCGTAGCATCACGTCCAACCATGTTGTGTGCTACAGAAATTTTGAATGCTTTTTTATAGTTCCAAGAGCACAGAAACCTGTTTGCGAACGGACATCGGCCACACACCTCGAGTATGGCTTTGGCTTTAACTCCATTATATTTTGGTTTTGAATACAAAAGGAAACGTGATTCGGTATAGTCATGATTATAATTAGAACATATATTTTTATTATATTATTTCTAGTGTGAGCATTGATCAAGATTACGATGACGTTGCATATTGTTGCTGTAATTAATGTTTTTAAATAACAGCCTTCAATATTCATCAATGGATTGTTTCATTTCATTTAACTATAGTGTTAATCACGTGTTTTAGTTACTCTTGATTATACTACTTGATATAAGTAGGTAGGTACTATACTACAGTTCTCTCGAAGGTTGTTCCTTGAGGTAACCAAATGAGCATCCGAGAGATGAAAACCATGTCGTTATAAAGTAGCTATAAAAACGTAAGTATAGGGTTTACGTTAATGTTCCTCTTCAGATACTTAGGTAATCTTGTATGAAATAAAACCTTAACGTACAAAACATGGACCCCTCTGCCAGTCTTAATTAATCCAAAGTGATGTAACAGTGGGCCACGTGGGCAGGGGAAAATTCTACACAATACTCGTATTATTTCTATTTTAACTACTTAATGATATTTTTTCCAGCACAACGCACTAGAGTCATTTTTGCAATCAAATCTTAAATATTTCTGTATTACTCACAAACATTAACAGTCAACTGTAAAAATCATCATCATCATCATTCAGCCTATATACGTCCCACTGCTGGGCACAGGCCTCCTCTCACTCGCAAGAGGGCTTGGGCTATAGTCCCCACGCTGGCCCAATGCGGATTGGGGACTTCACATACACCTTTGAATTTCTTCGCGGATGTATGCAGGTTTCCTCACGATGTTTTCCTTCACCGAAAAGCAAGTGGTAAATATCAAATGATATTTCGTACATAAGTTCCGAAAAACTCATTGGTACGAGCCAGGATTGGAACCCGCGACCTCCGGATTGAAAGTCGGACGTCATATCCAGTCGGCCACCACCGCTTACTGTCAGTGAATTAAGAACTATGGGGCATATTTTTGAGTAAGTTGTCTACACCCATATTTTTACAGTTGACTGTACCTAACTATTACCTAGAATACCCAGATATTTGTACTTAAGTACTTATACATGTAAATTCATAATAAATAATAATAATTATTATTCATGACAATACCTTTAGCAACTTGACATTAGAGATTGAATTAACTACATAGAGCTACCGCTCAAACACAATTTGAGGTGGGTATAAATAAAGATTGCCTCTCATAGATTACGCATTATCCTACATTATCTGTGAGACCGAGCTTTGCTCGGAAAACATATAGGTAAAAACTCAAAAATGCGTGTTTCCCCAGAGATAAGACCTAGCTAGATCGATTTTTCGCCCCCGAAAACCCCCATATATCAAATTTCATTTATATAGGAGTAGTATTTGTTATTTGTGTAGGTATCACAAGCTGACGACTGAATTTCGAGGAGATTAACAATAAATAGGATACTTACTAATAAATGGGACCAACTGGATGGGATCCCTTTGTTTCCCATAAACTTATTGTTTCGAATTTCGATAGTCAGAAATTGATATCCATATAATTTATGGACATAAACATCAAAAGTCATAATTTTTGTTAAGTATAACGTTTTATAGTTCTAATGTTAAACATCTATAATATTAAACGCTATAATCATAAAAGTTATAAAATTGATGAGTATAACATTCAAAGGTATATCAATAATTATTCAGAAATATTGAAAGGCATATATTTTATCGGACTAATGGTCGTTAATCATATCGTTTTAATGTCATCCCTTTGTTTCCCATAAACTTACTGTTTCGAATTTCGATAGTCAGAAAATGATATCCTCTAATATTTAGGAGCCATAATATTAAACATTTTGACTTTCAATAATTATGTCAAACAAAGGGACCCCCATTTTTAATGACTAAAGTGAATTACTTCTAAGAAACCAAATCAATAACATTCTTCATATAAAGAAAACAGAAATATGTTTCCTCAGGTAGGTTTGTTAGTTACCTTGTGTCCCTCAGAGCGGAAATAGGAGCCCCGCGAAGCGGGGCTCCGTCGACTCGTTGGCGGAACGAAATGGCGTAATAAGCTACATGAAAAATAAGAAATGGCGGGGAAATCAGTAACCCAAACAATAAAAAATCTGTTTCCTCAGGTAGGTTCGTTAGTTACCTTGTGTCCCTCAGAGAAGAAATAGGAGCCCCGCGAAGCGGGGCTCCGTCGACTTGTTGGCGGGACGAAATGGCTTAATAAAATACATGAAAATAAGAAATGGAGGGAAAACCAGTTAGCCAAATAAAAAATAATCCCCAAGTAGGTAGGCAAGCATGCAAAGAAAAATTATTTAATTTTATAACTATTGACAATATGAGTAATAAAAATTATGATGGAAAACGTTATGGTCTAAAAAAATCGGAACTTAAAATTAAGGGAATGCAATAGAGCCCCTACTTATTATAACCTGCGATAAAAGACCTTACAACGATTATTCTAAGCAAGTTTATTGCCTACAACATTATGTAATGGAATACCTTCTGGACTTTGAATATTATGAGTAACAATAATAATGACCTGCAAAAATCGAAACTGCAAGTTATATTGTTAAAATTTATGACTATTGACAATATGCCTAATAAAAATTATGATCGAAAACGTTATGGACTGAAAAAATCGGAACAAAAAATTTATGGGAACCAATAGAGACCCCAACTAGATTGCATTCTTTAAAAAATGTTTTCCATTTACTTATTCCATTTCTTGTATAGTAGTTAATATACGACACGCTAACCACACAAATTAGTAAAGTACCTCTCCGTGATCAGTAAAATTCACTTTGTTTTTTGTAGAATTTTATACTACGAAAACCCATGCCCATTGAAAATGTTTTATTTAAATATTTTTGAACGTCTACAAGCACCTATTTTAACTAACCAAAACTTACGACAGGTAAGTAAAACTTCTCATGCACACTTGCATAGTCATAGCCGTAACAAGACTTAAAAAATTTAGTCGTCAAGTGATTTATATCAAAAATTGAGAGCCGAATCCTAAATCCATGAATCCATAGTCACTCAATAATTTCAGGTGCTATATACACAATATGTGAATTTATTATACCTAATAAATTCACATATTGTGTATATAGCAAGGTACCTGTACCTAATTGAACATCTGAATTTGCTGCGACTAACGTGGCCGCACTTCTATCGAAAGATCGAAATGCCTAGAATTGAATGCTCTATCTATATAGTAGGCAAGACATGAGATATGTGGGAAGTGGGAATGTGTTAGTGGCATTGCACTGAGCTATGAAGTAAACATCATTATTGCGAGGTTTTGGTAATAAAACACCGGTGTTACAGCAGCTATTACATGCGCTGTGTTATAATTGTTATTGCATTGTGACATAAATGATATGATAGATTTATCCAAATGGAACTTACGATTTAAAATAGTAAGAGCGTGTCTTGGAAACTTAGTGGTATTTTCTATTCAAAATAAAATATAGCTAAAAATACAAAGACCTAGCTATTGACTCAAAACATTATATTATAAAGAAATAACCTATCACGAACGCGTCCGCTTCCCGGACTATACTTACTTACTTGCTTTGTAGCAATGAAAATGAAAAGCAAGTTTCGATTCAAAGTGACACGATTTTATTGCACGTCAATGTATAAATAGTTCGGGAAGCGAAATTTCCTAGTCATAAGAAGTTTTAGATAAGCGGAACGTTCTTGTATGAAAAGGTACATCGGTTTTAATCAAAATTATATTGATTGCAAATTAATCTGACAATATCAATTCAATACACCGCGCTCCTTCTTCCTTCTTGAAAACGAGTTTTCATTCAGTTTTTAACCCTTTACCAGGCTAAGGGATATATTCACACATACGACACTTCAAACATGTGTTATATTTTCGATCAGCAAGACTGACATTCGATTGTCATTTTTGAACTGTCAGCCGGTAAAGGATTAATCTAATTCCAATATGTCAAGTATTATTTACAGATAAGACCTAATTGTACTACGAGTATATCCGTAAAATAAATTAAGATATAGTTAGCTTAGATAAGGAAACTCGAAACCTGTTTGACCTAAATGATTTAAACGGCGACCCGACAACGTACGTAAACGAAAGTTAGTCTCACGGACTATCCATTAGTTTCGCAAGCAAGTTGCAAACAGGTACTGATAAGATATAAGCGGATAATGTCCAAACGGAGGGGATAATGAGTGAATGATAACCTGGTTTGGGCCCTTGGTATTACTGTCAACAACTGCTTAATAGAAAATTAGAAGGCAAAAGATTACCTACATTCATAGTCTGTCGGATTATAAGTATGTATGTACTATATACTGCTGCTGACGTGCCCCAAATGCGCTCGAGTATTTAGCAAGAAAATAAATGGTACGTGAGCCACCTAAGAGCTCACCAGAGAGTGGATCAGCTACACTCTAATAATACGAGTTAAAAATTGCCTACTCCAGAGCACACAGTCGCTTATCGCGGAGGCCTAAATCGGTCAGGAGAGATTATGTAGGTACGTACTATGTATTAATTACCTATGTAAATAACTCAGAATGAAAATATTAGAAAATATGGTAATTGATATGATACATACTTACCGTAAAAACTAACTTAACTATGATTCAAAACGAATAGATCGAAAATCTTTGTAAACGTGTAATTAAAATATTAAACCACCTGACGAAGCATGCGTGTTGATCACGGACTATCGATTGATACTTGTTTCTACTTTTTTTTTATTGAACAAAATTTGGGATATATTGGACTACCTATTTAATAAAATAGTATTTATATATGGGACACAGTCATAACAGACGACACGAAAAAGAACATTGGTTTACCTAGGTATTTAAATCATGCACCCATCATAGTCGTACTATTTATTGGACTAAACATATATAAGGTGCTACCTTATTAGTTGCAGATATTTTAACAGATGATACTTTACTTTAAAACAATTAACTTTAAATAGAAATTAAGAACATTTTTTCTTTTTGTTTTAATTTACATATAAAATAAACGGAAATATACATATAAAGAGTCTTCGCAAAATTAAATGTAAAACGAAATAAATACAGTCAATGAATGTTAGAATTAGACCAAGAGAAGTGTGCAACGATTTTGATAGGACACGCAGTCCAGGTGTTATTTATATGTCATAATTTCATAGAAGTTTTAGGTTTAAAAAAAACACTTGCACTAGCTGCGTGTGCTATAATAATCGTTGCAGACTTTTCTTGGTCTAAACTCTAGTAAATGGTGAACTTTGTGAGCGGGTTTGTAATCGGGTTAAAGGTAAAGATACGATAGTTCCTTAATTTGAAACACGTGCCGGTATCAATCAATATATTTTTAGATTTTCAAACTTTGAACCTAACTCTTATTGACATGGCAATAAAACCTAATTTTGTTGAAAAATTAAAAACCTTTGTTAATGACTCCAATTCCAACTAATTGCTCTTTCTACTCTTTCGTTGTTAAATGTGGTTTCAACAATAATTAGGTGATTATCTACCATTACCTGCACAGGTATTTTTTGTTTGCTTTGCACCACAATACAAAGATAAGGCCATGTTAATGACCTATTTCCTAACACGTAATTGTTTTCTGAGACAAAAAGGCGAAAGTATACACAGGCAGGTGACGCTTCAAGGAATAGTTCAATACGTTTTTTCCAATTCTGTATTTTCTTCACTACAGATAAAATAATTAAATATCAATAGACAATTAGTTAATTTTCATTAATTTGTTTAAAACGTTCCTAATAATCGGCATACCCAAAAACCGTCTGATACATTATCAGTAAAATTATGGATAGAGCTAAGCCAATCCACATTACCATAGTATTAGTCTTAACTTAATCAGAACTCACGTGAGACTTTAACTGTGTGTTGTTTAGTTAAGCTTGCATTAAGGAAATATTACGCTCTTTAGTCAGGTAGCCTAAGAGCTAATAAAGCTACCAAATGGTTAGATAGGTATGTGTTACGGAAACCCAAACACAACACGCTTATCAGATTCTCAAATTTCATTGGTGATATTTGATATAACACTTGGCCCAATTTAGTAATCAGATACCCCGAATTTGAGAACTCTACAGCTGACTGATTAGAAAACTTTCATCTGACCATGTTCAGGTCAATCATACATAAGCGGTAAAAGGTTGTTGAAAATGTATGACAGGAATTAAGGAGACAGTGATGCCCACCCACCGGTTGATTACATTGCAAAAATATTCTGATGAATTACAAGAAATTTCGCCAACGAAGTCGGAACGTTCGCACACTTTCGCTGAGACAGTTTGGAGTCGCCGGCCAGCATCATATTGTGCGATGCGACCAGATAACAAGAGCTCTATATAAACATCAAGTATCTTCTGATGGTGCTGATGACAGTATCACTGGGAGGGGTCAGACAGAGCTGGTTACATGCGATATTACCGTGGAACAGACCACCCAGGAGGCAAGCCGTCGTTATGTCCTATAATCTTATCTCGCCGTAATGATCAGTATGCATCGGAACAAACGCGTCGTGAATGAAGATATCCACGTGTAGCTCTGAGAATCTGCAGGTAATCACTTGCTTTTAATGATACTTTCGACGTCCTCTGACCTCACTCTCATTAAGACAATTGATATCAATGTGATTTACGATTACATTTTAACAAGATGCTTCAACTTGGATGAATGAAATGCTTCCTATAAAGTGCATTGGAGTGCCGCGTAACTTTATTCAAAGAAGCCGCCGTCGTCTCTTATTACATTTGTAACCGTTAAATTTACAGTTAAAGAATGACAGACAGTGGTCATAACAGACATAGAAACGAGATAGGTATCTTTGTAATAGCATGCAATGAACCTGACCGAAAAGTCGACCTCTGACTTATAGGAACAAATCGATGTGTGCTAACAGCAATTGCGATACTACATATTGGAATGGGAACAACATGCGTATATATCTCGATATTACCTTGTGAAATACGACGAAGACTATAAAGGTAGGTAATAAATGTGACTCGCGTGTCATAAAGACATTTATTTAGTTTCGATTTTTTTTGTTTCCGTGGTTCATGTTACGCATTAAGCAATATTGCCTACTTCCACGCTCAATCTAAAAATAGAAGCGTACAAAAATTTTGAAGACGAGATTGTGTTGTTTTTAAGAAAATTGCAACAGAAATAACTAAGTACCTACTTCACTTAATTTAAAATTATGTATTTATAACAATTAAATTTAACTCATTTCTAGAGAGGTAGAATTACAATTAATAAAAAAAATACATTAAGGTTTATTTAAGGATATTTTCTGTTCTGAATATGCATATTTATTTTTTGCTTTCAGATTTTTCAATCGAATGAGTTTTTCGACCTCCGAATAATCACAAAATTTCAAAAAACGTGTTAACGATTCATCAAATAGTTTGTTCACGGAGTTACAATATTTATTGAGCTCTCCACTACACTTGACTACGGCAGAGTGCGATTCTCACGATTTCATTGAGATGCGACACAAAACCTGAGCTCGACCGTGACCCTGCCTAATTAACTTACTTAAAAACGCGTTAGAGAGATGATTTACTACTTAAAACGTGTCGGAAGTCATTTCCTGTTCCAAATTTGCATAAATAATCGTATACTTAACGCTTCATTATTAGCGCCATTATGTTAAATAAGGCTTTTAATAAAAATGAGCCGCCAGTAGCAATTGAAATGTTTATATTTTAATTTGATTATTAATCAAAACAATGTTACAGCAAGTCCACATTATACAAACATATCAAACAAGTGATACAAAATCAATTTTATGGAAGTATGTTAATATATTACTGCGACGTCTACTTATGTATTGTATAATATGATTATTAATTAATGAATTACTCAAAAGAAAAAGTTATCTTAGAAAAAGCTACCTTGATTCTAAAAGGAGATTTATATTAGTAAGTAGTGTATGTACTTGACAGCGGCGATGGCAATGTCAATAGGAAAGGAAGGGCGATTTTAGCAACTACGGCGAGCTAGTGGAACGTCGAAACGTCAATTGGGTTTGTGACCCGGGTAACATATATAGGCTTAATTTGAACCGACTTACAAAAAGTAGGACGTCCTAGTCAGGTTAAAGTTTTTAACTTTTCACTTGGATAAGCGTGAGCTTATTGTTCAAAAAAACTATCCCACAATTACTTCATGTTTTTTAATAAGTAAGTATTTATGGGTAAGGTAACTTTAACTTACCCATTGATACAAAGCTGGCATCACACTTTCGAAACCTGTATCCCTTCATGCTCTAAAAATAAACAAAACCGCTCAATGGTTAAGTAAAAACCATTGTTTCACTTAGCCAGGGCTCGCTTATGTTCCCATTCTCAAATCCTTTGTTTACCCTCACGCCCTCAGTGCGCCCTGAGCTATGCACGTGCATGTGGTCTAGGTACTTAGTACCCTTTACTCACGACCTGCACCGAATCCTTTCTACAGCCTGCCATCCTTTGCGAACTACTTAAGCGTTTTGAGAGTGCGAAAAGGAGAGTGAGTGTAATGATTAGCGTTGGTCTCCTGTGCGAGCAACACAGTGTTGCCACTGACAGATATCTTGTTTTACAGTTTTTGCAAATGTATCTGCTAACCGCTTTGTCTTAACGTACTCGTAGTATTATTTTATCAATAGGCTCAAGTAAATAACTTTGCTTTTGGTCGCATTGTTATTAATAAGTAATAACGCACCAACAAATGAAACTCGGGTTACATCGAAACAGAACACATCATTTTCATACAGTTTGTAATATTCTTAACTCTTATGAAAATATGCCGATTCTTTAATATTTTATTGAAAAAAAACGTAGATAATCTCACATTTTATATTTCATCACCAGGCAACACTGAAGCAACGATAGCACGACGTCGCCCGTCGACTTTCCCACAACACAGCGTCACCGCCCAGTGTTTGTGATTTACAAACATGGCCGCGATAATGCGCCGGCCCAACGACGGCAACTCATTGACGAAGGGATTTGACTGGGAAAATAATGCTGCAATAATTGTCTGTGGAGCTGGTGCTAATTACTCTTCTTGTCCTATGTGTTGCTTGATAGAGGGCGCATGAGCTCATAGATCGAAATTGAACAATCAAATCACAAAGTTAACTGGGTTCCGCGAGAATATCAGGCGCCATTCGTAAGCACTTGGCACCAGTGGCAAGTCTTCTTTTTATAAGCTTTTTTTTTCGTTAGATTCACCTTGTCCCGTTGTCTGTCTGTGTGTGTCGCTGTAACCAAATCTTGCATGTTAAATTTGAAAATTTGCATATATACTTATGTAAGTCGGGTGACAATGCAATATTATGGTACGTCTGATCTGATGATGGAGACAGAAGGTGGCCATAGGAACTCTGTGATAAATCAACGCAACCTTGTGTTTGGTGTTTTTAGAATTGTATCGATGAGTGTTAGTTGCTTGTGGAAAGAAAAGTAAGTATGTATTAAGTCAGCGATAAAAGCTTGTACCCAAAATTACAAACCTAAGATATCGAAATTCTTCAACACATAATTTATTATTTGTACGGTGGTTGTTAACCAAATTGGTTTTCACTTTGATATCAACAAGCATTCGTATAAAAAAATGTGATCTGGCTTTTCACTTCACAGTCTTATAACTAAGGAATGCAGCTTTTTTCCTATTACAGAGGCGTTATATCAATTTGCTAACAATGAATAGAAAGCGTATTAATCATAATTACATAGGCAATCGAGATGGAACTATTTTGATTCTAGACCGTCACGGTCACATTCCAACCGATTATATAACGTAAAGAGGCTTTGAAATTATATTCCAATCACTATTAAAGCCTTATCGTTAGCGAATAATCAGGTGGCGAATTCGACTTGCTTTAATTAAAAAAGACGCCTTGTGACGTGGCTGCTTTTGTGGAATGTGGCTATCATCAGACAGATGATTTAAGCAGCGTCAGCGACGGCATTTGTGTGCATACATCCTCGAAGGAATTCAGTGTGTGAAATCCTTAATCCCTAACTACCTACCTACCTACTACATAACTTACTTCGAACACTCGGCTGATTTCGCCTGTTCCGGCCGATAATTTCGAGGAATTGCAAGCCTTTAGGATTAAGATCGGTGTTTTCAAAATCGTGTTAAACCAAACAAATAACATAACTATATTATCCATAGCGTACGTTACGCTGTGAGAAAACCCAAGTGCCGCACCGTTATGACGAAAGGACTACCGAAAAGTATTTCGCATTTTTAATATTTACAATTATTTATTGCGAAGTTGATTACGCGAGAAGAAAAATGCGGTCCAAAGGAGTTAAGTCGTTCGGTGCAGGTGAATTGCATCAGATAGTGAACAAAGTATCGTACCTACCTCTCACTTGCCCAGGGTTGTCACTTAGGGCCACTTGCACCATTCTACTAACCGGTTAACCGGTTAAACCTGGAATTACCATGTTGTAACCGGTTAACACATTTTGACACTGGGTTAACGGTTTAACCGCTTAACCCCGGGTTAGTGGGATGGTTCAAGTGGCGCTTAGTGTTTCAGAAAATTTATGTTTTTCGTGAATTGAGTTTTTACTTTCTGTGCCAAAGATTAAGATGCAACTATAATATATAATATTTAAAACTTTCGCGTTTTGAACACATATTAACTCGAAATGAAACGTCGGTAAATAAAGGTAAGTAATTGAATAAATTTCGCGTTAGACCCGTCTATAAATGTGAGTTAACTATAATATATATTTACCTACATATAATCAAAGGAATTATTTACGATTATGGTATTCCGCAATACGTCGTAAAATTAGCATCGAGTCGCAAAAGACCTCGGCAGGAAAATGGGAGTTACTCTTGTATGGGTCTCTTACCTTATTGGATATATTTAGTTAACTAATATGTTACAACATTAGGTATTTAGCGAGATGTCCTTTGACATTTCGAATCTCAGCACACCATCTAGGTACTCTTAATATCAGTCGATTAAATTTATAGTTCTCATTAACATTCTACGGCCGATTCAATGGCAATGTGATGCGAACTTTGCGGATTTCGTGAGAAAATATATATTTTTTAGGTTTGGTATTGACCCAAATCGTGGCTGGAATTATAATTGGTGTAATATTCACCTTCAAACGGTTTTAAAACGTCTTCGTCAGACCGTGATAATGTTACAAGTTCCGTTTACTCACTACCAACTACGTAATTTATATCTTTCAAGTGAGGTTATCGGTAGGTATCTATCCTGTGTCATAAGATTGCTGATATCAGTAACTGCCAAAATGGATTTTTCTTCTTTGTTCTTCAATTTAAAAACTCGGCGGGAGGCAATTATTTCTTTTTTCGAAGAAAATATACGTAGTTCACTCAAACTATTACTGAAGATACATTATTATTTTGTAGCTATTGTAAAACCGGAAGAATTGTGCAGCAGCAATGATTTGCAAGCAATTGATGTATTTTTTACCACTGACTGAAAATGATCCAAACAAGTTGCAGAGCACTCTTAGGTTTACATTTATTTCTTATAGTGTTTGACATCCTTAACGCGAACCATATTGAAGCAACGTTGACTGTAGTAGTTATCGCTTGCGTGCACAGTTCTGCGTCGTTATTTGCACAGTCAATATGTATATTTATTTAATCTTTATATTTATTAACAATACGCCGGTTATCGGTTAGCACTTCACGTAATACGCGGTTAATATGAAGCTCTAAATGATTTGCTCTTGAAAAATTGTCTGGGCAATTTTTACGTGTGCTCTTTTCCGCATCCCCGAAATTAAACTTGCGAAAAGTGCGAAGTGATCGCTATTATGAACTTCTTCCTTCATCACTTTTTCATATAATTTAACTTCTGCCTGTGTTTTCACCTGCGTAGAATTATGATATGCGTGATAATTTGATAAAACTATATTTTGCGTTATGTAATAGGTACTTGATTTCCATTGATCATGAAATGTAGCTAATCGGGGATTGTTAACATTTCAATTCATACTTGTTAGGAAACATAAATGTACCTATTGTCTATATAGATAGGTACTTATAGATTATAGCTCTTTTCTACACAACTCATTTTTAAGTTTTAGTGGCATTTAATATGTTTTTAAACAAAATTAACCTAATAAATACTGAATAAATCAATAAATCATTATTAGAGTCGATATATAGGTAGTGTCATTACATGTAAAAACTCTAAAAAATCTGTCTGAAGTCTCTGTCAATACTCTCAGAGTAAAAAATCAGCATGAAATCAAATATGTACTGTCATGTCCATCATCAACACTGTTTACTGACAATTTGTGATCCTTATTCCAAAGTCGTAAGGCTCACATATGGTCATTTACAAGTATTGCTGTAAGTAAGTTAACAGCGTAAACACTAAAAAGGAAGGATGGATTCGCGATTCACAAAAAGTTTACGCAACCGAGTGACTCCTCAATGACAATTTACTGGCGACCTCGGCCTTGACTGCTTGAGCATGTTCTGCTCCCACAAGCACCAAACTGGCAAAACGGCCGTTTTAACCATTTTTCGTGCTTAGGAGAATAACATCACATATGGTTGCTGTTTATACCGGGTGAGCCTTAGACAAGAGCAATTACCTATTAGAATATAATAAATTTATTGAGGACGTTATTAAATCGAGAGTGAATTAGACATCTTTTAGGTAAGCGTCCTAGACCATATCGGCAATTACCATCAGCCGGCCTAGCCAAGGTTACAATCGCTATCGTTTCGACAACGAAAAGCATTATGTTTCTCTATCACTCTTCCATATTAGCGCGACAGTGACAGTTGCGTTTCGATCGCTACGGAGCGTAAGCGATTGGCATCTTGGCTACGCGGCCTGGTGAGATTGTGGCCAAATGTTTACCATAAAACCGGACAAATGCGAGTCGGACTCGCCCACCGAGGGTTCCATACTTTTTAGTATTTGTTGTTATAGCGGCAACTGAAATACATAATCTGTGAAAATATCAACTGTCTAGCTATCACGTTTCATGAGATACAGCCAGGTGACAGACTACATATTCGATGGAATATGTGAGAGAATACACGGACAGTGGAGTCTTAGTAATAGGGTGTTTTTATCCTTTGGGTACGGAACCCTAAAAAAACAAGAACAATTAAAACCTCAATTGACACATGTCAAAAAACACTTTAATACGTCACTGAAAAGGTTTCCCCTCAGCTTGCTTTGACGCTCTGGTCTTCGGTGGAAATATTGCAATGTACATAAATATAATAATTATCGTCCCAGAGTTTTAAATGTGGTGAAACTGACCTTTAACATTTTAAACGTGTATTAGTAATGAATCTTTACGTTACAATATCGTCGCTGGTAATTAAACGTCTTGGCGGTAGCTAATTACTTACCTTCATTTAGCAAAAATGTGATTGTTTTTGTTCATGCGATTCTAAAAATACTTACCTTATACAGGTATATTATATAGTCTTAATAATCATTTAAATTTTTGCTCGTGCTACAGAGCCCACCTTGTATAGTAGCGCGCTGTTATCCTTGATGTGCGAATTTATCCACCATCTTTAATCTCGCGGCACCCACGTGCGCTATTTTTCCAGTCTGCAAACTGGGACAGCGGTGTAGTTCGGCCTTTAGGCTTATAGCCTGTTTAAGGCCAGCGTGTTTTTATTGCGTTTAAACCCGCCGCGATTAAGACTTAAACATTAACATTCTTTTAATTACTTATCGAAAACATTTATCGATTAATTTTGCTGAGCGGTTTTTAATTCGTCGACGAATAACGTATGAAGCCTGCAATATACTTTCTGCATTATGCCTGTCACACATGCTGTTGACTGATCGGCTCCTTGCTCGTATTTCAATAGTTACATATTAAACAATGTGATTTCTTTAGAATAAAGGAAAGTTTTCGCTCAAGAACCGTAAAAAACATCAAATATACTAGGTACTACTAAAATCATAATCTCTCCTTTTGTCTTACCCGCAGTCGGGTTTATATAATTATGTAGGTATATACCTACCTCAACCGAGCTTAACGGGTAATTAATCATCAAGGATTGAGTGGACAGATCGAGAACGATCTATTGTCAAAGAACAATTTGATTTGTCATCAATCGCGATGCTATCTTGTACAGCTTCCAGTTCGCGGTCCTCGGTTAAATTAATTGCTTCGTCAGTTATAAATGTTATTGTGTCAAGGCTAAAAGTATTCTGTGCCGCTCGTGCGCGTTGTCCTGAATTTAAAACAGCGGGCTAATTTAATTTGTCTAATATCCGTCTATTGTGATCTGCTCACGTCAAAATAGGTACGAATAAAAGTAACGTCGAAGTTTTAAAAATCCATTATAACAATAAATATTTGTTTGAAAATCGTGAGTTTTCGCTCAGATACATAAGCTAAGCTGTCTAGTGTCTACAAGGTTACAAATTTGCAAATCGATACAAATTGACAATATCAATTATAATTGTAATTTTATTAGAATAGAACCTGTGGTATTTTAAGTCAGATTTTATACAGTGGGTTTTTCTCTATGAAACAGAACGCTTTTATCTTTCCAACCAACAAATCAATAGATCTTTGGTCTATACGCTACAAACTGTCATGATGATGAAATATGTATACTGTCGTAGTCCATTACTAATTTTTCTATTCGATATAAATTCGAAAAAGCAACTGACCTAGTGTAAGCTTCGGTAGATATCTCAAATTAAACCACATGTCAAAACGAAATGCCTGAGACCAAAGATTGCCGAAGTAAGTATTTTAAAAATAATAATATATTATTCCAACAAGTCTCAAAAGATTTACAACGACTATTTGGAACCCAAATGCCACACCCTAACTCAAAGTTTGACAAAAGATACAGAATACTAAAAATGGATTCCGTGGACCTGCGCCTACATGTCTTTAGTTATGAACTAGGTTATTAAAATTCCTGAACGAATCAGTAGAAAGCTAATTTAAGAATTGCCCTTATCTCTCCATTATGCGTATAAAAAAACCCCCACGCTTTAATTAAAGACCCCTTATTTCTCAGATTTATCGTACACTCCCTTTAATTGAGTAACAATGGTTACCGCCGCTTATGTCATGGTGGAAAGTGGACCTGTCCATTTTCGGGTGATTGATGCTATATCGAGATATCTACTTGCTACTTTGGAAAGGACAAAAAGTGGTTCGTACTGCCTATACAGAAAGTTGTCGCCAAAACAGGAGGCAGCGTTCGCTTTCGTCCACCGAGTACGAAAGTAATGTATTGTAATACTGTCCGGTTTTCTGACCTTGCTACAAAGCTATACCAAATAACGTGACTTCGCAATACAGAATAACAATAAGAAATCTTTCGCGAACTTTTTTGCCTAGTTAATCTCATACTATTTGATCTAGTGAAAGGTATTGCCTCAGACATGTTGGTATGCCCATTAAATACATAACAGTGCCATACAGCGATAAATGTACTATCTATTTTTGCATATCAAATTAATAGTTAAGTAGAAGAATTTATAGAAAAAACAATTGGTGATGTATTTAGATATGATTTCCTTTTAAACTACATATTTGCATCATTTCCTATGACGTTTTCCGTATTTTTATTACCCAAACCATGAAAATGTTCCCAGATATTACCGTAAATATGAGTGTAAATGCCGCATATATCCAGTCAATGTTCGAAGTTTGTCGAGAATGCCGTGACTGCAACCATTATTTTCAATTCACTCAACAGATTTTACAATAAAGTGATCTCAACTGTCCATTTACGTCACGATAGGCTCACTATATCAAATTGTAGAGCAACTTTTATCATCATTTTCTAGGCCTGTAATAAACACTGATGTTTATTCAGATAGCTTTCGTCAGATTTACAACTTGTTAGCTTATATGTATGTAAGACTTGGTTAATGGAATTTGCTTGCATAACGAAACTTTCGGATCAATTAAATACTAAACTTTTTTATAATTAACGTGAATTTAACTGCCCTTTAACGAACGCATCTTGATAATACTCCTTGATTTGAGTATTACAAACCCATTCACCCATTGAGTACCTACATACCAATAGATAAACGACTCTATTCAAATTATTAATAGAAAGGCAATTAAATATTAATTGCATATGTAAATGTAAGTATTTCCGGTCAAAAGAAAATTGTAAACAACAATTTCCCTACGTCGTCGTTATCCGCTCAGGAAATTAAGTTATCTATCTATCTTCTACATATACCTCCCTATGTTGTCGTAAAAAACAGTTTTGAGTGAAAGCGCCTTTTCCTTAGTTAAAACTAGTTTTCCGTAACGCCTCGGTGAAAACGCATTTTTACTGGTTGCTAATTTAGACAATTCTCTTAACACTAAAAAGCTTAGTTCTTGCTTTGGTCTTCGGTCACGGTTGACCTAACACACTCCAGCTCCTCCTCGCTTTGTTCGTCGTCGCATCTTTTTTTTTACTCAGGTAGTATTCTACCTGTATTCTAAGTGAGGATCTTCAACTCGAATGTAAAGGCCGTGCTACTGTACGGGTGCGAAACCTGGTTTGTCCGCAAAGACCTAATGACAAAACTCCAAGTGTTTGTGAACAAATGCTTAAGGCAAATCCTACGTATCTTTTGGCCTAACTGGATCACAAACGCTCACTTATGGAGAATAACCGGACAAGCACCCGTACACAAGGAGATCCAGACGCGGAAATGGCATTGGGTTGGGCATAGGGTTGCCAAACGTCCGGATTTGTCCGGACATATCCGGATTTTTGACCCTTTGTCCGGATTGTGGCCGGACTTGGCATGTGTCCGGATTTTTAGGAATGACCTTATAAAAATAAAATGCGCACCCGGGGAGGGGGCTACGGGATCGGGTGAAGGGAAAGGGAAAAGTAGATCCACGATACAGTACACCGCAGAGAGCAGCGCGCCGCCGGGGCGTCGTTCAAGTTACGCCAAATCTGTGCTACAAGAAATGTCCGGATTTTTAGGGTGATGTCCGGATTTTTATCAGGACATTTAATTCTTCCATATGGCAACCCTAGTTGGGCATATCCTCAGGAAACCTGACACCCACCTATCCAAAGTGGCCCTGACCTGGAAGATGCCCGGAAAACGGAAACATGGTCGCCCTAAATCTACTTGGCGCCGTTCTGTGGAGCAAGAGCTGGGTGTATTGGGGTTGGGGTGGGAGGAGGCTACCCAAGCTGCCCAGGACCGGAGTCAGTGGAAGAAAAAGATTCGAGCCCTACACCCCAGCAGGGGGTAACAGGATGGAAAGAAGAAGAAGAGTATTCTACCTGAGTACGTTATTCCGTAGCAACTAGTTTTATCTAGTTAAAACGCGTTTACTCAACTCAAAACTAGTTTTAACTCAAATTAATTTTGAATGATTAGTGAATGGATTTGAAAGGACTGAAAAATCCAAGTTTAAATTTGTTTTCACCAAGGCGTTTCAGGACTTTCAGGTAGGTTTCCTGAAAGTCCTGAAACGCCTTGGTGAAAACAAATTTAAACTTGGATTTTTGCTTTTGATTAACTAGTGAAATCGCGTTTTTACCAAAGCGACACAAAAACTAGTGGTAACTAGGGAAAATCTAGTAGGTATACGACTGTTCAGAAAACTGCCTCTTTTTTTGGAAATCGGTTGCGGTAAAGGCAAAACGATGCGAAACGAACGAACTCTCTAGCCATGGATATGTATATGGTATTACGCATTGGCTAGTACATCAACATCACTATACGTTTGCATATTATTTTCCATTGTTTGCAACTTTCGACGTCGAGATGGTTCAATATTACAAGACCTGGAAAGTGGGCGACAGGTATTACCATACTACGTACATCGCATACACGGTAAGCACTGCTAGTGCTGAGCCACATTATATACGTGTACCAGAGAATAGTCTCCATTTAAATATTTTAGGGAATAAATAAATAAATATTATAGGATTATCAGTTTTTTAGGGAATTAATATTTTAGGGAATAAATAAATAAATATTATAGGATTATCACACAAATTGACTAAGTCTCACGGTAAGCTCAATAAGGCTTGTGTTGTGAGTACTAAGACAACGATACCTATATGTAATATATAAATATTTATAAATACTTAAATACATAGAAAACATCCATAACTCAGGAACAAATATTTGTGACAAACACACAAATAAATGCCCATACCAGTATTCAAACCCGGTTCTGCTTCGTAGACAGGGTCACTACTAACAGGCTAGGAGCCCGTCTTATCAATCTTATCATCTTAAATATTCTCCAAGGGTAACATTACAGTATTATTAGACAATATTCCCTCGAGTCCGGAATAGTCAAAGAAAATAGCACCTCACTACGCACAATGGCCCTATACGATTTCTAAGCATGTGAGAAAGCGACAATACTGTTTTACTATCATAAATTCGTTTTCTGTTAATTGGTGATACTTAATAGAGGTCAAAAAGGAAAGAGATTTCCTCTAAGTCTTCCGTAGTTTACGTTTTTCTAGTATTTTCTTTTTCAGATATACCTATAATGACTCATAATGAGTAATCTGTCAAAGGGATTAAGGCGATACATACGAGTAATACTTTGTGACTCAATGGATTTAAAAAACCGGGCAAGTGCGAGTCGGACTCGCGCACGAAGGGTTCCGTACCATAATGCAAAAAAAAAAAACAAAAAAAAGCAAAAAAAAACGGTCACCCATCCAAATACTGACCACTCCCGACGTTGCTTAACTTTGGTCAAAAATCACGTTTGTTGTATGGGAGCCCCATTTAAATCTTTATTTTATTCTGTTTTTAGTATTTGTTGTTATAGCGGCAACAGAAATACATCATCTGTGAAAATTTCAACTGTCTAGCTATCACGGTTCGTGAGATACAGCCTGGTGACAGACGGACGGACGGACGGACGGACGGACGGACGGACGGACGGACGGACGGACAGCGAAGTCTTAGTAATAGGGTCCCGTTTTACCCTTTGGGTACGGAACCCTAAAAAACGTCTAAAAGTATTGGAGAGACGAGTTTGATATCTACAAGAATTACTTACTCTATTCAATAGACCATATTTATGTCCTAGGTCCCACAAAGAGGAAAGAGGTCCTGGGAAGAAAAGATATATACATTGGTTGGTCCAATTTCAACAGAGTGGCCGAGGCTATGGTGGTTTCTGCTTTCTTTGTTTTCTCTTTCTAATTTATTCGACTAGACTGTATTTAAACATGGCATTCATTTCCTCTTCCCCTTTCTCTGGATTTTTGGATTATCAAAGGGATTGACAACTTTGATCATCTTGAGATTCTCAAGAGAAGGGTGACAACCTGACAACCCTTCTTTGCCCTTTTCATCAATAGCTGTATAGTGAATAAACGTTCCATTGCTGGGCAATATTATGCCTCCTCTCATTATAGGTACAAGAGTTTGTGTTACATGGAAACTCACCACGTTAGCCTAAGTGTAAGGCCTGAGTGGACGCTCGAGTTGGGCGTGCAGCGGGGCGGGGCATGCAGCGTGCATGTTAAACAAATGCAAACGTATAGGAGCGGCCTTAGTGCACGCTGCTCAAATCACTTGTGAGCCCGACGCCATGCTGCACGCCCCGCTGCACGCTCAACTCGAGCGTCCACTCAGGCCTTACACTTGAGGATTTATTTCTTCACTGATGTGATTTTTCTTACGTGTAAAATTAATATCCTGGTTCCTCATTGTAATAGTTCTATTCTATATGTATAAGCCTGTTGAAGGCCGCATCAGCACGCTGATTGTTTTGCGGATCAAGCATGATCATGAATATCATAGTTCAATGTACGATTTAAACATACATAAATTGATGATATAATAAAATTGTAAAAGTGAGATGTTAATACGATTTAATTTGCCGACGCGGTTATATCGTGATATGGTCTATAAAATTTCTAACTTAAAATGATGTGTCAGTGATTCGATTGGTGTTTCGACTTGAATATTTTCACATATTCATTATTATTGGTCAATTCGATTATGAAGACCATAAAGTAAAACAGTGAGGTCGATGACTTGACGTGCAGATGTTGAGGTATGAAATTTATAAACGTTAGAAATGGAGAAAACGAATAAATAGTGATGTTGATGAGCGATATTTATTGTATTAACGCTCTATTCGTAACCGGGCATTTTTATTTAATGTTGTACCCCCAACTTGCATTGTAGATTTTGGAATTTTTAAATTATTTACACTCAGAATCACGAGTTCTTTCGATTCTAACCTAATACGAGAAAAAAAGTGTCCCCAAAATTTCATACATTTTTTTTTGTCCGTTTTGTTACGGTCATAGAAGGTTGTATTGAAAACCGTAACGTAAACGGACTAAAAATTTTGGGGACATCTTTTTCTCGGTAATAATGGAAAGAGCTCGTGATTCCGAGTAGAAATAATATAAAAGTTCCCAATTCTAACACAAAACTTTTTGGTACATCTTTAAATTTTATTTACACCTGCGGGCTCAGCACGGTTCCATTTTTATCGACTATCACTATGCGCGTCCCTTTCGCACTTACATACTTGTTAGAACGTGACAGGTATGGTGACAAGGGATAAAAACGCGACCGTGCTAAGCCGCCTGTTTGCGTTTATGTACATGATTATACAATGAATAAATAAGAAATAAATAAGAAATAAGAAATAGAAATGCCCAACCCCTAGAGATTCTGGTGTGATGTGTAGATATACAAATCATTATAAAGATTACCCTAACCCTACATTTGATTAACGTCGGTTATTTCTCGCGCACGTGACAGCGCACGCATTAGTTCTTCTTTTGATTAGCATGCACATATAAGAAACTGGAGCGCGCTGTGCAAGCACTGCTAATATATTTGAATGCGACAGTTACTCTCCTTATTCGTTCGGCTATTGGTATTCATCGCGGGGAATCTCGGCCACTGGGACTGAGAACATACGCCGTATAAATCTATCTACTTTAGCAAATGGCCCTGGCTTTACATCATCCTCGTACTCTAGGATTCTGTGCTATAAGTACAAAAATCTACTAGTCCAGCTTTTAGGCGCGCCTACTGAAGCGCAAGGACAGAAAATAACTTAATACATAGGTAATACTTTAGAAATATTTTTTTTATTTATCTGTGATTCAGGAGACGTGAGCAGGACTAACACTGCGCATATCGTTCATTATAAGCAACTGTTTCGTATCAGTATTAGTGAGGTTAACGTTAATTTTCTAGTCGTGTTGAAAAAAAAAGTTATTAATTTTTTTACGACATGCATGGTCACCCGAAAATTAGAATAGTAAACTACCGATATTTTGTGTCAAATTGAATGTCATTACTGTCATCACGGTCTGGTTACTTTTGAAAACTCGTATCTCACTCAAGTTTGACAGTTTATTTTCTTCGTAATCAAAATGCCATTACCGTTTTATGTTTATTAATTAGGTCCTGTAGGGTGACCATGATCGTTGAGAATTAAATTTGCCCTCACCAAAAAGTAAAAAAATAGGAAAAAGTGTTGTTGTTTCACCTAAATACGACGGTGATCGATCAATTATCAGTTACTGAGTGTGCAGGATTAGTCCTGCTCACGTCTCATGAATCATCCTGTATATATAGAAAGACTCATAGAACAATGGTTTTAGTGGTGAGGTTGCATCATTACTACACGGTATACACGCGATCACTTTTTAACCGACTTCAAAATAAGGAGGAGGTTATCATATCGACCAGTTTTTTTTTAATGTTTGTTGCCTCAGACAGAACTCCGATATGTGTGTGTTTTTTGGTTCAAAAGTATAAATGTGTATAGTTCCAAGTTGGTCCCATTATTGCCAAATCCAGTTCTGATGATGCGATCCATGATGAATTGATAAATAGTGTGATCTCAAGCGGATATTTCATTGCTTAGCGAAATTTTTGCAAGGTAATCAATCTATGATTAAATCTCTCAAACAAGTATCAATCTAATTAAAAGAAGGCATGCTAAATTTTAGATTAGCCCTTTATATTACTAATAGCAATTATTGAAAAAACGAAAATACGAAACAACTTATTTACGTACCTACGTATATGAATATTGGATATATATAATTAATTAAAAGCTCACGACAGTTTAAATAAATAAGAGAAACTAGAGCCGTGGCAACCATTTATAGAACCATTGTATTGACAAAACATTTCGCGAGTACGGTTAGGAAATCAAAAGCTCGCCATATCAGCGGTTCGTGCCAATTTATATTTTTGGTTCGGTATCGCGGTTCCCTTGACCTGATCTGAACAAAGGCCTGTTCGTCTCAGCGTCGTAAAACGTTCAACATTTCTGCACCTACCTATATCGAATGCAAATGTATACTCGTAAGTATAGGATAGACCACTCATTGTGGTGTAAAATACATTGAGCTGGGACTTATGACCAAATGGGACAGCAGCTCTAAATTGTTACATTCGTATGACATATTTTGTGAATGGGGCCAATTTTGAGATACGAATTCTTTTTTAAGAAATCAGGGCAGCTAACAATCGTTTGAAAATGTAGCATATGATAAATATTGTGGTAAAATCCTAAAATATACGATATATACATATATACCTACGGAAAATCTGCGCTGCGGTTTAGAATAAACCGATACCGTTGAATGCAATGATCGATCGAATATAAATCCAACGGGGCGTCGACAGGTCAATATGTTAAAAATGAACCGTAAACACAGATGAATTGATATCAATTGAACAACTTAAAATAATATTTCTTCAGTCTAGACAGTGGTAGACAGATACGCACGGTGTAATTACTCATGATTCATGAATATATCAAGTGTGACAAAAACGACACAATAAGCGACAATCTAAAGACAACACAACACTATTTTATTTATATACTGTGACTGGGACGTTGTGCCATATATAGCTGCCACTTTCTATGATAATGTGTTTTATAGCAAAATTTTACTGCAGGTTAACCGAGATGCTTCTTCCGATTGAAAAAAAGTTGAAATAAAAGTGTTCCAATTTGTCGTAAACAAATTGAAGTTGACTTAAATTTGATGTTTCAAGACACGAAGCAATTAAAAAAATGGTGATCGTCTCAGTGTTTACAGTGGGCAACAGACTCAACAAGATATCCAAGGATTCTAGTTGCACATGTAACGGTGATGTGATGTCGCCAAGCATGCGACATGCAATGAAGATAGCAAGGTTAACGGAGCGTCTCGCCTGAGGCATACAAAACGTGGCTACATTTACAAGCAAAACACGAAAGAATGTACAACATACCATAGACTACCTCTCCAAAGACTCCGTCTTGTGAAGCATATAATAAGAATTTCGATCCGTACCTATACATATTATAGGCCAGAGCTGACATCCGAGCCAGGAGCGGTAGACCACCGCAGAGCTGGGTGGACGACATCCAACGACACGGAGGTCGGGACTGGCTGAATCGGGCACAAAACCGACAGGAGTGGATGTGATGTAGGCCTCTCTACATCATATCCAGGATTGGATCACCAAAAGGCCACCATGATGATGATGGTGATGAGGTATACATATTAAACTCTTTTATACCTACTTATATTATAGTATGACGCCGCAAGTAGGGTTGCCAGATCTAAAGGCGCTATTATCGGGAAAAAATATTTTTTTTTCGGGATTTTGGGACTTAAGTCGGGAAAAAAAACATTCAAATTAAAGTAATTTTATTAAAAACAACGATATTTTACATTATTGGCACTACGTCAGCTGCTCTGCCCATAGACGTTTTTTATATAAAAATAGTATGAATTCTTTGAGATCTTGAACAAACAAACAAAAATTCGCTACGGCGAGCGGCTCGACGCGGGCCGCTCGCTCGCTCGACGACAGTTCCGAACTTGAAATTATTGTTTTATAACGTGAAGTTGTTTTTCGGGACAATTTTCGCTTCGTCGGGAATCGGGAACACATGCTAAAAATCGGGAGAATCCCGCCAAATCCCGACCATCTGGCAACCCTAGCCGCAAGCGTTAACTAATTTTAATCCCAAGCCATTTCTTACTGCCACAATTGTATGTTTGGTACTAAAGTGCGTAATGGTTGTCACAGTGAACGCAAGGGAAACGCTGAAAGAAAATGAATACAACTTTTCACTGCTAAAGCCAAACTGCCACAAATTGCAAGACATTAACAACTTAAACATTAAACAAAAGAAATCTGCGAAAGGCAACCAACCATAGTTCGATTTTAAAGGCGTCTACAGATCTTGCAGCAAATAGCTTGCGATTTTATATAATTGCCGTCTAAGTGGATGCAACGAATTCGATCGATCGTTCAAATCCCGCAATGTGTCGCAAATCGCATGTGATTATTGGTGACGACGTTTGGCCCTAAAAATCAGACTATAGTAATAATCATAACTTGCAAGCATCTTTCTAGGGACGCATGTTAAATCAGTATTGGACCACAAATTCGTACAGAGGTGACAGCAAATGTTTTTAAATGCTCCATCTAATATTTGTAATTCTGTGAATGCATGTGGGTGCGTGGGTACTTAGTGTTATATCGTTCACGTAAGCTTATGCCAACTTGGTAACAGTAAGAACCGGTTACTAAAAAGCCTTCGTTTATGACGTACCCCAATTTTGGTTTGATGTTTAGGTGTATGGAACAGTTATTCCTCAGGCGGCGCCGCTTTGAAGATGAAACCTTGTTGATGCCGGGCGATGAACAACGAAGATTCATATCGAATGTACAATAAAATAAAACATGCAGGGATCCTCTTTAATTTGGTTGAAGTTATGAGAGTCGTATATTTTTGAATGATTCCTTTTGCATCCAACCAGTTTGTTGTAGTAAATTTATGGCTTTTTTATATTAATCTCCAAATATGCCTTAAGAATTTATGAGAAAACTTTTTATGATTGTTATTGCTTTAAATTAGATACGTTGCAAATTAAGTGTGTCTGCACACTTAATTTGCAACGTATCACCGAACAGTAGAAGACTCACCGAGAACATACATACATAATGAGTATAATGACAGATGGCGTCCATTTTAATTTTAATTATATGAACATAAAGAATTTAATTATGAAGTTCCAATATTTTTACATAATTCTCTTTGAATTAATCCTATATTAACCTCGGGTATATCAATCTCTAACATTGTAGATTTGATCGACATGTAAAAAATTACCATAATCTTTCAGACATAAAGGTGATAATGATATATTATGGACCGGTGATGTATGTCTCAAACTATGTAATTTTATGAAACTACACTGTCGGTATCGTCACCGACTAGCGGCGCGGAGCCCCGAGGCTCGGAGGTCCACGGTGAAAGTGCCGCGCCGCAGGAACGCCGTGTATTGTTGTATTTGCCCAAGCAGACTCCGGTCACGCTCCGCTAATTTGAATACGAGATGCCGTAATAGAATAATCTTGTTGATTGATTGACTTATTATATGATGATGAGGTTCCAGAAAACCAGCATTGTCGCAAACAGGGTGCGGACGACTATTTGTCAAATATATTGAATGAAATGGTGTTGCGTAATACGAAAGTTACGTTACACACTGATTACCGATTGTTCTAATAAAGTTCTCATATAAGTATTTTGGTGCGGTCAAGATTTATGGACGCATTCGTTTTCTAAAATGGTTTACTCATTCGTTTACTCCCACTCGCTCATCTCGTCTAAAATTTTGTATACTTTCTCCCGGCAAGGCGTTTTTTTCCTATTTCAAAATCCATTTATCTCTCGAGCTCTGGAGGTTAAAGACATAAAGTTGAGGAGCAAGAATCCTTTTAGCCCTTCCTTTGTACGAGTGCCGATGGAAATTACTTATGGAGATTACTTGTAGTAAAGTTTCTATGAGTTCTTTTGAAATGCACTTAAATAAGCATCAAGATAATAAGTAACAAGTTTGAATAGTTAGGCGTAGACCTTAATAAGAAATGCCGCGCAGAGATAATTAACAGCTTGGCTGCGACTGCAAACTTAAAGTTGTAAATCATAGAGTTAAAAGGAGTTAAATGTTATGTTTATAATTAAAACCAAAATATTACTTTGCTAATCCGCGAAAAGATAACGTGCTAGTCAATCAGTGCTAACCCGTTATACTTACTTGCGTATTTTTACATGCAATTAATATTCCCACCCTCCCACCGCAAAAATAAATACGCAAATAAATATACCAAACCACCACCAAAAGAATCCGATTGGGATTTTTCCGTTGCCGGGCGTCAGACCGTCAACAACTCCTGAGGATGCCTCGTAGAGAGGCGAAACACGTGTCGAGGTTTATTCTTTTGGTGGTGGTTTGTTATATTTATTTGCGTATTTATTTTTGCGGTGGGAGGGTGGGAATATTAATTGCATGTAAAAATACGCAAGTAAGTATAACGGGTTAGCACTGATTGACTAGCACGTTATCTTTTCGCGGATTAGCAAAGTAATATTTTGGTTTTAATTAGTATGGATTTCCGCAAAGTAACGCCTGATTCTATTCACTGTTATGTTTATATAAAAATAGAACACGATAAGTATGATTTCACTTGTCGACATTACATTCACTTAATTAAGACCTGCCATTCACTGCATTATGTTTGCAAAATAAGGAAGCTTTAATATGTAAAGCTTTGAATTAATCATATCCGAACAAATTAATTGTACTCGACTCTACCGAGTGTTATTGCTGGAGAAGACGTAAACTAGCACTTTTGACTGATTATCGTTCTTTATCTAATATACTTATCCAATTATCCATACTAATATTTTGTTAATACAATATCCCAAACTACATGCCAATTAAAATGAAGTGCGAGTTTAAACTCTTGAAAACATAACGAAACATACTACGGAGTATGGAGCGATGCTCCAGTTCGAGGTAAAAATATTACCAAGATTATATACAGATGTAGTGCATAATTGTTTTCCTTCGTATTTTCATGGAAACGTACGAACGTGTCTTACTATTTCAGTCAGTCTAAAAAGTACTGAGGTTGATTGAAGTAGCATTACAATACGAACGTTTCCGAGAAGATAGGATGGAAAACAATTACGTACTACATCAGTACCTACCTATGTTCGGGATCTGTATGTCAGATAAGTGTGCAACTAAGTAGTATTTGAGCATAAACCACAGGAATGCATCATCCATAGGCGACACGATCTGCCGGGGGCGGAGACTGAGCTTTGTACAGTAACAGTAACGTACCTGAAGGAAGTCTACAAGCACCGGCCAGCGCACGATTATGCGGATTACGACATAGACCAGACCACCTCGCCTCCGCCATTCCGAACGAAAGCAAAAGCTATTACAAATATTACACATTTTTAATAACTCTTAATCAAGCCATTGAACTTGCCGAGCGTGTGACCATCGGAACCAGAATACTTTCACTTTGGATGGGTTTAGTACGGAAATTATTGTAATTAAGAGGATTGTATGGGCAGTGAGTCAGCTCTCGATGTTCGATAAGACGGTGTCATCGTTGTCCACTATTGTGCTTGGTGCTCGATGAACTTTCAATCGCCGCCTCTTTTTACGTACGATCGACGTCACAGATTCGTATATACAGTTTTCGCTTTATTACAATGGAATAGAGTGCACAAGGGTAAACGTAATTTTTACGTCGACTGTATAGAAAGAAAGCGGACATTTTCTTTGTAGCTAATGAGACGGATTATAATTCGCACGACTCTCATGGGAGTGCTGGCCGGATTTCTAAACTCTGAGTTTGTTAACATTGAAACAATGAGCGTTTCGTAATTCCATGCAAACATCTAAACGAGCATGACACGCAAAAACGTTACTTCGCATTCTTATTACTTTTACACAGCGAAATTAGCAAACATGATTAACTATCAGCTTAGCATTGCAACTTATCATTCTTCGCTGTAATACTGTACTTACAATAATGTCACTTGGTATCTACAATAAGCCTGACAAGACCTTAATAGTACTACATAAATATTATATGGATTAGCTTATTTGAAGGTTTTCAAAACAACATCCATCCATTTAACTTTTAGAAAATTTATAAAATGACACATAAGTGAACCTCCTATAGAATCGATAACATTTATCTGCGGGTTTTTTCCCGGGATACGGCTGCGGCTGCCATCCCATTCTACACAGTACTTATCAGCATTTCCCATGAAAAAGTCCTAGTTATAAACGCCGTTGGTATAAAATATGTCAGGTAGGTCGTACGGCAAAACCAGTGAACCAATTAAAAGAGTATTTTACCAGATGAATGGCGTATCAATGGCACAAAATTTATATAGTAGCGTGTATCAATGGAAGTCATTGTTATGTTGGCAGCACGGCCCATTAACCGGCTTATCAAACGCGACCAGGGGCGGAGGTCAACGCACCTCTCCAGTGAGTGCGTTTTTATTTCGTTCGTCTTTTGTTCCCTTCCGTGAGAGCTTATTGGACGATGTAATTAAATGCAATTTAAAAATTGAATGTCACATGTTTGTGTAAAAATGAGTTTTCGTGTGTGCGTGTTTAAGATGCATTGTAAATCAATAGTAGATTGTGTCACAAGGGAGCAAAAGTAGGTACATATTTACGGCGAGGGCGTACATTGGATCTTGAACGAAGCGAAGGATTCTATAATTGAATCCTGAGCGTAGCGAGTCTGAGTGTATTAAGTGATTCAAGTGTTAACGCCCAAGGTAGAAATAATTTTGCTACCTACTGCTTTTCACAATCACATCACTTATGAGTAAATTATTATGTTCCAATTATTATTTAACCAAAAAATTGTATGAAAACAAGCAAAAAAAACCTGTCCTAGAACAGAAAACTACCACTTTGATGTCTCTTAGCGTGGAAGAAAAGGCCCTATTTCGAAAGGTGAGGTGATGTGAAATAGTTATTTGTTTTACAAGGGGGTAAAGTTGTTGTTTAACCGCTCGTGATAATATTGATACCCGAGCAAGCGAAAGATCGCAAAATTGAACCACGAGCGTAGCGAGTGGTACGAAAAATGGAATCTTGAGCGTTGCGAGGGTTTCAAAGCACGAGGGTCAAACAAAATTTGCCCCCGAGTGAAACACATAATTTTTCACCACACCAACCCGAAGCAAATATTAAATGTAAAATATCAAATCAAATCCAAATGAATGTTATTAAATATTTATCATCCAAAATCATCATTTAAAAGTCAATTCTACCAGCAAACATAAGAAAACAAGTCAAAATTTGAATTTGATTACTTTGCCTTACGTGGGAATAAAATGATACTTTGCTATCAGTTTTTGAAGTGCAAAGTAAGCCTTTCTGAGCTGGTGTGGTGAAAACATTATTATCGTTACGAAGAATGTAAAAAAACACAATATCAGCACTTTCGACACCAACATAAAACATACATGCATACGCTGACTGCTACAAGCATAAGCCATCCTTCTGGATTGGCTATAGTCGGGTAAATTAGTGTCATTATGATAAACAACAAATTGCCCGTACATTTGCTTACTAATTAAGACCCAAGTGTAGCGACATTAGAGCCTGTTTACACATTGATTAGTGTTTATTGTGAGTTCATACATTTGCTACGTGATTAGTGTCAAGTGTATGAACTCGTAGTTCACACTAAATACTAATCAATGTGTAAACACGTCCCAATATGAAAGCCAGATACACTTACCAAGTAGACACTTATCCGTATTGACCTATACTTATTGAAAAATGTGAAAAGGGAAAGTAAATCAAAACGATTAAACTTACCTGTAATTTAATAACATTTTAATGCAAATATACACTCATACTTACTGCTAATAGATTAGAACCAAAACTAACAGTAACTATAACCACCTGTAGATATATGTAATTTAAGTTCCATAATTTTGTTAAATTAATTGAAAATCACTTTAAACCGTTATATATAAAGATTATGGGTAATTTTATAGGTCTCGATACCGTAGGCGGGTTGACATGTTCTTGAAACCGAAATAGCTTTATATGGTTCAAAGTTTGAGGACTTACACCATTTTGTATCGAAACAAAGTTATGCAATGCTCCGTAATTTAAACTGCCCAATTACTGTGTGCTTAATCGTTTATTGTAATTTATGATATAACTAGCGTTAGAACGTTTTTCTAAAGATATCGATTTAAACGCGTTAGATAATATTGAGAGATAAAGAAGAGCACAGTTCAATGTACTTTGAACAAGTCATTGCTGCATCTTTGTTGCTAAATATCTGTAAATCAAAGCGCAATTCTCAACTTACTATTATGTTGCATTATGTAACTAATTTTAATGAATGTACACCCGTCAAGTCAAATAAGCTGACTTGTTTACCACGAGCGACCCCTAAAATTATACATCAAATGACTTAAACCTCGGAGTAAACATTAAAAAATCACACCTTTTGTAGTTTAGAAAGTACTATTCCTATATTTACACATTCGATCTCGATTGTTCTCTACGACAACAGTCGTCAATCCTTGTCAGGCTAGGAGGAGGAGACCTATAATTCATGTGGATTTTACCAAAGACATATGTAACTTCGTATAAGACGAATAAAGTCTAAGGAAAAAACGTGCCTCGGGATTCAAGTAAAAGTCATTCTCGAATAGATGGCGCACACACCTTTAGCCTATCCTCGGCTAGATGGCGTGATGACACTGTTTCATATTTAACAATTTTAACACATAGGGGCTGTCCATAAATTACGTCATCGATTTTTGACGATTTTGGACCCCCCCCCCCCCTATAATCATCCAAAAATCATGCTTCAAATGACCCCATTTCCTCCTACTTCATGCTACCGTCATCCGATGTCCAGACCCCCCCCCCCCCTAATTTGAAATGACGTAATTTATGAATAGCCCCATAGATATCAGTGAATGAACATGGATCAAAATGATATAAAAATAATAAAATCATTTATCCATATACATAATTTTTTTGATAACTTTATACGTTTCCATTTTGAGTTTTAGTCGTGTGTCGATAGATGGCAGTAAATTTACAGTGACTACAAAATTTACAATGACAGGACCCCTCTATACTATCTATTCTTTTTGATTTTACTAATGAATAATAATAATAATAATATAAGGGACAGGGCCGTCTGCCTCTGGCTTGCCTTAGCCTTAGATAGCTAAGGCTATAGAGCTGGGCGTCGGGTCGGGCGTCCAGAGTAAAGCCGCCGCGAACCACATTCAACGTGTTGGCTCCCTGTCACACTTACGTACAAATGTACAAGTGCGACAGAGAGGCAGCACGTCGAACGTGGTGCGTTCTGGAGGGTAGATGTGGAAACATGTGGCGGGTTGGCTATATGTTTAAAGTCCAGTGACACCTCTCTACCTTCAGCCCTCACACCGGTGTTGCTCTTGTCTTGAGCCATCTTAGATGTCGCTTTTTTTAGAGCCCATCTTGTAGGGATGCCAACTCTTGGGATTAACGGGCAAGATAGAGTAGAGATTTGGTTCATGTATACAATGGAGCGCTAACATGAAAAGAAGGAAGTAGCAGTCTCTAGAAACCTTACACAATAATGCGTAGGTAAATGAAACTTTACCTAAGGCACTTAAATTGACAAATAACTAGTAATCAACCCAATAGTTTACAACAGTAAGTATCATGTTCACTTATTCCTTTGGCCTATTAGCCTACAGTTCACCCACGCAGTATTGCAGCATAGTCTACGAGGAAATCCATTCAGTGTACTGCAAAATGCAGGTGTTTACGATGCATTGTCTTCTTCCTTTGCAATGTTATAAAGGTTGTGTCATCAGATATTTAGGGTGAGGACTTTTGAGCAATCGGATGTCAGGGATTATGTTCACCAATGAGAAAAAGCATTAGCATCTGGGCTGCAGCGGTCTATGGACTCTAACTTAATTATTCGCTTTTCAGCATATTTTTGGTAGGAAGTCAGTAACGATAAATTTATACGTTTTCTGTTTTGGCACACTACGTTATTATATCAAGGAATATTAACTTAATGAAAACAGTATTACGACAGTTATAAAATTATAATTCAGTATCAGCACTCCTCAACCCCGTCCTCAGAACAGATTGTCGAAAAAACCCGTTTAACTTTATTTTTAACTCTTTTGAGTGGCTTCTTTATATAACACACTTGTCAAGTTCAAAAAGTACCGCCTGCCCGCGACGTGTCGGTACTGTCGGTCAATCTGATAATTCTGTAGTCCTCGGGCATTGACGAAAAACTTGGGACAATGATCACATAAAAAAATCATGTAAGTGCGCAGAAAAAAAATAGTATAAGTAGGTAGGTGTGCGGGTTTCCATCGTACAACGAATCATATTCAAAAATTGTCTAATGACTGTCGTTATTTCTAATAATATATGATCCCCATTAAGTACATAACAACATAGAGGAATACTTAGGTACCTCACCTTAGATCAGCTCATGACCAGCATTTTAATGTTTCTTACCTCTGATTCCAAGGTTCGTTCCGTGATGAGACTGCAGGCTCCACCTTATCGTAGCGTAGCGTAACGTAGCTCCGTCGAAATGCAGGTAAACTTCATGTAGCGAGGAACTGGCGATCTATCTAATACTCTTCACGATTGAACCTAAAAACATAATTATGATTTTAAGTCTTTCTTCGACCAATGCATGGTCATAGATGATTCATATTTAAAAAGTGGGTTAAATTTTAGTTGTAAGTAATGAGTACTTACAACTAAAATTTAACCCACTCTGTATTTATGTATATAGGTAATGCAATAACTACTGAGATCCATTCTCGGTTTTTCCCAGTGGTAACACATGAGAAAAAAATCCCAGCTGTTACCAGTTGTAATAATTTTGTGGCAATAGCGCCCATGATGTTTTGGTTTTCGTGTTTTCTCCATATCTCTGTATTGGGCCTTGAAAAATGCCGTATGTCGTGTGACAATGTGACCCCGCAGAGCTTGAGTTGAATCGACGGAAGTCGACAGGACGTCGCACGCACGATATTTTGAGCAGGCACGTCGAGCACGCGAACGACAGTTGTAACGTATAAATAGGTACCTACGCGTCTACTCTACTCCCTTTGGTGGCATTCCTGTCTCACATGAATTGCGAGTATAGGAGACATGATGTATTCAAGACGCGAAAATACGTGAAACACTCGGCAATATTTTAAGCAGTAGGTACATATTTGTGCTTTGCAGAAATGCCTACTGCAAGGCTAGTCTGCATCTTTACCATCCTCGTGAGTACGACCCAAAAACACATTTATAAATAGCCACAAAAAGAACACAACAATAAAATTCACTAGGTGGTGCTGTATTTAGGACATAGGTAAACTAAACAAGAGGACTCCACTACACTCTCTTGTCTACTGTCTCATACATCATCACAAAATTAACCTATAGGTTCTTAAATAAGTATAAGTACTTTTGCCGAATGCGAAATATATGAGTCGGCACTCGTATCATAATTCTTCATAAGTGGTAAGTTATTATCTAATAACAATTATTTCATGTTCAATGACCAATGACACATACTCTGCTTACTTACTTAATTCAACAACATAGGACCCCATTAAATCATATCCTAAAAATAAACTTTAACTTATTCAAATGGCATTTACCCTTGGGCCGTATAAGCTTCGAAATGGAAAGGATATCCGTTTGTATTGTTACAGAGGAACGTAACTAGGGTACCTACCTACCTGGTCTATAATAATGCCGCAAATTCTATAATGCTAGCTTAACAAAATTAGGTAGAGTCTGTGCGGAAAAAGAAGAGTAGTGAAATGTATGGGGCCCAATACATTCCACGACTCTTCTCTTTCCGAACAGACTCTACACAATAATTGTATTATGTACTTACTTCTTTTTATCCATGTCCAGTAATGGCTAAAATTTCCTCCAGATTTGTGTCTTAGAGCACACATGTTCCGTTTCAACACGTTTCAACATTGATATGACGTGTTGGACTGATGTCCATAGAGACAGAACAAGACCCATTGGTGTCCATACACAAGACAAAAATGCTTCCTCTCATTATTGGGTTATATTATGTATGCAGATGCAGAACTTGTTAGTCCTCACGCTTGTGTAACGCGGATTGAGCACCACGCTCATATCAAACTTAAATAGTTATGAATTTGTGCTCTTCTTCCTGGCTTCCTTTTGTGTTCACTAATTTCACTAGGTACCTATATTTAATTAAAAATCTCCATTCATAGAAATGGCGTAGAATATTCGTAGAACGGTAGAACTATTGTAGAAACGTCACTCACGACTTTTGATTGAAAGTTACGACCTAATGAGGTTTTATTATAGGTTCGACAGGTTGATGGTTAAGTACCTATATACCAAAGAGCTATATACCTCTGTGGAGACTTGGAGAGCGAATGTATTCATCTGATCGATCACAGAACACACTTTCTTCGTTACTAGAAACGTCTTAGAATCATCTTAGCATAGGTACTTAAGAGTCTGGCTACTGAAATATTACACAAATGTTTGGCGGGAAATTCAAAAAATCTTGGGCTGGTCATGGTCACACTTTGTGTAGTAGGAATTATAGTTCTGATACTAGAAAATATTTTTGATTTTCTGTGCACACGTAAGGTACCTAAGGATATAAGTTGACGTGCACTCAAAGTCAGCTCACATAATTTCTACCACTATGTAAAGTACAGACAACGATAAACACATATGTTAACACTTTCTTACCATATACCATTATAACAAGGCGAAAAATTAAATGTAGTGTAAATAAGACCTAGCTCGATAATACCGTAATATCAATCCATCACCAAACAATACATAAGTACTATGCCAAAATATGCTAAATGCTAAGTATCAAAATATTTATAGAGCACCAACCTCCTAATTTGTTTAGGAGTCGTAAACATTGCAGGTTTTCGTTATACAACCCTAAACGTCGACTTCGCACACTGTCGTAATTATTTACGAACTTAAATAATAGTTTGCGATCCTCACTCAGTATATACATTATTAATATTATTTAAAATAAACCCCTTATAAACCGCAAACAATTTGAATGAATGACATAAATTGACAACTGACTTTTAGCTTTTTTTTTTAATCATAGACAATTGGTGATACAACAACGAAATATATATCTGTCAACAATTTTTGGCTAGCCAGACTCTATGATATAAAACAAATAATTAATGTGTACTATTTGAATTTTAAACTCGTTAAGTAAAATGTGAGATGCAGTACACATTGGACAAAGAAATTGGATTGGTGGAATACCATCCTGAGACAGAATCTGTAAACGCAACGCAAACGCAAAACTACGTTTGTATTTTGTCTATCGGGCTCGAAAATAAAACAGGCGAATAGAAATTTCCGGTCCCAATCCACGAATCGCTCTCAAGGACGCGCCCAAAACACACCCGCACCCAACTTCCGTTCCATGAATTGGGGTGAAGTATAGAGTTACTGTGTAAAAACGGGAGCAGATGTTCCATGACACTGAGCAACAACCAGCTAAAACAAAACAGTGAGCTCTTATAAGAACTTAACACCTAATCATCAGGTAGGTATAATGCTCTTAGACAGGCAATTACTCCTCAGGCAGGCTATTTAGCGAGGTCTGAGGCGGTTCATGATATTCCTTCCCGGTTCGCACTCGGAAAGGAACGAAACTCTATTATCAAGTTGTCGCATTAACACTTCACTTTCCCCGCAAGCCTACATGCTACAAACAACCCAGAATTTCAAACATTAACTCATCTGCCGGTAAACTGCTAGTAATTACAGGGAGCTACACCAGAGTAATGAAATGGAGAAATTATGGGGCCCTTGATAGATAGCCAATGAAGGATTACTTTCTCGAAAATTGTCCGAAAGTGAGCCGTGCGAAAATGCGCTTTTTTTTCGAAAATATGCAATCTGTTTGCGGATTTCTGAAGGCACGAAGGCTAACAACTGCCGGCGCGTGCTTTCATCGGGCCGGGCCGGGCTTGTTTATGTTTCCAATCGCGCATACCGCGTTCCAGGCAACTCGTTCCTCCACTTCGGTGATCGGAGAAGGCGGTCGTTCGTAATGCGACTGCGACTGAACTACAGACCCGGCGTAAATTACTTACCTATGTTACGTATAAGTACTTGTTCACTCGGCTGTACTGCTACCGACGTTAGGAAAGTTGGGTTTCGAAGATTACTCCCTGAGTTTAACTTAACTGATGAAGCGTGATTCCGAGTCATCCAAAAGTGCAACATACTTAAGAATCTACAGCAAATTAAGAACTTTTATCTTGTGATGATTATACGACAGTTACCTAAGTAGGTAATTATATAGGTAAGTACCTTACCTATTGATTTCGTATCGGTAGGTGTGATCTTCTAAAGATTCTAAAGTCAGCAGCAGACATTGATAAGTGGGTGAGATGTGGTGAGATGCAGAATCACATCACCTGACTGTTCAGGCTGAACAAGAAGATGAATAAGAGAGTGCATGTGCTGTTCATTTTTAACACCTTACCCGCTTAGCTATTGCCAATATTGCTGACTGTACTACACGATTAAAAATATCAAAGGATTAGGTATAAAAAACCGGGCAAGTGCGAGTCGGACTCGCGCACGAAGGGTTCCGTACCATAATGCAAAAAACGGCAAAAAAAAAACGGTCACCCATCCAAGTACTGACCCCGCCCGACGTTGCTTAACTTCGGTCAAAAATCACGTTTGTTGTATGGGAGCCCCACTTAAATCTTTATTTTATTCTGTTTTTAGTATTTGTTGTTATAGCGGCAACAGAAATACATCATCTGTGAAAATTTCAACTGTCTAGCTATCACGGTCCCGTTTTACCCTTGGGTACGGAACCCTAAAAAGGATCCGAATTGTCATAATCTATAAAAAAAATGGTAACACATGTAACTCATCTCATAATAATAGGGTATTTTCCTACTAGTCAAATCAGTTACTCTTTTAGAACTGTCAAAACGATTTGCTATAATATGGAATTAAACAACT